>NW_027437193.1:18003496-19203496 GCF_033239565.1 Halichoeres trimaculatus | reverse complement strand
CACAATCCTTATTGTTGAATTTTATTGTAACTAGAGTCTTTATGTATTTTTTTTTATTCTATTCTTTTTTATTTTTGTATTTTTCTACTGACTCCATTGATTTCTGCTGTTAACACAACAATTTTCCAGTTTGGGATCAATAAAGTAACTATATTCTTTTCTATTCTATTCTATTTTAGAACTTTATTGGCTGAATGTTTAACGTCCCAATCAGGGGACAGCTGCAAGGAGGAAAATAAATATTCATGGATATTTTTTGGGTCAAAGCTTGAATACCTATGAAACTTAATACCTCATAAAACCACAATTAAGACTTTTTAATACTTTTTAAGGCCCTTAATTTTCCCAAAATTGATTTATCCACTTTTAATACTTTTTAAGACCCCGTGGACACCCTGCATTAAAATGCTTGGCGTTTGACCTGTGAAGTTTCAGTAGTTATTTACAATTGGCAATTAAAATTCTCATCAAATGATGGAATATACAAAAAAAGTTATCTTCATGTTCTATATGCCATAGAATAGAGCTATTATAAGGAGATTGGGTCTCATTCCATATAAATGATGGACTGGCCTCCTCAAGTTAGGACCTCAGCCCCATCCAGCAAATCTGGGCACGTTGTAAAGTAAAGTGGACAGATCTGTTGAACATTAAAAAGAAAGCCTTTGGCTTGAGTTGCAGAAGGCATGGGATAATAACATTAGTGCTGAAGTTCCCAAGAGATATATTGACACTGTGCCAGAGACATGCTGCAAAATGTGGACACACCAAATATTAAAGTTAAAAGTGGATAAAAAACAACGGCATCTTCCATGATCATGATTTTAAGGCAAACAGAAGTCAGTACTTTCAGCTCTGTCAGGTGTTAAACGGGAAGCACTGCAATGTATACACGTTATGTGTGTAAATGTAGTTTTAAAGCATGGATAGAATTATTCCAAAGGATTGCAATGTGGATAAACCTGTGCTCATGCACCCAAATGCATGTTACAGGCAGGAGACGGGCATCAAAACATAGTGGATTGTGTATTAACCGCCTTTTCCAGATAAAACTAAAGAGTGACGAAGCTATGACGACTTTATAACTATCTTGAACCAGCTGAAGTTAGACCAACTTCTTAAACCACCTCAGTGCTGAACACTGACCTCTGCTTCTACTGACACACTGCTGCTGCGTGTTGAATTCATTCCTCTGTCTGCTTTAACACAAACTTACTGTCAAATACCTGCGGTCACAGGAATTAACTTTGGTTAAACTACATCTCAGTCAACGAGTTAACAAACAAACAACCCTCCAACCCTCCTCCAGTCCACAGTACAGGTCAGAATAATGAGTCAGGGGCTAGCAAACAGATCGAGCACAGCTAACCTTCAGATGCTGTCAGCCCAGCTCAGAGAGATTGTCGCTACATAGCTAGCTCTGTTAGCTTCACAGCCTGTTTATATTCACAGTGAAACTACAGAATAAAATCATACCTGTACACTCTACAGAGTCCCCGGTATTTGAGAAGAAAACCGGTCCAGCCAAACCCCCAACACTCGGCAGCAGTCAGTTGGCTGGAAACCCTAACACTGTGAGCCCATGTAGAGTCAAGTCAACGACAACAGCCGTGCAACTTCCGGTCAAAACTTTCAAAATAAAAACGTTTGCTTGAAGTTAGGGTTTTACGTTCTTTGGCTTATCATAAATGCAATGAGCTAAATTGTGGCAGGGGAAGCTCATTTGAGTTTTCCAACTTCATTTCAGCTGCGTTTTAGAAGTAGTGCAAGCTCTCGTAATCTATTTAGTGTGACTGTGGTTTCCACACGTCATTACTTCATAACGCATATTTAAAAATAGCTCTCAAGCAAAGTTTGTTTACTAGGGTTTTTAAAACTATCAATGCCAAACTTGGAAAAAAGAAAATAATAGAAAACAAAGAACATTAAATAAACACAAACAGTGTGGTTTTTGTGACTTTAATAATATAATCTTAGAAAAAAAAAGCTGTTTCTCTAGAAAAGATAAACTATTTAGCCGATTATAGTGGGCTTTTTTAAACAAACAAGACAATAGAATCCAGGATACATTTTAATTTTCCCTAGAAATATCTTATAATATTTTTAAAACGGGGGGAACAGTTAATCAGCTCTTGGGTGTAGACGATAGATGGGTAGTTCACTTTTTTGAATGATAGCAGTTTAACATATGCCCAGGGCAGAATTTACCATTGTTCATTCATTTTTTGAATCGCTTATACTAATGTCCATTTACATTATCCTATTCCGGTCCGCATCTAGGCTTTTGTTCTGGAAGTAGATTTACGCTGTTTTCCTGCATGATTTTGGCAACTTTGCCATTTTGACCCACCTGGCGTGTCATAGCTCACTTCCGTAACGTTATCGCCGAGTGTGCGCGGACTCCGCCTCTTGTACGTCAGGTGTTCCAGCAGGTGAATAAAACATTGATGAGGAGGTGCAGCAGGCTGTGCAATACTCACACCACTTCCTGAACACTATTGTACAGCACTGACTGGCATTAAAAGCTGACAGTACCGACGGAACTTACTTCCCATGTGATAAAATTGTATAAGTGAAACTCAAAATCTCATTATTTTTCATGTCAGTGAAAAATATACCTCCAGATTATTCAGGAAGTTGCTCATGTTCTATCATGACATTCTTGTTCACTTCCTGGAACAGCTGCTGCTTGTTGCTGTAACTTGTAGACTCCAAGTATTGCTAAAAAAAAAAAAGCTGCAGAGATTTAAAGTCAAAGAAGCTATTTTCAGTGAAAAACAGCTAACATTCTAAATGTGGAATTATAAAAACAATGTGGGAAGTATTTAACCCTCCATGGTTGCTAATGTATCCTCTTCAAAGCCGAGTATTGACATAAAGATGTAACAAGCGCATTAGGAAAAACATAATTTTAGTATTGATATAGTGAGGTAAGAGTTTAAACACAACTTCAACAATACATACAGCTTGAATATTAAAAACATATTCCCATTGCCTTAAATACTGACATACAACAAACAGTGCAAAAACAATATGTGGAAAAACATCTCAACGTTAATGTGAAAACAATCAAGGCTGTGGTCTTTAAACTCAGTGTGTAGTGACATTTCATTTGTAACACCTGCTTCCATACCAAAAACCATAAAAAGGCAGTCAGGATAAAGGTTCACCACAAATAGAGCAAAATAATTCCAGTGCTGTAGATCAAGAGGAGAATATGTGGTTCAGTTTTTCTGGGAGTTATCCTCCTGTGTCATTTTCTCCCCTGAATGGTTGTAATTGTCTTTATGCACACGCTCAATCAGCTGTTCCATCTTCACCAGCTCCATCTGTCTTTGGAGGCTCCGGGTTCTCCTCCATGACGGGGTAGACCACTGAGCAGAGCTTTTGGCACAGATGAGTGAATTTCCCTGGATGTGGTTGGGGAAGGAATAATCTTGTTAGAGATAAAGGTAAACACATGCAAAACCTTTATATCAAAAGACACATCACAACCTAAGTCTTGATTAATGATATCCAATCAGTTTTTCAAGTGTTTCCTGATGAACTGGGACCCACCAGCATATGCAATTCTTTCACTGTTGTGGTTTGCAATATGTTTAATATTATTGTTAAAGCAAGCTACACACTGTAAACTAAAAAAAAAGTTTGTTACATTCTGTTTTCCTATTTTGTTCAACATTAAAGCTATTGAAGATTCCATACCCAATTATAACAGCTAACACTTTTTCCCTTGCAACAACTTTAAGATAAACTGAAATTAACTAAAGAAGGAAAGGCCTTACCAACAGCATTATCAAAACACAGTGGCTTGTTTTCCCAGTAGACTCCCAAGAAGTACACGGGCACACCCGTCATCATGATAGCCAGACCGATACCACAGACGACAGGCTCGGTGTACAGTGAGAAGATGAGCAGGAAGGCCCAGAACAGAAGATAAATCACCGGCCACACCAGGCTCACCTGGAGGGATGAGGGGACAGACAGTGATGTAATACATAATGTTAAATGGGTTTTGATAATTCCTTGGAAGTTGTTCAGTATGTGTCTTTTTACCTTGATGGGTCGATATATGTTTGGCTCTTTGATGCGCAGGACAATCTGCCCGGCGACAGTGACGCCGTAGAAGAGGTAGTTGATGAAACCCACATAGTTTATGAGGGTATAAATGTCACTTGTGCACAACATCAGCAGGGTGGATATCAGCTGAAGAAGAACAGAGGATGGTTTTATCTCTGCTGGAAGTAAAAGGCCATAAAAAGGGACAGAAAACAGATGCTGTATTTTTCTTTGGACTTACAGTAAACAGTAACGCTGGTATTGGTGTGCAGCTCTGGACATGAATCATGGCAAGAAGACGTGGGAGATGGCCTTCCCTCGCTCCAGCAAAAAACAGCCTGAGAAACAGAGCCAGAGGAAGGATAAGTTATGAGAATGGTGCCAGCTGCTGCCTGTTCACCGAGTGTGCTCCAAAGCCCAAAGACAAGGTCAGGAAACACACAGGCAGGTGATTGTGGAAGCAACAGTTCAGGTAAAATCTGTGGAAGTAAAAAATGCAGGGTGAAAAACTGAACACAAAAGGAACACAATAGGCTCAGCGTTTAGGATGTCAGTTGAACTTTGCAGTTTGAGTTGATTACAGCTCTGGAAAATCAAGATTTCTCCTCAGGCTGTTTTCCTTTTATCAAACCAGACTTTTAGTTTCTTGATCTGTAACTCTGCATTGTGCTTCACTCCTGTTAAGCTCACTGTTTTCACCCTGCTTATTTCAGCTTCTCCATGTTCATTTAAGGTGAGTTGGCAAACAAGCAGAGCAGCCACAGAGACTGGATGAAGGAGAAACTAGGACAAAGGGGTGGAGACATGGGAGACAAACTGACCGCGATGACGTGAAGAGGGAGCCATTGACCCCCCCAAACGTGGAGAGCGCCACAGACATGGGCATGATCCACGACATTACTCCTAGCAATTTCTCTCCAAATGTCTGAGAGAAATATCAGGAGTACAGAGAGAGAAAAGGAGGAGAAAACAAACATTTAAATATCAGCAACTAACCAGGGCAATTTTAGATGGGTGCAAACAGGCGGCAGACTTAGCATGCAGCTAATCTACAGTATGTGTGATTGCAGATAAGTTTAACTTCCTGGATCTTACAAACTCATTCAGATCTGAGTGGGAGTTTGTTTCCTCACCACTGCCACAGCATTTGAAGCCAGCAGCTCCTGTGGGCTCATGGCGGTGACGTAGGCCACATTGGCAAACACATAAACAAAGGTGACCACTGGGACAGAGATGAAGATTGCACGAGGTAGATTTCTGTGAGGATGACAAAAAAATACAGCTGTTAAAGTTTCAGTAAAAATAGATTATAAAATATTTGATTTAATATGTGGAAAAACTGAATAGATACTCAAAGAATATAAATGTGAATGACAGGGAGAGATGTTTTCATTTTGGTATCTGTCAGGGATCAATTTGTAGGTTGTTTTTGCTGCAGCATAGTCTCATGACTTGTTAAGAGGATCGTTCTCTTTCATAGCTCTGTCTACTGTTAGGTTGCAGTTGTTTTCCTTCTGTCCAGGTTTGTCGTGCATTTGTTTAAATAATGATTCACCTCTATTCTCTTCTGCTCTGAGACCTGGAAAACTCCTGCACTGTACAAAACCATCAAAATAGCTCCACAAAATTATCCCAGTCCTCTATGGACCAGCTGTTTTATCCTTTTTTTTTTATTAGACTACACAATTCGGTGATTTGAAAAAACATGTCCATGTAAAAAATGTGGCAAAGTGTGAGTCATGCTTTTGGTACAAAAAACTCCCAGATTGATCAAGGACCCAAAATAAAACTTCAGACAAGCTTTAACACTTTCAGCTTATTTCTTCAATGTTTTAAAGGGGACATATCATGCTTGTTTCTCCTTTTCAATATTCCAGACTAGGATGCCTGTAAAGCATTTCTGCTCTCAGTACAAGTCATTTAGTTCCTTCATTGCCCCACAATAGCGTTCTCAATATCCTCATTTTAGGCCATTCTGAAGATCTCGTTTCGAGAATGACCTCCAGTAACCTCGGCCCTTTGTGCTCTGATTGGTCAGTTCTATCAGAGGGGCGGAGGGGGTAGAGCCAGGGGGCGGTTTTTGCAGCATGGCAGTATTTACAAAATCGCCATATTGAATGGAGCAGACCGAGCGAGTTTGCTGTTTGCCAAAACTTCACCGTAAGGCATTGATAGCACTAATAAAATGGCAGAGTGTAGGATACGTCCTTTTGTATTAGACCCCGAGTCAGACGCCGACAGTTCTGCAGCTCAGGAGGAAGAAAATCCACCCGACACAGATCATCTCAGGACGCTTCAGTGTGGCGAGTCAAACCGGTACTGTAACATGTATAGTTTATATGTTTAAACTTGGCTCTTGGTGGGTGTATCCCTCGGTGGTGGTTGTGTGACTAACTGACATCACAGAGGAGGAGCTGCTTTATCAGATTACTCCAATAAAAAGAAAGGATCCTCGTGTCGTCACGAAGGTCGAAATCTCGCGGCCAAATGGCAATGACCTATTTTCAGAGGCATCAAATCTCGTTCTAGGATATCAGAAAAAATAAATCTCATTTTTTGAAAATTCAGGGGGTGAAAGGTCTTGTTTTCAACTTTATTATTTTATATGTAAGTATTAAATCAGGGATCAGCATGATATGTCCCCTTTAAATAACTTTGGTGCTTGGGACGAGTTAAGAAGCGGTAAAGTTAGCATCTTTAATTTTGCTTGCACAATTCTCTCTTATCCTTTAACACATGATTTTAATTTGATATTTGCTATTTGCTATTTGCTAGTGCAAATGTGCTTGTATGTAACCTGTATGGGTCAACCAGCTCTTCTGTGACATAGTTGAGGAAGTTCCAGCCTCCGTAAGCGAAGGATCCTTGTAGAAAGGAGAGAGCGATGAGTCCCACATCGTAGTCTCTGAAGGTCTCAAAGGCATGGACCGGCTCCAGCCAGTAGTAGTGGCCTAAACAATAAAACAATTTCACATTTAAAAGAAGCAAGGAGCTTGATGTGAATAGTTTTTCACTTCCTCAACCTGAACAGCAGAGGGCGCCAGACACAGCATACAAGTTTTAGTCATGATTTTATTTTGCAATTAACTGCTTTTAGTTACTATGAAGGCAGATTTTCAAGTGTTTTGACAAAATAAAAGCATAAAATAATGTCTTCTAAGAAAAATTTGAAGTAATTTGTGTAGTTAATCAAATACTCAAATTTAGTCTAAGTTTTAGAGCAAGACTTTCACCCTGTAAACAGCATCATAATCACGAAACACTGAATCTGTGGCCTCTAAAACATAAATAAAACATTAGGGACAGAATCATATGAATAGTCTGTTTTCTGGGAAGTGTGTGTGTGTGTGTGTGTGTGTGTGTGTGTGTGTGTGTGTGTGTGTGTGTGTGTGTGTGTGTGGGGGGGGGGTTATCAGTACAAAACACAGCTATGAGGCTATAATCCCTCTCTCATGTTGAGACCACAAATCCTGTGAAAGGCAAAGATGACATCAGTTTATGACGGTAACCAGAGTGCTGCCAATCCAAACACGAGAAGAAAAAGGAGAAGGCAACATCACCTTTGCATATTTGGACGACACCCATGATAATGATGAGGCCCAGGGCCAAAAGCTTTCCTGCTGTGAAGACATCTTGGACACATGTAGCCCATCGCACACTGTGGCAGTTCACCCACGTCAACAACACTGAAAGACAGACAGAGAAACAGCTTCAACATTAGGTATTGTTGTTCTGGGCTATTTATACGACACTTCTGCCCCATTTGCATCATCTGTCAAAATAAACCGGTGCCTGATGTGAATGCCATGCAACTTGTGCGCTGATAAAAGTAAGTGGCACATCGAATTCAAACCATATCATTTATCACCAACTCAGTTTTGGATGTGGGACTCTGAGCACGTTGCTCCATCCCACCTGTCATATGGGAATTAATTTCTCTCCTTGTTAAATATTCATTTTTGCCTTATGCTGTTTTTGCAGCATAATTTAATAGATGTGTCTAATCCAGTAAAAGAGATTATTGGCACAGGATTTTTAAGCATTTTACAATGACTCATCCTCAGTGCAAAGGGAGCTTAGAAATGTCACACTGCAGACACAAACAGAAAAGCTTGCCCCATGGCTGCAAAGGATCATGACAACCTCCCAACAAAGACCGCAGTCTAATATTAGTTATGCAAATAAAACGAGTCTACAGGATGTTGATCGTTTTAAACTTGAGATTGACGTTGACCTCCTGAACCAGGGGTGGCAGTGAAGCAAGGATGCACACCAGTTAGACATGCCATTATGCCCACAGGCAGTTAAGGAGGATATAAGACAAATGAACACTTTCTTCTCAAAGTCAGTGTTAGTTATCCTTTGATTATTTGATCAAGATTAGGATTTAAAGCAGACCTGCAGAAACTGCCTGAAGTAGTTGTACAACTACACTTAAAAATGTTTAAGATTTCTTCTTAGAGATGAATTTTCTCTGGGGCACTTTATGTGTTGTCTCAGTGTCATTTCAGTGAGGACAATGTGAGTCTTTTTGACAGCTGTTAAACTTTTGTGCAACACACAGCTTACAGTACATGGCCTCATAGAGTATGAAATCTCCCACCTACGAGGTTGTTCACTGACAGTAGCAGAGTGGAGTGTCTTTTTCAAGCAATATAAAAACAATAAAAAAGCCGTCTCAAAAATAATTCTTAAATCCTCCATTCCTGAAATACCACTTCAAAGATGACTCAACTGAGATCTATTTCTGTGAATGCACGATTCCCCTTTAGAAGCCATTTAATCATCAGTGTTGTCAGTGACTCACACAGGCAGACAGCAGCCAGCAGGCGGAGGCCGTTCTCCGGGGGAAGGCAGGAGGGGAAGAGAGGCTGGAGGACGTAGTTGGAGAAGGTGAGAGCAATCACAGCCTGGTTAGTCGGGTATATAACCAACACTGCTATCCACAGCCGCAGAAAACTGAGGGACGACAGAGACACAAGGCTAATGAGCCGTGAAAACAGAACCTGTGTCACACACTCATGTCTGACAATACTCAGCCTCATTACTGTTAAATGTGATAGAAAACAAAGGATAATACGCACATTAGCAAAGTGCTTTATAGAAATGCACTGAGGCATTTTTTTAAAGACAAGGGAGATGACTGGAAGTGGGTCAGTGATACTGTAGGATGATGAGAATAAAGAAACACATTAAGAGAGGCTTTAATTACATGGTGAGCACAGTGCTGGAGGAGGGGGTGGAACAGAGGTTTACTGAATATTCTCATTAATTACAAATGGCTTAAACATTCCTGTGAAGGACGTTTTCTGTACGGCACTTTTATGCATCATTTGACATAATACTACAGGAACAATGAAGTGGAACAAAGCTTTTCATACAGAAACCCATGAAATTACTGTATAGCCCATTGTGCAGGTAATTATGTAATTTTTAGTGTCTTTCAATAAGGATATTATTCTGGGGGTTTTCTGTGGGAAAACTGCATTTCCATACAAAGGTTGAAGGTGTTTGTCTCGGTGGAATTTTTTACAAAATGGTCAGATAAACAGACTTAAAAAAGGTAAACATGCTGCTTTTCTACATCATCTCATTCTATGCCTGTGCTACAGTCTGTTGTTTTAAAGCTTCCACCTTCACTTTTTGTTGAAACCAACCATGAAAGCAATAACTGTATCCCTAAATAAGTTCATTTGTACAGACCTAAGATATGAATGCTTTATCTCCTGAAGGGCGGACTTGTGCACTTGAATCTCTAAGGGAAAGCATGAAATCCTCATGATGCAAACTGAGGTAGGAATCACATGCTTTGAGCTACAACTCTGAATTTAGTGCCTTCTCAAACTCATCCCTGAATCTTCTTCACTACTAACCACACAATGTCTTCAGAATGTGTTTCTGCTGATTTCTTGTAATCTCTGTTGATATCCTGTTTTAATGCTCTCATTGGAAACATTGTTTTTCTTTATGTTACAATGTTGCAAATGTTTTAATTTGTTACTCCTCTGGAGCAGAAACAGTAACATTTCATTACAAAGAGGGAAAACAGTAGGTTACTATTCTGAAAAAGTTTAAACCCAATATTAATATGATACTGTTAATCTTAAAATGCCTAAAAAAAATAATAATGAAATAACAAAAATGAGTCCATCTCCTACTTTGACCAAATCAAGTACTGGAGTGTGTAAATTAGATTGAGTATTCAGTGCATTATACATAAATGACTAAAACACTTCAGTAAATGTTACTTCCCCATTTTGTTTTCAGATAAACTGCTGCTACTTGGAACATAAGCACAGGACCAACATAAGTGTACAGCAGAAATTATAAACCAGGATTGGAAAGCAATTTTTTAAAGTGTTGACAGCTATAGTTTATTTCCCATTGTCGGCACTAACCTTGCAACAACTGCCACTAAGGCTACTGCAGGTGGCAGTTTCCACGTGGCTAGTGACATAGTTCTGTTTGGGGAGGCAGAAGATTGTTTTTGTTTTTATATGTTTTAATACTGGAGATTTACAGGAGAATACTAATACTGGAGGATGGCGCTCAAATACAGTCGTTTCCTGGCCAAAACAAGAGACTTGACAGAAAGAGGCTTGAGCGGTGAGGAGCTTGAGAAATGAGGTCTGCAGCCACTCTCTTACTCTGACCTGAGATGGAATACACTGACAAAGAATCATTGCATAGCAGTGTAAGCACTGAAGCTCTTCACTCGCATTAATCCTGGTACATGCAGGCATTGCCAGCTGTGCTCCATCAGCAGGAAACACTGACTCCCTCCATCAAAGAAGCACTCACACTGAGGGTTTCATCAGTTTCTCATGACACTATTCATACCATGATCAATAACTGGACTCCCACATGAACATGGTAGAACTTTCTTTTAAACCCAGCCTAACAAACAGATGAACATTTTTAATCCTCACCCAGCCAGTCCCCCAAAGATGTCCTTCACATACGAGTAGTCTCCTCCTGACTTAGGGATGGTGACGCCCAACTCTGCATAGCAGAGAGCACCGATGGCAGTGATGGCACCCGTGGAAACCCACACAATGAGAGCCACACCCACTGAGCTGGCGTTCTCCAGGACCCCTTTAGGACTCACAAAAATCCCTGATCCAATGATGTTACCTGGATATTTTAAGAAAGAACAAAGGACAGATGTTACCAATGTTTTTAAAAATGCTCCAATGTCAATTATAGCCTGCTTTTTAGTAGTTGGACAAAAACAGCATAGAATCAAACTATCAGATTTAAAACCTCATACAGCCTCCTGTTACAAGCCGCCTGTTTCCTGAAGTGTTCCTGTTTTACACGTTCCCTCCATAAAACTGACTCAGGCTGTATGCTGTAACTGCATGTTTGAAATCTTTCTGGACAAGTTCAGGGCAAAGAAATATAACCTTCCACACACTTCTGAGCTGAATTTTCACTTTGCACTGCATTCAACACTTGACAGATATCAAAGCTTTTACTGTTCAACCGGCTGAGACAGCCAAAATATTTTTCTATGCACCCTTTCTCTTTTTCCTCACAGAAAAGACGTCTGATCTTTCTCCTTTAATGCCCGTAGAGCTGGCAGAATGAGTTCAACTCCTGCACCTGCTGGGACCAGCGGTAAACAACAAATCAAAGTTTCAGGACACGTACAGTTTGTTTGACTGTTCAGAACATACACAGAGAGGATTTCAGAGGCAGAGGAGCTTCTTTAAATTGCTGCTGAAGAAAGCCTGAGTTAATAACTCAATCACTGTGATGGCAACAGTTGTCAATTACTGGTTGTACAGTGTAAGCCTGCAACTAAGAGTTATTTTGCAACAAGGCTGCTTTAAACCTCAATACAACAAGTCCAGTAACAGAAATTTTTAAGAAAAGCTGTTTTTTGGGGAAACTTATTAGTTTTGAGTTTTTGCATAAATTTATCCACAGATCATATGGGGTACAGCTGCAACATGTCAGTGGTGCAGTCATCCTGCTCCGAGCATGCGTCAGACTATGATGGAAAATGCTGTTGCAAGAATAGTGGACACCCAGCCATTAGTGAGATTGCTTTTTTTTTTTATTGATTTTATTTTTTTTCTCTGCATTCGTGGGAAGGAGACCAATAGTTCTCTATAGAAACTAATTGTGATGATGGAAGAGAGCATGCATGATCCTGATGATCCTGAAATTGGAAGCAGCTCTGTACTGCAAATTTAGGTGATAGTTCTGTTGATGCATCTTAGCTAGTATTGTAATATATCTTATAAAAAGAAAAAAGGAGCAAGTTTATACCTCGTAGTTAAGGGCAAATAATTCATAGAATCACATTTTAACCAGTTAACAGATACATTGTTTAAGTGAGCAATGAGAATTAGTAGGCCCATGTAGAACTGATACCGTCAACATATGGGATAAATTCTGTACAGAAAAGGTCTGTTGCTGTGAATGATGGGTAACGCCACTCACCGATGATGATGCCACAGGCGCTGACTAAGCCGATCTGTTTCTTCAGAGCAACTCCGGACCCTCCTGCGTCTTCTGCTCCAGACTTGGGGTCTGGAGGCTCAGACTGGCCTTCACTCCCGTTGCTAGTGCTCCTCTTCCTTGGACCCACCGTCATCCTGAAGACCTGTCCAGTGTACCCCTCTGTCGGGCCCGGATACCTGCAGCAGCACCACCCTGCTTACCCTAGCAGTGCAGCAAAGATAAGGTTTTAAGGTGGAGCTCTTTGATAAAGTTTATGAAAGCTCCGCGTGTATCTATCCCCAGTCATATCTGCTGACTAATTTCCCTCATGCCCATTAGATGAGAAAATGCCGGTGGCAGTGGTTTCTATCTTTAGTTGACTACAGTGAAGCTAAAAATAGAAACCCATCCCAGCATTAATAATTCAGAGCAACACCAGCGGCCCAGGAGGAAACTTTGTCTTAGGTTTGGTTCGAAAACAATCCAAAAGAAAGTTTAAGTTGTCAGGTTTTTTTTCAGGAACAATAGGTCAAAGTCACCCTGTGTAAACGTTGAGATATTTGACAAACCACTTTAGCAGCTCCCAACAGGACGAGCACGAGCTCTCAGCCGGCTACCGAAATGTCCAATTAACCAATCAGCACTTGGCTCGTGCTCTTTGTTTCTCTAATTTAACCCAGAAAAAGAACTCATTAAAGTTTTTACTCACCTCCCCAGCAGCTGCAGTGATCGACAAAACGTCCAAAAGCTCCGTGTTATGTTACAGACTTCATATTCGGCCAAGGCACTGGCCGTGATCAGACTCGGGGTAACAAAGAGCTCCCAGCTGATAGCCTCGATAAATAGAAAGCTGGTTATTTTTAGCCAATCAGCGCAGCGTAAATTGTCGACACGTCTTATAGGCCCTGCCCACTATGCCATTGACAGAATGTACACTTTTTATCTAACGAACTGGCTTCAATCCCGCGTTGGATGTACAAAATGAGTCGTGTATTTACATTTTAAAGTATTATATAGGGATATAAAAATAACTCTGAGTTGCTAAATAATAAAGAAACTGGTGTGAGGACAGAATAAGGGAAAGTGTTCTCAAAAATCCCAAATTTTGTAAGGTTTGATACAGATTTCTGTTTTTGGTTTAGAGTTGGTTATATAATCTAAATTCTCCTATTTTCTACATTGTCCAGCCTGTTACAAACCCCCCTCAAAAGAAATGTTTTAGCTATATAGCTGGTTTTGATTAATGACTATCTTTGTGTCTGTATTAACCAAAAGGAACACAAGTGTTGACAAAAATTTGTCTGAAGACACCTAAACATTTGACCCCTCTTCTAACCCACTGGTTTGACTTCTGTGCTTTTAAAGATATGTGCAAAGTGTATGGAGCATGATAAGAGCACACAGGGGGCGTGTGCATGGGCCGGCACTCTGAAGTCATATAGATCTTTGACCGACTTTAGAGACAACCAAGAGCATATTGAAATGCCTTTACAGATTATACTGAATATAGTGGTGTCATTGATGCAAATCACACTTACATCTAACAAAACTGTGCAATTGATTTAGAGCTGATTCATTGTATGTGACCAACCCAAACCAAGAGTTCATCTGCAGTAAAATAAACAAGCCAATCAGTATAATTCTTTTGCTCTACATTTTTCAGGTTGAGCTGTGCTCTCATCAGTGATGATTACATGTAGTTTAGCACACCGACATCTAGAATGCCATCTAGTGGACAATTTACACCCTTACAGCATCATTTAAGCAAATGCTTCTACTTTTGATTGAAAGTTGTATGATGGCATTTTATCTTTGAAAAATTGACACTGTGATTCCAAGAACTCTCAGAGTGTATGAATAACAGAACACCTTTTTTATTGACACGGTTCAAACAAACACAGACAGATTAACAAAAGGTATGAACAGACAACCTTCAAATGTTAGGGGACCTGAAGTGTGTAATTTTCCTCTGGCAAACTTTGTGGAAAGGGGGCATTTCATCAATGTGTGTGTATGTGTGTGTGTTGGTATGGAATGTGTGTTTGGTAAGGCAAAGGTCTGGTTGGGTCGAGTGTGTGTATCAGCAAGGACTGGTTAAGAACAGAGCGAGGACATTGACTTTTTTTTAAAAAAAAGAGAGAGAAACGGTGGCGCTAGTTTGACCTTGTCAGTTACAGCAACGGCACACTTTGTGTAGAGGTGAGAGTCAACGTCTGCTTAAACAGACTTCTCGAAACCACACAATGTGAAATCTGTTTTATCCCATTAACATTTTCATTGACTCCAAAGTGCACTCCACTGCTCCTCTCAAAACCCAGACTGCACTTTATTCCAGCTTTTACCTGTGAGTATATAAAGAGCCAGGCTACCTTGACTTCAACCGACACCAGGGCTAACAGTAACGTGTGTGTGCGCTGACGTGCTGCCTTCACAGGCCGATGGTGTAGGAGCGTCCAGCTGGGTTGTGGATGGCAGAGCAGGAGGGCTCAGTCACAGCCCACTCGTACCACACCTTTTTCCCGTTGTTGCAGCGCCAGAACCGCACTGTGACATCATCCTCCCGAGTCAAAGAGATTGGTTGCTGTTGAAAGAATTGATAAGTCAAGAGGTAATTATGCAAATGATAAAAATCTGTTAATGCTGCTAAATTAAGCTAAGCTTTAAACCAAAATGAAAATAAACAATCTCAACTATCTGAAAACAGACTGCAACAACAGCTCGTTTTGCCATTAAAACTGCTTCTGAAAACAGTGCAGGCATGACATGTCACATTTGACTAACCCTTGGGATTCCAATGTCACCGGCAGAATCATTTAAAATACCACCTATTATTAAATGACATAGCATTTACAAACCACTTTATGACTATAAATTGTATAAATAATTATGATAATATTGATAAAAAGTTGATAAAGAGTAAGAGCATGTTCATTAGGGATGGGTACCAAATTAGGTACTTTTATAGGTACTGATCGAATTCTGTCTGCAGTACTGATTCATGTAAAATCAAATGGTACCATGTTTAGGTACCTAAATGGATCCTTGGGACTATGAGAGAGCGAAAGAGTAGGTGTCCATAGTGGACATGAAGACAGTATTGCAAGGTTATATACTGAAGAATAAATATGTTAAATTGAAAAACTTTGAGATTTCGCTATCAAACAAAGTAATATTTATTAGGGCTGGACAATTAATCAGATTTTAATTGTGATATCAATTTTGCCATCTGACAATCATAAAAACAATATAATCGAAGAAAAACAATTAATATGCCACACAGTGTAGCTGTATGCAAGTTCCTGTGCTTCATAGCTCTTCTGTGCTCCATGTGCAGCCACAGCGAGTGTGTGTGACTTATGTGTATCAATAATACTGTATGTGCCACTTGCTAGTTCTTTAAAGTTGTGTTTAAATCAGTACTGAAGTTTTTGAATAAATGAATAATTGTGTATATTAATTGTGATTTCAATAATAATAATAAAATAAAATAAAATAATCTGGATTTTTATTTTTACCATAATCTCCCAGCCCTAATATTTATTACCTAATAAACACACAAAAGTACCAAAACTTGGTACCGTTGAGGACCAATACTGTGCATCGGTACCCATCCCTAGTGTTCATAACTTGGAATAATGTTGTAATAATTATTACATACATTAATATACAGCTCAGGAGACATTACTGAGTTACATCTACTATTAGCCATGCTTGTCCTGAACTCACAGAGGTGCAGGACTTCTTATTACAGTGAAAAATGAGTCCACAGTGATTAAAAAGAATCCAAACATCGAAATTAGAAGATCTCTTAATTAAGTGCCACCACCAATATTTTTCCTTAGTTTTTAGTTCCTTAGGCTTGAGGCTTAGCTTGAGGATACCTGAAAATGTTTTATAGATACCAATCCCTTATTTTTCCAATTTTTAAAAGGTTAAAATAGGAAAAATCATTTTCTGTTTTACTCTCCTTTTTAAATGGTTTATAGCTTCTTTTTTTTTCAACTGCATGAAGACATAATTGAGTTACACCAGCCTGTAGTCATGGTTGTCCTAAATTTATAGAGGTGCAGGTTTTCACTTTGTAGAGAAAAATTAGACCACAGTGAGTAAAAATGTGACAGACACAAAAAAATGACCAGAGACTGCTGGGGATCCTGAGGATTAATATCTCACTTGCTCTGCACACAGCTGACACTGACTTTGACAACCTGTAGCTCTGTACGATATGCCTGGCATCTGAGTTGGAGGAAAAAGCCTTTGCAGATAAAAATCACGAACTCTAAATGTGCCAGTTGTTTTAATAAAGAAGTATTTTACATTACATCGAAAGAGCGCTGACTCACCTTGAGAGGGAAGAGGATGGGGAACCAAGAAAACATCCCAGGTGAATGTGTATCTGGTTTTATACCTGCCAAAAACACACACAATAGTAAAAATCCATACTAAGATCTAAATCCTGGTAAAGAATAAACCCCTCTCTATAAAAGACAACTTACTAAGTGTGACATCTTTGTACAGTGTTGTCTCAAAGTATCCCGCAAAACCGTGGAGCACAGAATTACAACCCACTGAGAATCTGAGGCACTGATACCGGTTGTTGTTCATGTCTGGAGGAAGAACGAAAAAAAAAAAGAACATCACACGAATATCAAAGAGGATTGTTCTCTTGCTTTGTTGTGTTACTTTTAGTCTACCTGTTGAGGGGTGTGTGAAGGTGAAACAGGGTTTGGGCTCTGCCAGCTGGTGGAAGTTGTGGAGGCGCACCACGTACGGCGTCTCAAAATGGCACTCTGGGTCTTTGTCGCGCTCTCGACACCCCCGTACTTCATTGTAAAGCTTGGAGGATGATAGCGGGGCCAGGAAGGACGTGTAGGAGCAGGGAATGCTCACGCCGTCATCTGAGAAGTACAAGATGAGGCAGAGGGAAGAGAAAGCGTTTGAGATTCAAACAAGCGTGAAAGGTGTCGCAGGTAACAAATGTTCAAGGACTCTGTTTCCTAACGCTCCGTACAGGAAGCATTCCTTTTTTTTTTTTTGGACCATAAGGCAAAAAGGACCATCATACTAATAAGCTGAGTTTACATGACCAATATAAAGTGTTTCACTGGTGTTAAAACTCACATGCAGCCTTACACTCATTTAAACTAACAGGCAAAACTTTCACTTAAATTCTTCAAGTGTTGAATACAGTCAGAAAACTTCTTGTGAAACCTGAAAACCTGTGGCTCCCAGTCCACCTCAGTCCAGTTCTTAATATTCAAATACTATGTCTGTAGCTAATCTTTCCCCCCTCAGTAAATAATGGAGGAAAATTCCTACAGAAATCTATATTGTACAGAGTGGTTGCATACATCATCACATGAGGTTGATTCTTTCAGTAATCATCAGAGTTCACGGAAACACTGAAGTACCTTTGAGGAAGTGCTGCGCTCCATCTAAGCACTCAGGGGAAAGTTCATTGTCACCGAACGATCCAAGCAGCTCACTGACGATGATGTCGGCTTTCTCAGGTGCAGCCCACTCCCGCATGTCACATGACACCACTGTCACCTGATCACCCCACTCCTCAAAGCGCCAGTTCTCCAGCCTGAACCAGCAGAGACCAGTCAGTGTTTGTGCATTAAAATGAACACATCAGCATTACAACATTAAAGAGTCCGATTCCACATCTCAACACCAACAAACAACTTTGTGTTATACAACCAAAATCATTCAACTGATTTTTCAGTTTTGCCTGTAAATTTTTCCATAGTCACTGTTAAAAAGAGCGTCTCTCACTCACGTGATTACAGCATTAGGATTTTTCTCCACAGCGTACACCCTCAGCTTTCTGTCAGCATGTTTGGCAGCACGCAGCGATGCACTGACCAGTGGACCCCTCCCTGCTCCCAACACCATCAACACCCTGTGAGGAAGAGGCCACACTGTTTCTGAGGATCCTTCAACCACTGCTAAATGGCATTTATTAATACAGGGGTCATATTACTCCCAGAGATACTCCTCTGTGTTTCTGTGAGTGAAGAGAATGCTAAGTTTTTCAATACACTATAATTATATAGTAATCAAATATCGAAGAACTTAATTTTTAAATTTCCTAAATGTTACAAGGCAGACTTGGGAAAAGATACTCACTGAACATTTGTATCTTTCTGCTCCTCTGGGACTCGGTCAAGTAGACATTTATAAACAGCCTGTAGACACAAAAGTGAGACAGCAGTGTGAATGACTGACACTTCAAACATGCATAATACTGGTTCTCAATCGGTCACTGAAGCACTAAGCAACAGTGTGCTTAAATGACCATCTATAAAATCCATGTTTCTGTTTTTCTAACTTTACTGTGTTCATGACCTGTGAATAGTTTGCTGTGTGCGATGCTCTTACCTGTTGGTACTGAGAATATTTAATAGGATCTTTCTCAAACACTTCATATGTCTGAGACTCCAAGTTGTCCATGAGTGGCTAAAAGAAAAAGGAACCGTAATCTCAGTCCAACATCATACCAACGTGCCAACACATTCAAAGCAAGTAAACAAAAACAAGACTCCCTCACCTGGAGAGGGGACTGCAGGTAGTCTTCGTAGCCCTTGGCAAAGAGCTCATAAGCATTTGGTGCAGGACGGTTCTGGTTGAGGTATTCCAGGTACTGAAGGTAGGACCTGAAGTCCTTCTCAGTGTGGCGACTGGTTCCTGTGAAGATGAACTGGGCCTCCAGCTGAGAAAAGAAATTTAATTGAACCACTTGTGCACTTGGCGGGTAATTTATTTCAGATAAATCTGTTCCCTTGTACCTTAAAGAGAGAGAAGATCATCCTCTGGTGGGCTTTTGACAACACAGGGAAGCCTTTCTTGTTGGTGAGGAAGATGCTGGTGGGAAGTATTGCTGCTTTGATTGGTTCCCCGAGCCACTTATCGATCACAGCGTCTGATGGCATGTCTGCTCCCACTTCAATAGCTTCAGGAATACAAACAAAAAGAGCATTTTCAGTGGCAGAGTAGACCATAATTATTTCTTAATGCACTGACTTTGCCACAGGCTGTTTCTTCACAGTATGTCCTCTCACCAAGACAGATCCTCTTGTTGTAATCACAAAGGGTTCTAAACGAGTGCCACCTGAAAGAGCAGAGGCAAGTAAACACCATGCATCAGGATTTTAAAGGAAATCAATAAGAGCTGTTTTAGCATGCAGACAGCACCAGACTGCTCGGGAAGTGGACTGTGGGAAACTTACCAGCTCCAGGTCTTCTCATCAACACTTAGATCATCAATGCAAGTGTTTGGTTCGTTCTCAATCAGATCCTCCCTCATGTCTTCTGGAGCCATCAGTGGAACACGAATCCAGAACTAAAATACAGACGACAGCAGCAGTTATCTCTCTGCCAAGCTTCTTCTCTGCTGTGTGATTACAATCTACACGTGCAAATGTGCTTTGTGTCTTACGTTGGAGGTGTGATGTCCAGTTTGGATGTGGTTTAGCAGCAGCCGGGCGAGGTTAGCAGAACGAGGGCCCATCAGGGGGATCATGAAGACAGGCAGACCCAGGTAGGCTGAAAAGTTGAGCTCCTGTGCCAGAGCCTGGACAGGCAAAAAAAAAAAGTATTAAACATGAAGCGTGAATAAAAGTAACTACATATGTGCCTCTTGAGATTAAGAAGTCAGAGATGGGGTAAAGGAACTTACTGCCTCTGAGTTTCTGCGTTCTGTCTCGATCTCTGAATCTGCATTGATCCATGGAGAGAGCTTACCAACGATGAGTGTGTTCCAATCTATACAGAGCGTGATGAATGAGTTAGGAAAGAAAACAAGAACTTCATGTCAGACCTTGGAGTCCGCAAAGCTCTCACTGACAACAATTCCCTGCTTCATAGTTTCACAATGAGTGTGGACATTAAAAGTAGAGACAGGTCACTTTTTTCAATAGAAAGGTCATTGAACCCGCTGTTATTAACACAAAATAAACAAACTGAGAGATTGACTGCTTCAGGACAGTGATATTTAAAGGACCCCAGCAGAATTTGTCCCATCAAGCGTGTTTGGAGGATTCACTTAAAATGGATCTACTGATTATATGTTTTAATTCTAAGTTTTAGGCTTCTGATTTTATTAACTGTCAGTGTCATAAATGTCTATCCCTTGAAACTGGATTTTTTTGTGTAAAAACAAAACAGAAAAAAACAGATTCAGAGAAAAGGCAGGTCCAGAGAGGGCTCCTTATGAGTTTGACTACTTTGATAAATTTCCACCTCAGTGGACCACAAAGATCTATTCTATTTTGGGTTTTTTTTTCTATTTGAGTACAATGGGAAGGTTCATACTCTCATAAAGATTTTTTTTTTCAATATTTTATTCATCGCTGCAATTTACTGGCGCCCGTTGTTTGATGACACTTGGTTGCACTGACCTCTTCCAGACAGCAGCAGGTCTGATCGGGTCTGGGCACCAGCTCTGGTTTTAGCGGGCTCTAATTCAAACTCTCTCCTGAACCTCGAGTGGAACAGGGGCATGCAGAGGAAGTCAAACCTGAAGACAAGAGGAAAGAGACCCATCATTAATAAAACCGCGGTATGAATTAAAATATAAGAAAATAATGTATAGCACTTTTTTTAATTTATTATCAACCCAGCCCATGTTTTCCAACGAAGCCAACTGCAGAAGTGTCACAAACTGTGAAAACTAGCGTCTAGCATCATTGTGAGTGGGCACGTGCTGGTAATTTACCGGCTAGCCTAGCGAGCATCTCAGTCATCATGCTAGCAGACACACGCATCAACAACATGCTAGAAACCAGCTCGATAAGCTTTGTTTTAATGAAGACAAAAAACTTTAAGTGCCTAGTGAACTACTCACCCAAGTTTGGCGACCGCAGCTAACGTGTCTGCTACCTCCGGCACACAATTCAAATCTCTCCCGCAGGACACCCTGCTCCCCGTGCTGGCGGACGCCATGGTTTTAGCCGACTGCATTGATTGACTGGCTGAGTTACTCCTGTGCCGATGAAACTGCCTCCATACTGGATCTACAAGGATATGTGCGTTTATGGCACGGCAACGTTCGGGGGAGCCAAAATGGCTACACGACTTCTGTGGTTGCACCTCTCGTAAATTACCGCGTGAATTGGGAGTCTGACTCCTCATTTTATAAATATTGCGCTCAACGGTTGACATTTCATTTAAAAGTTTTTAGTCTTTCTACAGAATCCCTTCGACGAAATGATTTACTGACACACGTTTCAAATTGTTAAAGTATGAGTCACCAAAGATATAATTTGACGTTATTTCTTTAAAATCATAATACCGTCCTACAAAATCCATTGTTTCTAACTATATAACAGAAAAAAACACAATAAAAATAGCATTTAGGCCTATATGTATTGAAACGCTGTTGGGTTAGTAAAAAAAAAAAGCCTTTATTGTTAGTTACAGTGTTTGGGGGCTTCTAAGATACTTTATTTATACATATGCAAGATTTTCTCTTTAGGTTATTTTTTAATGGAGCAACAGTTTGGCAATTTGTCTTACAGAGATTGAAAATGCTGTTGCTGCTTGCCTCTCTCTTCTGACAGTAAATTGAAACTGCATTGAAAGATAAATTAACTTGCACAGTTACCAAGATGACTCAGGCACTCCTCAGAAAATATGACGTTTGCAGAAAGAGGCTTCACTAGTAATTACTTTCACAGCAGCAAGAGGATAAAATATCACTTATGTCAACTCAGACGCTTTCAACCGTTTGTTTACACAAGGTGTCATGTTTAAGACAGCTATAAAAGGGTAGCAGTGCTTATTTCTCAGACTGGCCAGAAGGTTTGACATTTTGAGTTGACAGCATTAGTCATAAATACACACCAGGGAGGACTTTGCAGGTTTATTTTTTTATTTGACCAGTTTTTGGAAGGGCTGACGGGTTGTTTGAATTTGAGGAATACTTTTTTTTTGCTGAAAATTTTAGAAAAACAAACAAACAAAAACAACTGGTTGTTTGATCATTGTCTGGTTCAGCACACTGTCATGGCTCTTGAAGACATTTGTGGTTTTAAAGATACTCCTATCCATCACAAATGGTCACCTGCCTCTCCGTTTGAAGATGATTTAGCTTCATCCATTCATTTGACTAACTTTTGCAAATTTGGATCGAGGACTACAAAGAAATCAGGGCAGCATCACGAGACTCCACTGAATTTCTTCATACCAACTATGTCAAACTCTGCGTCCTGCAACCACAGTCTCACTTTCTCCAAACATTCAGTGACAGTCTGCAGACCTTTCCCTCTGTCACATGGAACAACAACTCTGGGATTCATCTTTCAAGGTGGGGTCATTGCAGCTGCAGACACTCGTGCCAGTGCTGGGGGACTTGTTGCATGCCCATTTGTTCACAAGATCACTCCTATTCACTCACATTTAGTGGTGACTTCTTCAGGGAGCGGTGCGGACTGCATGCTGTGGGAGCGAATCCTAACCAGAGAGATCAGACTCTACCAACTTCGGCACAGACATCGCCTCTCAATTCGTGGTACTGCCAAGCTTCTGTCATATATGCTGCACCCCTTTAAAGGGACTGAGGTGTGTGTGGCTCTCACACTGTGTGGCTGGGATAAAGAAGTTACAGCATCACCCAACAGTGGTCCAAAGCTGATATACGTGTGCAGCGATGGAGCTCGACTACAGGGAGATGTCTTCTCTGTGGGCTCAGGCTCTCCTTACGCTTACGGAGTCTTGGATGGGGAGCTGAGGTGGAGTTTGAGCAAAGAAGAGGCCATCTCCTTGGCAAGAGAAGCAGTGTTTAGAGCCACTCACAGGGATGCATACTCTGGGAATAACGTGGACCTCTTCCATGTCACATCTCAGGGTTGGAGCCAGAGGAAGAGAGAGGACTTGAAAGAGGAATATTATAGAGACATGGAGAGGAAGGAAAAGATGGTCAAGGAAAGGAAAAGGCTAATCAAATGAGATGCATTTTCAAGGAGGTTTTTTATTCATTATTCATTCAGACTTTTTTTGTCAAGACATTTGTTGCATTGAAGTGCTGTGTTTATGTTTTTGTTTTTTTTTTAAAGAGAGCGAGAACCTTTTTTTTTTTGTAATTACACATTCTTCTAGAATTCAATGAGCTTGTTGTGGATAAGTCATGCTCCTGAAGGATAGTTGCAGTAGTGAAGAGAGAAAACTGGGACTTTGGCCTACTTCAGGGCATGCTGTATTTGTATAAGACCTAAATCTATTTGAGCTGCCAAAGATAGCTGAAAATACCAGTCTACTGCATTCCTCACTGGTAGAAACCACATCTTCACAAGATGCTGTTTTGATTGTCTATCACAGTTTACGTGGTTTTTCACTAAAGTGTCTGAGTATTATCCTGAAAAGCCAGTGTTTTTCTTAGCGCTTCATACCAATGCATGATAGCAAAAAACTTTGCAAACTCAATTTGTGAGGTTGTTTTATGTACAGAAGATGAGTGGAATATCTGTTTGGTGCTGTTCTATTTCTCTCCTGTTTAACTTTTTTTAGGCTCCTCAGCTCTTTTACTTTAACCAGTCTAGCTCCAGTACGTCACCCACTAGGCCTACTACAAAATAAATATTAAAAAATCCCCTAAAGCAGCGAAAAAAAGACACATCTTAATTTAATTAAACTGCTCAACATTGCTGGAAGGTGTAGGGGCTTTGCTGTTAATCATTTGGTGGGGTTGACATTGGAAAGTGTTTCAAGATTCACGATACTGAGATAGCATTAAGAAATAACCATTTTTCCCGCTGATAAGGTGATTTTCTATTGTGGATTAGGAATGGACATTTATACAAAAGTGAGGCTATTTCAAGATCACTGACAAAGACCTCACAGAACTTTGACACACCATTGTTTCGCCCGCCACAAACACAGGGGTCGCTGTGGAGACTACACCACCATGATTTGATGGCTTTCACCCTTAAACGGCGGAAGTTGCTTGCTCATCCTCAGACAGTTTCAAAGATGGCTCTTGCTAGTGTGTTGAACAGTGATTGTGCGGATTTTTCTTTTGATAATTGTCAACCTTTTTCATTTGGATGTGGATCCGGACAGAGCACCCCTGGGTTCGATGCTACACCGGGAGACGGTCTTAGTTTTTCGGTTAAGAACCCGCTGTGTGCCGTAGATGAGGACGGCGTTGAGAGGAAAATCGAGTTTCTTCATGGAACAACCACTTTAGCGTTCAAAGTAAGAATAACAATTTCTATGATGTGGTGATGGTGAACATAAGAAAAAACAATAACACGTCGTGCTTGAAAAGTAGACCTTTCGTAAATCAGTTAAATTCTTAATAAAACGTTAACGTTACACTCATATGGCGCCTCAGTTTGAATGTTAGCATGCTAGCGCGGCTACAAACAGCTTTATCACCGCGGACGTGTTCATGACAGCTAAGAGATGTTAATGTTTCCGAACAACATCTGTAAACCAAAAACCGATTGATTGACAACAGTTGCTCAATTTTCTAACCAAGTGTCACAAGTGTGCAGCATTGTGGCAGAGTAGCTTTGAATAGCACACATTGAGCATCGAGGCTAGCAAAGGGCTGTACAAAATCGGTTAAAGTCGGCAAATTATTCGATTGACTTAATTTATTGAGACTGTTTAATGCATTGTAGTACGCGGAAAGTAAATGACAAAAATCCTCTAAATATGTTCTCATCCAGAGTGATAGAGTAAGCCATATAAAAGAGTATTTGGTTGTCAAAGTTGACAGTCAGGACTCCGGTGTCACATGGGAGATTAAGCCTGTTTTGCCCATTGTGACAACAAAACTTTCCTTGCTTCTGGTAAGGCTAATGCACAGGCTAAGGATGCCCAAGATACTTTACGTGTCACAGTCAAATCAGTGATGTATTTTTTAAAAATAGTAATAATGTAATCAAACTTTTTAGGTTAGTTAGGTGTACTTTCAAGAATTTGACTCTGATTTTAATGATTAATTTGGCTTAGTGATCATTGGATATGTTCTATCGTGATTATTTTGCTGCCTGCCATGTGTTTCTCTTTTTGTTCTTGGTACGTCCCCATTTGGTCATATGTTTTGAATGGAGTTCACCCTCCTTAATGGGTGCATGTGGTTTTCAAATTGAACAACTCATGTTATAACTTCAACAAGATTTCAGATTGATCACCAAGAGCTCAGATGGCTCAGCAACAGAGTTCGGGAGTCAAAAATAAGTTGATGCAGAAAAACGTGTGAAAAGGACATTGTTGTATCATTGACATGTCGTGCTACTGTAGAACTAACTACCATGCAAACACAGGTGAAAGAGAGCTACAATTTTAACATTATTTATTCCATTTTGCTCTGTGACTAACAGCCTTCTGAGGTAATGGCCCCCATTTTTACTCATGCCCTTTAAGGCAGCAGGAAATAAGTGATAAAATCAACCTGCTTTGTATGTACACAAACCCTCATTGTAAAACTTGCTCTCAATGCTGAATAATGGCACATTTATATCATTTGCAATCTCCTCTATTGGCAGTTGATACATTTTCCATCTAGTTTACAATTATGGATCAATATGTTGGCTCGTGTGTTGATATGCTCTGATGCGCTTCTGTAAAACCTGAAGTGGAAAGTAAAGCAGCCGTTTAAAAACTTATAAAATGATAATTGATTAATCATTTGCCATTTTTTGTCCACGTCTTCGATCTTTTCTGAGTGTTAGTGCTTCTGTTGTAACAATGTGGCTTGGTCGCTGTAGGAGATTCTAAACAGTGATGAATCATGTCAACAAAAAGTGAATGATTTTATCTAAAAGTTGTGGTAGATGAATTGTGCAGTATATATTTGTGACAGACTTCAAATCTGATGAAGCTTTCTTTACTTTCTACATATATGTGAAGGATAATTCTGTTTTGTTATTCTTAGAAGGCCCAGAGAAAATGCTGAAAGTCACAATAAATTCAAGCTACTAACAAGATGGTGTAATTGCCTGTTATAAGCTCTCCCTCTGTGCCTGAGAACCCCACTGGGTCCAAAACTATTAAAAACACATAAAAGAAAGCCATAGTGTTTCAGTGACATATCATTTTATTACACTGGAAACAACCAGGGATGCATTATCCTCTGGCAGAGCAGTGTAAATACTGAACCACATCTCTGCTGTTGATTTTTGTCTCTTCAGGGGATTCGTTGATAAAAAGAAAAGATAAAACATCGCCATCTTTATCCCTTAATCCCAGAGTGTTTTAGATGAAACCCTCCCCAGCAGACATCTCCTTCTGACTGGCCAGATCTGTTGTCTTCACTTTAGTGCTATACTGCTGTTTGACTGTCAGTTTAGAGATACAGAGTTGTTTTAGGGAATAAGTGTTGCCTCTTATCCAGCGCTTTCTGGCAGAACTGAATTATATATTTCATCCCTGTGACAGCTGCAGACCAGAAGCTGTTTCTGTCTCGTCTAAGTGGATATAAGAGGGATTTAATGGGAACATACTGATGTGTACACAGTGATCACTGATCCACCAGCTTCTCTAACGTGTTTCCCCCCTGCTGTTTCCTCCCTTAGTTCCAGCATGGTGTTATTGTAGCAGTAGACTCTCGGGCCACAGCAGGCTCCTACATTGCATCGCAGACCGTGAAGAAGGTGATCGAGATCAATCCCTACCTGCTGGGAACCATGGCTGGAGGAGCCGCAGACTGCAGCTTCTGGGAGCGCCTGCTGGCCCGTCAGTGCCGCATTTACGAGCTTCGCAACAAGGAGCGCATCTCTGTGGCAGCCGCTTCCAAACTGCTGGCTAACATGGTGTACCAGTACAAGGGCATGGGACTCAGCATGGGAACCATGGTGTGTGGCTGGGACAAGAGAGGACCAGGTAAACAGAACAGATGCATTTGAAGCACACTCTTAAGGCTTACTTTAGCTCAATCTTGATATTTTTAGTTATAAATCAACATCAGCTGCCAACAGGGTAATCACTCCTCTCCTTTAGCATTAAAATTTATACCCATGTTACTGACTATACCTTCATTTATTAAAAGGCATTTGTTTTTTTATAAGTTGAATGAATGGAATTGGGTTTCATTCATCAGTTTTGCTCAGTGGCTTTTATCTTTATTTGTAAAGGTAAAACTCAATGGGTGACAGATGAGGTTTGTAGTGTAATGACAGATATAAAAAAATATCAAGAGTACAGAAAAAAGATGAAACTTTATTAAAATTAGACTGACTCAACATTTATTGCTCTAAAACAGGAAACATTTTGATATCAAACAGATGGTTTTCTTTTGTACTGATTAGTGAAAAGAAGCATGAATGGAATCAGTTAAAGCTGAATATCAGCGAAGCTTTATTAAGTTATAAGCATGCGGCTACAAGATGAGATAATCACAAGATAAAAACAGATGGACACAAAGTTTGTGTTTTTATTTTTATTTATGTGTAAGTCAATTTTGTGTCTTTTACTTCAACACTAAAACCAGAAATGAGAAATCCCAGCATATTTCAGCTTTCAGTCCCACACTGGAACCCGCACAGGCGAAGCTCACTGCCTATTTTAGGCATGTGATGCGTTTTTGAAATCTAGCATAGTTTGAATCTCTCTTGATATGAAAACAACAAAGTAAATCAACTCTTACATATAGAATAATTCTAAAGCTGTGTCTTGTATTTCTTGTTGTGTTAAGTGTCTTTCATGTGTAACTGTCACCCTGTATGGTTTTCAATGCAAGCTGCTCCATCAGATTTGGTAACATATTTGCAGGTTGTAAAGATGTCCACTAGATGGCAGTGCAGCCTCTCTTTCCCTCCCTCCTTCCCTGAAACTTTCAGCTGATAGTTTTGGATGCCTTGCCGTGTGAGGCGGTACATCACAGTACGTGTGCTTAAAGAGGCCGCCACAGTGACACAGTAATGGGAAATCGATGAGGCTGAGAGTGCGGGCCAGAGAGAACGTTGGATGATGGACGTTGGGTCTCAGCCCCGGACAATTGGGTCGCATGCATAATGCCCGTACACCCCCTGAGATCGATGCAGGCTTTGTCTTGAAAACACACAAGGCTGGGTGAACAACTGCGGCCGCCCAGTATGCCAACAATCCTAAAAGACACGTGTTAAATCTCAAGCAATCAATTGGGGAAATAATGATCCCTTTATAGGTTCAATAGGTGTGAGAGCTTCGCCGTGGTCCTCACAATGCCAGTGATTGAATAAAGAGGTAAATGTCATGTAAATTAAATCAATCGCGATTAGGTGGGAAGCTCATTAGCCGGCTACAATCATGTCAAGAGCACTTATTCCCCTGATGGAGTGTCTTAAGCTGCATGCTAAATACATCAAATAAAAACTGTGTTGAAGCGCTTGTCAAGTCTGACTCTTGGTAATGACATTAAATGTTATGACACTTGTAATCGGTGCATAGTTAATTCATGATAACTCTGTTGTGGCTTTGTAATTGACAGAGACGAGCAGCAGCATCGTCTGTGGCTCAACACAAGGACATCAGAGGTTCCGTTGTGTGTGATTAAAATGGACTGAGCCCCCGTGATATAAAAAAAAAGACAGTGCATGAAACGAGACCCATGTGGCAGTCACTTTTACAGCCACTCCCAGGAGAGTGATGTAACCGCTTTTTTTTTTTCGCCCATCAGTGCGACGGCTGCTCCCTTTGTACTCCTGGTCCAGGGGTGAAATCTAGTGGGAAGGACAAACTCTTGCCCATTTGCTGCCAGCCACCCATCTCACTCCTCTGTGCTCATCAGCGTCCTCTAAAAGCTGTCAGTCCAGCCAGCTGCACAGGCTTCTGTTCAGAAAAGGCTCCTTAAGCACCTGTCAGTTGATCGATGGAGTGGAAGGAGCCTCACTTGGCCGCCACTGCTGCAACGCCTCAGCATCCAGGCAGCCTGGCCCCCGCTTCCCTTTTAAGTGGGCCTCATGAATTTCTTGTGTTTTTCTTAGTCGGTTTTCAAGGTGCGGAGACCGTTAATCGATCTGGCATTGGGGTCTACAAAGACCCCAGGTGCGTATGGAGAGGAAGAGATTTGGCAAAGTGTTTTTTGGTGCCGCTCTGCCTCTAAACTTGGACCTCTTGAAGAGTCCTCATCCACCTCCGACAACCGCGCTACTCAACACGAGAGGCCGCCTTTACAGCTCTCTTCCCCCCTGGTTATTATGTTTTTAACGAGTGCCTTGCAGTTTTCAAGAGGAACAGGCAGGTCTCAGAATGGCAAATTACCCCCGTGCATAGGCAGGCACTGGATGATTATCGTGGCAAGCTAACGACAGGCTGAGGAAGCTGCAATTTGCCAGTTGAAAGTGATGGTAAGCCCCTTTTTTTCCAGAAGCGCAAGTGGCTCTCTAGCCCTAATAGACTGTCACTGGTTTAGCAGAGGAACTCTGTGAGCGAGGATGTGCGATCCGAGGGCATTTTGAAGTGTGTTTTAATGTGAGCGATATGGGATAGCTGTGGATATCAGACCATTTTTCATGCACGTACCTCCATGTTTCTCAGAGTGAGTATCATTTCACAGGTTTCTCTTTGAAGTGTTATGAAAAACATGCATTTTCTGCGAGCTGTCTTTTTACCATCTGCAGGCAGGCAGGCAGGCAGGCAGGCTGTGGGCGAGCTCACAGGCTGGTGCTAGTCACCCATTCCACGTCACTCTGGGATCAGGCATAGTGAGTGTGTCACGGCGTGGAACAAAATGTCTCGCACGTGTCCACAAAGCATGGTGTGGAGCAAACTGTCCCTCACAAATCCATCAGAGCATTTTCGCTCTGCAGGGCACGTGGGATTATATGTTTGATCAGTTTTGTGTGGAGTGAACTCGAGCCGCCTTTTCTCATTCAACTGTTTGTGAAAGAAATGTGTGCACAGAAGAAACAGTGTGTATTTGTAGTGAGGAATGAATTTACTGTACTCGTCAGATGTCCAGAGGATGTGTTGCTTTTCTTTGTCCTCCTTGAGGTGCGAGGTGCAGTTACCTGTGCAGCTTGGGTTGCAGGTCGATAGTTAATTTTTGGCGTGTTTGCAAGGATCAATAAGGCCCCGAGCAAGGCCCTCAGGCAGACAGCGATGTGACCTGTGCTTCGTCAGCAGGTTCTGTGGCCGGCTTCGTTTTACTTGAAGAGGATGCAGCTGTTCATATCTGCCAGCCTTTCTTCACTTGGAGAGGCTGCAGCTGTTCATATTTTCTCTCTGGAGGACCTGGAGTGTGTGCGTTAACGAGTTTGTGTGTTTGTTTGTGTGAGAGGGGTTGTGTTAGATGTTCAAACTTGGTTTTCCTGACAAAGCTCTACACCTGAGTCAGAAGGAAGGTGTATGCTTCACAGACACTCCCTTGGTGTGATTTTGTTCTTTCCCCTTTTGCTTTCAGACCATCTTGACCTGCCATTTGTCCTCTGTTTTTAGGGCTGTACTACGTTGACTCAGAGGGGAACCGGGTGTGCGGCGACCTGTTTGCCGTCGGCTCAGGCTCCATGTACGCCTATGGTGTGATGGACAGTGGCCTGAGGCACGATCTGACCGTAGAAGAAGCCTGCGAGCTGGGCCGTCGCGCTATCTACCAGGCCACATACCGTGACGCCTACAGTGGAGGGCAGGTCAACTTGTACCACGTGCACGATGGGGGCTGGACCAACGTCTCCAAGGAAGATGTGCTCACGCTGTACCAGCAGTACAAGGGGCAGGCATAGACCTGAAAATGAAGAGCACAGAGGGCACAGGAAGGGTTAGGAGTTTGTTCTAGTACCTGATGTTTGAGATATTCTGAAAGTGTAAGTAGGGTTCACATATGAATAACAAGGACTCATAAGCTGATTGATTTCCACTTGTATTCCTTCTCTGACACATTTTGACTTGTTACCATTAAGCTTTCAAGAGTACATTTTTAAGAAAGCCAGGGAGCTCCACTCACCCCGCACACGGTATGAATTGGGCTGCAGAGAGAGGGATGACTCAAACATGCTTTAATACAGTGTGGGAGTAGTGTGCTGCTTGCCCTACATACGATTCATTTGGATCTAACCTGAAAAACTACATATTCCACAATAAAACCTGTGATGTTTTTTCAAACGTGGTCTCTTGATTGTGATTATTTCTTCCCTCAGGTCTTAGGATTGTTGATTGTAGTGTTTGATGAAATCCAATCTTCTTGTGACAAGTTTGTCGCCTCGTCCTCTATTGTTGTCATCCTTCCACGGTTGGTGCTTACTTTCAGTTGTCTGTTCCCACAGCTGTTAGGATTCAGAGGTACATCTGAAGCCTGTTTTGTCTCCTCTGTATGTTCAGTGTTTATTAGTGAAGAGGAGCGCTGTCTAAATAGCACTATTTAATTGCATACTTCGTCCTTGGTAATTGTGCCTCCTGAGTTGTAACAGTGTTTCCTTTCCCTCATTGATAATGTTGCACAAATTTGCCTTTTAATTGGAAGAGGAAATTTATTCTTTCTTTCTTCTCGACACACTCAGCTTCTCAATGCCCAATGTTGTGTGCTGCCCTGCCACTGTGTTATACAACGCAACTACCTGGGCTGGCAGTGTGTGCCCCTCCAGTAGTTTTTATAGGTGGGAATAAACACTACTAAAGAGAATGGGGTAGACATCTGAAGCAAGCTGGCCTCCAAATCATGGTTAAAAAGTAGTTTCACAGGTGACTAGGTGGCAGATGGAAAAGAAATGGGATTTCGATAAATGGAAATGAACGAGGCCTCGTCTGTGTCGCTGCTCTTGGTAAATGAAGTGATGGCACTGTCGATAGAAACAGAAACTGACAGGGTGACTATACATGTGCCTTTGGAGAGATGAAAATATGGTACAATTATGCATAAAACATCAACACTTAGTGGAAGTCTGTCTGGTCCAGAGGTTAAAGGAGTGATTTTCACAGACGGAGCATGACTCGAAATTATACCTTCAGAATATAACAGATGAAGGCCCTCTGACATTTGCCATGCTGCTTTGTCGTTCAAGTGTAGCATACAGAAAAGGTATGCCTCCAGTGAAAATGGACTGCTTTTAAAGCCTGCATTCGAAGGTAGTGCAAACAGAATTTAAAGCCCCACCCTACAAAACAAAACATAACAACAACAAAAAAAAAAGCATACATTGGGAACATACAGCTCCTAAAGTAAGTCAAACACATACATATTTCACTCTGCTTCATGTCTGCAGACTTCACGTTTTTTCCGTCTTCCTTAGTTTTTTAAAAGCTTTTTTTTTAGGAAAACAAAATATCTTAGAATGAGACTGCAGAAAATCTCACAAATACATTAAACACATGCAGGTTTTAACATTTACTAGAAAATAAAAAAAGCTCTTCTGTTTTGTATCCAGTAGAAGAAACAAATTTCATGGCTCTGATCTCACCAATCATGTAGTTTGAAGATCAATCACTCCTAACAGTAAAGGCTCGATCACCTCTGTGTTAGAGTCCACATCTTGGAACAATGAGTAAAAGAGGATCTGAAGATTGCAGATCAAGGGGTGAACTGGAACATAAGGCACTAATTGATTATTTTTGTTCAAAGCTTTCTGGTTAAAGGCATCAAATGAAGCACTTGTCAGATCATCAAACAGCATCTGTAACCGCCTTCAAACACTTTTCTGAATTTGGAATAAGAGAGGGCTGACAAAACCAACAATCTGATAGGCATGTTGACATCGTGCAGCAGGACCCTGGTGTGAGAAGGTAAGAAAGTTTGTTTCTTAATTTTCTTCCTTCAAGCTTTTTTTTTTCCAAGTTGAATTTTTAAAGATATTTCATTTGACTTATTCACATCACACGTTATTCTCTGACTGCCTCGGAGAGTAGCTTGGTCCGTGTACTTGTCACGCACTTAGGTACAGACTTGAGAAGTGGAGGTCATTAAACACAGCCTGCAGGATTTTTTGGAAACTAATTGCAATATGCAATTAATGTTTTAATATGCGATCACAATGTGATGCATAATGGATACAACAACATTAAGAGGTAAAGATTTTCTGATATTTCAAATTTGTATCAATTGTTTTTCTGTATGTTTTGCCTCAACCCTTTGTTTGAAGTATATATCCTCCTTATACCAAGTCATCCAAAACAAAATAAATTGCTCCTGTGTCTGATTCATCAGACTGCATCAAATGGTGTGAAAGCATGACATAACACCAAAGTCTCTAAGCTAAGGGTGTCAAACAAATTTTCACTGAGGGCCACATTAGCATAATGGTTTCACTCAAAGGGTCGATGTAACTGTAAGACAGTGTCAAATTTAGCAAGATGTAACTAAATGTAATGTAGGATAAATGCAACTACTGCTTCAAAAATTCATCCTTTGGGGAAGACTTTGCAGTGCGGGCATTTTCTTTAGCCACAATAAAGCTAGCTTTTTCTGCTGCATTGATTTTGGTTGTGGATTTCTTGAACACATCCTGCTGTGATTGCAGTTCGCATTTTAGATCTTGCCACTCGTTTTTCCTGAAAGCACTAACATGTATTTGCCTTTCCATCTTCTTGAAACAGCCTTCCATCATCATCAACTTTTCTCTTCCTGGACATTTTGGGATCATTGATTTATTTCTCAATTCCACTAGTCAAGAAAAAGGCACTGATGTGAAAACACTGCAGTCTAGTGGCAGGGTGCCATCACTTCGTGGGTAACATAATCAGTAGGTATTAAGGGAAACGTAGCTCAATGCACCCTTATGACTTATCTATTTAAAGACAATCAGACCTTTTAGGCTCTCGGGGGCCACATAAAATGGCATGACGGGCCACATTTAGCCCCCTGGCCTTGAGTTTGACACATGTCCTCTAGGGAATAAGTGAAATATACACATGCTGGGTGAGATCCCATAGCTTGCAAATGTATACCATGAATGTTGTTACATGTATAAAGAATTTTACAAAGAGTTCAGTTTTTCTGTATTTACTTGGGTCATTAAATACATTGCAATCTGAGTGTAACTGCAATGTGAGCATACAACATATTTTTAGTGACAGCCTCTTTTTCCCTTAGACACCTCGGGACAAGGATTTCAAACCACTTCTACAGTTATCTGTCCTGGTCTTGTGTTTCTTTATTTTCCTTAATTTTAAGCCCTTTTCTTCCACAAGGTTTTTTTTTTTAGGAAACACTGTATAGTAAAGGAATAAATGATTGGATGAATTAAAAAGTGAATGAGTAATTTTATTCAGTCATTACAAAAAAAAAAAGAAAAGAATAAAAATAGGGATAGTGGAAAGGGTTTTGGCGGAAGCAGAGCTCATAGATGCCAAACCCTTGTTCTATGTTTACATTTGGTCTCGCACATGCTCAGAGGACACTTCGTATTAGCCTGGTTGTTTTAAGCTTGCTGATCTCTTGTACACCTGTCGATGTGGAGCTTGACTCTGCTCAAAGCTTCAGGACCCGAAGCAGCAGCAGCAGCTGTGGATGCTCCTGTCTGACCTTTTAGCTTGTCTACTCATGTATAGAGAAAACACTTCTCACCTGTGGATTTTTCTCTATGTTTAGACTCAACCTGTCTGTGTGTGTGACCTTGGCACTGGCCCAGCAGACTGTAGGCAGCATGCTGCCAGTGTAAACGGTCATCTTAGTCTGGCACAGAGATTACAGGTTGTCAACAGGTATTTTCACAATAGCTGCTATTAAGCAGCATCTCTCAGGGTATTTTCACAAAGCTTTACTCTCAGGGTAAGGCGGCGACTCTCTGGGAGCCATGACAAAACAAAGAAAATAGCTTTCTTATTTAGCCTAAATTAGATTGAGTGTTATGAAGAAGACCAGCTGGCGATATTGAAAGGTGCCAGCATGATGATTTTCACACAGTCAGAAAATAACCCCTGTGCCCACATTATGCCATCTGTCAGGTGGTCATACGTGATTTCAGTTTCAGACACCCGATCGTATCTGAATAGTCCTCAGGGATTTACAGAAACATCACACATCAGCTGTTATTTCCCATGATTCGACGCTGGGACGCTGTAATTGGATCTTCAAAAAGAAAAACACCCACTGCAAGGGTGCGCCCCTTCGTTGATTGAGAATCAATCAGCCATTGTTTATTCCTGTTGATGCTTTATCCGGACGGAAAATAAATGAGAAGTCTATTTGGCTTGGGTAATGACTCCCTGCCGGCTGCCTCTTGTCCACCCTGAAGGCTCTCGGGGTGTCATATAATCAGTACACCCAAGTCCTTAAATGCGTGCCAGTTCTGACAAACAACAAAGCTGGCATGAAGATAATTGTGTTTGTGGTCGCTGCACATCCCTTTCCTTTCTGGCGCAAGAGGCAGCCGCTGCCTCGCCTCGTTTGAGAGGTGCTGTTTTTCATCCCTCGTGATGACAGCCACACTCTTGTCATTCCCGCTGTGCTCTCGCCACGGCCGCCTTCGCTCTACTCAAGGCTGTTCTTTTTTCCTTCACACCCCCTCTTCCTCAGCAATGTTTTTGGCAATTGCTTTTTTTTTTTTTACCTCGATTAATTCAGCGACACGAATGAATACAACCCGGCAAAGTAAACAATGCGACCCTTGAGTTTGTCCAATCTGAGTCAGTACTTGTCCCTTTCCCAGCAGGCACCTACGAGCTTCTGCCAACACTGCTATTGGAGCCCTTGATGATGATGATCATGAGGGTGATGCTGAGGATGAGGAGCATGATAGCCCCTACTATTAGTGTAGACTGAGCCTCAAGAGGCCCGAGGCGGTGGGCTGTTTATCCCTTGTCATGACACCTGACTGTATAAATGGGGCCTGTCTGTTTGTTTTATCATCAACAGCGCTGGGCCTGGCCTCCCAGGCAAACAGAGACGGGGTCAGGCAGACTCCAGCTAAAGACGTGGCAGTAAGAGCAATGGTGGCTGCCACGGTCACTCCACTTACTCCCATGTGGCTCCTGGCTTCTTTTTTATAGCGCTCTGCGTCCTTTATATGCGGTGACTAAGTCCCTCAGGGGGTAGAGAAGTGAATTGTGTATTCTGTTGTTTCACCATATCAATTGGCTTTTTTTCCCCTAGACTTCTTGCTATTTTAGTGGCGGTTCAGTTCTGGATGTGTGAGTGCTTACATTTGTTTGTGTGACGCACTTTCGCAGACTGTTGTGTTTTGCTTTTGGCTGACCTTGCACAGTGACAGATACTGTGCTTTAATAATGCCATAGAGCCTCATTGAACAGTAGTCTGTCATTTTTTAACCATTGTCAAACCCTGCATCATCAGTATCAAATATGCAATTAATCCATCAAATCCAGCTCTCAGGACTTGAGATCGGAATTATCTCAGATTTATGTTAAATTCCAGCAACATGTTGTTAAAACCATAGATTGTAAAAGAAATGGACGTCATCTTGCTCGGCTCGAACTGATGTCTCCACAAAAACTGCTCCCCCTGGTGGCTGGCTGCAGTATAGGTTAAAAAATCCGACTTTCCAGCCATTCCAGATGGGCTGTGGTCAAACTTTAAAAAATGAATACTCCTCGTAGAAATATTACTCACGTCCGATTGTTGTGGTGATTTGAAGATATTATTTGGCTGTCTTGTACTCAAGTCCTCTTTTTTCTGAAAAGTTTCATTTTCATTAGTTATAGGAGGTTAAAAACAAGGTTTTACGTAACGTTTAACGATGATTGACAGCTGCCGTTCTCATGAATTTTTTCGGGGATTGTAAAATATGTCGTGAGGTACAGTCAAGAAGTGATTCGACTCTCAAAAGAAAAAAAATATATATATATTTTTGTCACCCAGCTCCTCTCAGATTCTCCCAGAAACCCTCATCGTCTCTACTGTGCAGACTCTGGCTGCACAACTGCTACAATGGTGACGGAGGTATTTTGACTTCAAAACCGTACATTGGTAAATGGCGGGGCCATGCTGTCCACTCTATACACAGTCTATAGTTAAAATATTTGGGACAGGGGCATGTTTACCAGCCTGCCAAATCAGCTTTTTGTTTAGCAACACTGTAAATGTTTGGGAGCAGAGATCAGTTTCTGTAGTTTTATAAGTGACACATGGTGCAATCCTTATATAGCAAATGTTTTCACTTCTTGACAAATTCACCTTGATCTGCTTGAACAGAGCCCTCCCATATGTGTAAACTGCAATGTGTAATACATATACATACCAGTACCCCAATGTGATGCTGGTTTTTGAACTGTGTGCAGAAAACAAGCCAGATGATCCCTTTCTTGGTATATTTTATTTGTTAGACCACAGGCAAACATATTTCATCACCTCAGTCACTCTTAAATTGGACATTGGTGAATACAAAAATAAATTTAGTCTGAGTTGGTGGTTTTGGAACTAATTTTTTGTTGATGCAGCAGTTTCCACTACAGAGTCATGTCTGTATTTGATGCTGTGTCCAAAAATCATTACCAAATTCTCTCTAACTAAGCGTGAAAGATCGTTATCATTTTTTTCAAAGTGATTTTTTCTGCTTTTTATGTCTTTGATTGGATCAAGGAGGACAGTGGATAAAGCAGGAAACAAGGTAAGCGTGGGGAGTAACATGTGGGAAAGAGGCCACAGGCTAGATTTAAACCCTGGCCACCCTTGCAAGGATCACTCTCATGGACACACAACCTAGACCGCTAAGCCATCTGCACTCCAAGGATCATGATTTTGAACTATTCGCTCTCACAGTCTGTCACAAAGAACTTTTCACATCTTTACTTTTGAGAGACTGAGCTGTTTATTCGACATAATGTTGCTGGAATTGAATACAAAATAGCTTTGCACTTCTCATAAAACAAAAACTATTTAGTTCCAACATTTTTTTATTTTGTCTTTTCACAATTTTAAATTACTTTTTAATGATTTTCAAACCATCAAACACTGTTTTTACAAATAATTTTACAAATAAATGATTGATTTATTCCAACAGTGAAAAACTGTTGTTTGGCTTTTTGCTTTGGGTGGATTTGGTTGAGACTAAGATACCAAAAAAAAGTCAAACTACACAAGCAAATTTTAAAAAAAAGCAAGCTCGAAAAATCCAGCCTCCACAGACCTAGTTAAAAATTCACTGTGAACTTAAGTTTGAGGGGAAAAAATTCACAGAGGTATATCCCAACAAATGCAAAAGACTGTGGGACATAACCAAATCTATAGAAATAATCCAGTGAATGTAACTTTTGGTAAAACTTACAGCTCTTTTTGGGATTGGTGTTGAATTAAAATAATGTGAACAGACACCATTCACATTTTTAAAGTGGGTTTAAGAAGAGATCACCATTTTAACCTAGACTAGATGACAAAGTAAAGAACAGGGCAAGATTGTATTCTCACAGTGAGCTGGTGTTGAATCCCAAATGAGCATGCATTTGGTAGCTTTTGAAATAAAACCTCTTTCTTGAAACAGGTGGGAATGTTAAGGAGAACTCTGAGCCTGGTGAAAAGCCATCTACTATGACTGGCTGTAGAAAATGCAGCTTGGTTTTTTCCCATGTGGACATCTCTGCTTTACAATTCTAATAAAATGGTACAAAACCACAGTGTGCTTCCCCCCAGTCTGAAGTGTCAGTCAAAGCTGCAAGCATTTTGACAGAGTATCCAGCCCCAGCGGAAGATCCATCTCCAGAGGAGCTGCTCTGCTAGGCTTGAACAACACCCCGCTCTTCTTTTTCTCCCTTTCTTTCACCTTGCCATCAATCTATCTCTTTTTCTGCCCCACGTTTTGACTTAATCCCCCCTGAGGTGCCCTCAGCCTGTTCTCCACCTCTCTCTGGCCTGATCCCGCTCTGATCAATGCCACATCCCCCCTCTTACAATCCAAACGGGGAGGAAATGGAGGCATTAATTACCCACCCCAGAGCTCGTTACCCGGTCTCAGCCCTCGCAGCTTCCTGACTCTTCACTGACTCTGCAATTGTGATTCAGCTGGGAGCCTGAGACGTGAGGGTAATAACAGAGGGTACCCTTCCAAACGGACGATCGCCCACTGATAGATGATCCGCTGGGCTTGGACGTGACGGAACTGACGTGAGGGGGCCGGGAGTGACTCTGGAAGTGATTGACACACTGCTTTGGCACCGGGATTATGTGTGAGAGAAATAATTTATGACTTGTTCTTCCGAAGCCGAGACGAATGCCAGAAATGAGTAATGACCTCTTGGAAGTTCAGCTTCTCTGATCACAAACAATAGGCTGAGGTTGTCACCGCTGTGGAGTTGACGGAGTTGATGGCGTTATGAGAACACGAAGCTAATGGACTAAATCATGGAAATGGCAGTTTAATTAAATATCAACAGCCTGCTATGATGAACATTCTGAAATTAGACATGTCCTTGATGATCAATATCGTCCCTCGTTGCGCTACAAATAAACTAGGACGAATAATTCTTTCTTTTGCCATATCCCCTCTTTTTTTTTTCCCTTTCTGAACTATCTCGTCATCTTTTCTTCTCTTTGCCCTTTTGTGTGATATTTCTCTGACAGTTTGAGTGCCAAAGTCTTAAGCACCCAGCAGTTGGCTCTTTTTGTGTAATTCAGCCTCTGATGTTTTCATGTAAGCACTTTGGGGAAATAAATGTTTGTGTGCCGATGTACAGCCTCTCTCCAAGTATTTCCCTCAATTTTTTGCCGTGTCTTTCCCCGGTTTGCCATCTACGTTTCTTTCAACTTTCCTTCCTTTTCCTCTATCCTACATCTACCTCTCCCTTATTCTCCTTTTATCTGCCCCATCATTCTCCAGCTTCATCCCTCTCCTCATCCTCTCTCTACTTACCCCATTATCCCCCCTCTACCCTGCAGCCCACCCCCTCCCCTTCTCCCTCTTCTCGCTCCTTGCCTTTCTTTGCTCAGGACCGATCCTCTCTCATTACATTGATGGCCCTGATGATACAGTTGAATGGTGCACTCTCTCCCCAGAGTCTCTCCAAGGCCTTTCTCTGCAGCCTGCTCATGCAGCAGCACTCGGCAGTGGCAGCAGCCTCAGCTCTCTCCCTCCCTGTGAAGGTGCAATCACAAGGTGAGAGCACCTGCTACTCAGCCCTCTGACCTCTTCATATTATCTCACAGGTCACAGGGGGAACGGCTCTCTGATTTGTGTTTTATTTAATCAGGACTCTCTGGGTGTACATGTTGTAGATGTGTGAAGATAAAGCAAACACTGAGCCTCGGTGAGGAATCGGTAAATGTTGCTGCGGAGCGTGTTGGTTTAGTTTAACCATTTCTTACCTCCGGCTGAACCAGTCTATTTCTCAGGTGTAAGACTTTCTTTTTTATCTCAGCTCTGCCAGTGTGTGCAAGCACACACACACACACACACACACACACACACACACACACACACACACACACACACACACACACACACACACACACACACACACACACACACAAAGAAGACAGAGAAGAAAAAAACATCTACTAGTTTGTATTATTCATCCCTTAAGGTGCATGTTTCACACATTCAGACTCACCTGCACTGCAGTGAACCGTGGTACACCTCCACTCCAAGTCACTTACTGCATTTCTTGGTGAAAAGTGAGCAGCTCAGGCTCAGGCTAATGCTGAGTCACATTTAATATGTATCCCTTAATGCTTCTTCATCTAAAACATGATCTCCTTCAGAGTGGTACTTATATCACAGCAAAGTACCACTAAAATATACAACCCCCTCATTCTTTAGGCTGACTTTGAGACACTTTAAGAGCACTTAGCTGATTTAATGCTGCACTCCTACAACAGCTGTAGGACTAATGCAGGCTCAGAATCACTGCAGAAGAACCAGAAGTACTTCTAAAAAAACTTTGCCTACATTACACAAATTGCAACTTGAATGCTACAGTTATGTGGAGGGTGTAAGGCAAATAGTGGTAATCCGTCTGTTTAATCCACACAGCACATCCTGTAACAGGATGTTTTAAACTAAATTATTTTGCAATTCACTACAGTTTTAACCCCATACTTTAAAAAACGGGAAGCAATTCTTATCAATTTTTACAAGCCACCCCAAAAAGGAGCCACCTGTTTGTTTAATCAGATCCAGAAAATGACCTTATAGTGGTTTGTGAAAGAAGTCCACCTGCAGAGCTCCAGGAGAGTCTTAAGCTCCTTTGTTTTTTTAGGATCCTGCATTAGTCAGGATGGCTGGAGTGCTTGTTTGCTGATGAAGATTATGTGTATCTTTGTGTTTTTGCAGCAGGGCGGTCATACTCAGTGTGGAGATCCATGTGGTGAAGTCTTGGATTAGAGGCTTCAGCTGTTATACATTCTCTGCTTGTGCTTAGTTTTGTTGCATTTCCTGGACTGTGCCTGCAGTGTTCAGCCAGTTTGCAGCATTTTGTCAACACATTCTTAAAACTGCTATCACACAGTGACAGCGAGCAGTGTACCTCTGTAAACTCTGCACAATGCATGGCATGTGTTTGTGTTGTAAGAGTTTTGCTGCTGTTCTGTTCTGTTCACTGTCTGTGGAAATTGTCACATTGATTGCAACATTACATTGCTTCACAACCTCAGAGCAGTGTGAGGCCCATGCTTCAGTGTAGTGTCATTCTTCTGTATGTCAAATTGTCAATGAAATCAGTGGCAATATGACGTGCAGTGATTCCGAGATAATGTTGATTTCTCACGAGTGTCAAATGATGATTGTTAAATTAACTGCATTCTCATTTACAGCAGCTCCAGAGTGATTGCCCTGCCATGCAGGTCCTTAAAGTGAGCAAGAATGGTTCAACATGTTAACCTCTCTAACTGGTCACAGCATGCTCCTCCAGACCTCCACACCCCAAACGAGAAAAACACTCAGAGAGTTACTGTGATTGTCACGCAACACTTTAGTCCTACTTTAATGTTATACTCCCTTTCAGCAGACTGTCTGCTACAATTTGGTGTTAGTTGCAGGTTTGTACAATAATTTGTTACCTGACAGTGTTGAAAAATATGATGACTCAGTACATATTTTATATTCCAGATCTCTGCTGCGCTCCCTGTTTATGCCGTTCATGATGGCTCATGATGGGCATGAAGGTGTGCTCTTCCTGCCTCAGGCTTTCCACGCAAGCGCGTGGAAGAGTAGGGAGTCCCATAACAGAACCATACCGCCAAATGACAATTGTGCAAGTTAATAAAGTTTATTTTTGACAAAGTGGTCCTGACTGAATTTGAGTCATGTTGTTCACAAACAAACAAACTCTACCAAAAACATAACCTCCTTGGCGGAAGTATTTAAGAATCTGCCATCTTTTTGTAACAAAGCTGCCTGGGTTCACTCTGATTAGCTGCTACTGTATGCTTAGTTCCCAGGTGGTCACTCAAACTGGGACCCTTACATTTCATTATACACAAACTACATATTCCTTTTGACGTCTCAAGTGGTCTATCAGGGAGCTTTTTCCAAATATATTTGTTCAAAAGTGCAGCAGTGTTATTATGTTACATCATGAGGAAAGTGGCACTTAACCACAGTGTGCAGAAAAGCACATATGCAGTTTTTAAAATTGCCAACTGTACTAACAGTATGTACTGAATGTGGATGTGAATGCAGTATGTATATCAAACCTAAAGATATGAAATGAGGAAAAAATACCAGGCTGTGGTGCTGATCCAGGAAAAATTAACAGAATGCAATGAACAAACACTGGTGATTCTTGTCATTTCTATTCGTTACAGAGGTGAAACCCATTTCATCCCAGGTAACTGTTCATTTCTATAAAACAAGTACAGTCTACATGAACTACTTTTTAACTTGGAGAAAAAACAAAAAAAAGAAAGAAAAATATATCCTGCACTTAATGACAGCACCTGCAGCCAAATAACATATAGCACTTTGTCACACTAACAAGGTTTTTCCTTCTATGTAAATTCTTGCTTGTGTTGTACGTCCTTTTGGACAAAAGCGTCTGCTAAATGAAACTGTAGAACTGCAGGAAAAGAAAATCAAAAAAAAAAAAAAACTAATCACATGTGGATGTTGAAGATGAGGTTTTGGTAACAGGTCAAAGCCAGAGTTCCATCAGATCCGGTACGGCTCTGCTTCATTGAGTGCTGACTGCGTACTCTCTCAATGGTCACATCAGACTGACTGCTTGTTCAGTTTGGCACAATGCAGGACTGCCAACCAGCTGGGGTTGTGAGACTGAGGAGTTCCTCTGCTTCCCCACCTCATTGCTGAGCCTCTCTTCCTTCTTTTTGGGCAGAAAAACCTCAAGCTTTATTTTTTTGTAAATTGACACGTTATAGCTGTGGCATCTGGTAATAGTAGAAGGCCTGCGTCACTGCTGGGACCTACCAGAGTAGGGACTCGGCTGGACTGCAACAGATCCAGAGTGAGCTGACACTTTGACTTAAAGGAACCCTATGTGATCTGGTGCTGTGAAGGAATGGAGCCAGACCTGAAATGCATCTGCTGTATTTTTGCCGTTGCTCCTGCTTTCTTAAACCGCATACCGCAACCACATTTTGCATACTACAAAACATGTCCAATAGTAGAGTCATGCTGCATACTACATTCAAAAGCACTACAAAGTAAGCAGTACATACTACTTTTTCTTCTTCTGTTTTCAGGATGGGCATTACAACTCTCTATTGTAATGGAGTGTAAATCACAGTAAACAGAAAGGGAGTAGAGGTAATATGTATATGAGATTAGAAAATATAATCAATTTGACTTTGAGTTGTCCATGTTTGCAGGAGAGTACTGTCATACTAATGCAAACTTGTAAGTTCAGTGTTGGGTGAACATGGAAAATCTTAACAAAGAGAGGAAGACCGCACTGTATGCCTGGCTCCAAAGGGGCACAAGGGGACACAAAGCAAAGCAAATGACATAGGTGTGATTTAGTTTTCCATTCTGTCTCTGATTCAAAGGTGCCATATTATGCTCCTTTTCTGCAGTTTATGGATCATTGATATCTTCATGAAATGGTAGTAACATGTTTTGATCCAAAAAGCCAATAAATCAAGCACAGCAGCATTGTTTCCAGGCTCTCATAGCCCCTCTGTTCAGAACGCTCTGATTTAGTGGGCGTGACCTTCATATGTAAATGAGCCACCGCTGATACCGCCCCGCTCTTCCACATCAATGAGAACAGCGCCATGAGCTCCGAGTGCACAATGTTTAGGAAACAGCAAAGCTCGTTAACCCTAACATTACAGACTAAAACAACAGGCTAACCACAGCTAAAGTTAGCATCCTGAAGCTAACAAAGAGACAGGGGGGACACTGAGGAAAAGCTCTTACATCTGCTCCACAGCACACAGCATTTAAAATACATTTCCAGGGTCCCAGGTTTGTTGGCGGATGGTTGGTTATGTGCCTGGATTCAGGACCAGTCTATTTGCTAGCCCTCTGTTGTACTGTCCAAAGTTGGAAAAGCAGTTGGCTGTGGAGTGACTAGCACACACATGCACAGTTTTACTGAACATAGCTGGCACATTTCCTTGATAAATGAACTCTTGTCTTCTTCTGAGATGGGAAGCTTGTGCATGGAACTATGTGGCTGTTTACAGCCAAAAACAAAGCAGTGATGGCTCTATAAATTTAGTATGCCCCTCCCCGCTGCTGGAGAGATTTCTCTCAGCAGCGGGGAGGGGAGTAGGCGGGGAGGGGGTTTGGGGGTAACTGCTCCAGTGGACCAATCAGGTCAGACTTGCTCCTGATTGGTCAAAAAAGGGAATCGCTGATGTCGGCAAATCTCCAAAATCCAAACAGCTCGTTTTAGGTCAGGGTTTTACATTCACAAGCACTACTAAGTACAGGTTTTGTCATTAAATATCACATTTTGTGGGCTGGGAGGAAAGCCAAAGACCCACAAATTTCACTAAAAGACTTAATAAAGTGATTTTTGCACAATATGGGACCTTTAATCACCAAACCTCAGGTAACTCCCTTTCTGCCTTTACGTTCCATTTTTTCCACTGTCCTCTTCTCTGTGTGTCTGTCTCTGCTGTGTGATGGAAGTGAAGTCAACTTCTTTTCATCTCTCTCCTGTAGAGTCCTCTAGTGAAGCTGAAGTAGTTCCTACAGCCTGATGGAAAACTGGATAAGAGCACGGTGAAGCAGAGACGCAGAAGTTCTTTGTGTGAAGCTCTGAATCGTTCATTCAGCATGTTGTGCATCATCTTCAGTTATCATTTATTAACAGCAGAAATGTACAATGTGTGCTAATGATTTACCAACTCAGACCCCACGATATACACCATCAAGTGAATAATGGAAGTATCAGCCCTTTTTTTTCCACTTAAAGCACTGGTCAGCACACATATTCTATCCTGGCTCGTTTCAGTTGTTCATTAACATCACTGTATATGGTATCACTATGTGTAATATTCAAACCCCAAGACTCCATGATGTTATTGCCGCACTATTGGAAATGGGGATATTTCAAATGTCTTGTGCATAATTTAATACACATTTACCCAAACTGTAGCCCGACAAGTATTTGAAAACTTTTCAATCTGAGTGGGAATAAAAATATAGTTCTGCAAGTTTTAACAGAGCTTGGCTGCACAGCATGAATTTCTAATGCCTGTCCCGCTGGTGACCCTAAAAAAGTATAGATTGTAGTGTTTTAGTATTAAACTGAATGTAATCATCCTGTGAAGGGTTATTCCTTGTAAATCACAGGAGTCTCTTCTTTGAACTTCAGTGTAAAGCAGATAGAGTAACTCTGAATTCAAATAAGGATATTTTAAGACACACCTTACCTTCAATCTGGGGATAATCGAGTTGCGTGACTATTTTGAAAGAAGCAATAAAGTATAATCTGTGTCTGTCATACCGAAGTATCTGCACACGTTTCTAAAGGTTGAACTTCTTTCTCCTGAAGCAGCAGCCCCAGTGAAGATATACCTAAAGCACAGCAGTCCACTGTCTGGTTCAGTGGATGAACCGGCTGGAGAGTCAGCTGAGCAAAAAGTGCTCCACTGCACTGGATGTCCAGCTGAGTAAATCCCCAGAATGCACAAAGCAGGGAGCATTGATTGTAGGAGACATCACTGCACATCCTCTCCTCCACACCTCCGACAGACCTCAGCACCATGCAATACCAATGTGGAGCTGCAGTGAGAAAAACACCAACACTTCACAAATTATCTTCTTGAAACATTAAAGCTCCTTTTTTTCCCCAAGACTACAGGGTTTTGTGATGCAAACAAGACTCTTATTGCGAGACTTTACACACAGTTTTAAAGACAATTGGGAGCATGCTGCTGGCAGAGAGAGGCAGATGAACAGAAGATAAGAGAACATGGTGTCCCTAAAGAAATCATGCAAAGTCTTGAATGGCTCTTTGGTTTTCTGAAGTGGCTCTGTTGGGTAAAAAAAATCTGTGGAAGATAAAATAAAACCTCTCAGACTGTCATCTTATTAATGACAGTCTCATGCATATTGCTTGAAGGCATAGTAAGCTAGATTTTTCCCCAAATACAGTGTAATAATCTCTTTCAATCATCAGTTATGACCCAGAAGAAGTGTCTGTCTCTTCAGAGATTGCTCTCTCTCTGAATGTGTTGTTATGATGTTGTCTGAGAAGCGTCTGGGCATCAACACTCGGTGAGGAGGGGGCTGACTTTGGATTTTCTGCGTATAAACCAGAACCACAAATCAAACTCTCTCTGCCTTTAACAAGAGCAGGATTTCATCATGTGTTTTAAGCCCCAACACAAATATTTCATCACTTAATTTAACAGCCTTTTGTTCACTTCTGCACTCTAACTGTAGAAACACTTCTTTGAACTTTTGCAATTAATATATGGACATAATGTGAGACGTGATTGTGTAATGAGAAAGTTCCACACTTGTTTTTAAAGACAAAGCTGCATGTTGCACCAAGGCTGATAAATACATTTAATCAATCACAGCTGTTTTTAATTTTACTATCTGCAGCTCCTGAAAGAGCGAACTCAGAAACCGATTCATTTTTACTTTACAGAATCTGACGTGTGAGGCCTGCCCATCTCTTCATAAGGTGCCTCTCCAAACTAAGGTGACTTTGAAGTTATGGTGAATATCAGGGCAGAGCTCATTACACAGTGATAACACAGTGATTTGCACTGTAGCAGGGGTGGCCAACCATATGCCGAGGAGAGCCAAAAGTCTGCAGGTTTCTCTTCCAACAGGTCTCCTCAGCAGGTGACTGCTGATGAGTTCTTCCTCCTCTACCTGACAGAGAGCTCATTAGTGGGTCCTTGGCTGGTGTAAAAACTCTGATGTATGTTAGAGAAAGAAGACTAAAAGTGCTTATGTGGTTTGGATGGAAAATATACTGTGCAGGAGTTTTAAGTTTGTGTTGCTCCTTTCAGACCTTTGAGAACAGGGGGGCAGATCTAAAGGAGGTCTATGGTGGCCCACTGTCCTGTGACACCCTAAACTATCAGTGAATTTTTTTCTGTTTTGACTGAAGCAGGACCTTTGTAATCAGCTGATTGGACCTGGTCTCAACAGGCTGTTTGAAGCTTTCTTTGGATTTCAGTAAGTCAGTTTCTTTTGAGAAAAGAAATGGGTAGCAGTATCAATCAGTGGCGGCTGCTGATCAGTCAAGGAGGGGAAGCTCATTTTTTCTGGTCTACATCATAAATTTGTTCATTTATTTAATCATAAATTCTACCCTCCGCTCGTTTTCAAGAAAATGATCTGTGACCCTGTCGTACCAACCGTGTTTTTTCTAGGGATTCTACCAGTGTTCTCTCAATGGCCAGCAGAGCTAGACTGCTTAAACGGCCTTGGCCCATTGTGTTGCGGGTGTAAGACTTGAGCCGCTTTAAACAGGAGAAGCTCCTCTCTACAGAGGTTGCTCCGGTGGAGGGTTATACTTCATGATCGCTGACTGGCTCATTTCACTGTCAATCAAAAAGAGATTCGTCCTCAGACAGATCATCCAATCATCATGCAGAAGCCCAGCGTCCAGGCCAGCCCACTGCCTCATAGACCCCCAGAGACGCTGAGCGTCCGCTGGGCGGGACAAAGCCCAGCGTTTATCCAATGACCGTCCAGTTTCCACAGTGGAACAACCCACTCTACGCTTCCCGCTGAAGTCAGAAGACGCTCAGCGTCCAACTGTGTTAAAGTGCTGAGACGCAGCAGGGATGAATGAGAAGGAGGTGGAGCCAGTTACCTGTGATAGGTAGCTGATTCTGAACAAAAGATGAAGGAATTCTAGCGCATATTTTGTTTGTGAAATGTACACCCTGCAGTACATATCATCACCTTTTTGGGGACATTTTAGGGGAAGCTGAGCTTCCCTTGCAGTCTTAGAGCAATCGCCACTGGTATTAATTTTGTTGACAAAGATTAAGACAGCAATTGTTTCAGAAGCCACCAATTTTCCTGTGACAAAGATGAGACGACAGCGATGATGAGCTAAAGTAATCCACTGGTGATAAAATCTAACAATGTAGGTTTTTTTCATTGAACAGATGATGACAAGATAAACATGTTGGAGATGGACCTTTGGACATTTAATATCAACAATATGTTCCCCACTGTTTTTTTAACCTCTCAGAATTCAAGCACAGCATTCCTGTAAGGTGTTTTACGATTCGTTACACACACTCAGTAAGGCTAAGCAACAAGCGCCTGCCGCCTGCACTTTTATTCTAAGCTAGAGATTAAAAATCGAGCCATAGTATCCATAGGAAGAGTGCTTTCTTTTTGACTGACCCGGAGTAAGGATCATTTATCTTTTATTCCAATGCAATGACCTTTCCTTACTCTATAGATCAACAGGGACAACACAGCAGTTTTACATGGGGAGAAGAGTCTAGGATCAATTATTACACTCTGATATTTCACATGAGAAGGTGTAAAAAAAAAAAACACTGCATATTTAAATACTTGGTACAGCCTCAATGCCAATCTCTGCTTGGCTATATGGATGAATTTAAAGATCAAATGTTTTGACCAAAATTGAAGTAAACTATCACCTAAACTAGACTAAAACGGTCTCAGATTTTCTCAGCTGAAATCATAAAGGCCAAAAAAGATAGAGCAGGCAGCAGGTTGAGAGGTGGGAGTGAGGGAAGGGAAAGGTTTGATTCAAGCCCAGGCTGCTACCCGAGGGCTAGCCTCATGGAGTGTGCAAACAAACTACTTGGCTGATTTGGGGCCTGATGAGTATAACATCTGAATCTGATTGAACGGTACACAGTCTGTGATAAATTTCCTCTTTTTATCCCTAAGATTAAGACCATAATCAGGATAAAAGATTTGAAAACCCAAGTTGCACCTTCAAGAGAATATACTTATAATAAAACTGACAACTTTGCTGCTGTAAAGAGGAAGTTGTAGGCTATAGCTACTCATTATATAACAACAACATATCGCAGAGCATTATTAGGAGAGCAGCTAGCTGCTCACACTAAGCTAAAGAACTTGGATCATCTTGTGAAGTTTTATTGATGACTAAAGACAAACAGAAGCTCGCACAGGCTGCTCATTAGCCTGCTCTTCTGTGGAATAGACTCAGAGTCATGATCATACGTCAATGAAATGCTGACGTGCTTTAAGACTGGGTCGTTGGTTATTTATGAAACATACTAAAGCATAATTGCACAAGATGCAGTGTTTCTCACTGTACGCTCGGTGGCTGGCTGTATCTCTGAAGTCCTATGATACTTTAAATTGACTGAGGGCTAAAATGATGATTTTAATCTAATCAAGTTAAAAATTCATATTCTAATTTATATATATATATTTTTTTGAAAACTCAAATTTGTATCTTTTTAAGTGTGGCCCTGATACTCTGTTGTAACTTAAGAACTATAATCAGAAAACTTTAATATTGGCTCTCTGTCGTGCCATTTTTCTATATAATTACGTTGATTTCCTTTGGGAGAGCCAAATTCCTGGATAAACCACCCCCCAAACTTTGGAGGTATATTGAATATTTTTTGTGTCCCAACCAAGCATGGTGGGATGCATTTTAAATGTGTTCATTTGTATCCATGAAGCATCCTGAACTGATTCAATGTCCTCTGCAGGTTGACAGACTTTAGCATGGTCAGACTGGGGTGTCAACCTGGACATTCCCAGTGACTTGAGATGCTGCTGCAGTGTGGAAGTAGTTTTAATCTCAACTCTGAGCATCATGAGTATCTCTCTGATTCTGAAACAAAAGAGGAAGTTGGAGCAGAGAAACTGAGAGTGCCCTCATTGCTCTCTTTCACACCCCTGGCCAGAGATCCTTATCTGCACATAAAAAGATCCTTTTCTTGTATTTTCACAGTCCTTATCTTGTATCAAAGAGAAAAGATCTCCTCATTTTGAGATCCTTATCTTGTATGAACAAAATCTTTCATGGATCCAAAATTTATCTTTAGTTGAATGCAATGCAGTTATAGAAATCTCACATCAATTCCATACGGCATGTGACCAGTTAAAGTAGATATGATAGGTGGTGATAGGGAGGGGAAATACATGCTGTTCATCTCCCCTTGAGTGTACAAACACTTCAGCCCAACCCTGTACAAGTCAGCTCTCCAGCTGGGCCACCCCACTCAGAAAGTCTGAATCCACCCTGTTTATAGACAAAGCTTCACGCCTTTTATCTTCGCCCCTGTTGTCCGGATCTTGTCTCAGCTGTGTTTTCTGATAAAAAGTTTCATCTGGCTTTATGTTAACAGTCAGACGCACCTCTCACTGTGAAGCTCCTCTGTGGAAAATGTAAACAAAGACTGTTTTGGCAGCATGCTTGAAATCGTTTCGTCTGACACCTACCTAGAGGCAGCAGCAGCAGCAGCAGCTACATAAATACAGGCTGAAAATAACTCTAAAGAAATAGTCATTTTGTTGCTGATGGTCTTCTTTGAATGGGTGGTTCTTATATTGAGGAATCAGATTTTATTTCAGTCAACCAGTTAAAATCTCCTCACAAAAGCCCCAGCAAATACAGAGAAAAAAAAAAAAGTCCAACTGAGTACACTTGACTTACTCTAAAGTTGTGTCATGGGTAGTAGATATATATATATATTGAATATTTAATGACGATGCAAGTGAGAAGTAGTTATTTTGGACATAGTGTCAGAGGAAGATGAAATATAAACATCGTGCACTGGAAAATCTTCCAGCTTTAACATTCAGAAAAATTAGCATGGATATATAAGCACCACATCAAAACAGTGCTCTAAATAAGGTGTTAAATTTGGAACATTTTAATGTGTTTCTATAAGATGTATTGTAAAATCTCAGCATCCTCCAACAAATTCAGTTTGTTATGCAATCCTATATATTGAAACATGCATTATTTATATTTTCAGTGTGATGACACATCCAGGGTTTGAGTCAAAATTTGTACAGCATCATTTGGCCACCACGCCAAAGCTTTAATCCACCAGACTGACATCATCTGTGAAGTTAACAAACATGTTATACAATACAGGGGAGAAGACAAACATTTGTGCTTTTTATTTATGTATTGTTTATTTATTTAAGTATAAATTCTTTTTTTCTACCTCCAACAAAAGGAAAATAATTGACTTTTAGCTGCTGAGTGTTTTGACTCATAGAGAATGACTGCACACCTAGCCTAGGATTTTTTGTCTCAATACTCAGCTAAATTGAGCGACCTCATTTATATCACAGCCTGTCATTAAAGCCTATATGTTCATCACAATCAGACCAGCTCTAATGTTATTTCTACATTAAACCATGTTTGAAATGACTCAGACCCTGCACTGTGGACGCTGTTACCATAGGGGACAGCGATTACACAACTAATTGTTTGAGTCAGTTCACACAATAACGAAGATCCAACATAGAGCTTTGTAAAGACTCTGCAGACGTCATCATGGTAATTGGTTATACCTGTGGGTCAGAGCTGATACTTTATCTCTAAGGGGTCTGAATGCCTCCTCCAGGCCGGATAGTTTATAGTTGTTTTTCATGCAGGTGTGCCTTCAACTAGGAGCCTGAATTAATGAATGTTGACTTTAGACTTGTTTCTCTTTACTGTTCATTATTTATAGATAAGGATTATGCACTTTGGTCAACATTTTTATATTTTAAGTGCTTTATAAATAAAGCTGGAATTGAAGTAGACAGTATAGAAGAAGTCGAAAAAGCCCCCTGCTTGTCTGAAGATGCTGTGAGGAGGAGCTGTATTTAGCGCTACTAGCAGCCCAGCGCTATGATGTATCTGTAGGCTGACGGGACAACAAGCAAACTGTCAGTTTGTACAGTAGTTTAGTAGCCTTCCATATGCAGCTCTGAAAGCCTGATCCTGTGAGACGTGTCGGTAATGTGTAATGTTAATGAATCCTGGTCATGTCCTGTCAGTTATCTACCAAGCAGAGCTAATGTAACCTCACTCTTCATTTTACTGATAGACTCTCAAGTATAGACTGTATCTAGAGTGGACGGCGTGGCTCCGACATTTACTATTCTATGGTTTTGAAGCCAAAATTCCTCTGTCACAGGCGCCGCCAGTGGTAGCAGTTTGCAGCCAGAGTCTGCGCAGTAGAGACTGTGAGGGATTCTGGGAGAATCTGAGTGGAGTCAGGTGACAAAAATAATCATTTATTTTTTCTTTTAAAAGTCTAATCACTTCCTGATTCTACCTCCCGACATATTTACAACCCCCCCAGAAAAATACACATGAACAGCAGCCGTCAATCATTGTTAAACGTGACGTAAAGCCTCGTTTTTAACCTCTTATAGCTACTGAAAATGAAACTTTTCCAAAAAAAGAGGACTTGAATAAAAGGCAGCCAAATAATATCTTCAAATCACCACAACAATCGGACGCGAGAAACATTTCTACGAGGTGTATTGATTTTTTAAAGTTTGACCATAGCCCATCTGGAATGGCTGGAGAGTTGGATTTTTTTTACCTATACTGCAGCCAGCCACCAGAAGGGCAGTTTTCCTGGCGACCTTGCTTCGAGCCAAGCAAGGTGACGTCCAATTTTTTTTACAGTCTATGCGCTCAAGTTTGTACAGACCATTGCAGAATAACTGCTGCATGTGGGTTGGAGTGAACATTATCACAAACAGGTTATCTTTTTTAGCCTTCAGCTCAGGCTGTGTCACTCGTTTAGCTTTCTTCTGCTCTTCTGACCTTTTTCTGTCTCACAGTTAGGCTCCTGTGTCCACCATCACTACAAAATTAATCACAGAAATCGTTTTGAGCAGAAAAAAAACACAGATCTCTCTTCTCACTACTAAACTTTGTCAGCTGGGGTGGTGTCATCACAGAGACTCAGACGTGCCATAAATCAATCGGTCCTTCTTGATCTGATAATAAAGCTAGGAAGAAGCTACAAAGTAAAAAAGTTAAAAACCAATACATTACATTAACGATTTTATAAATTCAAAATAACTTTTTTTTTTTAGATAACTATTCCTTCGATTTTAACCGTGTACAGAATTTTGTACACTTTATTGTCTTTATTGTGAAGACAAAGTAGATTTCAAGGCTCCAGAATGACTTTAACCCAGGTGAGATGAGGCTAAATGGCTCCTATGAAAGTCAAGGCTGCAGACCCCTGAACTAGATGAAGAAAAACTTTCCTCTGATGTCAGACTTTATGTGGCTTTTTCAACTTTCTTTTTGGCCTTTCATCTGCAGTGTTTCGGCCTTCTTTTACCATATCTTCATGAACTTCTGACCACAGAATGAATGCACATCTGTGACAGACATGTGACTTGTCCAGGTTCATCCTCCAGCCCCGGATAGAGGGTACAGACAATGATTGGTTATGAATAAAATAAAACTGCCTACAACACCCAACACCTTAGGTACCAGGAAAAACAACTTATTACAAACAAACAACACAGACAGATAATGCAGGAAATATGGTTTGCCACAAATACTCCAAGAGCAGACAGCACATTTTCTATGACAACACTCAAAGGAGAAAGTTTTTTGTCAAGATTGCAGGAAACAATATAGGGTGTGGACCCAAATGCAGAAAACTAAATAATTTGTTAAACAAAAATCCAAGGTCCAATAACACCTGCAGTTACAAAACACTAAGGAAAAACACTAGAGCACAAGGTAACATGACATGGTGTGACTGACGTGAAGAATTGACAAACAAGTGGAGAAATACACACTCTGCTTAGACACAGGCTGAATTAACACTAGTATGTCCAAAGAAACAGGAGGGAAACCCAGGGACTGGAGGTAAAACTAAGCTAGATACACGATCAAAGAGTGATCAAACCACAAACAAAACGATCAGAGAAACACACAAATATTCGTGTTTTCATGTTTGGGAAATATACTGTAGAGACTCTTACATATCAAATGCTGCTGTATTGTTTGAACTTCTAAATGGGCTTGAATTGGGATTGGATCCCTTTTAGAGCCAGCCTCAAGTGGCCATTCAGTGTACTGCAGCCTTTGGCACAGTCAAGCGTTGGCTGCATTTTCAGTCCCAATGGTTACCACTCAATGCCAACTCAGAGCCAGCATCTTCCTGAAACACTGCCATCATTAAAGCGATTAGCATCCCTTTGAGGATTTCTGCCATGACGAGTTAAAACTTCTGCCTGATTTTAACATCCTTCACTTCTGGATTCATTTTTTATTCTGCTGGTGTCCAAACCTGGACTCCACAAAAATACAAATAAGCTCTTTGTAACATCGAAGGAAAACATCAAATCCTAGTGTGGGTCCCTCAGAGTCGGAGGACTGTCTTCTGTCTGGACTCACCGCTTGAAGCTGACATGTAACTATTATACAGGTGGAAACCCATCAGAGAGGACGCAGAGATACCAATTACCCCTTCGACTGTGGCCTCCGTGGACTGCAGTGCAGCAAAGACGTTGTGTTTTGAGCATGAAGCAGTCTGGGGTTATTTCTGGGAAGCTGAAATCCTTACACTGGCTAAGCTTTATCACCACTTTGAACACTGTTATAAGATTTTGTCTGGGTATATCCTATAGCGGATTGTCTCTTCACACGGCTGTACGGTCCTTACCAGATGTTTAAATTCTTGCTGTATCCGAGCACTTCCCAAGCACTCCACGTTCCATCTGTTTCCTCCACGCCAGCTCTGCTATTTTCTCCTTTTTTTCCTCTTGTTAAACATATCAGAGAGAGCCAATGCTTCGCCTTTCTATAATCCCTACTGTGCTTGTTACGACAATACCCTTCATCTTACTATTCAGTGGTGGGGCTTCTTATTGCTCTGGGAGGGTCTTTCTCTGCTGCAGCTTGTTGTGGATATTTACTACTGCGTCTCGTTGCTGCTGCTGCACATTGTTGTTCCTCAACACAACCTTGTAAAACTGTTCAGGTGTATTTATACAGTGTCTCGTCCTCAGTAAGCTGCGGTGCCGCTGTCCCAGAACATAAAACATTAAAGTGTTTTCTTCACCTCTGTGGGTGCCAACTCTTCCTTTTGTATACTATTTCCCTCCATAAATTCATTTCTCCAAGATCATACTCATTATCCGTTGTCAAAACCGATTTAAATTCTTTTATTCTCTCATATTTTTATTGTAACCTTTTGCTTGTTATTGTAACCTGTCTTATTCCAATGAATAAATGTAAGCTCCTTGTTAAAAAAGTGGAGGAAATAAAGATGAAAAAGCTCCTCTTGGATTCTTTTTCTGTATCTCTCCTCTCATTCTGAAAATAATATCACAATGATTTGCAGCCCCAAATTAAATTTGTTTGTTTTCTTGTTCCGCTTCTCACCTGAGTCTCAGTAATCTCCCCTCTCTGCCTGTGAGCTGGCGGCCCAGCTTCGACGTGGGCTTTCATCTCGCCTAATTGGCTGCGGTGGCCTCTGCGGGGGAATTTTCTAGTGAGGGATGCCGTCTTGCTCACCGGGTAAAGACTGCCAGGGGTCAAAACGCACTGTGAGGGATTAATGAAGGGTTAAAGCAGCAGACGACAAGAAAGGGCAGAAGGGTTGACCGGTGTGTGAGGCTGCATAAACCCAACTGCTCCTCCTCGTCTCCCTCCTATTCCTCTCTGTTGTCGACTGCCAAAGACCCCAGGCACAAGCTGGAGCAAACGAGGAGGAGCTGGTGGGAACAGTGGGATGCACACGCCGGAGCGTTAAGATGCTTGTTAACATGTGGGCTGCATTTTGCTCTCTTGTCTTTGCCTGTGGTGGTTTCTGTAATTTGTTTGTATCTGGTGGAGGTTTGCGCATGTTGCAGGGTAGCATCTGTGCATGCTGAGTGAGTACAAGTGGACGGCATCAAGGCTGCCGTTTCCTATTTTCCATGTGGTTTCATCTCTTCACTCCAGGGAGGAGGGGTTTCTGACAGTCTTCCACTTGAATACTGTTGGCCTGGTGCCTGCAGCAACCCCTCGTGACCCCCTTGTTCATTCCCCTCCCGCTTACATTCCTCCATCCTCTGCATTGTCGCAACACACCTGAGGTCTTTAGGTATGTATTGCATCTGCCAGGTGTGTCCCCAATACAAACTGAGATACACAAACACCTACAGAGTGTGTGTATACATCATCCTGGATAGATGATTCTTATCTTGTGCATGTGTTTCACGTTATTTTAGACCTTTATTTAATATTTGAACAAACAGAACATCCTTGAAGTATCCCATCCCTGCACTCTCCCTCAATTCCCACTCCTCTTCCTCAGCAGACTGTGATCACAGCGATGACACTGTGCTTCCATCTCTAAACCAAATATCACCGTCTGCACATCTATCACACACCGGCTTTGTGCTGCTGAAGGTTATGTAGGTGTATGTGTTTTTGGAAAATGTCAGAACTCTGTTTGTTTTTCATTTCCGCGTCGTCTCCTCACCTCTGCTTGAGACACGTGTCCATTTAAGGCAGCAGGGGCTTGCATAGTAAAACATCCGTCTTCTTTCCCGTCTGTCGATCCGTCACTTTGCTATCAGTGTGATTGTCCAGCACGCCTGTCAGCCTGTCTGCTTTTGCCATTTTTCTCTCCTCCTTTATTCCCCAGTTTGACTCTTGCCACATGTGTCTGAAGCAATCACTCCCCTCCTCGGGCTGGTGCTGTTTATCTCCCTCAGAGCTTGAATTTCTCTCATGGCTAGTGTGTGTGTGTATGTGTGTGTGTGTGTGTGTGTGTGTGTGTGTGTGTGTGTGTGTGTGGGCATGTGTGCGTGTGTGCTTACATGTGTTTGTGGCCGTCCACGGACATGTAGGCTTAGTGTATGTGTGCCTGCATGTTTGTGCTTCAATCACTGTGTTTGTATGAGCCTGCTGTGTGCACGGCTGTCAGTCAAATGTCTCTCAGCAGGGTTTTAGCTATCTGTAAAAGCAAGGTCATGGTGACTCTGACACGCAGGCGCAGGTAGAGCAAACTCTGAGCTTCAAGCCGGCAGCACTATGCTCTTTACTCCCTCTCTGAAGGGGGAAGCCTTTCCTGTTAAATATTTTGACTCTGATCTTATTTTTATCTCAGTGTTGTTTGTTTCACAGGAGGATAGAAAACACAAAGCATGTTAATAAACCATTAAAGAACATGTGCCAGTGTGGTAGAAACCTGTAGGAGGCTCATATGGAAAAACACATCCAAAAAACAATATAGCCTAAAGCGAGGGTCTGCAACCTTTACTATCAAAAGAGCCATTTTGCTTTCTCTTCCACCAAAGAAAAATAGTCTGGAGCCACAAAACATAACACAGCTTCTAAAGTTTTATAAGTTTGCTCTTCTTCAACTTTTGTCACAGTCTCAGTCTCAGCCTCTGTCTCCAGCCTAATCAGCCTGACTCCACTCACCTGTGCTCCTGCTCACACCTGCACCTCATCTGCGGCCATCAGGCCACCTATATAAACCCCAGCTCCACACACAGTCATTGTCAGACTGTCTTCGCAATCAGGCTGAGAACTTCAGACCTGTCTTCGGACTGCTTACCTGTTGCCTACAAGTTTCGTCCCAGTTTCTGCCTGTTACGCCTGACCCTCGGCCTGACTACAAGGTATCGACTAAAGCTTCTGTTCGTCACTCACCTGTCTGCCTGAATCCCCGGCTGTTGATCCTGTCTCTGACGCCAAGTTCAGCCTGTCCTGATCCGTGTTGGTCTACCGGGTACCTGATCCCTGCCCGTCTTCGACTCTGAGTATCGCCTGAATCCTACTTCGTGTTGGTCTGCCTGGTTACTGAACCCTCGCCGGCCTTCTACTACGTGAGCCTTTGCCTGTACGTCTCCTGTGTGGCTCAGTTAGGAGAACGCTCCTCTAAGAGATCCTGTGGTCGCGGGTTCGATCCCCGCTCCAGCCGCAACTCCCTGCATTCAAAGACTATCTGAGCCTTTGTCCCAAGCGTCTCCTGTGTGGCTCTACTGGAGAGACACTCACCCTTCATTCCTAAGTGTGCGGGTTCAAACCCCGCTCTGAACTGTGCCTCTAAGTTTCTGTCAATAAAGACTGTTCATTGTTTATCACCAACCACTTGCTTCTGGGTCCTAAATACAAACGTGTCAACTTTTACCTGTTATAACAAAGGGAATCCCTAACAGAAGTATAGTAAGCAGCACTAAACTATGCAGGCCTATTTGCCAGCAGTATGATGTCATCACTGCTCTGGACATGGACGCCATGATTAAAAAATAGCCTGCGGTAATACATATAAAACATATATCTGCAATTTAACTGCAGCTTAAAAGAAGTTAACGTAAAATTAAGAATATTTGTGACTAGTCAGTTAGAAATACACATGTTAACTGTGTGCTCTCTCAACCGTCAACTTACCTGGGCCCAATCCAGCAGTAGAAGGACCACCAGACAGCTGGAGTTGGGAGACAGGAGAGAGCTCACTCTTCCTACACCAATGATCCTCTCCTCGTTTGTGTTGGGCTGTAAAACCTCAAACCTGTTGACTCCTTGCCTGACACCTCTCATTAAGTAGGTTTGTTGTAACAAAGTTAAATGCCATCTGCTGTGAACACAGTTTATTTTGAAAATCATGAGGTGTTTTCTTGTAAAAGTTCATACTGTTTTCACAAGATTTTATTTCCTTATTGTTGGATTGTCAGACGGGTGTTTAAAGTGCCATAACTTTGACATGTTGTGACTTGCTGGATTCTTTCTTCCTCAGAAGTATCACATGTTGTTGCTGTGTTGTTGATGGACTGTATAAAATATGGACGTAGCTTGCGCGACGTCACCTCTCTGTTTCTGAAACTGTGAAATGAAGCCAATCCGCAGACGCAGCCACATTTCTATCGCACTGGCTGAGAGTTTTTCTTTGAGCAGCTACAGTGCAAAGCCCCGTCATGTGACCTGAGCTGTGCCTCTGATTGGAAAATCAAGCGATCCTAATAACTTATTAACCGCAGAGATAGAAATAATTCACTCACCGTACAGTGTGTGCTGATAGTGAGATCAGTGTTTTAGACCAAAGCTGTTTTTTGAACCAGGCTGTAAATAAGCTTTTTAATGCTGTAAAAGTCTGTTTTTATGGCTGGGTGTGTATGTGACTTCTGGTCTTTCTGCAGCCAGTCTCAAGCAGACTCTCAACAAACAGCGACTTTAAGCACTTCCGTATAGGCTTCATTTTTACAAACCAGATTTTGCCCCTTAGTCCCAAGCCGATCTTTTGCAGGTTTGGTTTATTTAGCCTGGTTTGAAAGGATGATCAAACCCTCCTGCTGCCTGTCATCTTCCCCAGGTCTTCTCCTGAAGACCAGACAGGAAGATGAAAGCTGCAAAAGATTAGCAACATCAAGTGAAACTTCTGAGAAAGACTGTACCAACTGTCAGCAGTCAAAATAAGTCCAGGTAATGACACCTGTCTGATCATAAGAAAATAAGGAAAAAAAAGAAAAAGTGTTTTGATTTGGTTCCAGATAGACCATATAAAGTCCAAAAAAAAAAAAAAAAACACGATTCCCCCCCATTGTATGCAGGCCTTCTTCCTGTAAAATTTTAACCAGTCCGCAAACTGTAGTGTTTTCATTAAGCTGTCATCAAGATTTGGAAAGTCAGTTCACAGATGATTTTGGTCTTGTTGAGAAAACCGTTGCCATTTCTTTAATCATTGCAACAAAAGGAGGTTCATCTTGCTCATCATCCATAATGTTGCTGCTGCTTTGCTTCCTGATCACCAAACTACAGAATGAGTAGGGATGTGCCGCTATGAAAATTTTGGCTGATACCGATATCCAATATAAATATTGTTGTTGGTACTCTTTGTACTGCTCTGTCTGCTCTGTGCAAATAGATGGTTCGTTGCTCTGACCTCCTGCAGAAATAGAAGTCATGTGTATGTGATCTAAAGGGCTCTGGCCTGCTGGAGCTGAGACAGCCAGAATGCAACAGAGCAGAGCCAGAGTGATTTCATACATGAACTTTAACAGGAATTTATCTGGTACAGTTATGTGATGAAGCAAAAATGGATCTGTTGTGTTTTGACTGTAATGAGGTGCATTTCACCCCTACCTATTGATCCTTCGACATCTTTGTCTTAGCATTCTAAGAGTTTGTCTTTTTTTTTGAGCATTTAACTGTTAACTCCAGAGAAGAAGACAAGCTCTGTGAGGGTGGAGATCAAGGTTATAATAGTTAACTAAAACGAAACTAATAACAAAAACTGAAATTTAAAATACATTGCAGTTAACTCAAAGTAATAAAAACTAGAAAAGAAAACAAAAACATTAAGTAAACTAAAACTGTATCTCGTGTTCATAAAACTAGCTAAAACTAACTAAAATTATAGACAAAATTTCCTTGGTTAAAGTTTCTGACAATATTAAAAGCCTTTAGAATTTAAATTATTTCCGACACATTTTCCCAACCAATTTTAAGACAGTTTTCGGCAGTTGTCAGCGCCATACGGCACCATAGTGACGTACTGGGACGTGCTTGTTTACTGCACTGACTGGCTGTGTGCTATGCTGCGACAAAACGTAGGGAAGCAATGAATCAGAGCATCTGTAATAGTTTCATTGCATGTAAGTCTGACTTAATTGTTACAGAGTCCAAGTTTCTAACTATCAAAGCTCATATTTTATTGTTTTACATAATTTAGGTTTATATTTGTTTATTGAAGTTTATATTATTTTTTGTGTTTAAGGCAATAGCCAACAGGTCAGTATCAGCATTGACTGAGCAGTGAGCACTATGATGGACTTGAAAATAAACAGTATTACAAAATATTTACTCTGACCTTTTTGAAACCTGCACCTGGTTAATAAGGTATGAAAAAACTAAAACTAAACTAAAACTTAACTAAAACTAAACTGAAACTAAGCCTTGTTGCAAAAATCAAAACTAAATAAAAACTAGAATGCCCACTCTAAGACTAATTAAAACTAAACTGTAATGGAAAAAAAATGTCAAAACTAACTAAAACTAAACTATAATGACAAATCCAAAACTATTTTAACCTTGGTGGAGATGTCATCCTAGGTACTCCTGCAAGAGTCCTGGTCACGTAGACTAATGTCACCTTGAAATGAAAGGATGTTTTAGCTTGACCATGAATTTTGAATGATTAGTTTTGTATGAATATGGCCTACAAGGAGAATCCATTGGCACTTAAGTGTTACTCAGCGGTGAATCTGAGGGACTGTTTTTTTTTTTAAAAGATGTGAATTTATTGATTCATTTTCTCTTCCATCTTCTATCCCTTAACCTGTTCAGGGTTGCAGGTGGCTGCAGCCTATCACAGCTTGGACAAGAGAGGTGGGGTACACCCTGGACTGGTTGCCAGGCAATCACAAAGAGACAAACTCCCATGCACACACTCACACTATGGGCAGTTTAGAAAATATCTGTACACAGAAAAGAACCGTCACAGAAAGTTTGTGAAATAAACTGCCTCCCTTATCCTCAACAAATCTAGTGACACCACTTCATTTAGTGTAAGACATCATCTTGGGCAAGAAACATGAGCAATCAAACCCTCTGCCAAGTTTTTAACAAACCCCGTGGGTAAAGCCACATTTATTTTGAAGAGTAGCTGAGCAGTAAAATGTTTCCCTGAACTGTTGTAAACAATCATCACAGCTGATGGGTCTGCTGTATAAACAACACTTATGTACACAGTACTCCCATGAAGGATGGATTATCATGAGCACTCATGTAAAGCTTGACCCTCTATTAACAAAGCTAATCTAGTGGCTTGTTCACCACCTGTCTGATCGCCTGACTGACAGAGAGTTCTGCTGCACTCCCATACCTAAAAAACAAGACTGATGAGAGCTGTTAGCAAATCTTTCCAAGCATGGTGAGGAGGACTTAAATGAACCTAAGTTTTAATAAAAGTTATAGCTTAATATTTTGTGAAAAGCTCTTTTTTTCTTGCCTTTTGATAGGATTAAAGAAGATCAACACTGATGTATGATCTGAGAGAGCTGAGGAGTGGGCAGACAACCAGTATTTTTCACTTTGCTGAAAAACTTCTTAATGTTTTGTCAGGCAGAAAAGGGTGCTGCAAACAGCAGCGTCAGTGCTTGAACTATGTTCCCGAGTAGGCTGGAGAAAACCTCGCTGTGTAGCGTCATAGCATCCACTCCAAATACTTTTTCCAAGCACAGTTGACTACAGTGGAGGGCAGGGGCTGCGCTATGGGTGGGCACAAGGGTCACAGGCCCACCCTAAAAAGTTTTCTAATTATTTTTACATATATATAACAATCAGTTTAAAAATATTTCATGTCTGTTTTGTTGGTATCAGATCCTCTGTCTTTGTAAAATGAGCCATGTTTTTTAGCCTATTGGTAAAAAAAAGTTATGATGCTGTGTTAGTGCGGCACTGTTTGGTGTGTACCATGCCGAGTGATTGCAGGTGTGTCTGTCTGATGCAGAAAAGGGTTATAAAAATTCAATTAAAGGTGAAAAAAAGCAACCAAATCAGCTTTAAAACAACACAAAGTGACATCAGTATAATGCCAGCCATTTTATTAATTAAATCAATGTTTTACAAACTTTTATAACTTAAGGCCCAGCCAAAACTTGTCTGGCCCACCCAGAACTGAAATCCTGGCTTCGTCACTGATGGCGGGTTGTAGTCCGCCTCACACAGCCGCCAGGTAACATGTTTTTAACGGCATTCAGCTGAGCTAACTGTCTGTCGACTGAAGCTTCAAGTTTAACCGACAGACATGACCGTGTTCTGCTCTACTCATCTTATTCTTGGCAAGAGAGTAGCCAGGCTTATTTTCTAAAGTGTCGAACTATTCCTTTAAGCATCAGCCAAACAAACTTGGGTGTAGCTGTTTCTCTGAATAAAAAACATAGACACATATATCACATGGACACTTTATACCCAAGCAAAACACATTTTAGTCTTTAATCAGACAAACAACCCCCGAAAGCAGAAATACACCAACAGATGGTGGGTGTGCTGCATACACAGACAAATTTGGCTACCTAAGCAGATGTGTGCACAAACACAGCCACACACACAAATACACACACACACACCAAGATTAAAAAAACAAGAGTTTCCAGGAGAGCCTTCATCAGAAACGGCTTCAAAATGTGGGCAAAGGAACTGGCAACCAAACAGATGCGCAGCAACACACGCAATCAGTGCGAGAGGCAAGCGAGTCACCCCTTGTGAGCGCACGGCATCGCAGGGAACCGAGGGTCCTGTGTGTGTGGAGAAGTTGGATCTGGACCACGTGAAGCACAGAGCAGCAGGGGAGAGACGGAGGTGGAGAGCGAGGGAAAGAGGGGGAGCAGATGGGTCAGCCATCTGGTGGATGGAGGAAAAGGAGTGAGATGAAAAGAAGAGGGAGGGTGCGCTGGAGAGAGGGAGTTGGAGGGGTGTGTGAGGAGGGGAGAGTTTCATGGGAAATATCTGAGTGTGTGTTTGTGCTCGTGGAGTAGGAGTGAGTGTGTCGTTGGTGTGGGTTTATTTTATGTGTGCTGTGAGGTTGGTCAGCTGAGACTCAGGTGCCAGTGGACGGTGCAGCCGAGTTACTCTGGCATGCTGTTAAATACATTCATATCACACAAACACACACATTCACAAACACACAGAGAAGACCCACTTTCAGACATGAATGTCCACTACATACATCTTCATGGAAAATGTAATCAAACAGTCATTATGACTCACTGAAAAAGTAATAACATTAATTTACCAACAATTTTCCACCATTGATCCTCCTAATAACTGTTGGCTGTGCCGTCCAATCCTATTACAGCTTATTTCTCTGTGCCAAAGAGCCTCATCTTTGTCCAAAAACTATTAAAAACACATGAGCAATAATCAATGAGCAGCACTGTGGCTCAGAGCACAACACACGCACTCACTCACACACACACACACACACACACACAAAGTTTATTTTGATTCAGTCCCACATACACTGTCCTTCTGCCAGATACACTGACTACAGCACCAAAATGTGTATTAATACACAGCTGGAAATAGTCCCAACAAATGCACCATTTCCTTCTATTCATGAGAGATTGTGGCTGCAGACAGTCAGATAGTGAGTGACACACATTGTTGCACAGTGTCCCCATGCAGTGTATAATAATAATAATCTTGTGTCTTGTTTTTTGCTCTGAGAAGTCACACACGGCTTTAGCAAAGCTGTGGACTTAAGGTAAAACATCTTTTTGCTGATAAATAACTGAAAACAAGCTGGGCAGTGTAAAGTATGTCAGCACCAAGGTTGGGACAGGCTTAATTCTCGCTTTAATAAAAATAAACACTCAATTAAATAAGAGCCCCTCTCAGACTCATGACGCAACCACTTGTTGACACCTGCGCGACCAGGACAACAGAAGAGCCCGAACACAGACAGTGAGGCTGCAAAGCCATGATTTATTCAAAGAGCAAGGTTTCAAAGCATACAGGAAACGGAGGCAGGCAGACAGGTAGACACAGATGACAGGGATCCTAGAAACAGGTGTAACATTTGAAGTTGTGATACAGAGACACATTGTAACATCGGCAAACTGGCAGAGAAACAAAGGATCCAGTCTAGTCATTACATACGAGATGAGTGCCTGAAGAGAGAAAGAGCTACAGGTGGACACGTATACGGGGAGAATGATCTAAAAATAATGGAAAAAGTAAGAGTGGTGACATACAGACAGAGAAAGAGAGAGATAGTCCAGAATAAGAGAATAAAAAGTTGTTTTCTCCTTTGGTTAAATTTCTTTGCCTGAACAAAGACATAAGAAGATAAAAAATCTTCCACATTTAACAACAAAAAGTCAGATTACAATAAAAGACTGAACTTTACTCCTCATAGAGAATAATATGTCCTCTACCTGTTTATCAAACTCTCACAAAGCGGTCTCACTGGTTCAGTTATCATGATGGATGTTCACAGCTTAAACTCAGTCATTTGTCACTGTAATCCTTAAACATCTTTAAATGATAAAAACACCTGGAGAAGGGTAAACACAGCACCAGCCAGCACAGGTATCTTTAAGGAGGAAATATTCTGCTTGACAATATCTTAATTAATGTATATACGGTAACAATGCTGGATGTCAATACTAAACATGATGCTGTAGAAAATCCTGAGTCTCTGAACTGCTCAAAACACTCCATTTTCAAAAATCAAGAGATGAGACTTTTGAATAAGAAGAAGATTCACTTTATTAATCTCCTTAGGAAAAATCCATTTTTTACACTCTGATTCATGCTGTAAATACACACACGCACACAAACAGCACTTTGCAGAGAAACATGCACTGATTGGAGAGGACAGAATGATGGCACTGCACTCTCAGTACACTCCTGAGCAATTTGGGGTTTGGTGCCTTGCTCAAGGACCTAGACAGTGCTCAGGAATTTATACCAAAACCTCCCTAGCTATCTGCTCAGTTCCCAGTCTTGGTCCATGCAGAGCTTGAACCATAACCCTCTGATTGCTAAGTTAAGTTTGTATAAGCTGACTTGCTGAAATGACAAGATCATCACATAAGGACTTCACACCAAAGTGTACCAATAGCTCCGCCCCCAACAGGCCTCCATAGAGCTGGCCAGTCAGAAGAATGGGGGGGTTTGTGGTACAAGGAGTCTTAAAGAGACACTAAATAAAACAAAGCGTTTAGGACAGAGGCTGAAAAACAGGGAGCAAATGTGAAAGGAAAACAAAAAAAGAGTTGTTGATCAGGTAAAGCTACTACAGAGGTACCAGAAGGACAGTATGAAACCTAAAACAAAAAGAAAGCACACAGCCCTCCTTCTTTTAGGGAAACATGATGACCTGGTTTGTTCTTAGGTAAGTGGAGATCCCACACAAAACTTGAAAGAGCTTTACACTGTTTTCTGCCCTCTATAGAGGATTCACTACTAAGGACAGATCACTCTTCTTTCCCTTAAGCCTTAAAAAGTTCAGCTGTTGGTGTTTGCTTATTTCTAGCCAGCCTTTCTTGCTGTCATAAGCAAAAAGGCTGGCTAAGCTATGTACGGTCAGAGAATGGAAATAAAGAGTATTGTTTGACACAAAAGTCCAGAGATGGGATCTGCTCTTGTCATATTTTGATTTTAAAGACAGAGAACTGAAAGGCTAAATGAATGTTGTCAAAAGTGCGTCCAGGATTACAAGCTGCCTGCCACTCTGCCTCTACCCAGGCCCAACCAGAGAAATACTTAATCACTTTGTTATCTCTCTGTGCTAATGATCAGTTTCATATTTTAACAGGTTCAAACATTTCAACTAGACCAGAAGAAACAGCAAAACTACAAGAAAAAGAAGAGTCATCAGGATACAAGAAGATCAAAAGTATATCATGCTGTGTTGTGGGGAAAAAAAAATAAAAATCTTGAGCTCAAAAACCAACAGGACGAGGAAGAGAGAGAAAGATTGAAGAGTGGGGATGTCGAGAGCAAAGCCTGGCTCAGATGTGCTAACACTCTGTTGGGCTCCCCGACACCAATACTCATATTTTTGATCACTTCTCAGGAGATGTATTTTTCATGGGAATCACAGCTGAAATTTACATTTTAACTTGGGCCCTGTGAAGTGGAACTGACCCACAGAAGTGAAAATAATTGCTAAACCATCTGGCCATCGAGTCCGCCCCGTCCTCGGAAACATGGCGACCTGCAGATTGAAGACATCAGAGCAGCAGCTCAGACCTTCTGCCCAGGATCACACACATATTGGTTATTTGGCTCAGGCCACTCTGGCTCTGCTTAACTTTGACAGCGATAGATTCAGGATGATATTAATGAATAATAATTATTATAATGTTATGGATATTATTGCACCTCATTTTTATAAATGTCAGAAGGCTCCTGTTTAATGGTGCTGCACATGAATGAATGGATGAACATGAATTAATTACTCTGAGTACGATAACAAGCTACAGCCATGTGTGGAGATGGTTTTCTCTGATCAGTGGTTAACCTTGGGAAACATGCTGAGCATAATTTGGATTATATGAAGCTGTTTTATTTAGAGCACATGTTGTATTATTGATGTGTGAGGATTTCTAAAGCAGACAGAAGAGTAGACAGAGCTGTGTGCTTCTACATGATACACAAAGATGTTTGTATGATCATCAACAGCTGATTAAGCCCAGATAACAGCTTCATAGTAAAACCCCATGGGCAGGGCACTCTCAAACATACCCGAACTAACAGATCAAGGAATGCACTAGCCCCACGAACCGTCCAGCTCCTTGCAAGACTCACTTTTTCTTCTTTCAATGAACAGAGCGCCTTCTGCAGATTTTCCAATATTAGATGTAATGTACACATCACAGGGTCATATGTTAAATTAGCCCACTCACAGTCTTTATTCTGCAGCTCTCTGTAAACAGATGTCTGCAAGTGAATGCAGTCTGTACACCAGGGACAAATTCCTCTGCATCTGAACATTTAATACAGTAGAAATGACTGATTGGATAGAGTGGACTGAAGTTGTTTTCAGAAAAAAAATACATGTAAAGAAAAAAATAGAGAATTCAATCTTGCAATCCTGTTACAACAAACTATCATCTGAGGAAGCCGATGCTTCCTTTTCTCCATGAAGATGAATCTGCATTACCAGCAACATCTCAAGGATGTAAGGAACATAAGTTTGGCAGTGGGAAGAAGTTTTCAATAAAGTCATACAGCTTCACTTTATATATATTAAAAAAGATACGCATCATATTTACCAGAGGACAGCAGAGGCTTGGAGTTGATGGAATTAGTCACTGAAAAATAACTGAAGTTTGATGTCTCATATGCTGCTCTGTGCAAAAGGTAATCACAGTCCTTTAACATGTTATTTGTTTGTGTTATACTTAATTTGTTCAGAGCTCTGTAATATACAGTCGCTTTGCTTTTGCTTCCATCTTTTGGACAAAAAGTACCACCCATGAAGAAAAACATTAGATGACATCCGACAAAAAGTGTCAAGGCTTTTTTTCTTTAAATCCCCCAATGAGAAATTTATCTTCAATGTGTAAATCAAAGACTGTAAGAACTCATTTCAACAACCCCAGTGTTTGTCTCAATTAGTCACTCAGGGTTGAATTTTGGGACTAGTTTGGATGCATGCCCGGAGCTTTAAGTGGGATGGGACTCTCTAGTATGCAGTATCCAAACTAAACCACTTTAGGATACTAGGACTTTTTCTCTGTGCAGGGACTCTGAACCAGCTGCATGCACATGTCTCTGTACTTTCTGTTTTCTCAAGGTTATCCGTAGAAGCAACTAAAACACATTACCTATGGTGCACTAAATCATGATCATGTCCTTTGCCAGGTGTTACATGATGCACACGTCTGTTGAGACAGCGTGTGATTAAGCGAACATATCCAAAAATATGGGTATAACAGCTAAGATACATAGGATGCGTCTGCGTTCTGTTACGGCAAACGGATCAAATAGGTTTCATTCAAATCAATGTGTCAACTTACACAGCAACCGTTCTGTTGCAGTACATCTGCATGGCTGGTCCGTCGGGTTGCAGGTAACACCAAGCCATTCTATTTTTGACGGACGCTGAGCTATGACCAAGCTGCAACCTCCGGTCTGGGAATATGAGACAATGCGGAAGAGCTAAAATCTGCTGTTTCTCCAGTGTTCGCTTGAGGCTGGCATACACACCAAGCCCAAAAAAAAAAGTCATTTTCAAAGCAGAAATTAACATATTTACAGCCTGGTTCAAAAAACGTCTCCTGTCTGAGCCGCTAATTTTACTACCGGCACCCACTGTACGCGGGGTGAATTTTTTCTTACTCGGCTGTTCGCAGGATATTAAGATCGCGGGCTCCCCCAATAAGAGGCACAGCTCAGAGTCCCACAGGCGTCCTATGGCTGTACGCGAAGCCCTTGCCACTGCCAATATGGCCGCTATAGCCGATGTACTTCATTTTCCCTTTCAGAAACAGACAGGTGACGTCGGAGAGACTACTTTTTATACAGTCTATGGCTATGACGCATAAATTCAGCGTGGACAAGCAGGACAGGGAGTCGTGACCGGAAACTACCTTAAACACCCAGGGACTTTCAAAACAAAACAAACCTTGTCAAAATCAGTATTTAGCTTCGCAACCATGATAAACGGACATAATGAGCAGAGCCAGACCAGGAGTCAACAGGTTTGAGGTTTTTCAGCCCAACATGAATGAAGACAGACTTATCAATGGAGTGGGAAGCGTGGGAACTTCTCGGTCTCATGACTCCAGCTGTCGGTCAGTCATGCAGCTTGTCTGACTGAACACGCAGCCAGTGTGAGTTGACAAACGCAGTATCTGGTGTATTTCAGGTGTAATGCATCTATGCTTTCATATCATTGTATTTCTAATACTAACACTTGGAGCTGCTGAGTGTTAGAGAGTCAAAATAATGCCTCTCAAAAGTTGCCATTTAAAGTACAAGTAAAAGAAAATGTTGCCACAATAAAATGCAACAAAGCCACAATCATACTTGCGGATTTGGGGTTGGCCACTTGCTGATACCTCCTTGAGTCTTGTTTTCCACAAGCTGTCATCTTAATTTTGATGTATGTCCTCACTGCTCTCTCATTACAGGCATGCAGTGTATTTCTCTCAGAGTGAGATCAAATATTTCTGCTTGGACAACATCCTTTTTGTTTACATCTGTTCTATAGTTGCCCGCTTTGCTGATGCATTTCCATATCCCAAAGTACAGGAGGTGGTGCTGAATTAATTGACCTTGTTATGTGATTTTCTCTCTGAATTAATCACCACATCCATCACTAACTCCTGTTCTTCCATTATTTTTATTTCTCTCACTGCCTCTTTCCTCTTCTCTGTTTCTGTCTCTGCTGCGTGATGTAAGTGGAGTCAACTTGTGTTTATGGCTCTCCAGTAGAGTCCTCCAGTGAAGACCTGATGACTGCTGTGCACCGCGCACCAAAGCTGCTGTACATGGCTCCCATGGCCTGGTGGAAACCTGGAGAGGAGCGTGATGCAGATGTTCTTTGTTTGTGTAAAACACTGAAGTTGTTCTTTCAGCAGGAATAAAACCAGCATTATCTTATGTTATCCTCTAGACGCAGATAATTAGAAAGTAAAACTACGGACTTGTTTATAATGGCTGCAGAACACAAACAATACTGCAAGTGCCTCAGTAAAGCAACAAAAAACAAAGCACTGTTTGTGCATTGATTGTGTTAGATGACACATTTATCTTGTCCATCATTTGGATCCCATACACAATGTTGTAGTGGAGGCACTTGAGTCCGGGTTAAGTCCTCTTCACCTGTGTTGAGTCCTCAGTACCTTAGCCCAAATCCTAGAAAAGTCCCAAGAGCAGGACACAGGAAACTCATTTGGTAGAACTTATCTAACTTTAAGTATATAAAATATTATGATGAATATAGCCAAGACTGAGTTCAGGATAAGGAATGCTGCTGTTTGACTCCAAATTCTTGGCTGTGTAAACCTGGGTTGACTATGTTTGACACTTTTAATGTGCAGAAAACACATTCAACGACAAAAGCATCAATGTCTGTTGATCTGCATTTTACAGTGGGATAGTTCAGTAAAGGGTCTCTACTAAAACCTTGGCTTTACTGCAAAAACTGAGTATGATACACACAATAAAAGTTGAATTATGCCACACTTCATCCAATTTACATACGTGAATTTTCTTTACATGCAGAATGCAGCTGAAGTTAGAATTTGTTCTTGTGATGTTACTTCACTCATCTGTGTAAGGACATGTTTGTGAAGTTATAAACAGGTCGCAACTTAACCAAACATTGTGGGACTACTGTTTGAGTGACTTTAGAGCCTTGTTATTTGGCAGCAACATCATCAACAGTCAAAATAACATTAGCATCGCCATCTACTCAATTCTTTGGGTGTATCCTGGACAGATGCCTGTTGGAGTTAGACTTGTACTTGTGTTATCTAAGCCATTTTATTTATTTCTTTTACACAGTAAACTTCTTGCTCTGCATTTTCCAGCATTAGCTGTAAAAGCTTAACCTGACACACCAGACGGACAGTTTCATATATCTGCCACAGAAATTTTTCACTGGTCCATCTGGGTAGCAGCTCTTCGGAGGCTGGACTTTCAAAAAAATCAGCAGCTGGTGATTGGACGACCGTTCTGATTGACACACTCAACACAGACCAATCCACATCAAGCCACGGTATGACGTAGCTTCTGTGCGCTGCTGCTGAGTAACAATAGATGAACAACTACAGGAGCACAAGAAACAGCCTTGATAATGGCGTTAGACGACAACTTACGTTTTTGTAAAGTTAAGTTAAGAATCTAAGGATCACTGACAAGTATTAAAGTCTGCTGGCATCACGTCTTCTCGTAACATCCACTGCTCCTGGCTCTCTTCCCTGATTGGTCTGGTCAGAATTTAGCTGAGTGAAATTGTAGGTCAATAGAGCCTGGCAAGATGGACCTGTAAGATTTCAGAGGCTGAATCAGGCAGGTCCATCTGCTCTGCAAGGTTAGTAAAATCTTACAGAAAAAAAGAAAATAAAAGCACACAACCCGGGGCACCTTCTTGACATATTGCCACACACTGTTGCTGCACGAGACGGCCTGTGCAGCGTAATCAATCACACATACCAGCAGTAATTTGAAAACTGATCTGTCGTTAGGACCTCATACCATATGAACTAAGAAATAAAAATCATTCATTGATAGATAAACCATAGTCCTCCAAGTCTTGAGCACAAGTCTCAAGACTGAAGACTCAAGCTCTACGACACTGCCATACACAAAAATCATTTGATTCGGATACAAAGTGAACATTAACTACAAACACTCTACCAAACTGAAAAACACCTACACAATGATAAACTTGTCAGCTTCCTTCACACCCGGCTCTACCCACCTGGGGCGTCATGTTCAATGACTTTCGTGGATTTCCTGCTGAAATTTGGTGTATGCTGAAATCCAGAAAATGTTGTATGCACAACTAAATCCAGATTCATGAATCTGTGCGCAAGCATGAATACAAGCATATTTCCTTAGTATATCCCAATCAGTGTGGAATTAAGTGCACATGCTGGAGTACCTGACCCCTCCCTGGCCACACCCCTATTTAAATATGTAAATTATATGTTAATAAGCAGAGTCTTCTGCACAATCAGAAAACTGAAAAAAGGAAGAGTGTGAATAAAAAAAATAAAAATAAATAAGGGGACCCTATTAGCTGAAGTTAAGGCACGCAGAAGTGTGCTTTTAGTTTCAAACAAAAGAAGAGTGAGTGGGAGAGTGTTTGAGTGCAGATGTGCGCCATAGAAAAGGTGAGGCAGAAAACAACATTTAACACTTATGCACTGGGTTATAAACACGAGTAATTTGTACACACAGTAGTTAAGAGGCTTGTTAGAAAGCTCTTAAACTGGCCTTGTGGACTAGGTCGTGCTCTTTGAGGTTTGACTGGAGCAGGCGGTCTAGGTTCAAATCCAGCCTGTGGCCTCTGTCCTGCATGTCACTTCCTGCTATTGACCTGTTCAACTGTCCTCTTACAGGCACAGAAGTTAAAAAAAAAACAAAAAAAACTTGAAAATGTGACATCTTGACTTTCAGTTTACCCAGCAAAAAAACAGCAAGTCACTAACCCCTGACTAAGGCACACATGCTCAATGCACATCTCAGGGATTAATATTAAGACAATTACTCCAATAAATTTACTCACCAAGAAGCCACCCATCACGCACAGTGCCAGTTTGTAGTCTGGATTACCCTCAGGGAGCCTGAAGTGTCTGATGAGCCAGTTGTCATCATGTGCCAGTAAATCCTCTGTCTCTGAACACGCTCTCTTCAAATTGCACCATTTACAGTGTCCTTTCAATCTGCAAAAGCAGTCATAGTTTTAACGCTAGTTTTTGCAGCACTTAGCGCATGTTTTTATATCCACTAATGTGATTGCAGACTCGTGGGTGTGATAGTTATGTTAACTGTTTCCCACCATCACGTCTAAGTGTAGCCAAAGGATCAACAGCCGTAGAAACATGCGTATGCCAGCAATGGAGTTGCCGTCAGGCACCACAGTCATTTCATTCTTGATGCATCTGAACTTAGCTGTAAAAAAGAGCGTACGCCATATTTCTGTGCGTACGTAGTCTTTGTACATGAAGTATCTGGAGTCTTGGCTTTCTGCCTGACATAAGCTGATACACATACTAAGATATCGGAATTTGCACCTGAGTCATGTATCAAAGACTGAGTTTACAATTTTACAGCTTATTAATGATATTCAGCAGGCTGAGATCAAGAAGAGATTTCAACTCCTCTGCACACATCTGCAGATACCATGGTACTGGGATACCATGTCTCACAAACACACAGAGGTCAAGACCTTTTCATAGTTTGAACATGGCTTCATGTGGATAGACTAGACCTGTATTTTTCATTTCTGAGTGAAAATATAAATAGAGAAGCTGAAACACAACACATACGTTAGAATTAAAAATACTCAAAGCTTGTGGCGGCTACGATGATGCAACAAAAGGCATGACATGGCATGTTAGAGTTAATGACAGCAGCACAGAGAGGAGCAAAAGTAAAAAAAAAAAAGATGAAAGTAAGAGATACGTAAGACAAGCGATGGAAAAAAAGATAAGTGACAGTGCTGGAAGAAAAGAGGGAGGCAGATGGTTTGATGAGACAGAAAAAGAGATCGGCAGGATGAGAAAAAAGACAGCGAAGGAGGCAGAAAGGGTGATGATGTAAAATGGAAGCCCTGAAAAAAAAAAAAAGTCTGGTAAGGCTGAAAAGATCAAAGAAATCATACTTCCAAAAGACTAGATGTCAGAAAATGGAGACCAATTTACTGTGGATGGCAGGAAGTCTGACTCCACCTGTAAATTACGCTCCGACAGGCCGAGCGGAGCCGAAACAATGGCGGCTTCTGATGAAAGAGAAAGAGAACATGATGGGAAATGACTTTTTTTTACACGCAGGTATGACAAAGAGTCTACTTTCACATTCAGCCACGTAGCTTTGTATTCAGCTCACAGCGTCCACTTTCATCACAGTATGGATTACACTAATGCAATAATTATTGTTAATGTTATCACAGGTATGGACAATCTATCATTGTTAGCTGCTCAGCCGCTGCCAACTCTATCCTCCCGGTGTGCTGCGCGCAGGAAAAATTAAGCAGCATGTAATTTGTTCAAACTTTATTTTCTCCCTGCTTGGACGCTCGCTGATTATCATCATTACTGTCATTATCACTCACTTGGCTCTCATTGTGTTTGTTGTCCACACGCTTGTCCCAAGTGATGCAGATGTATCCCTACGTGTTTTTCCTCTCCTTGTCCTCTTATTTCATAATAACGCTTATGACATTTATTCAGGTGTGTACTCTTTGTTGTCTTAGTATTCCAGTGTGGCTGTTACCTCCTGGGACACGGGGATGACGAATCTTTACCTTCGGGAACGGAGACTCCAAAGAGGAGAACGCACGAAAGCCTTCTATCAGCTGGCAGCTTGACATTGAGCCTGTACGTTTGAAGATGAAAGATGACACACACACACACACACACACACACACACACACACACACACACACACACACACACACACACACACACACAGAAACATTCAAATCACACATTTTTAGAGGCTGGATACATTTCCAGGCATATCGAGTATTAACAACCCAGAGTGAGACAATTCTACAAAATTCAGTTTGAAATTCAGAGGAAGAGTTCAATTATTTATTGCAGATGAAAGAGTTCTTTTAAAGGTATTCTCTCTCCGTGTGTTTTTTCCATTATGTATTTATGTGTGCGTCATGCCGTGCTCTCAGTTTGAGCGTTGTATTTCAGGCGTATTGATACAAATACAGGAAATCATGTTCTGCATCATGGAGGTTAAAGGGGACATATCATGCTTGTTTCTCCTTCTCACTATGCCAGACTAGGATGCCTGTAAAGCATTTCTGCCCTCAGTACAAGTCATTTAGTTCCTTCATTGCCCCACAACAGCGTTCTCAATATCCTCATTTTAGGCCATTCTGAAGAGCTCGTTGAAACACTCCGTCTTTAGAATGACCTCCAGTAACCTTGCAACGTCACAGCCCTTTGTGCTCTGATTGGTCAGTCCTATCAGAGGGGCGGAGGGGGTAGAGCCAGGGGGCGGTTTTTGCAGCATGGCAGTGTTTACAAAATCGCCACATTGAATGGAGCAGACCGAGCGAGTTTGCGGTTTGTCAAAACTTCACCGTAAGGCATTGATAGCACTAATAAAATGGCAGAGTGTAGGGTACGTCTTTTTGTATTGGACCCTGAGTCAGACCCGGACGGTTCTGCAGCTCAGGAGGAAGAAAATCCACCTTGACACAGATCATCTCAGGACGCTTCAGTGTGGTGAGTCAAACCGGTACTGTAACATGTATAGTTTATACGTTTATACTCGGCTCTTGGTGGGTGTATCCCTCGGTGGCGGTTGTGTGACTAACTGACTTCACAGAGGAGGAGCTGCTTTATCAGATTACTCCAATAAAAAGAAAGGATCCTCGTGTCGTCATGAAGGTCGAAATCTCGAAGCCAAATGTCAATGACCTATTTTCAGAGGCATCAAATCTCGTTCTAGGATATCAGAAAAAATACAATATCTAATTTTTTGAAAATTCAGGGGGTGAAAGGTCTTGTTTTCAACTTTATTATTTTCTATGTAAGTATTAAATCAGGGATCAGCATGATATGTCCTCTTTAAAATACCTTCCTTCAGTTGAGTCAATAGAATGTGTTAACTATCTCCATTTTCAACATCCAGACAATTAAATTGCCATCAATGATAGTAACTAAGTTTGCACATACCCATGTAGCATGGTTAAGGTGGATATCATTCCCTGACCGATGACACCTCCTGTGAAGCCCCACTATAAAACTGTATTCCCATTATATACCTTAATAAACAGAATGACTACATATCAGCCTGTGGTTAGAACAAGTTGTCATGGCAAGATGAAGAATGAGCGAAACTCAAATATAGTGTGAGCATCCTTTTACCCACAACGCGCAGATTTAGACAATGTCTCGCATTTGATTGGCTCTGGCTCTCCACAGTGCACGGCACTTGAGTGAACTTTGTCAAAGTTATTTCTCCATCGCTCATGGAGGTGATTATGATGTGAATGATACTCCAAGAAACCCACAAGAAATGGCCCCTTAGAAAGAAACCTGTCGCTCTCTGGAATCATTGGCATATTGATTGGATTTATTTCACACTGATTAGTTGACCTTTGAAAGTTGAGAGTGTGCACTTTATGTAAAAATAGCCGATACTCTAAATATACGCAATCACAATATTTCACAAGCTCTGTGAAACTTGAGGTGTCTTTTTTGAATTCTCAGTATGTTCATTTTCCTCTGACAAATGCATTTATTTCCCTTATATATTACAAATAACATTAAAGAAAAGTTGTAGGAAGAAAGGTGGAAAAATAAAATAATAAATTATTTAAAAAAAGGAAATATCAAATGGAACAAAAACGAAAACACAAAAAAGAAAAGGTCCATTGAAAACAAGGTGATGGCTCAAGTTTAGAAATGACTAAGTGCTTTTACTGACAAAAAACTGAGGTAAAAAATAAAACCTTCAGTGTCCACAGCAAAAAAGAAAAACAAATATTGAAACAATTTTGTTTACAGACAACTTCAGACTGAATCCACAGAGACCCTTTTGCTAAACCAGGGGTTCTCACACTTTTTTAGACCATGGACCTTTTCAGGTGAGACATTTTTTTCTGAGGACCCTCTCATTTTCATAGTACTGATCAGTGGCGGCTGCTGGTCAGTCAAGGAGGGGAAGCTCATTTTTTTTTCTGGCCTACATCATAAATTTATTTATTTATACGTAATTTCTACCTTCCGTTACAGCTTTCTAGCAGCTGGAGCTGCTACGTGAGACTACGACAGGTTGTGAGCGTGAGTGACAGGGGGAGAAGCTCGGCAGCTGTAGCTGTAGCTGCTTATTGGTGAAAAGAGAGAGGATCTTTAAACACAACTCTTGTCATTTTTGAGACAGGTAAACTCGCTGGGGATCGATAAAGCCTCCAGATCAGTCCAAAACAACTGACTGTAAAACTCAGAAGATGCTCCAGTGAAGGGATTATACTTCATCGCTGACTGGCTCATTTCACAGTCAATCAAAAAGGGATTTGATCTCAGAGAGATCATCCAATCATCATGCAGAAACCCAGCGTCCAGGCCAGCCCACTGCCTCATAGACCCCCAGAGACGCTGAGCATCCGATGGGCAGGACAAAGCCCAGCGTTTATCCAATGACCGTCCAGTTTTCAAAGCGGAACAACCCACTCTAAGCTTCCCTGCTGAAGTCAGAAGACGCTCAGCGCCCGACTGTGTTAAAGCTCTGAGATGCTGCGGGGATGAATGAGAAGGAGGTGGAGCCAGTTACCTGTGATAGGTAGCTGATTCTGAACAAAAGATGAAGGAATTCTAGCGAATATTTTGTCAGTGAAATGTAAACACAGCAGTACATATCACCACTTTTTTGGGGACATTTTAGGGGAAGCTGAGCTTCCCTTGCAGTCTTAGAGCAATTGCCACTGGTATTGATGAGTATAATATTAACACAATGCAACAATGTACTATTTAGTACTTTGTAATGATGGAATTAGGCTATATTTATACTTTCGAAGTTATTTATCTGTAAACTTTGAAAAAAGAGAGGCCAGTTTCTTTATATATTCAAGACAAAGCACACTTTTATAATAGCTTTTGAATTATTCCGTGGACCCCAAGCTTTTGTTTGTTGACCCCTGGAGGTCCTAGGACTTTGAGGGCCACTGCAGTACATCAGGGAACTTTAACTCAGAATCATAATTCAGAAAGCTTCAGTTTTACTCTAGACAAACATGATACTACTTAACCTGACTTACCATTTAACAACCAAATAATCCAAATAAACCCACAAATGTCCGTCTGAAATAAATAGACATAAATATGACCCGATCTGAGCAGTTACTTATCCACTCTAAACAGACCTAAGTGTGCTACCCCCCCTCCACTGTGAAAAGAAGCACTAAGCCTCAGCCCTTAAACTATGGAGGAGCAAAACAACATGTTGAGACTGGTCACACTGAGAATCAAAAAATAAACAGGGGTATGCATGTCCAGCCACTTGTGATGAATATGGATTATTTTAAAGATGGACGATGTTGTGCAGATGATTTACCGTTTAAGACAAAATACTCAAAGAAATCAGATATTTAGGGATTGAATCAATACTCAAGAAAAGCATGTCAATGTAGAAATATACGGCAAATTTTTCTTAAGGAGACACAACATTTACATGTTCATGCTGTTTATGTGGGGTAAAATTTATTCAAATTTACTGGATAGGTGTTTTCCAGGAAATTCCTCAGACATATGATGATCTGTACCTGCCTCATTTCATATTGTAATTTGTTAATTGAATAACTATGGCAGTCGTTCATACAGCTAAAGCTACAGTCAAATGGTCTGTTCCACAACGTTATATTACAACTCAAGGTCCTGCTTGTGCTATGAATGGACGTATGTGCGAGCCCTGAATGTGAACTGGGCCGTACTTCCTCCTAAAGTCCAAAAACATTCTTGTCTGGTTGATTGGTCACTCTAAATTGCCTGTAGGTGTGTGTGTGTGTGTGTGTGTGTGTGTGTGTGTGTGTGTGTGTGTGTGTGTGTGTGTGTGTGTGTGTGTGTGTGTGTGTATGTGTGTGTGTGTGTGTAAATGGTTGTCTGTCTCTACGAGTTAGCTCTGTCATAGTCTGGCAAACTGTTCAGGATGTATCCCGCCTTGTGTGCAGTGACAGCTGGGATGGATTCAAGCCCATTGTGTGCTGAAAGGGAAAAGTGGAACAGATAATGGATGTGTTCTTAACTGAACGTTGAACTGTTGTGTTTATTTTTTTGCGACCAACATTAAAGTTTTGCAAAGCTGGGATGTGAAACTGTAGTCACAATGCAAGCACTCACCCTGAACACAGAGGGAAAGTGTGTGTCTGCGTGTGGATGACCAGGTGCTTCATCATGTGTTGTCCTAGATCAGTGACACCACCATCACACACATACACACACACATTCAGTGTGTTTGCTTTATTATTGCTGCTAGTAAAAACAGCTTTCCAGACAAAATGATTCAGTTTGAAAAAAAAAAAAGAGAATCTTTTGTAGAAATGAAGCTTGAAAAGGCCGTCACCTCATAATGAAGGCCCTCCTGTATTCAGGCCAACAAGATAATTTGACATTTTCAGAGAGGGTAATAACTGTGATCACTGTGATGCAGCTTAAACAGAGCCAAATAAAAGAAAAGAGAAAATCTGCAATAAACAACAGCTTTGGGAAAATTAAAGTTTGAATGAACTGCTATCACTGAGAGCAACATGACCCATCCACACAGCTCTATCTGCCTCATCAGGGTAGAAATCAGAGAATAACATTTTAAAGCTGCTGCCTAATTCAAACAAATAGTAATATTAATTATTTTCTTTATTTAATTTATCTATTTATTAGCTTAGTAGGTTACAACTGTATATGTAGGATGAGGCCTCTTGGTGTCAGTAATCAAGAAATGGTGGACTATGGAGGGAACTCCAGCTTCAGGTGATGGACACACCATGGTGCCTTTTATTCTCAATGATACATCAGAGGCTGCTCAGAAAAGTGGTTTCAACCCCATCATTGGCTACTACAACTGCTGGATACCACGAAACAACTGTCTTTGTGGTGCAAATGAACAAAGCATCAAATGTGATGGATCCAGTCAAAGTGAGCATGAAAAGCAAGCCGAGCCTATCCAATCTTGTTGGTATACAGTGTTTCAAGACCCACAACACAAGCTGATATTTGTGTTGCATTCCTCTGTGGCGGAGTGGAATTGAACAGAGTTTTACTCACACTGAGGCACAGAAGATTGGATTGTTCACGGTCAGCAATCGCCCCCTTGAACGGATGGAGGTAGCCTTTGTGAATGTTGCTGGGTGTCAAAACAGCAGGCTGAAATTGTTTATGACACAGCCTTTGGGAGACAGAATTACAATGATGTACCACTTTTTTTTTTCCAGCCTTCACACGATAGCTGTTAAAGTGTCAGTGTGCTTCAGGGGAAGTGCTTGTCAGGTCATCGAGCGGCTTCTAAAAGACCACCCCCCCTCCCCATCTCACCCCTTCAGACCTCACCCTCCCAAACCTCACCTATCAGACTTGGGAATTAGAAGAGCTGTGGATTTCTATTACAGTGTGAGACTGACAGGCAAAGGAGTGAGGTCCAGAAGAAGCCAGTGTTTGGTCTTTGCATACTCCCATCTTTAAATAACTACACCATACCTGTCACTTTGTATGAATAAATAAAACACCATAGGTGCCTCAGAGAAATATGGACTAATGTGTGCGTGCTCTTATTCCTCTTTAAGAAGATGTCATGTTGCCCTTTCTGTGACTGTAGACTTTTGACCCAAGCTGGAACAGCTACAGTTACTTCCTCCTCCAGATGCTAGAGTCTCTCTGTCTAAATCACTCTGTTTCATTCAGATCCAGACCTTTTAAGTTATCCTAGTAATTAAGACCACACCAGCATCCCTCATCTGAATGTGCTTATTTAGGGTCATAATTTCAACAAATGGGGATATTTTTCTCGAGTCCTAAACACATTACAAATAATACCCCAGCTTTCAGTAAAACAAATTTTAATCTTACAAAGTTGTGGCCAAGAAAATTAACCATGCAGAGTCAAGGTTTTGGATGGATCGTGTGGATTTCATGGAGATTAATTGAAATGAGAATTATTTTCTTTGGCACGGTTTGTGGATTTTTTGTCTGTTTTCCAAAGCCCTGCAAGCAATTCTCTTTGTATTTGCATGATTTTCAGTTTTTACAATTCTTCTTCTTACAAACAAGATAAATCAACTTTAAAATATCAGAATTATAGCCTCAACAGTCACTTTGTACTTCAAATGTAGAGTTTTGTTCACCTTTTATGTTAGATTCATATGTAAATGATAACTGTTATTAACTATCTGTTAGGTTTATCTTTTATTGGATTTGAGTTTGACCTGGTCCTGCTCAGATATGTACATCAAAAATAAAAACCATCTGTTTTTTTTCTTATCAACAAATATAAACAATATGTTTTATGTTGTTAGCGTTTAAACAAGTTACAAGATCATTACAATTTTAAACCAGATTCCTTTTCTTTTGACTGAAGTCTGTGACTCACCAGGAAAGGGACCCAAAATGCTAGACTCAGGCAGAGAGTTTGAAAAATAGTTTAATCAGTCCAAGGTCAGTACACAGGCAAGCAAAAAAGACAAGCAGAGTAATCCAAAACACTAGGCCAAAGGTCAAAGGTGAGCTAAAAGGTCAAAGAGGCAGACAATGATTAAACACACATGAAGGCTGTATGAGGGAGGAATGCTGACTAGAAGTACAAGACAAACTGGCACAGAAGGAGGTTAGGCTGGGTAAAAATACACATGAGGAGTGAGGATATCAAGGCGCAGGTGAGGCACATGAGGGTAATCAGAGAAGAGGGGACACAGAAGGGCAGGGAGTCACTGGACTAAAACAAGAGACAAGAGGGAGTTACAAAATAAAACAGTAAACACAAGACAAGATACATCAGGGAGAAAATAAGACATTAAACCAGGAGACATTGCAAAGTCTACAAAATCTCAATTTTTATGATTTGTGAGTATTTTTCAACAGAATGTTTCAACATTCTTTCAAACATTTCACAACTAAACTGCTAAAGAAATGGGGAATAAATCTTGTCAGCAATGGATGTCGCTGCTACTAAAACAACTTGCAATGTTTATCTTGACATTTACTCTAAAGTCAAGCTTGACTGTGAGAGATTTTGTTACACTGCAAAAACTGGAATCTTATCAAGTGTTTTTGTCTTATTTTCAGTAGAAATTGTCTTTTTAGACTTAATATTAGCCACATTCTCCTGACTAGTCTAGACAAAATTCTTTGTTCAAATTATAAATTATTTAAAGACTAAAATGAGGTCTGAATTGCTTGTAACAAGTAAAAAAATCTTCCAATGGAACAAGAGAAAAGTTTCTTGTACAAAGACATTATTTTAGTATCAAGCAGATTTTTGAACAGAACATTTTTTTCTTGTTTCGTTAGCAGATTTCTTTTTACTAGTTACAAGCAATTCAGACCTTATTTTTCTCCTTAGATAACTTACAACAAGACATTTTTACTGAACTGATAAGGTGAATGTGGCTCATATCAAGTATAAGAAGACAACTAAGGCAAAAACACCTGATTAAATTTCATTGAGATACTGGACTCAGGTCATTGGTTGATGGATTCTGTTGGTGAGAGGTGTGTCATATTGTTGCCTGTAATGTCATTTTGAGTGTGTACTCTGTTTTTTGTGTTTTTATGTCCACTTTTTGTTTTATTTTGAAATTCTAGTGTTTTTGCATTATGTCCAGTCTTACTTCCTGTCATTGTTCTGTTTCCTGCCTTTTTCCAGACACACCTGTGCCTCCTTTGCAATCAGCTAACCTGTGCTTCCACTCACTCTTTGACAGATTGTCACTGTTCAGCACTCCAGCCTTGGTTTTCTCCAGCTTTCTCGCCCCCTTTTGTGAACTTTACTTGGACTTTGTGGATTATTCTTTGGTCAATACTTCTGCCTTTGCTGACTGACTTCCTTGGTATAACACCTGAACTGGTGAGTAAAGAACCTTGGATCAGATTTTATAAGAAGCAAACAGTTAAACCTGTCATTATTTGTCATCATGTGTGGGTTCTCTCACATTTTCAACATCTGCTTGGGTTTAAAATCTTGTAGCGTGGGCCTGGCTGTATTCTGCTCTCCACTTCTAGTTTCATCATTGTCGAGGTTGATTATTAAAGCCCACAGGTGGTGAGTGTGTAAATCATTTTAGTTTTTCATTAGAGGCAGTAATGCTCCACAACAATATTGCTCTGACACAACTCAGATATTATTCAGAGCTGCACTCTTAGCTCTGGAATCAATGGAGGCTTGTCAGTCATAAGCTGGTTAAAAGACGGATGTTGTCTTAATGACATAACTGCTTGGTTTGTGAGAAGATTTAATGAAGCTAGTGACGTTTACTATTCTAGAAATGCTGGCTCAACCTAACACTCAATCCGCCATAAAACAGGCAAAGAAATGGGGCTGAAGTAGGCCTTAAGTGTCCAACAAAAAGCTACATTACGCCTGTCTGTCAATCAGCCTGTCAAGCCTTAGAATATGCAAATGTATGCATGACTCTTGGCTTGAATTTAATCAAAACAGATGAGTAAAATTATATACCTTTCACATTTAGAGACAGTTGAAGGGGCTACTGAATGAAATATTTTCTTTACCAGGATGTAAACGTGTTTATTTGTGCATTAAAATAGGGACATTTTAATATGAGACCTCATTGGAGCCATGGCTGTGTGAGGAAACATATTCACCTCAAGCAGCCTTCTTACTTATGGGTTGGTTATATAACAACTAGGGCTGTCACTTGAATTAATTAGATTAATTATTTACACCACAAATTAATTTGTTATAAAAATTAACGCAAATAACTCACTGGCTGCCAGCCATTTTCAGTGCATCTTTAATGATTTTTCAAGACCCAAATATATTGTTTTCTATGACTATGTAAACACCAAAACTACCTAAGAAGAGTGGACCTTCCTCTTTTATGTCTCTCTTCCTGTTTTTGATCCAAAAAACAGACAAAACGTGCTTCTTTTGTGTATTTATCTCGGGTGCTCCATCCTTTGATCCTCTCTATGATCTCTGTTTCCTTTTTTCATATGATCGCGCCGCTCTTTTCTCTGAACTACCACGACACATCCTCAGTTGGAGCCTGAACTACCTGAACTTTTCTGATTTGCAGCGTCTTCCTATGCCTTCGTCATCTCACATCTTCTCCTCATATCCGTGCTGATTTCTCATCCAAAGAGTGCACTGCTCTCACCCACAGTAGATTATGAGCATGACTTTGATTGACAAGCTCCTCCAGGCCTTGCCTCCCCCTGCTGTAAAACATAATTTACTTCTATAAACGCAGTAAATGGTTGCAATCAAATTTGCAGTGAACACAGACATTTTAATTTTAGCCAGTTGAAGAAATGTGAATTTGCTAATTTTCTGTTCTTTGTGTATTCATTTGATTTGTCACGCTCAACAATTTTGTAATGTCCTAGAATTTAAATTCTTAATTCGGGCACCTTGAGCAGATATGAGATTAAAATGTGACTTATTAGATTAGTTAATTACAAATCCTGTAATTAATTTAATTATTTTTTTAATCGCCTGACAGCACTAAATGACAACATAATAATGTGTGTCTTCTTTGTTTTATCTGGCAGTCTTATTGTCATAGTTGGAACAAGGCTGGTGAAGCTCGTACTTTTTCTTGGCCATTCACATCAACTCTATGCTACTTATTTATACAACTCAGCAGTTATATGGATCTGGTCTTTAAACTACATAGTTATAAGAAATCTATTTTATATTACTCACGTTTTACACTTCTTGTCGCTAGTTGGTGAGCCCTGCCATTTTATTTACATTTCAGACTTTAAAGACAGGCAAAGCATTTGGGGTCGCTGAACATGAACTCTTGTGCTATAGAAACTGTAGCTGATCCAGTATGGATGCTGACGTTTCATGCATACAAAGCTGCTAGACTCCAGCTGCTTTTGACTACTGCAGTCACCATCTGTATCTGTCCTAAAACACCTATTTTAAACCCTCCACATCTCTTTGTCTTTCTCACCTTAACATGGTCTCAGCAGATGTCTGTCTAACATGAGTTCTGCTCAGCTCTAGGTTTATTCTTTCCACTGCACACTTTCTGAATGCTTCAAAGAGCTCTACTTATGATGGGTTAATATGTCTTGATGTGGGGTGTAGACCTGTTCAAGTGTTTTTGAAGCATCTTCAGATACCATTAGTTTTAATAGGGTGCTATATAAGAAATAATTGATTGAAAGCATACAATGGGAGATTTACCATATATTTACTGTGATACCATGCTTAATGTAAATGTGTGATAGGCCCAATCTCCATGTCCACACTTTGAGGCACGTTCCCGCTAAGTCTATATATCTGAATTTCTATATACTTATGTACTGTAAGTGTAGTTTAACCCTACATTGCTGTTTGGTACATGAGTTTCAAAGACCTCTATCTCATTAACATAATGAAGAGTTTCCTTAAAAACTTGTCAAACAGCTGAAGTTGTATTTCGGCCCTTTTCAAAATGGCTACTCTAACAAAATCACCCACATCCCTTTTCTGAGGAAAATCATTGCTAATTTTCAAAAAGTTGTGTTGAGAATAACATTTAAATTTTTACTCGTTTTTTTTAAATGAGTATTTTCTGCATTGACGGAATGCAAATTGCTAAAGTAGCATTCACTTTCCAGGTGATCTCAATTAAGTCCGTAAGAGCTCAGGGTTGGGGGGGCTTTGAGATTCAGTCATTGTATGAGGTTTATGAAATGAGTCCTGGGCTTTTGGAAACACTCAAGTGGACGCTACTCTAAAGTGACTGCCTCAACTTCGTCTTTATTCTTCAACACCAGGGGTTGCTGGGTGATCTCAGAAAACTCTGTGTGGTGTAGATAGGAAAGCAGTTTAAAACTCACTGTTTTGAATGGCAGTTATCCCTGAGGTGTTTCGTCCCTGATGACTCAAACACACTGTTGAAGGCTGCTCCGATTGTCATGTACTTCACTGCTAAAAGAGGCTGGCATGTGTCAAATGAAGGGTGATGGTCATGCTTTCAGTCTCCCAAATATTTCAACTCAATGAGAAATGTGTTTCGCACCAATGTTCCAAATAGTTGAGTATTTCCTGTTCTCTCAGTTTTCTGTGGAATGAGAATCAGAGGCTCTGATTACGTTTTTGGGATATTAAGACAAATTTTTGTGCCATATTGAAGAGCTCAGTCTTCCATCATGTACAGCAATAAGCAGAGACAGCAGGTGGGACTTTGGCTTCCAAAAAAGGACTGATTGGACTGTTGTCTTCATGCAGATGTAGCTTTGTTCATCTGTTTTTGGTTTTCACACATGACACACCTGTGGAGAAGAATCAGTCCATTAATTCTTTGCACTCCGGTGGAGAAACTGACTGCTGATTGTTTTCCAACCACTGATGATGCATAGAAAAGTCTGCAGAATCATTGTGTTGAAGACCACCATCTTTCTACAGTGTAATCTGCCATGGATAGTGAGGTAAAGGACATCATTAACATAAAGGTTTCATTTTTTTAAATTAAGTGAAACCCTGTCAAAGCTGAGCATCGTCACTTTTTCAGCTCCACCTGTCTGTAAATTGTGCTGCTCCAACTTCCACAGGCTGCGGCTCATTTGACACGGAGCCTCTCCCGTTGTCTGGGCAGCGGTCCTGGAGGCCAAGCTGTGAAGCCTCCCTCTCTGTGGGAGCTAGTTGTGAGTTGGCCGGCAGAAAGGCAACAGAAACCACTGAATCTGGCTCGACTCCTGCACAGCTACTGGCCTGGAGCTGCTGAAGGAGTCACGACAGGTGGGCTTGGAAGGTGTTGCAGCAGAGTGAAGGTTATGCCAAGCTTTAGCAGATATTTGACAGTAGGAGTATGACATTAAGTTAGAATTCTGTTGCAATGAATCTGGATATGATAATACAGAAAGTATACTGAAAATCATCCCAGAATGCATTAAGACTGTCAGTGGAAATATATCTTTTTTTTGTTGCCTTGAGGACTGTGGATACTTGAGATACCTCTGTCTTGCAAAAACCTCAACAGCCCTGAGACTTTACAAATCAACAGTTTAAGTATCCGGATGAGAGTGAAACTAAAATCTTTTTGAAACCTTAGTGGAAGAAGAGTTCCTTTCAGCTTTAGCATTTTTCTTTCACTCAAACAAAGCTTATCTGAGCTGTTCTGATCCTGAACGAATTCATGTAAACTAAGATTAACCGATTGATAGAAACAAATAACAAACATTCACTTTGCCAGGAGAGTATTAGAACAAATGGGTCCCAAAATGTGCATTTTCCTCTCTTTATTTCAGCCACACACAATAAACTGATGCCAGACTGAAGCCGTGAGATAAAGTTAAAATAAGAATTTTGATGGATTAGATTCATTCCATGCATGATCGATGAAAGAGGGTATTTAACCTGCCGTAAAATGAACTTACGAGGCGGGTGCAGAGAGCTCTCCGCAGCCCTGAAGGTGTTAGAAAATGTTACGCTTGCTGCAGTGGTTTAAATGAGGCTGATTTAGCCAGCAGCCGCAGTGTTTTACCTGTTTTTTCTTTGTGTGCTCAGTTGGAGATGCCTCTGCTGCTGCTGTTTGCAACATCTTGTGCTTGTAGGCTCTGTTAGTCTTCTGCATTTGCATTTGAGATCCAGCTGTTAGAAAGGTAGCATCTGGGTGCAGGGGTGTATTTGCTCTCCAGCATGAACACTGCAATTTAATAAGCACCCTTACTCTGCTTATAATTATCCAGTAATTATCCATGTAATTTATCAACCAAGGAAGTGCTTTGCCTTAGACACACGAGCTGTTTTTCACCTGTAGTTCACACACTCACACACTCTCTGTGCTCCCATCACCAACAGCTTTGAGCAAAACTTTTCACAACCTCTCCAAATATTTCTCCAGTGACCACTTGTGATCCGATCTCACTTCGAAATGCAAATGAAAGCGTGGCCTTAATCACCTCCACGAGACTCTAAAACACTAAGTGTTTCTTAAAAAAAGAGCTGTGAAAGAGGGGAGTTGTGCTCTCGTATGGTGATATGAAGGAGGAACTGAACAACAGTGGCGTGCACAGACTTTGTGAAGGGGAGGGGCAAAAAAAAGAGAAGGTACTAACAGCTTGTCTCGCCACTCCTGCATGCATTTTTGCATCCCAAGAAGGCAGTTTATCATGTTTTAAGCAGCCAAGGGGGCAGTTTAGTGTGTTGTGTGTCCACAGTGAGTGAAGGAACTCCAACAAAAACTCTTCATACACAGTGATGCTGGGAAGGGTAATTTTTTTTTTTAAATTGTCTTTTCTCCTCAGTTCTCCTTCTTGGAAAGATGAGAAAGGTCTGTAATTTTTATCAGAGGTACAATTCAGTTATGAGAGACAAAATGAAAGAACAAACCCAAGTAAACCACATTGTAGGATTTTTAAAGAATTTATTTGTTAAGTATGGTGGAAAATAAGTTTTTGGTTAATAACAAAAGTTTAAGTCAGTACTTTGTAACGTAGCCTTTGGTGGCAATGACAGAGGTCAAACATTTCCTGTAAATCTTCACAAGGTTTGCACACACTATAGCTGGTATTTTAGTCCATTCCTTCATGCACGTACCTCTAATGGTACAGCCACACGTGAATTTGCGGCGAGATTATATACAAAGTCAATGCAAAGATGCGTTTAGATGCCGATTCACCCTGGACGGCACGTTGGACACGTTTGGTGTGGCACGTTTGGAGTGTCGCAGTTTTTGGGCGTCAGACGCTTCGACGCTGAAGTTGAAAATATTGAACTTTCGACGTGAATCCACGTGTGGCTGTGCCGCGGCAGCCAATCAGCGACGACATTCCCCCACGACATCATTTATTTGATGACACTGGGGGGGAACCACCACCTGCTCGGACTCCAACCCCGCCAGATGATGGAGGAGAAAATAATCTGTGCGGTGTGTCGCTATCCAGAGTTGTAAGAGTCCGACTGTGTTTTACTCAAAGGAGTTTTGAGCCTGATAGAGAGGAGGAAAGAGCGGGCAGGGGCAGAGCCAGGGAAAAGATGGAAGTTCTCTGTGGTCCTCTCTTTCCTCAACCCCTTAATTATCCCAGGGGAGACCTCCGGGAACATGGGTTGGGGGTTCGGGGGTCGAGGATGAGATGGAAGGGAACAGCCAGGCAGGGCCAGTGGAGGTGGATTACCAGGGAGAGGCAACAGGCATTGATTGTGATCTCCAAAGCTTTCACACACTCTCCTGTCATGCTTTTGAAACCACAGCTTATTGTTTTTCAGATGCTCTTTTGGGCTTTCGGTCTTTAAATGAACGGGCTCTCTATTCCGCATGCGCAGGAATGCGCTAACGCGCATTCACCCCTCAGCTTGTCAAAATAGTCCAGCGTCCAGACTTAGGCGTTCATGCAGCGCGTTACAGGCATGTCGCACGTTTAGATTCGAGAGTTCGTGTTTGGTGTGGCCGCGGCATAAAGCCATCATGTTTTGGGGCCGTAGCTGGTCAACGGACTTTCAACTCCCTCCAAAAATTTTCTATGGAGTTGAGGTCTGGTGACTGGCTAGGCCACTCCAGGACCTTGAAATGCTTTTTATGGAGCCACTCTTTCTATGCCTGAGTGGTGTGTTTGGGATCATTGTCATGCTAGAGGACCCAGCCACGTTTCATCTTTAATGCTCTTACAGATGGAAGGTGGTTTCACTTTAAAATCTCACGATACATAGCCCCGTTCATTCTTTCCTTAACACAGATCAGTTGTCCTGTCCCCTTTGCAGAAAAACAGCCCCAAAGCACAAGGTTTCCACCCCCATGCTTCACAGCAGGTATGGTGTTCTTGGGGTGCAACTCAGCCTTCTTCTCCCTCCAAACACGAGTTGAGTTTTTAGCAAAAAGTTCCATTTTGGTTTCATCTGACCACATAATATTCTTCCAATCCTCTGCTGGTCATTCATCAGGTCCCTCCCTGTAGTTCTGGGATTTTTGCTCACTGTTCCCATGATCATTTTGACCCCACAGAATGAAATCTTGTATGGAGCCCCAGATCGAGGGAGATTATCACTGACCTTGTATGTCTTCCATTTTCTTACAAATGCTCCCACAGTTGATTTATTCACACCAACCTGCTGGTCTATTGTAGAGTCACTCTTCCCAGCCTGGTGCAGGTCTTCAGTTTTCTTATTGGAGTCCTTTGCCTGCTCTTTGGTCTGGGACGAGTTCACACAGGTGCCATTAACACAGAGAACGAGTGGAGGACAGAAGAGCTTCTTCAAGAAGAAGTTACAGGTCTGTGAGAGCCAGAAATCTTGCTTGTTTGTGGGTGAAGAAATACTTATTTTCCACCATGATTTACAGATAAATTCTTTAAAAATCCTACAATGTGATTTTGTCTCTCATGGTTGAAGTGTACCTCTGATGAAAATTACAGATTTCTCTTATCTTTTGAAGTATGAGAACTTGCAAAATCAGTGGCTGACGAAATACCTTTTTGCCCCACTGTATTAAAACAGTTGCTGGATATTCTTGCAAACAAAAAAATGAATATTATGGAACAGTGAAGCTGTGTTTGTGTAATTTGCTAAGAAAATGTATGAAGTCATGAGGAGGAGGAGTTATTTCATGACTTCACTCAGTTTGCATTTTGAAACGTAATTTATAACTGTCCTCCACTAGAGGTTACCATACTCAGAAATTTAAATAACATCAAAACTTTGACATTTTAAAACATACCTCGTATTATTTGGATAATAAAACTTGTATTTAATTTAAGATTCAATATTATCTGTATGATAAGGGTGAATATGTGTCAATTTCATGGTTATTTAAAACATTTAGTCAATTCACAGTTTTTATTATTGTATTCTGTTAAAGGCTGTTTTCTTATCCCTAATTAACACATGAAGCGTGAGTGCTGGGCAGCGCAAAGCCATGGTTTTTGGGTGCACACAAATTCATGCTAGATGCATCTCTGGAGTGCTGCGCAGGGCAGCAACCATATCAGCTGGATACCCCAGATCACAAGATCACAGGAGAACCACATGTTCCTGCAGTCATGAAAACATACTAGTCAAACTCACCTGTCCCTCCCAAAACTTCAGCACCTTCAGTCCATGCCTTCTCCTTTCTGTTGGTGCCCTAATAGAAGGAATGTGATGAGTCAGATATAATTTTAAAGTTTTCCAATTCCAAGATTAGCTTTTCCTCGTCTAAAATATCGGCCAGTGACATAGCTTTGATAAACAAGGATGAGATTTACTATCGGAAGCCAAAACATGGTGCTTTATTTTGAAATGGCCTGATACCCTGATTATTTTTGTGTCCGTTTTCCTGTTTGGTACGAGCTGCTCTGCAGTGCATTCCGGCAAAAACCGACTCACAGCGCAACAGCCGCACTCACCTGTTGGTGATCGCAGTGCTGATGCGTGCTGTGTGAATTCAGTGATTGATCACAGTGGTTACTAAGTATGACGAAGCACAGTGCTTACATTTTATGTGTGAATCAGGGGTTATACTGATAGTAGTTTAGTTGATGAGTAGATGGTAGATAACATGTCATGCATTTACTTAAAAGTGTATGTGTTTACAATTTCTGAGAGTTAGTCGTCATTTGCGTACACATGGTCTGAGAAGGTTGTACATTTGTTAGCAGAGTAAGAACAAATCCAAGTAAGACAACAATGATGAATCACCAATTTGTGCATCAAATGTCTGTATGCACGATTTAGGCACAAATTTGTGCGAACGTACTGTTTGTGAATGAGGCCCAATCTACTTTCATTTTGTTCACATCCCACAACATGTAGTAAATTCTTACAATGAGAGAAATGATAGAGACAAAGAAAGAAATCAGACTGGAACAAGAGGTGAGTAGACTGACACTCAACACGACTGTTGCTGTGGATACAGAGGGAGTAGGCAGTTCTCCAGTGTGGCCCGGGACACGTGTGCATACACACACTGCCAGACGAATGCAGGCAAATGTGGACCAGTCCCAATCTGAGTGTTGGCCTGAGTGATTGATTATCTTCAGTGTGTCTGTAGTGTGTTCTCACTAAGGGAAATCTATGTTGTGTTTTTTTCTTTGTTTTTATTTATTTATTTTATTTTATTTTTTTTTTACGTTTTAGGATACATAAATTAGAGTACATGCGACAGAAGTTATCTTTATAGTTACATGTGTAAATTAAACATGTCATGTCCAACATGTCCAACATGTTAGATAAGTTAAAAGCAGTAAATACAGAAACTATCGGCACAATTTCTTTAGATGAAATGATTTAGTTTACTTTTGAGAAATCACATCAACACAAAGCATTTATGAAATTAAAGTAAAGATGGGCAAAGTTTTCTATTTTATATTCTTACGATCAAACAAGAACCATACTCCCCCAGGCTTTTACCCAGTTCCTCCTTTTTTTCCTGATAGGAGGAAATAAACAGCCCCAATACTTGGCAAAGTACATTTCTGAAGCTTCTGTGAAGAGCTTTTATTTTGTGTTCAATTTGATGCTCAATGTGGACGAAGAGGAGCCTCTTCTCTCTGCTGGTTTGGTCCTGTTCTTCTGTGAGAGTTTTATCACAAGTAAGCCCATCATGCTTTCCAAACATGCTTGGAAATCTAACAGAAAGCTGTTTCTGGGGTTCAGTAAGTAAACTTGTGCCAACATGAACACCCATGGTTGTGTTCTTTTTAAAATGAGCTTTGATCAACAGCAATGGTGACGTGCCGCTATGTTTGGGAGTCCAGAAAGCGTCTTCGCCTTCAACCAAAAAAATATGTTGTCTGAGGTCTTAAGTCTCTGGCTCAGTCTAGTCCTCAGAGCAGATAAGAGAGACTGATAAGATGAGTATAAGAGTTAATAATGCACTGCTCTTTACACACATGCACAGATCTGCAGCCGTGCTCTTACTCAGGATCAAATATTCGTGTTTTTGCTGATGCAGTGGATGTGATTTCTTTTAATAGCTCAGAGAGCTTCCAGATGTTTACCCACTTCTCTTCACGTGATGCTGCTTTGCTTTGTATGGTGCTAATCTATAGGGACCAGAATATCCATATCAATACAGCCTCACCCCTGTCTTGTCACATACCTGCTTTACCTCACCTCACCTCCTGCGTTGGCCAAAAAACAGAAGACAAAGAACATCATTAAAATATCCGTCATGAGCATACACTCTCTAATACTTTCTTTGAAAGACACACACACACCTAAGATTTTCTATGTAACACAATCTTAAGCCATTACTCATGTAACCACTAACTGCGGTGCCCTCCACCTATTAATAGACGCTGAACAGTCCATTCTGCATACAGTGAGAATAAATCAATTTGATCCTACAGAAAAATACACAGCCTACCTTACTTTGATGTAAAGTACACCTAATGTTAGCAATGGTATGAACTCTGCCATGTTCTGTGTCCTTTACATACATGTTCTTAAAGTGAATATGCCACCAGAGTACTTTTGATCTGCACTTAAACTTGGAGCTGAGTTAGAAAAAGTGTTGGTTACTGACCTTTGACCTCCACTGAACAACCTTCTCATATCTAAGATGTTTTTTTCTTGCAGTTTATTTTAAACTTAGTATTTCCATGTTATGGGATCTGTGGGTTTCTTCTTGACAGTATATGAGGAGAGCAGTCAGCTTACATACTCTGTCATTCCATTTCATGTGGCCTGGCTGGTGCCAGACTGAGTATTATCTTAAGGGGTTTTACAACCAGTTCATAGAGTTGACTACCACTAACCTTCTTGAACTTTGGGAGAAGACATCTCCAAATATGAGTTCATTGTGATTGGATCCTGTCCTATACAGAGAGTCTGAGTTATGAGGTTACACTGCTGCTGTGTCTCTTGTGTAGATGTCCACGTCTTTGGAGAGTTCCTGATTGTTTCTGAAGAGGGGTTTGTTTGAGTGGACAAAACAATAATCTATGCATTGGTGACCTGTGAGTGTTTCTAAAAGTTATGTGTGTGTCAGCTCAAGGCCGGGGTAATTAAGTAGAAAGGTCAAGTAAACAGCAACACATTTGCCTGCAGGGTGTCTGCAAAGAGATTTAGAGCAGACACACTGTAGGTTTAAAGATGTGCATAAAACACATCTTTGACCTGCCAAGGGTGTGAGTTCAGCCTCCTTGTGCCCTGCACCTCATCAAGCACCCACACAGTCTGATCTGAGCTCAGTTACTTTGCTTTTTCAGGGCTCTATGTGCTAGACTAGTTGCAATAGACCAGTCTATTGGGACTTGGCTTGGAAACTGAAGGGTGAAGCAGTTTGGACAAAGATTGGAAAGTGGGCTGGTAGTTCATTTCCTGAGCCATCAAGCCCCCCAAAAAATTGTGACTCTAACTGCTTGGGATGTTGGTCCAGTGGCGGCCCCCTCTGACATCTCTCCATTAAAGCATGGTCATGAGGTCCTGTTGGTGAATGTGTATACCAGCTTATGTGTGTTGTGTGATCCAAAAAATATTATATAAAGTACACTATCTCCTTTTTCTTAATAAAAATGTTGCTTTTAATGATAGAGAAACTTCATTTTCAGTTTATTTCCCAAGTGTTGTATATTTTTTGTTTCATAAGCAGCTGAAATCAAAAAGAAAGAATTGTTGGTCAGCAGTCAGTCAGGCCATGCATGGACACAGCAGCTGTGTGGACTGACCGTCATGGTCTGATTCTATAGCCCCATTTCCACTAAGAAGTCCGGTTCAGATCAGTACAGTTTGGAATGGGTTGGCTCGGTTAAGCTTGGTCGTGTCTGCGTTTCCATGGCCAACCTTGCCCCATCGTAATAGGCGGCGCATAAGCTGGATGCGCACAGCCGCATTTAGTGTGACACTATAGCAACACGATGCAGTCATGAGCATCGAGTGACAGTTGTTTGTTGCTCTCTGGGTACACGCTGGGTTTCTCTGCTAAAAACCTTTGTCCACCTAATATCTGTTCACTTGCTGATCTCTTCTGTCCACTCACTGCTATTTCACAAACCTGGGAGCCATTTACTATCCGTAAAAGTGACGATATTTAGTTAAAAAATGTGTTTTTTCGTGGTTAATTCCTCCATGTCAGTCGACAAACCATTATACTCCGCAGTGCTTCTACACCCAAGTTCCCAAAATGATCCCTCTTTATGACACATCCTTTCTATGTTGACACAAAGACATGGAATGAAATTGCTTAAGTTTTAAGCGTGCCAGGTGAAATTGACATTTTTCATGTGGTTTCACAATTCTCCTGGGAATGTTGTTCTCCTGTAATCTTGTGATCTTGTGTATCCACCATGAGAGTACGTGAGATGACTCAATAAGAGTGACTTGGAGATTGGTCGTTGAACTACTACACCATGACCTAAAACATTACTGTCAGTGACCTTTTACACATTCAAATTAGTGTGAGTTTTTGTACTAAAGCTGGTGTCACAAGATACTCTGAAAAACCTTCCATCACACACAGAAATAAGTATGGTATATAAGGTAAAAATTGGTCTTTTATGTTATCATCACAAATAATGCTTCTCTAGGTATCATTACAAAGAAAATTGCACCCACAGTTTGCTGATACAAAAAGGACTTGAAATTGCATCTGTTCTTCTTGGAGCTCAGATAGAAACAGGGAGCACTCCAGGTATTTCAGAACAGATGTTTGCCATCATTTAAAATGTTCCTGAGCAAGCGTTCCACAACTACTTAAAAATATGCGGGCACTTGAAGTTTTAGGGGCCTTCAAGTCTGGGTTGTGGTGTAGCATAAATCCCATCAAGGTCTCATTTAATTGAGACGCTGCACATTTCCCCAGCTCCCACTGATTTGTAAACATATGATGTTTGAGAAGTGTCTCTTCTTTAAATGTGTGTAGGTGTTGAATGGTTCGCAAAATACAGTACAGCACAAGAGGAGATCCATCTGGAATAAACTCATCAGGATCTCTAATGTTTGGGCGGCTGTGGGGATAGGGCAGACAGAACAGAATCAGTGTTTTGGATGTTTTTTAATTCCCAGGATTAGATGCTAATTAAGTTAGAAGTGAGTTATCTAACAGAATAATGAAACTCAAACATAATCAGATTTACAGCCTACACACAACAGATTAATATGCAAATCCAACACATCTTTATGTAGTTTTGCTTTCAAGAAACTAACATTGGATTTGAATATTTTGGAGCTGACCCTGAAAACTCTGACTGACTGTATTTGGCATTCATTAGACATCTGTGAATCAGACTCTGTCAAACAGGAGCCAAACTCCATTTAATACAGAAGCTATTAGAAAGCGGAAGAGAAAATCTGTATTTTTAATTTCTAAAGCATGATGACACAACGTGCAAGTCAGTAAGGTCAGGTTTGAAGCATTTTATCAACTCTAAATCCAGCGCATAGCAATCCGTGGCATTAATCTGCATCTTTTTATATTTACTCCACACTTAAATGGAGTTAGTTATGTAGGATATGGAGACTTTATTATAAAAAAATAAAAATGAAAAACTTTTATAGCACAATTGATAGCTTTAGTTGCTGTCAAATGTTGAGAAAGCAGATACAGTTTTTATTGTTTGCAGCTGATGTGAGCAAAATACATCATGATATGTGTCCGCTCCACTAAACTGAGAAGAATTAGCATGTTTGATTTTTTATGTGTCCAAATACAAGAAGTGCTGCATAAAAATTACTTAACACTGAACAACAATGAGACATACAAAGGGAAGAAGATTGTGAATGTGATTAGTCCATCTGATGTCACTGTCCAAACCTGGTTTAACCAGTGTGTTGATGGTAATCAGGCTTTGTGTGATATTATGTGGATGTTACCTGGTGGTTGTGTCAACCTCTGAAATTAATATCTGACTGCCAAATCATCTAAATTGACAATATTTATTGCCACTAAACATTTAAGTGAACTCATACTGAAGTAGATGGATAGGTATAACACTATCTCGTAGAGTATAAGAAGAGCTGTGTTAAGAAATAAGAGGAATGAATAAAATAGTTTTTGAATAACAGATCATAGTCTCTGAGCGTATCGAACGCAGTGGTTTTATACTCAGAGGGAAGTATGAACATGAACGAGTCCGTCCACTCTGGGTAAAAGCTCTGTTTTTGTTATCCACTTTTCTTAGACAGCACCACGTCTTCGGCTCACCTGTCTCCTCGTTTTCTCTCTCTCTACTGCTTTTTCCTTTCATTCTATTCTCGTTTTGTCTTTTTTGCTCTTGACTTTGTTCTGTGCGCAGAGCGGTGTTGTTTTGCACGTGGAATGCTGAAACTTCATTGGCTGTGTAGGATGGTTTTACTCTAATGTAATTGGTCGGTGAGTTTCCTTGTCAGTTTAGCCAATACAATAAACACTAGAAACGCTGCCTGGGTTAATATGGAAGCATCCCGTCAAATTTAAGACCCCCTCATAATTCACTGTTAGTAGGTCAAGCTCCAAAAAGGATAGTGTCTGGGTCTGGGTCTGGAAAGCTTTGCAAATTAAAAAAAACTTTTGGGATGAATAGGACCCTGACATGGAGCAGAGGTGTCTTGTTTCACCCTGTCAAGATTCTAATTGAATAACCACCTCCCTGTACACTATACTACTTATTACTAGCCCACCAATAGAAGACTAGTTAATAAACAAAAAAGTGTCCCAAATTTGTAGTGTTGGTTAGGGCTGAACAATTAATTGAATTGAAATTGACATTGCATTGTAATATAATGCAATTTTTAAATTGTAAAGTCTGCAAAAAAAAAAAAAAAAAAAAAAAAAAAAAATCATGTACACAGATCTGAAGGGAATATAGTTCTTTTTTTAATGGCAAAAAACCCTGTGAGCTACAGAGATCCATACAGTAGAATGTTTGTGGCTGGCAGAGCCAAACCCCTTGTTCACTTTATTCTGTACGGTTTGTTAGTCTTACTGACAACTGGAGGTCAGCAAAATTTCACAGTATTCCTTTTTCTTTTTCAATTAAAAAGTGCAATTCACACTTACGTTGAGTCCTTTGATAGGAAAATGTTCTGCTTTCTTCTCACTCAGCCAGTCTTTTTACAGCTCCTGTTGTACGCTCACTCTGTGCGGTGGTTTGTGGTTGGTCTGTGTCTGTATTCTCCAGTTTGGTCAGTGTCTCTTTGGCTCAGCTATTTGTGTGATTCAACATCTCTCGCTGGTTTCTCCTCCTCATCTATTTTTCTCTGCTGGTGTCTGGTCAGAAATGAACCAGATATGTAATGTTTTGTGTTCTCCAAATAAAATGGGAATTATATTAGAAAATATCTTTCTTGTTGTCTCCTGATGTTACAGGATGCTATCATTTCTGCCACACCATCAACAGAAAGTGGGGAAATCATAACATTTGCTGGGCTCCTCTTATTTGGTTGTTTTGATGTGATGTGTGTGAAGCTATATTTTATTTAACAAATAAAGAGACTCTTCCAGTTGGAAGGCTCAACTGGGAGCAAGTTTCATTTTCTATATTGTACAAAGGTACATGGACCAGATTTTAAAAATCATGGGGAGTTGACAATCTCTCTCTCTCTCTCTCTCTCTCTCTCTCTCTCTCTCTCACACACACACACACACACACACACACACACACACACACACACACACACACACACACACACACACACACACACACGCACACGCACACGCACACACGCTATGTAATTCCACAAGATCACTACCTCACACACTTAACATTTGTGGTAATGACTCCATAGACATGAGAACTCTTGGAGGCTTGTGTGATAAAACTTGACTTCAAAGGATAAACAAAAACTTACTCCCATTTCTTGTCGTGCAGAAACAAAAACAAACAAAAAATAAAAAAATAAAAAACATGGAAAAAGAAATTGAGAAAGCAGACGAGCTTGTGGAATTATTCACCAAATATTTCTTCTGGCTCTGGGCACAGTTTGGTTTGCTCTGGATGATGATGCCTAGTTGGCTCCTTTCTTTGGTTATTGTGGGTATTCTGTCACATTTAGTCTGACCAGGAATTGTTCATACAGTCTTCACAAGTATATATTTTCTTATTTTCTTATCATTACAAAGGTGTTTGATGTTTTATTACCTTGACATGTTTCGACTGCTGACCTGCTGCAGTCTGCCTACACAACCAGGTCAGTTTCATCATCACCATCACCACAGACAAACAAGACTGAGAGGAGGAAGGGACACATATAGACACACCAAAGACTGTAAAAAGAATAGAGGGGGAGGAGTCACAGCAGCAAAACAAGAAAACAAAAGTAAGAAAGTGCATATGCAAAAAGGTCCATAAGAAAATAGATGATGAAAGCTTGTCCACCATTCTCCAGTTCAGCCAGCCTCCACCTCCACAGGGTCCAGGACTGAGCTTCTTCAGCAGTTTGTTCAGTCTCTGTCTCCTAGATCCTGTCTGCTTACAGCAGGTGAAGTTCTTCCAATGTGGCATGGGTGTGTGATGTTAGCTCCGTTAGCCATGTCTGTGAATAGCATGATGCTACTTTGCCTTCCGGTATTCCCTCTGTTGCTGGGTTAGCACAGCTAGTTTGTCCATCTTATTGGAGATAGATCTTACGTTCCCAATAACGTTGAATGGAAGGACAGGTCAATGTTGTCACTTCTTAGCTCTCACCTCAGAACCAGCATCTTTTCCTCACCTCCTTCTCCTCACCTTGTGGGGTAACATCAGGCCTTACACCAGTTAGCATTGACATGCTACAGGCTGCTAACAGCTGATTTCACAATGCAGCCATTGTTACATGTAGGATCTCCAGACAAACACAGGAGCAAAAAGTAGTAAAAATATCACTGAAGACAAACCAGTTTGGTGTCCATGACCAACACATTAACCATACAAAGCAATGACCCACTCCAAATGCAAAGATGACAAAAAAGAGATGAAAAAACTTCAAGATATGGAAAAAGAAGAGAGAGCTGCCATAACAGACAGCCACTTGGGCGATGCCTAGCAACAAGAGTGGACCTCATGTCGCTTGTCTCAGAGTGAGGTCTCCACAAAACAGCTCCCCTGGTGACTGGCTGCAGTATGGGTCAAAGAATCTGTCTCCCCAGCCATTCCAAATGGGCTATGGCCAAAACTTAAAAGAAAAAAAAATCTGGATGCTGTGTTGATATAAAGATCTAATGGGGCTGCAATGTGTATTAGTCCTCTTTTTCCTGAAAAGTTTAGTTTTCATGAGTTATCAGACATTAAAGATGCTATGAGGAGGATCTGTGTTTTAATTTAGCTGCCTCGCCACCTTCTGTCCCGGAGTCTTGTGCATACCGTTGTAAAGATGTGTGTTTGTTTTAGAATTATATATAGACTGGTTAAAAACAAATTTTCTTTGTTCAAGACAACTTTTTTACCAGATACAACCCGATGAGGTATGGTTTTGATCAACAATTACGTAGCGCTGTTGTTCTGTCTGGGACTCAAGCTCCTGTGTCCACTAAAAGCCTACTACAAAATTTATTGCAGAAACTGTTTTCAGCAGAGGAAAAATAGTATCTTCTCACCACTAATCATCAGCCAGCGTGGTGTTGTCATTGAGACTAAGAAAAGAAAATCAATCCGGTCCTGTTTGACCCGATCGGGGAGCTAAGAAATAGCATTTCAAATTTATCTGTAACTTGTGTGGATTACAGTAGGTTATATATCCAGAAGTGAGAGCTTTTCAAGTTCATATAGAAACTCCTCACATCCCCTTTAAAATGTGGTTCTATGCCATGTTTAACAATGATTGACAGCAGCCTCCTCTTGTGCAGAGTTTTCAGGAATAGCAAGATGATGAAATGGAAACATCTGGGAGGCTCACATGGCCATAAAAGACAAAGCTGAACATAAGGGGTTAAGGTCAGCCATATCAGACCACTGCAAAAGGGTAAACCATATTATGAACTGGGATAAAGCCAGGGTCATCTGGACAGAAAGTAACAAGTACCACACTGGATCAGAGAGGCCTGTTTGAGCCTGAAATGTAACTAAAAAAGTAAGAAAACCCAAAACAGAACAGCTTTTTGCCCAAAATGTAACAACTTGTTACATTTATTACTTGTTACATAAGTTATAACATTTTGGGTTGTATTACCTGATTTTTTAATTACATTTCAGGCTCTAACAAGGCTACTTAGACCAGGAAGCGTGCCTGCAGGACTGTGAACCGGGACAAATGCCGCCAAGCAGACCAGTTTGGTTTGTCTTGGTATGGCGTGCATTATGTGGCGTTTCCACTGACTTAGTCCGGGACAGATCCCCAAATAACCGAGATGAACCATCCCACTTTTTGGGACTCCTTTGTATGGGTGCCAGACTGAATCGATCCGCTCTCGGAAGGTGGAGCAACACACTGCAGACCGTTGAATGGTTGGTAGAATCCTCACCATGCGACAGCGGCTGCTGTATTTCTCCTGGTGGCACACAGACTTCTTTGAAACAAAGCTTGATTGCACTTTGTATCAAAGAGCTACATGCCAATCACAGAGAGGACGAAATGCTGCATGTCTTGCATCTGTGCTCTTTGTTAACAGTGACGCATATTTCTTCTTTGTTGGATTTATTAGCAGGGAACACTGTGTCACGCTACCATGGCGTCATTCTATTTCTTAACAGATGCGACTTTCGGCATCCGGCTTACACGCCACCTACCATGAGTGGGCACAGTTTGCTGTGGAAATGCAAACGGGATCAGGCTTAACAGTAACAAACAGTGCCAAACCATACTGAACCAAACCGGGCTGCTTGGTGGAAACGTGGCTAAAGAAGCTTACTAACTACCCCACACTTGGGATGCAGTCCTGGGGAAGATGACAGACAGTGGTGGGTGTGGTCATCCAGTCAAACCAGACCAAACCTGCATAAGATCAGCTGGATTCATGTCACAGCAGCATTACATGAAACGTCGGAAGAAGTTTGCAGTGGGTCAGAAGTCGAAATAAGTCCAAGTAATGACACATAAAACGCCTGATGATAAGAAAATAAAGACATAAAGGAACTGTAAACATTACCCATGATAAGTTTTGACAGTTCCATATCAGGAAGACTCTGATAGCAGTAAAATAGTTGTAGTAACTCTGCACACTTGAGGATAATTTTGGCAAATAATCAGATACAACAAGCCCAGAAGCATGTTATGCTCTCAATCACTGGGAGATGCAAATCAGGCCTTAAATCTGGCTTTAAACAGTCTCGCATATGGCCTGCCAAAGTCTTCTAGTAGATATTTAAAAAAAGTATAAAAGTTTATCAGGATACAGAAAAGTGAAATTGACAATTGGACTCAGCAATCTGTAAAAACAACCACCTGCACTGCCAAAAGTATGCTCACAGTTTTATCATATTCTGTGAATATGTTGAATTTAGCCTGAAGATGACAATGCTCAGATTTGGAGAAGAAGAGCAGCTTCTTCACCCACACCTCTTTCTCCACTCGTTCCATATCTTTCCCTCTTTCGCTGATCGTCGACAGCCGTTCAAAGCCAGATATCATTTACTGAGACACTCTGTGCCAGCTGAATGAGTGACAGAGAAAACAAGGAGCCAGGAAGAAAAGCTAAATAACAATGCTTCCATATATGGTCATTTGCATTCACACAATTGCTCTGGCATGGAGCCCCCTGTCACATTCATACCTGGACTCTCGCCACCACACAGACACACAACCCTCCTGGTGCTGACTGTCTGGGGTTTTATTTTGAAGGTGGCAGCAGCAGCTCTTCAAATGGTAAATGCCACACACAAATAGAAAAATGGAAAGGAGAGGGAAGGGAAAGGAAAAAGGGAACGAAGGGAAGAAGACATGAGCAGGAGGAGGGGAGAGAAAGAGAAGATGACAGTGCCTAAGGGAGCAAACATCACCTCCTGTCTGGCTCTCTGACAGCAAGGAGCAGACAGGTGGAGACGGAGGAAGACAAGTGCAGACGTGTGCGTGTTTTTGTGTGTGTGTGTTTGTGTGTGAGCAGAGGTGCAGCATCTTTCAAGCCTGGAGAGAAGGGCATCTGTCCATCGCTCCCTGACTTGGAGTGGAGCGTGCAGCAGCTGTCTGAGTGTCGTGCTTTTAAACGTTATACCTAGCCAGTGTCTCAGTGTACAACTGCGCTACACCATCATGCATCTGTCCGGCCGTCTGTTATCCTCATGCTATCTGTCACTCTGCCTGTCCGTCCTCACGTCCATCTATCTATGAAGCTGCGTTTTCCTGCACTCTATCTGTCTGCTGGCCCACCTGCTTGTCTATCTCGTGCATCCATACCCGTGCTGCTTCCCTGTCACTCCACATAACGTTTCTGGTTCCTGTGCATGTGTGGTGTGCATATGCTGGCACCGTCTCCGTATTCCCTGTGGATCCTATATATACTCACAGATGACTGGAAGATATACTGGGATCAAAGCTCTGTAATAGCTGCAGGGAGTGCTCCCTCCTTCCTATTACACAGCGTATGGAAGTGGCCTTCAAAACACACATGCTGCCAGCCTGCACATATATATATACACCACAAACGCTCACTAGTGTGCAAAAAAAAAGGAAAAAAGCATCAGGGAGCAGAGATCGAGAGGGCAATGCATAAATCAAGCATGTGTGTGTGTGAGAGAGAGAGACGGATGCTTTGATATATTTAAAGAGCAGCTTAGCTTTAAAGTCAGAGCAGAATAACACAGGAAACAGAAAAATGTAGATTTTTTGTAACACAACAGGCTCAGAGTAAGTAAGTTATCACCTCTCACACACTAATTTGAATAAAATCACCATTGTTGTTCTGAAACTGATTAAAATGCTGAAAAAGTGATTCATTCCACTCCTGGTTCACAAAAGCTTTTACATTTACCAAAAGGTCTGTCCTGTGGTGGATTGGTTTGGCACATGGCGAGTAATGAATTTTAAGTGTGTGTTTTTGATGAGCATACGCTGTGATTATCTTCAGACGTAAGAGCTGGGACAGTGTGAAAAATATCAGTGAGAAAAACACTCAACAGCCACTTTATTAGACACACCCGTCCAACTGCTCGTTAATACAAGTTTCTGTCCACCCAATCACATGGCAGCAACTCAATACATTTAGGCATGTAGACATGGTCAAGATGATCTGCTGCAGTTCAAACCGAGCATCAGAATAGGGAAGAAAGGTGATTTAAGTGACTTTGTTGTTGTTGGTGCCAGAGGCCAGAGGAGAATGGACAGACTGGTTTGAGCTGATAGAAAGACAACAGTAACTCAAATTACCACTCGTTTTAACTATATCTCTGAACGCACAACACGTCCAACCTTGAGGCAGATGGGCTACAGCAGCAGAAGACCACACCGGGTGACTCTCCTGTCAGCTAAGAACAGGAAACTGAGGCTACAATTCACACAGGCTCACCAAAACTGGACAATAGAAGATTGGAAAAACGTTGCCTGGTCTGATGAGTCGGGATTTCTGCTCCACATTCAGATGGTAGGGTCAGAATTTGGTGTCAATAACATGAAAGCATGGATCCATCCTGCCTTGTATCAACAGTTCAGGCTGCTGGTGGTGTGATGGTGTGGGGGGTATTTTCTTGGCACATTTTGGACCCCTTAGTCACAATTGTTTGTTGAGCATTGTTTAAAGTCCACAGCCTACTTGAGTGTTGTTGCTGACCATGTCCATCCCTTTATGAGCACAGTGTACCCATCTTCTGATGGATACTTCCAGCAGGAAAACACTCCATGTCATAAAGCTGAAATCAGCTCAGACTGGTTTCTTGAACATGACAATGAGTTCACTGTACTCAAATGTCCTCCAAAGTCCCCAGATCTCAATCCAATAGAGCACCTTTGGGATGTGGTGGAACGGGACATTCTCATCATGGATGTCCAGCCGACAAATCTGCAGCAACTGCATGATGCTATCATGTCAATATGGACCAAACTCTCTGAGGAATGTTTCCAGTACCTTGTTGAATCAATGCCACAAATGATTAAGACAGTTCTGAAGGCAAAGAGGGTCCAACCCGGTACAACCAAGGTGTACCTAATAAAGTGGCCAGTGAGTGTATATTGATTGCACATCAGTTTGTCCCTTCTCTTAAAAAGAGAGCAAAGACAACATGTCCAATGTGGCAATAGAAACTGTTTAATGAAAAACATAGACTGTCCTGATCCCAGTCACAACCACCCCACAGGAGAAATGCTGGTCTGCTGACGCGACAAACTCAGTACTCAAAAACAAAAGATAAAGATCCTAAAGAGGGCAAAAAGGTCAAAGAGGATCATGGAGAACATTGTGAAGTACAGTTCTTGGAACATCAAGCCCAACCAGACACTACATTTTAAACACTGTCTTACCTGAACTGTACAGCATAATTTGTGACAACTTGATTTATGAGGTGATTTAAAACATGCTGTGACTGCTGTTAGTTTGACAACAAACATTTGGAGCTCTGACGTTTGCAACTCAGCCCTTTTACCTTTGTGCAGTTATTATCTCAGTGAATCAGAAATAAAATCAGGGCTTCGTATTTGCAGATATTCGGTACTTGAATATGGGATCAAGAGGTTTCATTAACTTCTCTTTGAAAAACTTTAGTAAAATGTCCAATTCTTGCCCTAGAGGATTTCAGCTCAACAGCTCAGGGTCTTCTCTATTTTTTATATCATGTTGTGTTAAATGTTTTCAGTGGGTGACTTGGGATTTAAGCAGGCCAGTGCAGCACTCGTTCTCCTACTCCAGAGCCCTGCTGTTATTGTATTAATATGTTAATAAGTACAGATTGTGTTTGGTATTGTCTTGCTAAAATATGTTAGGTCTTCCCTGAACAAAGGCATTGTCTGGATGGCAGCACATGTTGCTCCAAAGTATTGTTCAGCATTAATGGTGCCTTCCCATATGCCATGAACACCTCTGCATGCCCAAACCATCGCCAAAACTGCCTTTTAAACTCTGCACAAATAACATGCTGGGTGCTTGCTTTCTTTTCTGAAAGGAGGATGTGGCGTCCATAAACTCCTAAGAGATTGTAAAACTTTGATGTATCAGATCAGAGGACAGTTTTCCATTTCACCTCAGTCAATCAAACTCAGGCTCAGGTCCAGAGATGTCTCCTGAGTTTCTGGATCATGTTTATTTATGGTTACATCTTCGGATGGCACAGTTTAACTTGCATTTTTGGATGGCGGTGCTTATGAATAGTACAACAGTACTTGATATTATCTACTGTCAAGGGTGCCATCCAAAAGCTGTTTTCCAAACCGCCTACTACATACTACATGTGAATGCAGTATGTAGGAGGCTCTGCATACTGCCTACTACTTTTGCATTCAGTATGTAGTGTAACTGTTCTGTTGGGTCTGTTTTGAAGTATACCTCTCTGGTTTCAGTTTTGGAAAATGGAGCTATAGGTGATGGATTTTATTTTGCCTTTATTATAAATGTACAAGACAAACTTTGGGATCTTGGCATTTTAGTTATTCTGTTAATGCTATCATGGTAGAATCATCATATTTGATTTTTAATCTTACACCTGAACTTATATCGTTTACTGAAAATAAATTTGGAAGGGATTTTTATTTTTACAGCAGATGGAAAAACCCCTTCTACATAATCGACATATGGTTTAAAAAGTGAATTTGTGGTTGATATTTTCTTTGGTGAACTTGTAGAAGTAACACAGGGAGAGGTCACATTGGTCATTCCAACCGTGCCATACTGAAGCACGCTTGCCCCCCCAGCAGCGCCGTTCCCTGCTGGAGAGCACGGCCAGTGGTCTCACAGCTCCAGTATGAACCAGACCTAAGCACATGCATGGCCCGCCTACGTCATCGTTAAGCTTCTATTTACAAAAAAGCACGATCTCATCAGAGTCAGCACAATGAGACACAGAAAAAACTGCTGTAACTTTTGGGACATTTTCACTAATGTTAAGTTGTTTTGGTCCAACACAGCCCTCTAACACCCCACTATTGTTCAAAATGATTGTCGAGAAGAGTAGTCGCAGCGTTGATATGTTGTGTCTGTGGGCTTGTGCTCATGCATGAAGTGAACCGTGCTGCAGCCCACCTCTCTGAAGTGAATTAGACTTTGGGGTTGAAGTGTGCTTACTTAGGCATGGTATGGTGTGCCAGTGTGACCAAACTGTGTAGGTTTCTTGTGATTCTCACTCACTATTATATTCAATGAAAGGCTGATGGGAATTCTCAGGCTGGATAAACTATGATAACACATAAACACAAATGCACAACTCACCTTAACACCCAGCAATGACACACAAGCACAATATCTTCATCTTTGCTGTTCTCTATTATTACATTTTCAAAAACAAATGAATGAACAAGATGGACCAGGATCTGGTCCATTGGCAGACCAGCAGAGGGCAATGGCTAGGCTAGCTCTGCTAGCACACTTTGCTATGGAGAAAACACACACACTTAACTGTGTGGTTGTTGATGAAAAAGTTACTGTAAAACTGTCAAGAAAGTATGACAAACACTCTGCAGGCTGACAACACTTTATCACTTGTCTGAAATTCACTTCTCCATTTTTTTTCTTTTTTCATTATTTTTTTTTTTTTCATTTCTTGGGGGTCATTCTTTCTCAAACATTCTCAAATCTTTCTAACAACAATATATTTAAAGACACACACACCTCACTCTGAAGGCCATTCCACAAAAGTTGACTCTCTACTTGTCTTTCACTTTGTCTTTGTCTCTTTGTGACTGTGAGAGAAAAAACTAAAGGCAGGAAAGAAGAGTTTGTGATGAATGTGTGGAACAAGTCAAAGAGGTAATTGATTCAGACTTTTGTCATCATTCTGCATCACTTGGTTCTTCTTTGGGTTCTTTTGGAGCCAGGACAAATCTTCCTCCATCTTTTCTTATTCATCTGACCAGCATTAGGTCAGGATCTGTGACACTCATGACATGTGCATCATGTACTTTAGGAGCTCTTAGGAATCATCAATGGAAACTGTAGCATGATGAGGAAGTGAAGGGTGCTGGGAGCTGGTAAGAAGTAAGCTGAATAATGTCCTGGTTCATTGTTAAGCGCAGGTGACACCCAACTGAACATCTACATGCAGTCCATGTTTAGTTGTAGCAAAAGAAAAGGGAATGTAATTGATCATCTGTAATTGAAAGTTGCAATGAAAAACTTTTGGCTAGCAGTGAATCTGGCGCCCCCTTCAGGCAAAGATGCTACTTTTATTTCTTTACTACGCCCACTGTTCCTCCTGGGAAATGTTTCCTGACTAAATAACCCACCCTGTGTTGTTTTACCAGTCAAATGCATGTATGTCCTGAAGACTAGAGAAGACGTTAGAGATGAGATGATCCATCAGTGTGCTCTCTCTGCAGTTCAAGGGTTTTACAGACATTTTAGATCTTGTAGCTGAAAGTTCTGTGAGTCAGTATCAATTTTTATTTGTTTTATGGTCAATTTAAAAACTCCTCCCAGAGACTTTAATGTTGTGGCTGAGGTAGTATTTGTTTTGGGAGTATACTGAAGTAGTCCTATTTTTTATAATTAGCTGAATCACTCAGATTGAAGTGTGCTGGGATTTATTTTTCAGAAGTTTCACTCTCAGCTCTTAAATCTGGCAGATATATGTATTTTCAACATGTTGCTTTATGCTGGGCTGTCATCTCCATTTCCCAAGAGTAGGTGTCAAACTGTTTCACTTTCACTGGCGATTACCAAGTATAGTGTCACATATGCACAGAGAAGCACAGTATGGACTGCTTTCTGCTTTCTGAGTCATTTAAAGTGGTGAGCCGGGCTCATTATGTGGCTGCAGAGAGAGAGATGTACTGTAGCACACAAATCTAGGACTTCAGACACAGACAGTTCTAGTTTGGTTGAAAACCTAAAGAGGAAACAGCCTCTGTGAGATGATTTTACAAAGTCAGCTCAACTTTCCCCCAAGGTAAGTCTGAGGAGTGAGACAGGCTCACTTAGAGAGTGGACAAGCACTAACAAGGATCAAACCCACAAGGGGATCCTGGTGATGGCTTTGAGGGATGCTTGTTAGTATAATTCAGATGTACAGCTCATTACTTCACACATTCATAAATAAATCTTGAAAAATTATCACTTTCAGATGTATGCCTGATAATAATCCACATTTTAAAACAAGATTATCAGCGCCAAACAGGTTATTATAAAAAATATTTTAAAATATTTTAAAAACACAGCTATTCTGGTAAATGGTAAAAGTTGCCCTGAACAAAAGTAAAGTGGTGTTGTAAATGAACCACTCTTCAGTCGTTTGCTTTTTATCCCAGGAAAAAAAAAGTTTTTACAAATAGTCCTGAAAGCCCCTTTAAAGAAAAACTTCAACAACTGACAGAACAATGATGTGACTTCCTCACTCAGTCTGCAAATACTTACATCATGCTGACAAACTTTGAAATTGTTAACCTGATTGTAATCTGATGTTTTGCGCATGCTGAGATAAGCAAAAAACTTTACTAAAATGTTAAAAAGGTGAAAGGAGTGATATAAAAAAATGCAAAAAAAACCCCCAAAAAAACAAAAAACAAAAACAACAACAAAAAAAAAACAAAAACACACATAAGACCAAAAAAAATGAAAAACAAACAAAAAGACAAACAAAAAACAAAAAAAGACAAAAACAGACAAACAAACAAACAAGCAAACAAACAAAACCAGAACACAAACAAAAACAAATACAAATCAAAACAAACAAACAAAAATTTTCTATTGGAAGTATATGTTGTCCCATATAACAAGGCCATTTATTTCTGTGACAAGGCAATACAACCTTGTCACAGAAACTACACACATATTATACAGTCAATGTTTTATACCCTAATTTCTATCCTTTTGTTGTAGCAGAATTTTGCCATCCATTTTAATGAAACTATACCTGCAAGTTAACAGACTAATAAGTCTTAGGCTGTATTCAGACCAGAAAAGTCCTTTGGTCCACTTGTTTGGTCCGGACCAAAAGCGGACTTTATTTTTTTCTTTTGGTGCTGTTCGTATTCAGATTGTACTTTTTGCAAGTGGACTATATTCTGTAAACACATCCACGTGTGACGATCGGTGCTCTCATTGGACAGCACTGACAAAGGCGGCACACAGAATACAGACCTGGAAATGGAGGTAAACGTGTGTTTGTGCTCTTATTAGAGCTGCAAAATCATTTTCAGTTTCAAGAGCAGCTCCTTCAAAGAAGGCTTAACAACATCGTTTCAAATTTTGGAACAGAGAAGATGAATGCGCGCAGCAAAGAGGCGCTATGCTCTGCGTGTCCTGACCCACAACATGCTAGCAACAGCGTGGCTAAACAGAAGACGGAGGATCAGGTATGAACCAAAGACGTTTAGGTTACGGTGGCCTTATAGGCCCAAAAGGTGCATGTATCCTGTAGTTAGTTCGGATGGACCTTGGTTTGTATTCAGACCTGCACTGGAGAACCACGAACCGCACCAGAGTTTGTTTGGAAGCGGACCGAGACCACCTCAAAAAGGAGGTCTCGGTCCGGTTGTTTGGTCCGCACCAGGGTTCGTTTGTGTCTATTCACACCTGCATGAAAAGTCTGCACCAGCGTGGGAAAAGAACCCTGGTCCGTTTAAAGTGGTCCAGGTCTGAATACGCCCTTATTTGTATTAAGTACTGGTTTTTTAGAGGAATAACACACACGTAATTACTGGGAAATGTGAAGGCCTGCATGAAATTGTTGCCACAGAAATAGTTGTTGAACTACTTTCCTAAATTTAAAGTCAAACTCTAAATTGCTTTTGGCATGTGAGGAAAAGTCACTTGAATTTATCCTCTGAGGACCACAAATGTCATGGCAATCAATCCTGGAGCTGTAGAAGGATTTCAGTCTGGGCCAGAGAGGTGTACCTGTGGGCAGACACTGCAGTCCCTGAGGTCTCACTGCCAGAGTGGCTAATAAAAAGTGTTCACAGTCGGGGTTGTGGATAATCAAGAGTTTTGGTCAGGACAAATGTACAGTCTTTCCCTTCTTGTTTACTCGGTGGAAGAAATTGTTGACATGATGATTTCAAAGCATGGGTGCCAAACTCCAAAGTGTCTGCATGGTTTAAAACTTTAAGAATAAACTGGGGAGAAAAAGAAAGGAGTGAAAGGAAAACCACTTATTTCTTGTGTTCTCTCCTGTCCACCTCTCTCTACCTCAAGCCAAGGTGAACAAAGAGAGGGGTGTAGAGGAATGAGAGTGAGGGAAACATTGACAGTGTGGGTGTGAAATAAAAATGGGTCTTTGATCACAGAGCCTGGCAAAGCTCTTTATGACTTTGTGTCCTGGAGTGTAAGAAGCACAGTGCAGTCTGGAGTGTGTGTTCACAGTGACACAGAGCTGCCTCTAATGACCTGCGCATCATATTTCAATGACTGGACAAAAAGATGGGTCGGGACACTTCAGCACTTGGCAAACATCAGGGAGGACATGTCTTTGTTGTCCTTCCCTGTTCTACACCCTTGGATCTGTCTTTGACCTGTGATGAAGTGTCGCACTTCATGTTGAAAATCAATACAACCAAAAGTGGTTTGTGTCGTCTTAGAGGTTAAAAAAGGAAATGGCTTGTTGTTGTGGTATTCATTCTATTATATTTTATTGTTGTTAGATGTTTCCTAGGAGACTGTCCTTCACTCTTCTCAGTTCTCCTGAAAATTTCCCAGAATTAAACTGTATGAAAGAATACAAATCACCAAATATGCTGAGCTGGACTTTGCAGACTTTGTTTTCCTTCTACTTCGTATAAATCCACCTGAGGCCAGAGTTTGCCAATGTGTGAATGCAGCAGGTAACACTCTGGGACATTCACGGAGTAAGTGGGCAGAGTGATGATGATGTTAACATTGAGAAGAGATTTACCGCTGCACACTCTCCTCTGCTTGCCTCACTTTCCAGTATATTGTTTTCTATTATTGTGATAGCCATGGGGGAAATATCCTCACAATGTTGTGATGAAATTAACCCAGAAACTGTCACTGTTACTCTGCCCTAACCGCATGAGATGCCAGCATCAGCCACAGTGACAAAATCAGCCAGATTACATGTTTTTTTTGTATTTGAGTATCCTAACTACCGGAGCGACACAGCCTGAAGGGAACAGGACATGATGCACTGTTTTCACACCTCAATTTAATTTCTGTCACTCGCATGGACATGGATGAGGAGCAGTTTATTCTTGAATTTCAGAAGAGGAGTTTCTGCACATTACCTCCTTATTTTACTACACAACCTTCATAAAGTGTCTGCTGGCTGGAGTGAGATTACCAGGGAGCTTGAGGTGTCCAGAAAGAAAATATTTATGATTTTGGATAATGTTAGCTCATTTGTCAAAGAGCAGATGGTAGTACATTCACATTATCCATACATGTGACTAAAGCGTTGAACACTGGGTTTTGTTAATGCCAGGCTGTTTTGTTCTTCTGATTAGAAAGTCTATAAGTATGACACTTGGAAAAAACTTCATCTTGGACATCCTGAACTAGTCTCTTGCACACAGCTGATGGTCACGTGATTTTTCACATGACCATGTGAAAACTGGAGTTTTTTGTAGATGCCTGGGTGTTGATCTTAGTTATGACTAGTAAAAAATAAAAATTTAATAGCTCAAAAGTCTATTTCATAGAGCGTATTAGGGCCACTTAAAGAAAAAAAAAAGAAAAATTTAAGTTTAGGACTAACTGAACTCAAAAACTTACTAGTATATAAAGTCGCAATTTTACGAATTTATAGACCAGTAAATTCCAATTTCTCAAAGATTTATATGTGGCTTCGAATGTGTAGATCGTTCTGTAGTTCACTGCAAGATGGACCGAATTGATAGCCTCATCAGATTGTACTTTTGTTTTGTTCTCAGCAATAAGGAGATACTACTGGTTTTAGCCCAGAGTCATTGCATTCTTATTAGCAGTCGGACTCTGAAAAGACTTGTCATGCTATGAGGCTGTTCAGAAGAAAGCAGTACGCTGAACTTGAGGAGGTGTTTGCCTTTATCTGACAAGTTCAACGCAGTGGGCAAATACAGGGATATAGATGTTACATCTCCGAGCTGTACAGATGGGTTATGTGGTCTGGATAGGAACGAAAGAGCGAGTCTTTGAACTTTCCTCATCAGGAGCATTTAATAAATGGAATGTTAAAAAAAATAAACAGGCGATCTTGGGCTTCTGCAGCGGAGACCAGAGCAGTCGATTACAGTTTACAGTCCACTCAGACTTCTTAGTAGATCACAAATAACAAATAGATTGTAGAAAGACGCATGAAAACATCTGATATCTCCCATATATGTCACAAAACAACCTTGGATTTCCTTTTTTTTTTTTTAGTTTTTTTTTCAGCTTAACTTTTTTCAGTTTATCACATCTGCATCTCTCAAGCGTGGCATCCCCTGTGTATCAACTAACATCCAGGACTTGTGACTTCATAAACCAGTAAAGTTAAAGCTTTACAAGGTCGAAATCTTGTGACTTCATTTACTCGCAAATTTTTGAGTTTCTTAAGTCGTAAATTTGCGACTTAAGAAACTAAAAAATTTCCTTATTAAATTTCTTTAGTGGCCCTAACATGCCGTCGTAGTTTCAAATCCTTACGCGATGAAAATTTACTCCTAGGCATCCAAGTGATTGATTTGCACTTTTGAATTTCTCACCTGCACACTACGCTGGTATCAACAACATTCTATACACTGTTATAATTTTACAAAGCAACAGAATCATTTTTTTCTAAAAAATAATGTGATTCTAGAGTAAAATATTTGCTTTAAATGACTAAAATAATCCCAGAGAAGTGGTCATAGTTGTTTCTGCAGGAAATGTGGGTCCTCTAATTCAAATTCTATGGACACTGGGAATTTTTTTTTTTTTTTTTTTTGCCTTTTTGGGGGGCAGGAAAGTGGACAGAGCAGGAAACAGGGCAACAGTGGGGAGTGACATGGGAGAAAGAGCTGCTGGTTGAACTTGAACCCAGGCCAACCGCTTGAGGGCTTTAGCCTCTCATGTGGGGCATGCAGCCTAACAGCTAGGTCATACCAGCACTCCAACAAACCAATGATTTAATGGGCATCGTTCACCCCAGTGTTGTGGGGAGGTCCACAGGTCAGGACTGATAAACCTAAAGGGCAGAAGACACATTGATGTCTCTCTCTGCAGCTCTCATTCTGTTTGCAGCAGGAATAGACACGATGTGTGCAGCGTTTATCAAAAATCAGCCTGGAAGTGATAACAGTTAGTGGTGTGGAGGCTGTGACAGAGAGCGGAGCAGAAAGACACAATGCAGGGAGGAAGAGATGCCACTTCAGCAGCACCTGAATGCAACTTCCTGAATGTTACTGCAGAAACATAGAGGGCTTGTTCCTCTAATATTTTAAATGAAAAACTCAGAAACAATTTCCTCACTATGTTTTCTTTCTTTCTTTCTTTCTTTCTTTCTTTCTTTCTTTCTTTCTTTCTTTCTTTCTTTCTTTCTTTCTTTCTTTCTTTCTTTGTCCTTATACCAACACACACTGTGTCTCTCTGCTTTTTTTGTGTGGATTGACCACTTCTGCTCTGTCTCTCTGTCATGGCAATGAGCATCTCCAGGTTACAAAGTGAGTCTAGATTTTCTTCATGAGATGCGGTGTTTATCAGTACAAAAAGGCAAGCAGATAATAGAAAGTATTGTTTCAAAGCACAGGATATTAAAAAAAAAATTCAAGTATTAAAAACCTGAGACAACCTTTGTGTTCACAATGAAAATCCAATGCCACACAGTATCAGGGAATATCTGGCACTTAAATGGAATGAGGACGTACTGTAATAGAGGATTGTCCCTGCTCCACCTGCATGCTGTACCCATGGGTGCTTTTCAGTACCGAGGTCATGTCTGCCAGGTACAATCTCCAGCTGGATGAATGAGGAAATGGTCAGGAAACAGTGCATCTGGAGAGAGAGAGAGTCCAGAGAGTCTTTTTTATTTTTTGAAAAATTATAATAATAATAACAATAATAATAATAAAAAAAACGACTACGACATCACATGCACAAAAATATTCACAGCCTTTACCTAATACTTTGTTATTGCATATTTGGAAGCAATAAAAGCCTGAAGTCTTTTTGAATATGATGCCACAAGCTTGGCACGCTTATCTTTGGACAGTTTGACCCATTCTTCTTTGCAGCACTTCAAAGCTCCATCAGGTTGGATGGGGAGCTTCAAGTCTGATTGCTTAGCTTTGAGCTAAGGGTTGTTGTCCTGCTGAGAGACGAACCGTTGTCCCAGTCTGAGATCAAAAGCGTTCTGGAGCAGATTTTCATCCAGAATGGCTTTGTACGTTGCTGCTTCATCTTTCCCTCAATCCTGACTTGTCTGTACCCTGAAAAACATCCCCACAGCATCATTCTGCCACTGCCATGCTTCACTGTTGGGGTTGTATTGGCCAGGTGATGAGCAATGCCTGTTTTCCTCCAATCATGATGCCTGGCATTCAGGCCGAAGAGTTCAGTCTTTGTCTCATCAGACCAGAGAATTTTTAAGGAGTGCCTTCCATCTGGCCGCTCTACCAAACAGATTAGTAGATTGCTGCACCGATTGTTGTCCCCTCTCTTTACGGCTGGAACGCTGACTGAATGACCAAAAAAAACGCAGCAAAACGTCTTGGCTGGCTTTGTGTCTTTGAACATTTAACATAAAAAATATGAACATATCTGCTTCTGAAAGAGAATGATGCACAATGCGCCCTCTAGCTCAGTTAGGTACAAGTGTTCATTTCACACACTGTCTAAATATCTTCAAGCAAATTTTCTGGTACTGTGTAAACTACATCCAGCACTGCCTGGTTCCTTCACCTCGCCAACAGGCTTTTCTTGCCAAACACATGTTCGGCTAAACCGACTCTCCAGGCTGCGGTAAAGAGCGGCGCATCCAGGCATCCGTGCTCTCTGGCCTGAATAAGAAGAAAAGAGAAGGAAGCACTCAAAGCCCAGACAAAGCATGACACACAAACACACGCGGATGTTTACGTTCGATTTAATAATGTACAGACGGACTCAATAATAAAGAGAGCGAAACAGGCCGCTCTTTCTTTCTTTCTTACACACACACTCACACACATTCAGAGTCTCTCCCTGGTGGATAAATCAGTCCTTTCATGCTCTGTCGTCTGCCTGGCCCTGTTCTTCTGTGTTACTATAATAGAGAAGGAGCAGTCCCTCTCTTTTACTATTCCAATGGTCACACATACATCTCCCTCTCCCTCTCTCTGTTCTTCAAAGGGCTTCTGCTCGAGTCAATCTACAAGTACACTGTCGACTGAAGATAGGGGACTTACAGCATGTGTAATGACCGAGGAGGATATATCAGTCTAATGAAATGTGTGTGTGTGTATGTGTGTGTGTGTGTTAGTGTGTATGCCCACAGCACATGTGGGGGTATGTGTGTGTGTGTGTGTGTGTGTGTGTGAAGATGTGAGGTATAATTTGTTCTTAAGTGATAAGGATGGAGGTAATAGCTTTTTGAAATAGGAGCAGGATGATGATGAAGATGGTGTGATTAACATGAGTATAATAACGTTATCACTGGGCTGTAATCAGGTGATGGCTCAGTGTTGATAATGATGGTCTTAATGATGATGATTGTGCCCCTGTTGAAGAAGATCTGTAATGATTTAAATGGGACATTGTTTTTACTTTGCTTTGTGGCAACAAGGCCGCAGAGGAAGTTTTTTTTTTCTCCCCAGAAGACAAACGTAAACTTAAAGCGCACTTTGGGGATTTCTGAAGGAACACATTTTCATGTTTGCATTTAATTATTCTTCATTAATCTGCTCTGTCACATTAAATATCTGCTTCATAAATCTTTTCATTTCCTTCTTTTCTGTCTTTACTATTTCTCCTTGCACAATACCGTCCCCAGCTGCCAACGAGTCTCAGTGATTAAAGGTACACCTGAGTGCTCGTGTGTCCTTGGGTCTGTGCTCAATACAAACAAAATAGCAAACCATTTGTTTCAACATCCCCCCCAGCGTCCTCATAGTGTGCTAATGTGATCAAGCATTTTGAGTATCTTTGGACCAAGCTGAAGAGAAAGCATGGTAAATGTAACTCATTTAATGTTACTACTGAACAGTGTTAGGTGAAACAAAACCACTTTTTGGGGTAAAACGTAGTGTAACGTGTTATTACTGAAAATATGGTAACGGGACATACTTCCTTTTTTAGTTGGGCACAATATAACTTTTCCCAGGGACTGATTTGCCTACATATGCCTCAGCTGCGCGAATGTGCAATTGTCGTAAGCTATCATTCCACACTGGTTCCACGCTGGTACTCGCATTAGCTTGTAGAGAGCAGTCAGTCATCATGGCATTATGTTTTTCTTGTCAAGTGCTTTGTGGCCTTTTATAAAATAAAGAACACGAAAGAATTACCTGTTATGTGCTCCATAGTAGAACTTTATGTAGGCCCATACCTGTGGCGGCTGCTGGTCAGTCAAGGTGGGGGAGCTCATTTTTTTCAGGCCTACGTCATAAATTTGTTTATTTAATTAAATTTAAATTCTACCCTCCATTCCTTTTCAAGGAAATGATCTGTGACCCTGTCGTTCCAACCAGGTGTTTTTCTCCAGGGATTTTACCAGTGTTCTCTCGATGGTCGGCAGTGCTAGACTGCTTCAACGGCCTTGACCCATTGTGTTGCGGGTGTAATACTTGCGCCTTTTAACAGGAGAAGCTCCTCTCTACACCTGCAGGCTGTAAGTGTGAGTGACAGGGGGAGAAGCTGTAGCTGTAGCTGCTTATTGGTGAAAAGAGAGAGAATCTTTAAACACAACGCTCGTCATTTTTAAGAAAAGTAAACTCACTGGAGATCGATAAAGCCTCCAGATCAGTCCAGAACAACTAAATGTATAACTCAAAAGATGCTCCGGTGGAGAGTTATACTTCAAGATCGCTGACTGGCTCATTTCACTGTTAATCAAAAAGGGATTTGGCCTCAGACAGATCATCCAATCATCATGCAGAAGCCCAGCGTCCAGGCCAGCCCACTGCCTCATAGACCCCCAGCATCCGATGGGGGGACACAGCCCAGCGTTTATCCAATGACCGTCCAGTTTCCACAGTGGAACAACCCACTCTACGCTTCCCCGCTGAAGTCAGATGCTTAGCGTCCGACTGTGTTAAAGCGCTGAGATGCTATGGAGATGAATGAGAAGGAGGTGGAGCCAGTTACCTGTGATAGGTAGCTGAACAAAAGATAAAGGAATCTAGACACTCAGTACATATCACCACTTTTTTTGGGATCATTTTGAGGGAAGCTGAGCTTCCCTTGCAGTCTTAAAGCAATCGCCACTGGCCTATAGGCCTACATATTTGGGAAATGAGATGGGGTTCTGCCCAAAGTCAAGCACTAAAAAAGTAACGTAAAAGTAACAGATAACAAAACAAGTTTCTTTCCATAGAGGGTAACTAAGTAAAGTAAGGGACTCCTTTTTCAAGAAGTAACGTGTAATGGGCAAACACTCCTTTTTAAAAGTAACTTCCCCAAAACTGCTGCTGAAGTGATAATTTTTCTATTTGAATATTAAGCAGCCAAGACTCATTAAACATAAAAAGCCAGTTAAACTAAAAACAATAGCTCTCTTATAATCTGGCAGGTGTGGTTGACTATCCTAACAACTAAGAACCATAAACATCCAACATCCGCAAAGTATTATTTAGTTCCCTATAAAAACTTACGGAAAAATGGATTACTAAACCATTGGCGAGCAAAATGCTTGTGTATTTGTGCAGATTCAATTTAATTGATATATCTGATTACTTCCCACTTGTGATGAATAAATAATCATTAAAATAGTTGCATGTAGAAAAGAAAATTTGTTGCCTATTTTAATGGACATTTTTCTGCCCTACACTGTCAGAAAGCTTATCCACCAACCTGATGTAAAGCAGCATTTTTTAACATTCATATAAAACTCAACATTCATTTCATCCCTGAAGTAGAACTCTATCACTAAGCATGCATTGCTGGAAGAGATGACAAACTCCTTCCATTTTCTTCAGTATCCAGTCAGTGATTATGAACTTTCAGACAAAATTACTCATGGCACTGCTGAAAATTGTTTGGAATCTTAAAGACTGCAATAATGAAAACATCATCAGTCTCTATTTACAGACATCAAAACGCATCTCCATCTAACAGTGTGCTCATAGCAGTCCTCTTACAACTTTAAATGGAGTAGCTTCAGAACTTACTTGTCCAACTATGAAAGATGAAAATGCTGAAAAAGCAAAATCTTGACCGATGAGCGCTCTTCTGTTTGGGCTCCTCTTGAAGGAAACACTCACAGTTGGATGCTAAAACAGTGCTGTTTGACATCCAGAAAACAGAGCTCTCTAATCCAAGACTCCCATCAGATCAGTGTCTGATCTTTCTCTATCTCTGAACCATTAAGGTTTGGCCCCGTTGTCTTTTGTCCATCAGCACACATCAGCTGTATTGTCAAGGTGCAGCACAAAGCTGAACCGCAGGAGTTTATTTGGACAGTCTGTGTTCTCCTACAAGACAGCCCAAGAGTGGAATAAGATCCCACAAAGCCTCAGAGAGTCCAGCTCTTACATATCCTTCAAAAGCAAACTTAAGAGTTGGCTAATTGATAACCAAAGATGTGAACACTGAAACCTATAACCACTATTGTGTATGACAGTAACTGTATGTATGATATATGTGAGGTACTAAACATGTAAATTATTTGTATTTGTTATGAGAGAGTGTGAGACTGAGCCACATAGTAGGAAACTATGCATCAAGCTTTTTAATCAATGTGTATCTCATTGTATTTTACTGTTGACCAGCATGGTATTTGCACTCTGCATCTGTATATTGTATGTCTCTTTTATTTCTTCCCTACCAGGCATAAGCCTATACTGCTTTGGCAGGGGGGACAGCCGATGTAAACTAGCCTTTTGGCTAACTCGGGTGCATTTACATTTTTATGAAATTTTTATTAATGTGCAGTGTCCCTCCGAAACAAATAAAGAAAAAAAAAAAAAAAAAAAAAAAAGACAGCTTGAGTCCTGTGGCCGAGGATTTTGTGCGCCTCCAACCCCAATGCTGTTTCCTCCTCATCCATGTTGTCCTAATTTGCTTCTAAAAACCAATCGCCTATTGACCTGCACACTTATTGTAACTACTTTAATTATTGTAGCTTGGTGTTTCTTTACCACCTTGTGGCTCCTTACAGTGGTATAGAGCTGCTGGTACCATGACTATTGTTACCTTGGCCTGGCTACTTCTGGTAACTGACACTCTGGGCTTAGCACACTCACAGGAAAGGAAAGGAAAGGAAAGGAAAGGAAAGGAAAGGAAAGGAAAGGAAAGGAAAGGAAAGGAAAAGAAAGAAAAGGAGTAGAGGAGTTTGAGCTGGAACAGGGACTTTATTTCACTTATATCTGTTCCGAGCATAGAGGAACTTTTTCTACCTTATAGCTTCTTCTCATTCGCCTTGTGGGAGCACACACACAGCCTTCCCCCTCAGTAATCAACAATAGTTATGTCACTCACACACATACACCTCCAATAAGGCCTTCTGAAAGTGGGTACCATTAGTGAAACAACTTGACATCGTTTATAAGTGTTTTATTCATATTATTTTATTCAGCTAGATGTTTTAATGTTGTTTCAATGCCTGACTTCCTGTCCGGACTTCAGGCAAAAAAAAGTCTTGGGTATCTAATCCGGAGAGCCCCTGACCTTCCAGAACCAAACCAAGCCAGTGGAAGTCGACTTAACTCATTGACCGTAATTAAAACGTTCCAGATCTGGTGCCATGATGTGGCAGAGATAGACTCCACATGGATCTGGTGGGATTTGGCTGTTTGGGCTGTAGCGAAGCTGTTACGTCATTGACCCTGGACAGTAATCTCAGTGATGTCATCCATTAGTTCATGAAGTGCTGTTTTGAAGCTTCCTGGCAGCGGTGGCCATATTACAAACACTTTTATCATAGAAGAAGAGCTGAGGCAAGCTTTAAGCCTCTTCACCAACAGCCACAGTTTGCCTCCTGGTAAGTTGAGTCAGCTGTGCCCCAAGTTATGCAAATCTCACAAAAATATCTAGAAAGAAAGTAATAAATGGAAATGTACATATAAAGTGATACAGGGACTGAAGCAAAATTGTGTTTTGAACCATGCAGGAAACATGTTTATAGTTGTAAGGCGGACTATTTTTTGAATGGGTGTGTATGTGGTCCCCAGTGCTTCTGCAGCCACCCTTAAGTGGACTCTAAGTGTGAACTGCAGTTTTAACACTTTTGCATCAGCTTTGTATTTCAAACCAAAAACTGCCACTTGATCATTTTACACCGTACTTTTCTGTGACTGCTATTACAATAAAGTGAATCCCCTCCATGGTGCCCTCTTCTCTCACATTCAGAGATTATGTTTTTGATGCTTTTTCCACAATTTTGAAGTCAGTTTCCAACACAGAGAGCAGAGTGCTTGAATTTCAACAGCATCAGCATGCAGTTTTTTTGGGGCTGGCCACAATGAAAAATGATGGCACTGGTGGCCTTAAGAACTACAGATTTTCCTTCTTCACCCTCAGAAAAATCATCGATAACTGCAGATACATCAGATGGAATAACACTTCACCCAAAATAGGCATGAGTCCCTTCAGCGTGTTTCCTCTAGCTGCAGGCTGTACCCTTTTATAATGACCTCTTTCTCACCAGCCTCATGATAAATACTCATGAGTCATTCTAATATTAAACAGCCTGGCATCTGATGCTGTGTATGTCATGCATTTATCTTATTGATGAATAAATAGTATTAGTTTATTATTAACCAAGCGTTCAGTAATTCATGGCTTTTATTTACAGTTCATAAAACCTTCATTAGAGCTGAACTTTGATAAAACACTGCAGCCAAAACAATAATTTTAGAAAAATTATAACACAGGATGGCAACACATGACTACTTTGCTGATACGCTGGATCAATTTTTAGATGCCACACTGATGATGGAGATGATGATCATGATGATGGTGTTTGAGGAGGCAGTGGTGATTATGAGTGATGATGGACACAGCACCAATGATAATCAGGAGAGAGAGCATGATGATGATGATGATGAAGATGAAGAGGATGATGATGATGATGACAGAGACCAAAAGAGGAAAAGAGAGAGTCGAGAAATCACAGGGTAGTCGGAACGTGCCGATACATTTTTAAGAGTCACGTTATTATTGAGGAGAGAGGGAGAGGAAGGGAGCGAGGGAGAGACCGAAGCAGCGAGAGGAGGAGAGGGAGGGAGAGGGCGCGATAACAGCGTTTGTCCTTCTTGGACTCAGTTTTCTGACCGGCTGACGGGCTGAACGATCGGCGGACGAACAAACTTGAGACCTTCGCGCTGGGATTCGACATTCAAAGGTAAATTGAGAAAACATTTGTGTGTTCACGGGATAATCCCGTCATTGTGTACTTGTGTGATTCTTTATCCGGCGGTCAGGCTGACTGAAGATCAGACCTAGTTTCCCATCGCTTGGTATTTGGGATTTGTGTTTCTGTGTGCCTGCTCTGCTCTTTGGCACCGCTGCTTGACATTCAACAGAAAGCGCATTTTAATAACAGTAACGGTATGTGGCTCTTGAAATGTCACTATTTGTTTTCCATTATTGTTTGCTGTGACAGATGCGCTGTTTATTCCCTTGTCGGACCGACTCCGTGCGCATTTGCTAGACTCCGAGAGGGTTAGTTGTTTTTTTTTTTTGGCCGTTTAAAACTCTGTCCCTCAAAGCTTGATGTCAAATCACTTACAATTTGTAGTTTTGAGAAATATCACAGATTATCCTCTTCGTACTGAACGCAGGTTCCTAATTGAAAGCCCTTGGTCAAAGAGATTGAGGACCTGTCCGCTGGCGCACGCTCATGTGGGATTTTATGTGTGGGAATTTCTGCTATAATAACTGTTGTATACATTGATCGATCCCTTTATTGATCCATTCATCGATTCTTAGAGATTTGTAGTCCATGTTTTCCCCCGGCTACAAGGTGAGGAGAAAGGGCTGTCACTTTTGTGCAAATTGGAAGGGCGCAATATTTTTACGCGTGCGAGACGATTCCTGTCAGCGGCGTCTATGCGTGCGTGTGCGCACCCCTGTCTGTCTGCACGCGGCACTTACCGGAGGACGGCGGGGGGCAGCGACTGACAGACAGTCACATAGCGAGCGCAGACACCCAGGGGCAAAACATTTTACCTGCACACGGTCCGTATGCGCAATTTCTCCGCGGTTCAGCACGTCACTAATGAGGTAGATCGACTCCGAGTCGCTTCAAAACCTCAGCTTAATTGCGTCCATTTATTACGTGACCTCAAAGTCGGAGATGATAATAAGTATTTAGCTTCCTTTCTAGAGTCGGCGATGATGCGTTTGTGTTCGTGGAAAAGCTCCTTTTTTCCTGTAATGTTTGTGTTTGTGTAAAAGCATCCATTGGCCTTCTGGGAAATACATTTGCTTAGATTTATGACCTGCCCTCTCAGGTTATATCGATTATAACAGCTTGCTGTGAGCTATATTTTTGTAAGGGCAAGAAAAGTGGGTCTGCCTTGTCTATATATAATTTTCTAGATGTTGCAGAGAGAACAGCGGGCTTGTGATACAGTCATAGCTGCAGCTGGGTCAATTCTCAAGTGGGAAATGTGTGCACTTATGGCCCCTTGTTACACATATACATAAAAAAAACTAATGCAAGACTTGAATGGCTCCCCCACACACACTGACACACTCTAACCGACACAAACACACACACAAACACACACACACATGATGGGCCTTAAGCGACTGTAATGGCTCTGATCAGGGTGAGACATGTTTATGTATGTGGAGAGCTCATGTATTATACATCAATGTTGCACCGGGGTTTATGGGTACAATCAGAGCTATGTGTGCGCACACTATGAGTCTGTATTTGTTTATGTGTCTGTGGTATGACGTGTGTGTGCATCTCTGCATCAACTTGTCTGTGTGTGTGTTTCACTGTGTGTATTAGTTTCTTTGATTGCATGAGCACTTTCCCGCTATTTCCCCTGGACCAACAGTGGTTTCTTATTTGGGGAAGATAGAAAATAGGACGAGGGAGACCAGTGATCGGGCTCACTCCCTCTCCTCCCTTCTAATGTGGTTGAAAAAGAAAGAGGCAGAGGGAGAGAGCACAGCAATCTGTGTGTCAGCATCCAGTTAGAAATTGTGAGACAGCAGATAGCTCCTGCATTTACCTTGCAGATTGGAATCAAGATGTGAAGGAGGGGAGAGGAAGAATAAGAAGAAGGAGAGGAAAAGGTTAGGAGACATCAAGGGAAGGAGCAGGAGGGGTGGTTAGATTGACAAAGATGGAGAAGATGAAAGGTAGACGGAGGTAGAGGTGGGGCAGAACATGAGCAGAGATTAGAGGAAAGACGGGGAAATGTGTTGAGAGTTGGAGGAAGACAGAGAGAAGGAGGAGGAGGGATGGTGGTGTGGAAACAGACAGGTCGTACAGAGTCAGTGACTTATACCAGCGATAAAGCTGCCTCAAGAATAAAAGCAGGAAAGAGATGTGCTGTGGTTGTGACAAGAGAGGGACATGTGGAATCCCATTAGCGGACATAACTGTGTGTTAATGTCGGTAATAGAGGAAGAGGATCAGGATGGATGGCGGAATAGAGAGGGAGAGGAGGGAGGGTCAGCAGGCTCAGCAGAAAACCTCGAAGGACGAATAAAAAGAAAGTTTTAGGGACTACAGAGGGAACAGTATTTGAATTAAAGTCTTAAATAAAGATTAAAGTTTTTATGAAATCAATATACATGTCTTAAATATTTTATCTTGAATGTCTTGCATTTAAGGACACATAATATCTGACTGAACAATGAGGAAACTTGTTTTTACAGTCTCTTAAAGGTATTTTAGGATGTGCATTTTCCTAGAAAACATTTTAAAGGACTAATAATTCCTCCTGGGCTCAGGAGTGTTACTACTGTAGTATCCAGCTTAATGCTTTCTGGAGTTTATTAGCATTAAACAAAATGCTGTCATGAATCTGTTGTTATCCTTAGGGTGGGAAGCAAAAATACTGTTACAACGGTTTACTGTTATGTTCAGGTTGTAAGTTCTGAAAACTTAGAGTACCAGAGAAAAAGCACTGCTTTTTAACAAATGTATTGCTAGCTATGTATTTGAATGAAATGAAATTAAACATCAATGTATTCCTTATCCTGTATTTATGGGATAGGTATGTAAGTATACAGGTATTCAGGAAGGATGTGACTGATGGATACTTTATGTCGATTGAGAGAGAGACAAGACTACTAGGAAAAGCCATCACCAGCCTTGTCGCAACGCTTTAATATGTTCATCAACAAGTGGAAACCTTTAATCTTTGAAGCCAATGCGAAAGTACCAAAAACTGCAGTTTCTTGAGTGTCCACTAGAGGCTGGCTTAAGAGGCATTGATAGCCACATAAAAACCCATTCAAAGAAGCCCTTATTTACAGGATTAAACAAATGCTTTAGAAAAAATTCATTTTTTTAAAGGAATTAAAGTTATGGGCTTAATTAATGGCACAGCTACTAGGCAACTTTAGTGACAGGCAGGCACGCTGTGGCTGAAGACTCACCTGGGTTCCATCTCTTTGCCCGAGAAGTTAAGTTGATTAAATGTTTTCTACATGGTAACTGCCAAAAACAGGCTTCAAAAAGAAGCCTTAAAAACAAATTGGTGCCATCACAGACTCTACATGCATCTTTTATACATTCAGTGGTGCTAAAATTTGTTCCTTCATTGGAAGATGACTGGATTTGCCAACTTCTTGTTGAGCCGTAATCTTCAATTCACTCTTAGGTTAAGATTTTTTTTTTCAACAGCAGAGGCACCAGTTTCTTATTAGCATTATCTTAGATATAAATTTATTTTCTGACAAATCTTATACTTGTTGGAAAGCAACTTCCATGAACTGTAATGGCCTGTCCAACCTGTAGTTTTAGCTAGGGATACTTCCTAATGTATTGCCTGAGTACCACAAACATTTGCCCTTTAGGTTTCCCATTAACATGAACATATGAAATAACAATGATTTTTATCATCATGCATTTCAACAACTTGATAACCCAGTAACAGTTTAGGAGCTATTCAGCCTGAGATATTCAAGGAAAAAAAGGCAGCCTTGAGTATCTGGTAGTTTTGAAAAATGATTTTATTACCTCGCAGAGTTTAGAGCTGACAAATCTTTCTCAGTGACTCAAGAAGCTGGTAGTGATATCAGCTTGGGTTGTTACATGATGTTCTCCACCCTGTGGCACAGGTTGGTGCTGAGTTTTTGTGTGGAAGTTACAGGAGAAGCAAAGATATCAAAACAAAGATTTTCCATATTTGTAATTCACATAATCATTGGGACTTTGCAACAAAAGGGAGGAAAACTCTATGTGCGGCAGAAACCTCAAGCAGGACCAGACTGATCTGCCATAACTTGATTTTTTAAGGCACATAACATTATCTTTGATCTAATAGCGCTCTGATGAGGGGTTAAAGCAAAATTCAGTATGTGATTTCTCTTGACTGATATAAAGAATTCTCTGGCACAAAGATTTCCCGTTCATTGTGTTCCAGACTTCACTTCCTGTCTGTCTTTAAAGACTCAATCAGACTACATCAATGACATGCCCCAAAAGACACAGCACAGTCTTGAAACATGCTGATCATCGTTCCATGTGGAGGATAAATGTCTTCACATGTCCCACCCCCTTTGGGAAACACACAGGAAACATGGTAAATGATCAGTAAGCCTCCATTTCCTTTTGATTGTCTCCTAATGAGAATGGAAGAACCCCTAGGATGCGTACCCATGGGGGGGTTCTCTTCTGTCAGTGTGTGGCAGGCGACGGACGCATACCATTCATTAGCTGACAATCCAGTGAAATGAATCAGACAACATGGCCTCTCAGGGATCCTCCCAGAGAACAAGGAAATAAATGCTCAGTGCTCGAGACGTGAACAATCCCTGGAGGCTTTGCTCGTTGCGATAATGCACAGACAGAATTCCCTTTATGGGTCCTTCAGACGGGAAGGAAAACAAGAGCCTCCAGGATCCATCCTTGCCTGAGATCCTGCCTGTGTTCACCTCCTTCAGCTTTCCGGGCGAAATAGAATGAGCTGCTTATACCTTCTGCAGAGTCTTCCTCTGCTGTCAGTCTCTTAAAGGGAAGTGAAATGCCGGTGACTCTGCTGTGACTTTGTGCTGAACTGAATCTAAACTACATCATCTCCAATTACCAACTCAAGGCAAGTGTCTGACGCGTGATTTTTCATCCATACGTGATGCCCCCTTTAAACTCTGGCTAGATGTGAGGGATGATGTGCGATAGCTTCTCTTGGTGCCCTTTGATGGTGATCGTGCATCAAAGAAGGTGAAGACACATGATTGCTGATGCTGAGTTTTTAAGATGAGGAATACTACAAGGGCTTCTCAAGAGGCATCTCCCAGGAAGACTGTGTGGGATTAAGCCTGAAAATCCGTCACGCTTTCTTACCAGTGTTTCCCTGATGCAGCACCATGTCCCTTGCTTGATAAAATTGAGGTTACAGTTGAGGGTACCAACCCTAGCTAGAGCTAGAGCAAGAATGTTGGATTGACAGAGGAGTGATGAAACCACATTAATCATGATTTGAGTCATGATGAAGCAGAATTGTTAACTAACCTACTCTGTAAAATTTGGTTCTCAAGCACTTTTAATCCTTTCTTTGTTTTCTTAAAGTGACCGATCAAACTATTGTTAGATGCACCCAGAAGGTGGCAAGCAACAGCTTCTATTGCAGAAATAATGTTGGGAAAAGTCTTGCTCTGGAACATTTTAATGCTTTTCTGGAAAATGTTTTGAAATAAAGAAATGTGAAAAGTAAAAAAAAAAGGTGGAGTGCGTCTTGGGCAGTAAGTCTGAACCAAGTAGAAATTTGAAGCCTACATAATGAAGTGGTAAAAAATCTGCAATTCATTGAGCGTCCACTTGAGGCTGGCTGCAGAAACACAGGGAACCATGTATGCACAAAGCCAAAAAAGCTGATTTATCTACAAAAACAAACATTTTTACAGCCTGGTGCAAAAAATGGTTTGGGTCTGAATAGCTCATTTCAGAACTTGTCGTTCATAAAGTTATTAAAGTTGTGAGTTTTGCTTTAAAAAGGGCATTTCTGACTTGAAATGTGGGCACCCTATAGAGGGTTTTTTTGTGCAGAGTATAATAGTTTGTCAACACGTGAAGGAGTTAACCACCAAAAAACACAGTTTTTAACTTAATGTCATCACTTTGACGCTCCAGGGTTTGTGAAAGCAGTGAGTGGACAGAAGAGATCAGCAAAAGGACAGATATTAGGTGGACAGATGTTTTTAGCAGAGAAACCTAGCGTGTACCCAGAGAGGGAACACAACTCTCACTGGATCCTCGTGACTGCATTATCTATTGCCATGACACTGTGACATGGCAAGATGTAAACGTTGTTTCATAATATTCCCTAATTTTACTTTGATCATAAAATCCGTTTCTGTTAATCATAATTTAAAGGTTCACTCATTATTTACTGTCCATATTGAGTCCATGTTTGGTCAGAACCTCAGCCCCAAACCAACTTGTTCATTAAATAAGCAAAGTCAAATCTGTATTTTGAGTATCAGCAGTTATTATTGCTTGTTTGCATCAAACCTGGTTATCTGGGGTTGGATAAAGAAAACACATTTAATTACACACACGCAGACGTCGCTGGTGTACCAGTGTAAAGTGTGACCCTGTTAACTGGTAACTCTCAGCTGTTATTCATGGCTGCCGTGGCTGAAAGTCACCAGTTAGCATGGTCACTATTAACACCGAAACACCAGTTGCGCTGTAACGGTTGAAACTTGACAGAAGTTGCCTCTATTTTGTAGCCTTGTTTTTGACAGCTGTCCATAGAAAAACCGTACATGTTGATGCTTCTAACAGGTTGAATTTAGTGTTTGAAAAAACGCTAACTCGTCTGAATAAATAGAAATAGAAATAGAAATAGAAAATACTTTATTTATCCCCGAGGGGAAATTCAGGAGTCACCGCAGCATTTAAGAAAACAAAGAAAGAAAGAGTATAGAAAGTGCAAAAATGTCCATAAGAAATTAGATGATGACATCCCGTCCACCACTCGTCCACCACTCTCCAGCCCAGCAAGTCTCCACCTCCACAGGGTCCAGGACTGAGCCTCCCCAGCAGTCTGTTCAGTCTCTGTCTCCTGGATCCTGTCTGCTCACAGCAGGTGAAGCTCCTCCGATGTGTCGCGGCGTCCGATGTCTGCTCCGTCAGCCACGTCCGTGAACAGCATGATGCCGCTGGATTAGCACAGCTAGCTCATCCATCCCCCGGAGCGAGATCCCACGTTCCCAACAACGATGGATGGAAGGACAGGTCCACGTCGTCACCTCCCAGCTCACATCCGAGAACCAGCATGTCATCCTCACCTCCTTCTCCTCAGCTCGAGGGAAATCATCAAGCCCTACACTAGTTAGCATATACATGCTACAGGCTGCTAACAGCTAATTTCGCATGTAAACAATGCAGCCATGGTTACATGTAGGATCTCCAGACAAACACAGGAGAAATGGAGCTAATGCTGCTTCTGCTTCTGTGTGCGTATCTTTATGATGATGTAGACTGATAATCCCTCTATAGCTGTCTGCAATGAGGCTAAAGGACTTCTTTACCTCAACCGAATAAGAACAAAACTTGGTTGAGTTCAGTGGTTTCAATATGGCACCTGATAGGCATCAAAACTGAATCAGAAAAACATGGGTGATGTCACAGACATGCCATCCACATAATAAACAGTTGATGGTCTGTACATACATCACAACTCCCAAGGCCATCAAAAGCTTAGCTCTAAATTACATGGTCCTGTACATTCATCAGTAATGTTGGGAAAAATAGCTGTCTAGTAAAAAAACGAACTGGTACTGTTATGAAAAAATGCCATAGACTTAGTGCGCCTAAAAAATCCAAAGATTAAGATAATACAGCGAATGAAAATGTTAGATGATGATCTTATTTTAGATGGTCTAACTTGTACAGAGAAGATCAAAAAACATCTTTTGTTGCTGGGGGATTTGAAAGTAAATTACTGCTGAAAATGAAGCCAAAATATTGTCTCCATGTTTTTACAATTTCTAACAGCTCTTCTGGTGGACTGGAGAACCATTTGTTCTTGATTGTTCTTGTACCAAAAACTTCCATTTATTTGATTTATTATACCATTTATTCAACTTCATCTTCAGTTTTATCACAATACACAGAAAGCAAAGCTTCTTGGACTGAAAAAGAGAGTTTGTAACTCATTCAGTTATGAAACGCAGGAAAAACTCCAGGGCACTCTCTTTCAACAATTTGAAATGACTTTATTTTTCATGGCATCTAGACCTAAACTCCCACATGTTGGCATCAGCCTTTGTCAGGAAGTCAGACAGATCTGAAGGAACAGCAGGCTCATGTAAAGTGGTATTTTGAGTAAATGTATTTTGATATTATATGACCAAAGATGGATGCTAGGCATACTCCTGAAACTATGTTGTATCCATTTTTACTCCATCCCTTGTTGAGACCTGGAGCCTCTCTCTCCCTGGTGATGATGGGGGAGGAAGGGTGAGGAGAGGGGTCATTTAGAGAAAATGGCGATGTCTAGTGGTGCAGTGTTTTTCCTCTGTGGGGGCCTGTGGGATGGTGCTGCCGAGTCTGTCACGGTCTGATTGCTCTCAGACCAGCGTTGCAGTTTACCCGCGTGCATGAGGAAGTGCAGGCAGGTCTTGAAATGCACATGCACAGTTGTGTATGAGATGATGTGCTTACTTGAGAGCGACATACAAAAGTCATATATAATCATTGTCTTCAGTCTGGAAACGCCTATGCACGAACGCACAGACCTGTTACTCTGATTTTCTTCAATTTCTGCCTTCGTCAGGGGTTTAAAGTTTGAAGGCGCAACCTCTTTGTGCACTCAGCAGGGGGTCTGAATTCCTGCTGGAGTGGTCTGAATATCAGAGCGGGATGTTGGATCCCAGCTCGATGGTGGATGGCTGTTTGGATGGTCGGGATGAAGGAGGACTCCAGTGGAAAAAAGTCCAGCAGCTCGCTCCACTGGAGACATTATTATACATAGAGACAGGAGGCTGCTCCAGGCTGAATGTGTGTGCCCGTGTGTGAGTTTTTTGTGTATTTACATTTATACCCCACTGTGCTGAAATGAAAGAGGGAGAGGGCAAGAGAGTCTGACATTGACAGAACGAGAAAGCTTTTATGACTGATGGTTGTAGGCCTGTGTGTGTGAGTTGGTTATAGACTTGCTGCCACCGGCTGAAGTATTGAAGCAGTGAGCTAAAATGAATCTTTTCTCAAGTTATTTCAGAAGAAAAGTTGAATTTAAGCCAAGAATAGAGGACTGGAACACAATGTTGAGCATTTCTGTCACATCCTATTGGCATGATTTCAATGTTTGCTCACATCAGGTGCACAAATGATAAATGTCAGTGAGTGCAGGGGATTGATGAAGACCATGGAAATGAGCATGGTCTTGGATCCCAAGACTTGAATTAATCTGCAGCAAAGTATGAACCTCTGTTGCACATTTCTCACAAACAGCGTGTGAATTGAGCAAGTATAGCACAAGAAAAGGGATTTAAAAATGTAACCTTTTTTCATGTTAATCCTAGTATTCTTTTTTTATTTGGTGATTTTATTTGATGATTTTCTATTTTTGTACTTTTATGTATTTCTTCAATTTTTTTCCCCCCATATTCTTATTCTATTACTATTCTATTTTCTTAATTGTTATTGCATTTATTGCACTTTTTCTGTGAGCTGCTGTGACAAAAAAACAAACAAACAAAAAAAAAACAAACAAAAAACAAACAAACAAAAACAACAACAACAACAACAACAACAACAACAAAAAAACGCTAAGGGGGGATCAATAAAAGAATACTCTATTTTTGTATTCCATTCTTTTAGTTTTACTTGTCGTTTCATTGATTTGGAGAGTTGAAAGCGGCCTCTTATAAACTAAACACTGCTGTTAGCTTGTAATGAGCTAGCTTGTGTGGGGCATGTAAAAGCCTTTTTCATGACAGGCCAGATGTATATGTTTTTTGTTTGGTTTTGAATGAATCTCTTGACATTCAAAAGTAAATTTTCCTGGTAAGCCTTATGCTTGCTTGTGTTAGCTTAGCCTCAGAGCTGCAGGCAGTCACTGAAGCTAAGCTAACATCAGCTTTTTATTAATTCTATTTATTTCAGTTTTAAACGCAGAACACTCAAAGTATTAAGTTATGCAGCACATCAATTTTCTGCTCAGTGTTTTTAAAAAAACGTTAAGGACCAGTTATGAACTGTTGATAACATCTCAGTGAAACACATCCATTGCTTTAGACGCACTCATTTCATCCACAATCCCTCACAAGGACACTTCTTTTGTTAATGAACTGTTGCATTACTTAGTTTTGGTGATGGCTTCCTGACATTTTTAAAATGAATTCTCAGCATTTGAATCCACGCTTCCTATAAATAATGTGAAAAATATAAACCTCCCACCCCCTCTATATGACAACACAATACATAACATATTCCTCTTGGCATCTTTTTATTCTCCATTGTAAGGCTGTCAAAACAGACATAGCAGTTTTAATTTTTAAAGCTTGTATTATCATTTTCTGTTCTTGTGTCTGCACATCGAGGTTAATGCTATAGTTTTTATTTCAAACACAGAATGAGGCTGTGTGATTAAAGACTCTAACGCATACAAAGCCTGCTGTACGGCTTGTCTTGTATTTGGGATAACAGTCTATAACATAAATTGCGCTGGAGGAGTTTTACTGAAACGAATTAGCTTTCCTCTTTGTTTGTGGGTTTTAGCTCCTGGTAACCTGTGCCTGACCTCGCTGTAACTCCCCCTCAGGCACCCTGAGCTGACTGATGCCTGACCTCCCACTAGTTCGTCTCCTGCCTCACGCCTTTTTTGTCCTTGCTTGAACCTGTCGAGTCGTCCTCGTCCCTGGGGTCAGAGTGCTGGTAGGATCTGATGTAAATCACCTTGGTACTGGCCTCTGCTGGTCTCAGGGCTTGTGATGCTGGGTTCACTTGGGGGCTGATGAGTGCAGTTTCATGTCCACTCTCCTGGCTGTGGTTTGGTCGCTAATTTGATCTGCTTCTCCAGACGCATCAATACATTTTACAACAAAGATACCTTACCATCAGTGGATGTCACAAGTCACTGAATGTTTTCTCAGAGATGGCAGGAGAAATCAAGCAGAAAAACAGATGTCAAAATGGTTATTTTTCTTCAGTAATTGAGGCTTGAACCTCATAAAACTCTCCCCTTGGAATGCCGTCTTCTCTAATGAACTGGGACCTGGAAGTGTCCAGCCATGGCATGCTGTCTGCTACATGGACTGGGAAATAGATGTAGCCATTGTGACGTCACTCACTGGTCTCTCAACTGTATATTTGAAGCATACAGGTCTGTATTTGTTTGCTGCCTTGTTAGCTTTAAGGAGGAAGAGGTGACCATTACAAATGAAGGAGAGGAAGGAGCAGTAGAGGACAAAGGGGTTTGTGTTTGACGAAACTCAGTAGCAGATGAATATGCCATTGTTTCACCCAGAGCGAGGTTCTAGCTGTGTTGGTAGCTGACCGCAGATTTTTATTCAGTGGACCACAGGTGCCAGGAGTGTTAATGGAACATGGAGGACTCAGTGCTCACTCGCACAATTCCCTGGTGAGGACGCTTTTAAGGTCACTTCGAGGTGAAAAGTGTAGTAATTTGCAGCATAAGCAGAACAGACTAGATAGAGATGGAACATATTATTTGTAAGTGTGTTTAAATTAATTGATAAATCTTCTGATTTTGGTCACTTAGATTGAGTCTTAAGTAGCAGGTCCTCATCTTGCATCACCATGTCTCTACCCTCGCACAGATGGACAAACTTCTAACATACACATTTTGTATTTAGTGAGCCGCTGCACTGCTGGTAGAAGAAGGGAGTTTTTTTCTGTTTGTAACCAACATTTTGATTGTAAGAACTTAACAAATGGAGGATTAAACTCCATGAGATTTGTGTCCTTGAAAGCCCCTGCTGCTTCAAAGTAGAGCAAAGTTAAAACCATGATGTGACAACTTGATAATGCTGAATATCCCCTTTTTCTACACACTGTACCTAGAAACGGTCTTTTATTCTCTAATGCTGACTTTGATCTTTCAGAAAAACTAGAATAGATCTTTACTTCCATACGCGGGCTGATAGATTACTTTAATGTGTAATAAACACTGGGCAAGCTGTGGAGAGCACAATTTTTGGTTCCCTAATATCTAAACAAAGTCTGTCACTTCAACACATTAATTAGATTAATTAATTACACCACAAATTAATGCGTAAAAAAAATAACGCAAGATTAACTCATTGGCTGCCAGCCATTTTCAGAGCATCTTTAACGATCTTTCAAGACCCAAATATTATTGTTTTCTATGACTTTGTTAACACCAAAACAAACAAAGAAGAGTGGACTCTCTTCTTTCATGTCTCTCTTTCTGTTTTTGATAAAAAAAACCTGACAAAACAAACTTTTTTCGATCACTTTTATCTCGGGTGCTACATCCCTTGCATCCTACATCGCTCCGCACTTTCTCTCTGAACTACAGTGACACATCCTCAGTTTAAACGTGAGTTGCCTGAACTTTACTGACTTGCAGCTTGTCGCTATATGCTCCTTGTATCCATGCTGAATTCCTTATTTGGGAACCTTAAGCAGATATGAGATTAATTACAAATCCTGTAATTAATTAGATTTTTTTTTTTAATCGCCTGACAGCACTAATCTTTACCAATAGTAGAAGTGAATGCTGTAAATAAACATGAGCACAGGCTTTTTGTTGATTCTGGAAAAAAAAGGAAAGAAAAATCCTTATTTAGGATAAAGTCCCCAAAAAGCACCAAGGACACAGGTTGCTAAGACTTGAGGTATTTCTTATTATGGGGATGTTAAGCACAAGGCTAAGTGATCACATCTTATAACATCTTCACATGATTACTAAAGATGATTTTTAGAAAAATCTACCATACTGAGAGCTTCAGAGACCAACAATAGGCTTGAAATGTGCTTATTTCTGCTGTTAAAAACTGGCATTTTAGTGGGGGTTTTTTGGGCCTTGGAGCGAGCCTCAACTGGACAAATCAAGGAACTGTGGTTCGATACACTAAAGCACTCGTTTTATTTCCAACCCCAGAGTTTGCTGCTTTGTTTGCTGAAGGATGACTTTGACGGCATCCTTTACTATAATTAAACGTCTTTGTTCAGCTGCAGTTACTTTGAGAGTTAGATTAGGTTTTTCTGTTTGAATAAGATTTGGCTATCAGTGTGTCAAATCAACAGTGTTTGGAAATCTCAAAAAGAGCCAGAAAACACTTAAATGTGGTTTTAACACAGAGTCCTGCAGATGCAAAGACTGAGGTGTAAAAGAAAGGATCAGAGAACAGAAACATCAGTCACACTGCCCAGCTCGCATTACTTTCAGGCACAAGGACAATGAGGGTTGAATCTATATTAAGGTTCAAATCTCACTGAGCTGTACTGAAAACTGGGAGGAAACAATTATCATTTCAGCACATGGAGTCTGAAAACACAACATTCAATGAAACTCTGACACTCTCTCCTCAGGATGCACACAAAGTGATTCGTTTGGGTGCAGCTCTTTAAAGCACATGATGGGATAGCAGTTTTCAATTTTACAGCCTTCTCTTCCTTGTCTTGTACTCGTCCTTATTTCTCAGCTCATGAGCACACGTGAAATTGAAAGCACTAACTGTAGCTCCTTATATAATTTCTCCATGGTTGTTTAACACAGTTTAGAAGGACTTTAATAAGCTTTGCAAAAAGGTGCCAATGACTGTAACCAGAATTAAATTTAGCCCATCATTCTCAGTAAATTAACAATCATTCTGAACAATGGCTTGTACAGAAGGCAGCTCCGTTTCTGTGTGTCTTATTTATCACTTCTGTGTTTTTGGCTCGTCTTATTTCAGGCTGAGAAATGCTGTGTGTGCCGGAGGTAGGAGTGACTGTGTAGGTGTTTGCTTTTGCTGGTGGTAATGTGCATGTGCATGGCTTGCTGCAGACATGACTGTGTGTGTGCGTGTGTGTATGTGTGTGTGTGTGGTCATGACAGAAAGAAACCTACATTATAAGCTGACACCCCTGACACAGGAGTCCTGCAGGAATTGAGCAAATCCTATTGTAAATTTGCCTACTCCATGAAGATAATTGGCTTATTCCTGTGTTAAATAGCCGCTCCTGCAGGACACGGACTGGGCTTAGCATGCTCCGTGTAGACACTGTGTCTGTTCCTTTGCTTCTCGGGGACTCAGCGCCACATTACATTCTGAATTACTGTATGACAATGATGAACTGATAGCTGCAGAGAGCAGCCCGGAGCTCTAGAGTGGGGCCAGACGTGCACAAGAGGAGTCTACAAGGGCAAAAGGCGGATTCCCTCCAGGTTCCCTGCTCTTCTTAAGTCTTTATTACTTTACTCCGGTGGCGTAATAGGTATTCAAACTTAACTTGAGTGTTTGTTTTCTGACATTTTTATCCCCACCCATACATTTCAGCACAAATATCTCTTCCTTCTATTTCTTTTAGTGTTGTTTTTATTGCGTCATTTCCAGCTGTCTCTCCCACATCAGCGCCAGTTTCAGCCTAAATAGATGGAGCAATAACACATGGAGGATATGATTCCTTGCAGATCTATTAGTGCATATGCATAATGGATTCAGTGTGACAAAGAGGTATAAAAGACATTTCCTAGACCAAACAGACAGATGTCAAAACTTCTGCTTTTGAAAAGACACTTGCTGTCAAGAGCAGTCGCGTCACCCTCTAATGTTGCTGTTGATGCTTAAACAGATTCACAACAGCAAAATATTCCCAGACCAACTCAACTTCACAAAGTAAATGCTAATTTTCCTGCAGTTTTACGGTCTTGTATTCAAGGTTAGAATGATTGAAGTGTAACCTTCTCTGATAAGAAATGAGCTTTGGTTAGTTTTGCACACAGACTTGGAGTGGGAATGTCCTCAGAGCAGGTGTGTGTCTAATAGCAGTGACCTTAGGTGACATGGGCCCCTGGAATCTGATTGGCCATCCTACATGCATCAATGGAGGATCTCAACTAGTGTTTTATTGCACCATCTCTAACAAATATCAACTTACATTCAGAACAGTTAGGCTCAACAGAGACCCATACAGTTTACTTTGAACACAGTGATCCATGGACATCAACATGTAGCCAGAGATCAGGTGTCCTGACATTCAGGTACCTGATTTGAGAGCCAGGGAAGTACACAGAGCAAAGGCTGCTGGGTAGTATTGTGTGATTCTGAAATGAATCCACTGATTTTATCATCTGATAAACTCTCAATGCTGCTTTAAACAGACTTCATTAGAAAGTGGGACCTTCTGTAAAAATTAGGCCTGGGCAACGATTAAAGCTTTTAATCGTAATTAATTGCATGATTTCCCTGATTAATCATAATTAATCGCATTGTGAAAGTGCCATAACATCTGCCATGCAAACACTAAATCAGTACTTGTTATACAGTAATAGTTAAATCACATATTTAGTGCAAATCAAATTTACAAAATGTAAATGCCAAATTAAAGCTTATTGCCACTGTCAGGGCATTAAAGTGATACTCCGAGATGGAACAAGTTGGGTCCTATCACAAGGTTTAGGGCAGAAATTACCCCTACAGCAGTGTTTTTGTGCAGCAGAAGCCCAGGGCGCTCGCACTAAACACCCCCTCCCTGCTCGTCAGACGGTTTCCTCTGCACTCAGACGGGGCCATATTTTACTTGACCAAAAACACAAATAAACGGACTCCCACTGAAAAAATCTGATATCAGTCTGCATTCACGCTTTATTTAGAGAACTTTCAGCACGTTACTTTCACACAAAAACACAGCTAAGGCTCTAGCTCTCATCGTGTCTCTTCGTCCTGGCAGACTACCTTCGCTTGTTTATATCTGGCACGCCGTGCACGTGGACTGATACACTAAGCGGCGAGCGCCTTTAAGTTCCGTGGCGTTGCCCCTCTTCTCCATGCTTGTTTTGGTCACTCATCGTGTTTTTCCGCCAATTTCACTTCCGGCTCCACCGCGGTCAGCAACAGACATTTACAAAATAAAAGCATGTGAGCAACATGCACTAATGTGCGATAAAATATTCAATGGCGTTAATAGATTGACGGGTTAACACGAAAATAATGCGTTAACTTGTCCAGCACTAGTAAAAATATAACCCAGATGCTTGATTTAGTCTTTTCACTGATCTGCTGAAATTTATGATGTTCATTTTCCCTAGAAAGAAGAAGAAAAAAAAAATCATCAGTTTCTGAATGCAGAGGCTTTTATACATTCATACATTATGTTACAAGAATGGCTTCACTCTGTGGAAGTATTGTCCTAAAATGACAGTTTCAAATGTTTCCATAACTATAGGGTGACCATGTTCTGAAACCCTAAAAGAGGACACCCCACCTGGCCTCTTGGAGATGCGGCAAAAATACCCAAAGATACTTTAGAATGACAGAGTAGCTTTATAAAGCCATACATTTATTCAAAACATTCTTTTTCTGTTTAAAGTAAAAAAGTTTCTATGATGTAAACATAGATAATGCTTAGGAAAAAATGCAATGTGGTTTCCCAAAGTTTCCAAGAACCTTTATTTGCAACTGACACATAGTTGTCAGCTTTGCAGACAGTACAAAATGCTTCTAACGGGTCATGGCCATGACGAAGAGAAAGGTACTTTTTCTGCAGTTTGTCTGAAAAAGTGCTTTTCAAATTCGGCATTTTCTATCTGAGAGCACAGTGTAGGTAGTCAAAGTATGTTTTCTGTTTTGATCCAAGAGAAGAAATGACCTGGGTCTTTTATGTCATAACACATGCAGTGTGCATTTACCACATCTTGACCGGTAGGTACATTGGAATAATGCCAGTGGCCTAGTGCAGCACATTTTTATCATTATTAATGGTCTGTAGAAAAGGCTGAGCAAAACACATACATTTTAGGGAATTTTATAAAATCCCCCCAGGCAAATTTTATGACAAAAAGGAGGACATGTCCGTGCACAGGAGGACGTATTGTCACCCTAAATATTTGTGTCAATTTCAGCTGGGGATCCAACCTATCCACAAGGAAAAAAAAAAGTCATAATGAGTGATAAAAAAGAGCACTGCAACCATAGTTAGCATTGTGATCATTCTAGGCCTGGCTGAAGATCACTCTGCAGCAGTCCTAATCAGAGTCTTTGTTGAAGTAGCAAAGTATAAGAAAAGCAGCGGGAGGATTCATAGGAGTCATTGCGCTCTCCATAACCATGAGTGTCTGCTCTAAACGAACTCAAAGATCTGTTCACCGTGGACCTTTGGGAGCTCTGACGTTTCATAGGAGCGTTAAATTTCACAGTTGTAGTTAGCTGAGGGACTGTGATGCCAGTCCTGTGGCTGCACGAGCCAGATCCCCTCTGTGAATGGCTTGGCTCCACTAACACAATGTGTCAGCTTCCATTGAAACAGTACTGTGGCTTCACTTTTTACAATGAGATTAAACAGAGGTGAGTTTGTTGTTTAATACACAGTTTTGTTTCTCTTTTGGTGCCGAAATTAAGAAAAAACTGAGTTATTAAGGATTCAATTTGAAAAAAAGAGTCATAGCTTTTTACTGTGTTTATTTTAAATGATTAAAAAAAATGTACTAAACAGTACGTAACAGTAGAAATGACTTATTGTGACAATAAGGGAAAGTTAAGTGTATGCATTAAAAAGCCTTTTCTTTTTACTTTTGCATTTGCGAGTCCAATTAGTAATTCCACTTTTAGAAAGGAACCTGCATTTCTAGTCGAGTCCAGAATGCAAGTACTCGTGCCTTTTTATCGCTCTCATAAATGCGTTTTGCTCCTTGATGTATGAACAGTGTTTTGCAGACAGTCTGCTCTGAGAACAGTCTGCACATCCAGACTTCAAAACTTCATTCCCCATGCCCTGTAAAGATCCCAATTTCTGGTTTTCAAACTCAAGTCTACATGACAGTTTCTGGTGTCTTTTGAGCTAGGATGTGGAGAAAGTGTGACTTAGCCTTACCTAAATCATTATCCACACATCACACACCATCTGGGTACCACAGCGTCACTTTGAAGATTCCTTCCTCATCAGTCCTGTGCCTAAAGGAAACATTGCAGATAAGTGAGTGTGTGTGCATGTGTGTGTGGCTCTTTTTATGCCTGTTTTAACCCCACAGTTGCTCAGTAACCGTACTAACAGCGGTTGCCTCTCTCTCTGTGCCTTGGCCTCTGGGCATCTGCTCAGTGATGAACCCGGCCCCAGCTGATCCAGCAGCTCAGACGGAGAAAAAAAAAAAAGCACCAAAATGCTCAAACCAGAAAATGAGAGATTCAGAGATGGATGAATTGTCAGAGGACGTGCAGCTGTTCCTGTCTGTGTGTGTGTCTGTGTGAGCGGAGCTAGATCGCTAGAACGGATAATTCTGGGACATGACCGAAAACTGTCTAGTTAGAGTGCATCAGGAAATGGATGAAAGGGAGAATTCCCCTCACGTGGTGGCAGGAGAGAGATGGAGCTCAAAATGCCTCGTCTGTCGCTGCTAAGTTGAACAAAGACAGCAGAGACACATCGACTGTGATACCTTCTCTTTTTTTCCCCTAAACCAATGCTCTGTCTGTGTGGAAACATGCTGGACATGCTGTGAACTGAAATGGTTGAAAGCTTCTCTTTAGAGGTTGACTGACGATATTGAGCAGATGAAATGGCAGCACCTCAGGGAAGGTTTTTGAAGCTAAAAATACAGAGGAAGAGAAATCTTTGTGGTGCTTATTTTGGTGCTAAAACATGTAAAAGAGTATCATAATATTTGATTGTTTTAGACAAAGTGAGCTCTCTTCTCTGACTCCCTCCTGGTGCAGAGTAACACGCGTACAGGTGTGTGCGCATCTGTGCATTTCCCCAGCCTCTCTACAATCACACGGGGGTGAGCTGCGGAGTGTGAGGTTCATCAGTAGTGTAATTAATGTTACGCGGTTCAGTTGTCACGCGTGATATTTCAGCGTGGAGATCTACTTGAAAAGGCTTTTTGATGAATGGCCAATTAGAGGCAAACTCCTCAAGCCTGGTGGCTGACTGATCTCTTTTTAATGGCGCTCCTGTTTCTTTGATAAAACGCAAAATGAATCATCGATACCGCGGGCTCCAAGGAGCAGCGCACTCATGATTTAATTGTAATTTGGTGTGTAGCTGCAGTTTGGGGTCGAGGGTATGCCTGTGTGTGTTTAAGAGAGCACTTCTGTGGTAATGGTGGTCAGCCCTGGTCACACTCTGGTGCACATGGCTGCGTTTTAGATGTATTATATTTAATTCACTGCTTATGTATGTGCATCTTTTCTCCTCTATCTGCATTGATCTGTTCTGCTTACATTCGGGCGCAGTGTATGGCTGTGTGTGCTCAAAACATAACTAATACGCTCCCTTTGTCTGATGTTTCTGTTGGAGTGCTATTAAAGCACACTTCAATTAGGCTGGGCGAGTTTCTCCTTCCATAAAATCCATGCTCCAGCTTCACTGCTGACTTTCTGAGGCTTTAATCAAAAACATCTCGTTTTAAATGCATAATTAATGCAACAGACATGAAGAGAAGAGAGGCTTAAACGTTCAAAGAAACACAAAGTGACTTTTCTTCTTTATTTGCCAGATTCTCCAAAGATGGCCGAGATGTATTTGCAGTTTCTCAGGAGGGGGTGTCATGGCAGGGGAGGGGGGTTATTTGAAGAGAAGCTGTGAAAACACACCGTGTAACAATCTGAGCATGCAGCTAGCATCTCCAAACCAAAGAGCCCACCAGGAGCTTGTGGACCACCCAACGGGCTGCAAAGATCTTTTCTACGCCTTTTATTTGTGCTGCAGTGTTTTACCCACCGCTCAGCCACCGGAGGTTTCTCTGCTTGGCTGAGCAAACAGAACAGGTTCAGAATGAGGTGATTAGTGTTGTCAAAATGTCACTGCATCCCCCTGCTGATTTGGAAGGTTGGGACAATAATCTTCTAACGTGCTGCATGAAACTGTACCAACCTGCCTGCAGATAGCACACACTCAGCGAGGCCTGTGCTTCTCATATTTATGTGCACCCTCCCTGGTGTCTCTCTCCCAGCTCGGCCGCACAATGTGACGCGTCTGCTAGCTGAAATTGCAAAGCAGACCTTTCGCTCTCAGTCACAATGGAGGCTTGCTTGGCAGGTAGGCACTCGGGGAGATACAGAGGGAATCTTATTTTGTGGATTTAGACTTCATAAACATCATTATCATCTCCCCGACCTTGAGTTGCTGCGCTGTTCAGCGGCGACCCCAATTTTGTCAGGAACCTTGAATGGTGATGCACGCGGTCTCTTGGGCAATCGAGTCAACAAAAAGGAATTTTCCGTAGTGAAATGTGTGTGTATGCATGTCGGCATGTGTGTTATGTGTGTCAGAGGGAACGTGCGCTGACTCAGTAATCCCCCCACCCCACCCCCTGCTGACTAGAATCGTCAGCATCTTTTGCTCCAAACAAAGTTTTCTGAGAGTGCCTCTGCCAGATTTAAACTATGTCGAACATTAGTGTAACAGCCCACGCTCTGTGAATACAGATTTGTTCTTGAGTGCACGCCAAATGGCCTCTATATTTTATGAGCCTTCTCTCTACTAACACACCGTCTTGAGACTAATTATCATGGTCGCACTCAAACACAAAGCTCGTTTATTATTGCATTGACATCACATTTGTTTTGGCTTGGCCTACATGGCAGGGACTTCACAGCACTATGATGCTGGATTCACGCTTTGAGCCTGACTGAGCGCAGTTTGGACAGAGGGTCTGTTCATGTTGTGTTGAACAATGTGTCAGGCAGGAAGGTTGTTCTTCACCGTCGTGTCTTTTGTACCTCTCTTTCAGTGCACTGCTTCCTTCTCTCTTTCCTATGTGCTCGGCTTCTGCACACTATGTGAGTTGCTCACTGGGGAGTCAGACTGGATTCTTGGGAAGCAGTTTCCTCTGTTGGTCCTGGCCTAGAAATGCCTCGTACTCTTTTATTATTGTAATACTTTTCCTCCCAGCATATTGTATCCGTACACTGATTTCAGCTATTTTTACACATGCTGCAGGACTATTAATAAAAGCCAGAGCAATGTTGTCTGAAAATGGAAGTGCTGCATGAAAGAAAAAGTTAGAAATTTAAAGGATCTTCTCGTAATTGATGTACAATTTTCTTTTACACATACTTTTCTTACTTTCTAATAGAGTGTACGCCTAAAAAGTAAAGTGATGCACAACATCATTTTCTTCTCTCAGCATAAGGCAATTTACCAATCTACTGAAGCTTCAACCAATCATTTAACATGCCAACTTACTCCTGTCAAGGGTCACACATTCTCTAGAGCCTTTCCCAGCATGCACTGGGCAAAAGGCAGAAAAAAATCCTGGGCAGGATGCCAGTCAATCGCAGGGTGAGAACAGGGAGACAAGCACTCAAACACATCAATCCACAGATGATTGAGGCAGAGTTTAAAGCAGCGTGCTTTCAACAGAGTCCTTAAAAACACTGTTTTTGTTGGTTTAATGTGTCAATGGATTTCACATTCAGGGCCTAAAACATGGAAACAATGCATTAACACAAAATCTCTAACCAAGAGGTGGGCCTGGCCTGTTTGAATCACTCAGCAGCTTCATTGTAGCCCCTCTCATCAGCAGTTTACCATCACAGGTTGGCTGCTTGTTTTTTTGGCCACTCAGGATTCAAAGGTTTTACTACCCCACATATAAAAACATGTTTCATCATGTATCCAACTAGAAGTATTCTTTTCTTTCTCAGACGACAAACTTTGTTCAAGACTTGAAAAAGTAATGGCACGTTAATCATTGCAGGATGTTAATCCTGGATGTAAGTGGGATCAGATAACAGCTCTCCTGTGATCTCGTGGGAAAGCAGATGCAAACAAAACAGAGACAAATCCTGAACAATAGTGAGATTATGCAAGAAACACTTAGTTTTCACCTCCGCTGCTCAGTAAAAAGTGTGGGTGAGACGTTACCTGTTAGCTTTTTTTTTAGAAGCATGCTAATAAATGTTAGCCTGAGGGAGAATTAAGTGCTAATAGTTAATTCAAGCCACTGTGAAGAGCTCAGTCTACTTGACTCTGACTGTAATTGGCTGTTAAGTTTGTACCCTCATCAGGATTACATGGATTCTAATTACCAATTGTTTATGCAAGTTAGAACCCTGACATGGTGAGCAAGACCCCGAAGGAAAGCAGAGGTGTCCTTTCTCCTTTTTTTTTCAAGTAAAACAATATTTATGATCTTTACTTTCCCAGCTGCAAATTTATGATGCAAAAATATTGATTTTAGGACAATTTTATTAGATTTGTTGATTCATTTATGGAGTTAAAAATCATTCAGTCAAGCCCCAATGGTCTGTATCATTAAGTTTTACAAATTCAAAACAAACTGAAAGTTTCATTTGGAATAAAAATTAGACAAAGTGAATGAGAAAGCAGCAACAGTAACAATGATATCTCTGTCCTCATTCAGCTCTTCTTCTTCTTCCTATCTTTTCTTCTTTCTCTTGTTCTTCCTCCTCCTCTGGGGGCTTTAGGCCTGACACCATTAAAAATACATGAGGCAGATGTCAAACTTTTAACATGGCTTTTGTTATCACTAACCCTTAAAGCCTGATTCACTCTACTCTGTTCTCTTCTATTTATCTTAGTCTGATCTTGAAGGTTGGAAATTAGGAAAAGTGAATTACACATGAATGTTTTTGCAACAGTGAGTGTAAAGATGAAATTGCCAGTTGATTTGACAAGATGTGTGTGATCAGGGTCGTCTCAAGCTTCACTTTCTGCCGTTGAGAGTTAATAAATGCAGAAAACATATCCCACTTGTCATAGCTATCCTCCAATCACATCCTCTGCCTCTCAGTTTTTCAGTATGTTTTGCTCATCACTCCTCATTGTCTCTTTGTAAACTTATTAGCAATTAGCCTGGAGCCTGGGCGCCAAACATATAAAATTTATGTGCTGCTAAATAAGCAATTCGAACTCAAGTTGTCTGACTAACCAGTTAGTCATGGTTTTGACCAATCAAAATTGAGTTTTTAACTCAGACAGGTAATGCCATTTCACCCAGACTGAAAATCATGAATATCAAACATTTTTGAAATCGACTCTGATGAGGTTGAAGGGGTGGGGGGGGGGTTGAAATTGTATCTTCAAACTCTCACATGAATGGAAATCTTTGGTGGACATCAAGGGTCTGAATCAGGCTGTACTCTTAAATGGTGAAATTTTCATCAAAGAGCAAAGAGACTGAAAAAAATCTGGTTGACTAAAAGGCAAGATCTACTGATAGATTTTTTTAAAAAAAGTTATAGCCCCTTTGAAGATAAGATTATCTGATATGGACCTGGTTCAATAATTTCACATAATTTTCAGACTCTTATCTAACCATTAGCTTTTTATGAGCTGATCCAACCCTGATTGGCATTTCCTCTGAGTTTATCTGCTCTTGTTGAATCTTACATCTTTAAGACCTTTAGAAGTACACAGAGTTTAATAATCCACCATCATTACTCAGGCTTCCTCTGATCCAATCACCCATGGTTTGTGAAAACACCTGTGTGGATGTTTAGGGTCACATGGGCTAATGCTGCTGAGCAAAATATCATTGTTATCACTCAGTGCCACCAACAGCTGAATTAAAATCTAACACACTCTGACAGATCTATTCCTGTCAGCACAAGGGTTGGTGACTACCATCACGCCAATAATAAGTTTAATCTTGTGTAAAGGTCAAACAATGCAAATTGCATCTAAAGGGTACAACCAAGCCTCCATCTCCACATCCTCCTCCTCCTCTTTTTAAAACATTCAAAAAGCTTCATAGGAAACAATAATGAGACACAGGATAACCAAGGTCCAAACTCTCAACACTTTTAAACTCTCAACACTTTTAAACTCCAACCATTTTTTTCTCTTTGCACCAGAGGCTGCTGCTGACCTTGCAGGTGGAACAAGTGAGTAATGATTTTTCTTTTTAATGTTTCATTGGTTAGATGAGTTTGTGGGAATGGATGTTTTTGCAGTGGACAGCCTTTCTTTTGATAAACTTGCAGCAAAAATATAGTAAATAAAAGAAGAAACTCAATTAAACTAATTTGAAAATAAATAAAGTTTGGGTAACTTTCAGCTTTGCAGCTTTTGGCTCATATCACAAATTTTCAGTGCACACTGAGGGATGCTTTATCTTATTTTCATCCTTACATATGATTTGTAAATGACAAAATAGGCACTTTTTTGAACTGCTATAACCTGCCGACTCCTCCTCCCTTACCATGTGAACCGTAAACCCTCTCCCTAGCTCCTCTTATGCTGTGTATGAACAAAGGAGGGACATATGTATGGCCACTGGTGTTTGTTCTGTTCCCCAGCCTTTTTTGATGCTGCTCCTCCTGCCTTTGCTTTTTCTGTGTTTGCACATAAAAGGGGAGGTGTGCTCTCACCGCCTCAGGCTTTGGCATTCCATATATGCAAGAGGAAGGGCAAGGGGTTCTTAGTACAGAGGCAGACTGCCAAATCTAAATTGTTACAAGAAAAAAATAAGGTGCATGATTACTGTAAATATTAAATTTTTGGCATTAAAAAACACCTTTATGGATAGAAAGAGATGTTTTGGCCTGATAAATACTTTAAATTTCCTTTTAAGACAAATAAAATGTGCCTTTCTTTGTTTCATATTGACAGACATGCCAGCTAGTTCAGCTGTTTGATAGATCTCAGCTTCCCTGCAGCTCCCTGCTGTTTCGAACCATGAATGACACTTCACACGAGGCCCGCAGCATGCATTACTTCCTCTATAGCACAGCAGGAGCAGATTGCTCTATAGCTGACATCCCTTCTTATCCACTGGTAAATAAATCACAGGTGTATCCAGGCAGTAATTAGCTCTTATAATGTACTTGATGACAAAGGTGTTTGCTAACCTGTTGCCAACAGCAGTTTTGCTTGAGGTACTTTTAATGGTGGGAGCCTGTGCTCTGATTCTGTTTGACGGCCACGCTGCTGACGTTTCGCTCACTCCCACAAATCCACTCATTAATTTTATGGCCATTTATGTTTGATCACTCTCCAAATAATAATAACAAAATCTTTGTCCTTGATATGGCAGTTTAATGCCTATAAGGTCTCTGTAATAACTTTAACTCCAAAGAGGAGTGCCCTGATTATCCATGATACAGTCGGATTTAATATAATAATTCTAAGAGGTGTGGTAAAATTTACATTGATGACAAAGAAAAAATTATATATCTTTAATTTAAGACAAAAGGATAACAATACTACAACCCAAATAATGACAATGACAACCACTTAGTCAACATTTTTTCCTTTTTCTGTGCACTGTGACTTCAATAATACACCAAATAACTGTTCAGTTACAGCAAAGAAACTTCAGGTCTTTCACAATACAGATAGTGATGTTGGAGGCAGCTAATCAAATATAATGCCTGAACTCATCAGCCTCCAACCTTCGACTGTTTGTCACTGTTTGCAGTCTGACTCCCATGAACTTACAGATACCTAGATACCTAGAAGATACCTAATTATAGAAATTATTCAAAGATGTATTATCTTTAGCAGAGTGTCATTGAGTTCAGGAGCATTGAGCACATCTTGCCATAAACAACCATGCTCTTATAATTGCTCATAGATGATGCCCCTCATACCTCATATATAAATAGAAACTCTACACAGTCCTGCACCAACAGATATGACATTGTTACCCAGAATCTGTGGCCAGACACTACTTAACCACCAACTACAGGAGTGAAACTCTAAATTTGACCTTGGCACTTCATCATTAGTTTGATTTTGAGCGTCACTTTGGATAATCCAGATGCTTCAAGACAAAGATAGCAACAAATATTCTCATTTAAACCCTCTAAAACAATGGACGCATCTGGGTCTTGCTGACAAGCTGTCGAAACCCCATTTGAACGAAAAATGATCTTAAACATAGAAGGTTTTGACATGCTCTCTGAACAAAGTGACATCTATTTTTTTCTGATTGTGACCAGACCCTGACTAATTCAGGCCTGTCACTATAGCAAGTTTTCATTTGTGCTGCAAATGAAAAAAAAAATTTTTTTTAGTTTATTTAACAAAACAAGTATATCATGCTTTTATTTAATGATATTGATTTAGAATAGGGGCTGCAAGGTGGCACAACGGTTTGCGCTGCAGCCTCACAGCAAGGAGGCTACCGGTTTGATTCTCAGCCTTCATTTGTGGGTTCTCTCCGGGTTCTCTGGCTTCCTCCCACAGTCCAAAAACATGTTCATCAGGTTAATGAACACTCTAAATTATCTGTGTGAGGGTGTGCGTGAAAGGTTGTCTGTCCATGTGTCAGCCCTGTGATTGACTGGCGACCAGTCCAGGGTGTACCACGCCTCTCACCCAATGTCAGCTGGGATAGGCTCCAGCCACCCGCGACCCTGAACAGGATAAACAGTTCAGACAATGAATGAATGAATAATTTAGAATTGAGAATCTTTTTCTGATAGTGTTGCTTTTCTTTGGGTCATATATGGACATTTGTATTTAGCTCAGTCTGTTTTGTAACCAAAAAAACAAAACCAAATAAACTTCTAATGGAAGCTTCAAGTTAACAAAACAAAACAAACAAACAAACAAACAAAAAACTCTTTAAACTGTGTGAAGAATAACTCCAAGGCGTCTTATAAATACTTTAACAAGAATCAATAGGTGTTATGTGACCTCCATAACTGAGTGGATACTGCCCAAGCTGTCTACAGTTAAAAGTTGAATGTTTCCTAAAACTATAATTTTAAACAGAGATAGAAACGGTCTATAAAGCTGCTCTGAATATGTCACCAGCCCTTCTCTTCCTCAAGCTTCAGAGTGTCATGTTGACATGTTTTCAATTGTTGATTCATTCCTGTGTGCGACGCACTCTAACATATTCTACCGTCCCACTTTTGTCACCTTCTCTTTACATACATCTCACAGATACACAGTGACACATGCAATATGGCAAATGTCAGCACAGACTAAAGAATACTGGTGAAGCTGATACTCCAATCTGTGGGTGCACACACATTCATAGTCAATCACAAGCCTAGAGTGCATCCCTCTCCCTCAACGTGTGGGAGAAACAGCTGGAGATAAAGTTCATGTGCAGAGGTGTGTGTATGTGCGTGTTCTGGTGTGACACATCTGGGTAAGCGACACAGGGGGGTCCTGACTGATACGGGCTGAGCAGGAGCCTGTTCCTGTTGTGCTCTGTCACGTCGAGGCTCCTTCCACATGCCTGCCTCCCACCGTCTGCTCCACGCTCCCGCTAGCTGTTAGGTAATCTGATGCCAGAGTGTGTGCATGTGCAAGTGTGCTGATACCACAACAGTCTTGCATGGTTAAAAGAACTAGAGTCATTTCATGTGGCCTCGTACATGTGTGTGTGTGACATGACACTGAGGGAAAGATGGAGGGTGAGAGATTAAAAGGACACGACACAAGGGCGTGAGAGGAGGAGCGGCTTTATATCTTTGCTCATGAAATGGATGGTGAGTTTGGATGATGAACGAGGGCGCTGGTGCAGCGGTGCGTGACCCTGGTGATGACATGGAAGGCCTTGGTGAACACAACAATTTCCATTTTGTGTTAAAAAACCTTTCTGTTTTTTTTTTTTTTTTCCGTACCATGTGCTTCAAGGTTAGCTAACATACTAAACCTAGTGTGTGTATGTGTGTGTGTGTGTGCTGAAACTTGACTTTTCCTGGTCAGTATGTTTGCCTGTTAGGTGTAGGTGTGTGTAGGTGTGTTTGTGGGCTCCCAGTGGGATTGTATTTCAGTCAGTCAAGCCTGACAGATAACATCCCACCGTGCTCGTCACATCTATTATTGAGGGGACGGGAAATTGATCGGCTCTAACGGTGAATGTAACACGGCCTCAGTTCCTCTTTCCCCTCTGTGCTGCTGTTGTACTGCTGTGTTTGCTGCCTTGTTTGGTCCTCCATCCTTTCTGCTCGTTGTCTGACTCCACGCTGCTCTTGTTCCAGTCCTTCTTTTACTTTTGGCCTCTTGTCTGTGCTTTCATTTCCCAACCTCCGTGCCTGTCCTACTTCTTCCACAGCTTTCTTTTCTCTTTGAATTCAGATTTTACTTTGCCCGTCCTTCTCTCAAACCTCATTCTTTTGGAAACTTTTAGATGTCAGCGACCGTGCCGTCTTTGTTTCTCCATTGGCAGCATAATTTGACTCGTTGCTTTCTGGCAAGCTCTTCTTCTGTTGAAGTTGTTGTTCCACAGTGTATCAACACAACCGACTCCTCTTTTCCCTCTGCTTGCACAAGCGAGTTAGAGCCCTTTTCACCCCCCTGTCTTCCCTCCCTTGTGTTCTCTCCTCATCTCCCCTCTCTCCTCATCATGGCTCACCTTTGATCACTCACTCTGGGAACTCTTCATCGCACAAAGTCAAGTGTTTTATCTTTGTTGTGTGACAATTCAACTCTGGATGAGACCACGTGCTGCCAGCCAACACGGCTGTTTTTGCCCTGAATACGCTCTGCAGAGGAGAAGAAAGCCTAATTTGAGCTCAATTCATCATGGCAAGATTGCCCTGCATTTATTGATAATTGCTTTTTTCCGTTTAAAGGGACGGCGTTTAAACCGTCAGTCGTGTAAACATGAGAGATGCAGCTGTTGCCGCAATTAACTTCTCACTTTCCCTAATGAAAGGATTAATCCGCCAGCAAATCTCTCGGCTTCCTTTCAAATGCCAAGCCTCCATTCAGCATGCTGCCAGGGGAAGAAAGGGGGCCCATGTCGAAACAAAATGGGACTATCTATAACTAGAGCCAAAAGTCACATTCATCTGCTCAGCCTGGTGTCACATCATCAAGCTTCCTTTACTGCTGCCGAACAAGAGAGACCCTCAACCAACTGCTGTTTGATGATTTCCTGAATGCAGCTTCTGCAGGCGTCTGTTCTCCTCCACCACCACCACCACCACCACCCCAAACCCCCATCCCCGCCTTTTCCTTCCCTTTGGATCGAGAGCTTCTGCGATCAGCCCCCCCCCTGAAAACACGCCATCGCCTCTTGTCAGAAGCCTTCAGAATGGACGACAGCGAGCTAGAGTTGAAAGCTAGAAAGTGAAAAGCTGTCTTCCTGTTGGCATAAGACGCGTCTGGGCAGCCAACAGTGAATGACAGCCTGTTGAGAATGAAGCAGAGCTTAGGCAAAACCTTTGAAGCCATTGATCGTTTGCATTGATCATTTTTTTTCCTCTCCTCTTAACACAGAGACAGAGGGACAGGTGGGGAGATGACCAGATATGAACCGTGACAAACGCCAATCATCCTTTCCTTTCTGGTTCGACTATTGATTAGAAAGAGGAAGTGCTCCTTGTCACAGTCATCGTTTATCAAAGCCCTGCAGTCAGATGTTCCTTTAGATTGTGAAGAGTCGAATTAAAGTCAATCTCTTCAACACCGGGCTTTGCAAACAAAGTGAGAGCCATGAACTTTAACTTCTGATTGCAAAGAGCTCTTGAATAAATTAACACACTTGAAAGTCGAACACTAATTCTCTCATCAAATTAGAGGAGATGTTGAATTTTTTTTTTTTTAATCAAATATAATATATTTTTTCCACTTCTGTTCCAGCTTTAACCCAATGTTCTAGATGCTGTTAATGAGTAACTGAACAGCCAGCACCACCAGCTGCTTCACAAAGGGACCAGCCCTCTTGACTTCTACCAAGTCCGCCGCTTGTAGAGCCTAGAATGAACCAGAGAGAAAAACTGTACTTTTAAGGAGTTTTCTGACTTACTTTATTCAACTTATTCCTGCGGTTTAATGGGAGGTTGATCGGCTGCCTTTATGTGCACTGTTACTTTTCAGTACCGGAGTTTTTGCCCTTTTTTGTGCCACTGGATTTGACCCATTAATGACATGAGTAGTCTCTGTGTTTTTGAGAGATACCTGGTGAGAGGGTTGGTGACTTTTTTCAGCTGCCAAACAGGAAACAAGCCCCACCATGTTTCTATTTTTCAACAAGACAGACGTCAAAGTGGGATCAAGACAAGCACTTTGCAAACTGCCGTCTGTCTTTCTTTTATGCTTCACAATCAGTGGCCCATTCTCCATCTGTTCGGTGGGAAACATGCAATCATCATACATGTGAACAGCTTAGCACTTTACAGCTCTATCATGTCTCACTGCCGCTTTACTATCCTCAAAAACCCCACTGGCTGTTGCAGCACTTGCTCCTCTTTGTTCTTTACGTTATGTATCCTTGATTTAACAAAGATTTAATCTTTGTCTGTGTTTATGAAGAGGAATTGGTGTGTTGCTAATCAGAGCCTTTCCCAGCAAATCTAACTTCATATCATTTGTGATCCATGGTCGAATACTTGACTTAAGTGTGTGATATCAAATTGCTCCATATGTGCATATTAATGTTCTCTGAGAGAGCCAAGAGCGTACAAAAATAACTCATTAAGATCTGTATTAGTTTGGCCTGCCACTCGAGCATGTGTAGAGGGATGATTCACAGGAAAGAAAGCAGACTGAGACTGATGGTCACGCAGAGAGCAGCTGTATGAAAGTATCAAAAGGTTAAATGGTAAATGGACTGCTCTTACAAAGCACCTTCCTGGTCTTACAGACACTCAAAGAGCCTCGCACTATACATGCCACATCCACCCTTTTCAATGCACACAGACATACACTGATGATGAAGGCTGCTGCGCAACATGTGAAATGACCGTGAGGATCAAATCGGACTCACTGTCAGGTATTCACACACAGAGCGGCTAAACCTTTGGGAGCTCAGTGCTTTGCCAGGGTTACGTCCGTATTAGAGCTGCAGAGGGTGAAATCCAGGTGTGAATGACAGCGTGTCGGTTTAAGGGGTTTCCTTGTTCAACGTAACTTTTCCACAGTGTGCAGAATTTGGAAAATTTAGCAATGTAGCTAACCTCTCCTGTCAGTGAAGTGACATCAGTCATCAAATCACAGAAGCTCCTGTGCTTCATGAAAAGTACAATCTTCTTTTTGTCAAGTTTTTGAAGTCTTTTCTGCTCAACAACCATCACTCACTTCTTCTGGATGTGCATGGCTTACAGTTTGTCTCTTCTCTTCTACTGTAGAAACATGGTGGTTTACAACATAAGGATCTCTATATTCAGACGATTATACAACATCTTACATACATACAAATGACTACTTTTTTCCATTTCTACAAAGTCTCTTCTGCCAAAGACTGCTTAATGCCACACACTTTACATTTAAAGGTAGAGTTTGTAGGATTTTACTAAAAAAATAAAATATCAACCCTGTACAGGAAAAATTCTGCCCAATCATCACTTCTAGGCCTCTTTTCATGAGTGTCAGTGTCTGTATCTGCCTCAACCCCCTCCTTTGTCTTTATGTTGATTTTTTGTTGTATCGGGTTATGTCTGGTTGGAAAGTAAGCATGGTTAAATCAACCACAGAGCGTCCAGTGGGAAAGTGACTTTCTGTGTTGATGAACGGCAGTGGAAGCTAATAGAGCTGCCTTAATAGTGGATGTAGCACAGGGGAAGAAAGACCCAACCAAAGTGAAATGAAACACCAAACAGATATAACATTTTCCTTTATGAGGGTGAAGTTTGGCTTGACTTTCACTCACTATCACTTGGAAACTTTGAGAGCAGCACAGGACGAAGAGCGACACAAGTTGGCTTTCTGCCAACCAGATATGTGTTAAATACCCATGATTGGTTTGTGCTAACATGCCAAGTCAAGTTCATGGCTCTCAAGTCTCTCCCATGTAGAAATGTGATGCTACAGGTGGTTGCTGGGCTAGAGGATGTGTTCACGTAGTCATAGTCGGAGGCTGTGGGTGTGTGCTGCCGCTGGCACTGACCCAAGAAGGAGGAGCCCAGTTTGAATGTTGTATTTGCTAACAAGTAATGACAATTCCTGCAGACCTTACTTTCAACAGTGGGTTATTTAACCAGTTTAGTGACTGTACTGTAGCTATAAGTCCAATTTCATTTAACTACACAAAACATCATGATTCAAAATGTTGCTCCATCTCCATTAGTTGACTTTTCTCTAAGGAACTAAACAATCTTAAAAAAAACACATAAGAGGAACAAAAAGATAACCTGACATCATTACTCATACATTTAAAACACCAAAAATCACAAAGCAAGACCCTTCTTGTTAATTTTTAAAGCTTCATGTCAGTGGAGTGTGTGTGGTGCAGGAGTGACAGTGTGATATTGACCTTCTACTTTTCAGACAGCAGCTGCTTTTAAGAAACTCCTGATAACGTTGGATCTTGCCAGTCTACTGATGGTCTCACATGGCCGGTAGCATACCATTAAACACTTTTAAAACGTCCATCACTTCTTCACTTTTACAAACTGTGTTATTGTCTTTCTTTTTCATGCAGTCTTTGGTCTCCACTGATACAGCTTGTACTAAGTAAATGTTTGCTCTTGCTCAAGAGAAAATGAATAAAATAGTCAAGTGATGCACAATTAAGTCAAGTAGATGACAACTAATGGCTAATGTTTGGAGTTAGATAAGCTGGCTGCTCTTAGAGGGATATCTTGACAATGCACTTATCATGTTTGCACAAGCTTGGGCAGTATGCAGGATGAAAGGCTGTGTAGCGTTCGGAAGAGGCTGATTGTTTGAGTGAAGTACAATCCTGGATCCTCTGCCTGAGCTAACAGCAATTAAAGAGGGGTATTAGGCTTTCCCTTATGCTAAACATTGGTATAAAGTAACAATGCTGTATGGTCAGACTAAACATTGCTGGTTGTCAAACTGCCGACTTGCTTAAATGTTGAGGTCATCACATAAGATTCTTCTATTTGGTTGCTGAAGGTAGAGGGGCAGGCCACAAACACCTCCAGAGGGATGGGGGTTTGCGGAGCAAGAAGCCTTAAAGAGACAGTTGCTAAAACAAACAGTTTCTGACAGAGGCAGAAATAAGGGTTTCCTTAAACACCAGTGAGAGAAAAAACATTTTCTTCTGAGAACTGTAAATAATGTAAAGCTTTGTAATTATAGGTTCAAAGGGATTGTACAAAGCCTAAAAAAGCACCATACCCCCATTAAAGAATAACTATGTGTTGGTTCAAAAAGTATGAGGGACCTCACTTCTCAACTACTGCTCTATGATTGTGTCTGAAGTTTGTAGTCAGACTACAAACACTGACAAGCTCACAGAAAAGAGTCGGAGCGCGTTTACCTTCTATCTGTTAAAAGATATCTGCTGGCTACCTGCAGGCAAACACACACCAACAGGCGCCTCTTTCATTATTGTCAAACAATATTTCATCCAGAGTTTCTGTAAGTCATGTCAGTTTCCTTATGTGGGTCAGTGTGAGTGAATATTGTCTCCCATATAACTTAATGCCCTCTACTCCTAGACAAGTTTCAAAAGTCAAAGTAAGAATAAGAATAATAAGGCATTAAACCTTTTCCTTGCTTCTGGCAAAATGAGCAGAGCTTCAGGTGTGAATGCAACCTGAGCTGAGTTATCCAGCTTCCAGTAGAGCTTCATTGACAGTCCTCACACCAGCTCAAATTTACCCAAATTCTTGTTTGGGTGTGAACACACCTTTAAAGGCCAAATTAAACAGACTCTGGTAGAGTCGCTTTAGAGAGCTCGCTAACCCCCTCTCCAGCTGATATATTGTAATCTTACTCACTCATGGTTTTACCCCACTCTGTCCCTGGTTATTAGTCTATTTATTGATCGTAAGAGCCTGGGCTGCAACAACATTTATTGGTCAGACCTGGAGTGTGCTGTGTTAAGTAGCTGCTCTCTTCTTTAAATAAGCGTCTCTATAGCTGAGGACCCATAGCAATTTAAATTCATTATTCTGTCTTATTTGTTTTGCTATTTTGGGATCTGTAGCCTATTTTCCTCATTTCTATTCAATTTGCATACATCATCTAAACAGTGTGAGCAGTGTGTGTTGTTTACTGAGGGAAATATTACAGGTTACAACTCTCAGCCTGATTTTATACAAAGGCAGATACAAAGAGAAGGACTTTTATCTGAGACAAACACAGTGTTATTTTGTGTTATTTATGCCTTTCTCTAGGTTTGTTCATGGTGTACAGTTTGTTCTGTTTGAGCTTAATGAAGTGATTTTTGAAGAGGGATTAAGTATCAGGCAGTGTGCGGATTCATAAACAACTTACCGTCTTGATCCTGGACTCTCAGTCTCCTTTATCTTTGTCATGATTATTGTCTCTGTATCTCTATTTCTCCCACAATCCCTCAGTTATAATCTCAATTTAGAGCTCCTCCTCTGACCACAGCAGTAGCCAACTCATTTTAAAACCCAAGATTACACAACTGCCCTTCTCCGTATCTCAGACTCTTCATCTCTCTAGCCCTCTGCTCGCTAATCCAAGTATCTTATCTCTCAGCTCTGCTTGCCTCCCAACTGTCCACCTAATTCCCCCCCAACCCCCCCACCCTGTCCATCCTCCTTCCATCCTCCCTTCATCCTCCTTGACTTTGTACTCCCTTCACCTCCTTGTCTCTCCTCCTTTGTTTCACGTTCAGGCCTTCAGATTGAGTTTATTGCTATGACAGGCGATCATCAACAGAAACTACAAAACGTTATGGGTGCACGCACCGGCCCACGCACGCTAGCATCTACAGTTCAGCACAGAGGCATGCAGGCAGCGGGTGATCACACACACACACACACACACACACACACACACACACACACACACACACACACACACACACACACACACACACACACACACACACACACACACAAACACACACAGAATCTCTTTCACAGCTGAATGAGCATTCACTCCCTGTGTGCTCGGCTCTCTCTGTCTGCACAGGCAGTGAGGAAGAGCGAAAGCGGCCGGTTTCGGACCTTCGCAGATAGAAGCTAATGACTGTCTGATTAATTCATTAGCTGACACTTTACCGCCCCGCTGCTGGAGTCAAAGCTGTTTACTTTTTTATTATAGTCTTAGGCTGCCTGCTAAAAGTCAACAATGGAACCATCAGTCAGAAAAACTCAGACAATCTATATTTTGCCGGTAAAACATCCTCACCTTCGTTTATAACTTACTCATTATTCACAAGTTTGTGTGCTTTTTCTAAGAGCTTGTAAGCTAAATAACTTTGGAGGGATCTTTTTCAAAACAAAGAAAGATGACTTAAAACTGGGGAGTATTACATTTACATTTCTTAGTTTTCTCTGTTTATTACACAAGGTTTAGAGAGCTGAGTTGGTGCTAGCTTATCTCGAAGCTTGTTTGGGGTTTGGCTTCTCCTGGTGCTCTTTGTTCTGGAGAAATAATGGTCTGTGAAGGAAGAGGTTTTCATGGGGCTAAGATAATCAAAAACCAAGATTGAGTTTTCAAACAAAACATACCAATTACTTTCCTGTTGATAAAAACATTTTTTATTTTCCTGAAATACAATTCTTCAGGAGGAGCTGTAGGTCCAGTGTTTGCTAGCTTGTTAGCGCTCTGTTTGTTGTTATGTGAGGATTTTTTAGTGTTCATTATTTACAAGGTTTTTACACAAGACCAATATCCAAGCACAGTGGGTTGCTGTGTTAAAGATTTCAAAAGAAGATTTTGCTGGTTTGCAAATAATTTAAAGCTCTGATTTAATTAAATAAGAGCAAAGAGGACAAATCAAATGTTTAAATGGTAAAAGGTTACCGTCTTATACAAATGATATGCTTATTTTAAACATGATGCCAGCAACACATTTCTAAAATATTGTGACAGTGACAAAAAATCCAGAAAAAGTTGTATTTCCAAAATGAAAAATTTCCTGAGTGATGAGCTACAGGTCAGCAATATGAGTGGTTATTAAAACGGTATTTCACAGAAGCTGAGTGGTAAAGATGAAAAGAGGTTCATCACTTTGTAGGAGACAGTGCAATTAGCAATTAATTCACAGTTTCTTTTGTATAAAGCTACAAAGAATCTTAAGTTTTATCATCTACAGAGTGAAATATTAAACAGTTCTGAGAAGCTGCAGAAATCTTTTAAAAATGATAAGTCCAAAAACCAAAGGTGATGATCTTCAGGGGGCGCTGCTCCTATCATCATCAGCACTTTTCAAAACCACTGTCTGTGGACACAATGTGTTGCTTCTTTACATTTGACTTTATGTTTGGAAATCATTGATGGTGCTCTCTTCTCTTTGAAACAGAGAATGAAAAAGTGGCATGTTGTCAGTGCACAGTTCAAAGCCAGCATCCCTGATGTTATGAGGAAACACAAGTACCCATGACATGGAAAGCTTACACATCTGAGAAGGCCCCTCAAATAACCAACAATATATATACGGGTTTGGTGCAACATATGAGCCAATCCACATTCTGCATCTCACATTACAACAGAGTGGCAGTCACCCATTGCACAAATATGACATATTAAGAAAACTCAGCAAAAGGTAAACATGGCCCTGTTCCTTTTTTTATTTGATTTTTCTTAACATTGTGCTGAAATTAAATTTAATATATATTTTCCCAAAATATATAATTTTCACTATCAGCACTCCATATATTGCTTTTGAAAAGCTTGCAATCAGTGAGGTTGAAATGAACTGCAAGCCATCAGATTTTGTTTGAGGACTCAGGGTGCCTTGCCAAACAATTGAAAACTCCACAAAGTTGTCTTTCACTACAAAACAACTGGACCATGTAATTAAAATGGATAAAAACACAAAATAAAGACGCTTCAAATCAATCATTGTCTCTGCAACACGCCAGAGGGGTTATCTTCTTCAAGCAGAGCTGTGTTAGCTTTAGCTCAACAGAAGTCAAACTACCTTCATGAGGGTTCTTTTTTTTTAAATGTTGACAGTAGGCACCTTTCACATCTTCCAAAGCAGGGATGAAAAACAAACAGCTGGAAATAATCTGGATTCTCTTTGTCTGCACAGCATTCAGTGTTGTGAAAACTTTGACCAAAGTGGGTCAGATAAAATCTGTGGTCATTTGGGCTCATCAAGGACTTTCATGTGGTGCTCATTAGGGAAAAAACAAACAAGGGAACAAATAGTGAAAGTCCCATATCCCACAGAGTTCAGTCCATCACAAGGTACACTGATCTCCTGTACACACTCTGCTCCTGACACACTGGCTGGTTTTGTATCTCTTGCTGTCTTTTCCACTTTATCTCCACAGCCCAAGAAATAATAACAGAAATGATGATGTTTTGAGCCGGCCAAAGCGGGATGATACTGTGGCAGACTCCTCCTTGGCTGGCCTTCATGGTCTAGTTTTTTCTCATCTCCATCAAATCCTTTGTCTTACCCACAAGCTCCTCTCTCAGCCGGCCAACTGTTACTGAGGCAAAGTCTTACTTGGCTGAGGACAAGTGAAAGCAGGACCTCTTTCCTCTCCCTCCGCTGTGAATTCAGATTGATCCGCTGGCTGATTAGTGATTAGCCGGCTCCTTAATTCTATCTTTAGTCAAACCTGGAAACAAAGTGCTTTTCAGGGCTCTCCAGTTGGCTGAGGAGTTTGAGGAGAAAGATGAAAGAGCAACCGGCTGTCAGACGGGCTTTCCATCCCGAGGTTAGCTAACTTGGCGCGCGTAAAGCAAGTAGAGCAAATGGATTTGAAGAGTCAAAAAATGAAGCAGCAGAGCGGGGAGAGCTGTCCTAAATGGGAACAGTCACCTGTGGGGAACGATAAGAGCTGGCAGATGGATGCAGCGATAAATAGACAGATGGGTAGTTAGATAGACGAATGGGGCTGATTTTCTGAGATGGAGGGATGATGGGCAGATGGGGTAAAGAGATATGGTGGAAAATGGGAAAACTTTCTCTATGCATGTGCTTGAAGGCTCACTGTTGTCTCTGAGGTTTGTTTCGCCAGTCACTCATCCCTCTCTCTTACTCTGTCCCTCATTTGGCCTCTGTCTTCTACCATTACCCTCCCTTCCCTCGTCCCCCTTTCCCCCTCGCTGTCTTCGTCTCAGCCACCACTGCACTCACGGGATATTTTTAATAGAATTAGGCTGCTCTTGTTATCAGTGGAGCGGGTAGCCACGGAGTGAGGCGAGATTGAAACAGCGATTTCCAATTTGAGATTGTGTCACACACATCTCCCTGCGCTCAGATAGCATCAACGAATCAGCGCCACCATCTCTCTCTGGCTCACTTTGTCCCTCTTTGCCTCGCTCGGGCATCTCTCGCCGGGTGTTTTAGCCCTCGCTCTGGCCTTTTTTCACACATGCAGGACCAACATCTAAATGCATACATGCTCTCCTCTCTGTCGCTCTGGATCGGCTGGTTTCTCCTGACACTTTATCTCCTTGTCTCTTTCACTTTTATCCGGCTCTCACACAGAACACGTCTCTCATCCCCCCTCCAAAGTCCTGTCTGCGGACTCACTTAGTACCTCCAAATGCAGCTCCACTCTCACTCTTTCCTCTCCTCTTTTCTTTTTACACTTTGTGCTCATGTCTTTCCCACTCCTCCCACACTTGCTCGTTCCTCATACCTCCAACTCCCCGCACGCTTTCACTCCTCTTCTCGCCTTCTCCTTTTTTTGCATCTCTCATCCTACACAACTCCTTTTCCTCCACCCTTCTCCTTCTTTTCCCATCTTGTCCAGTGTCACTCTTTCATTCCTCACAAATGTTCCTCCCTCCTTCATTCTTCATCCCGTGTTGCCTCTTCCTCCTCCACCATCCCTCTCTTGCTGCCTTCAGGCGTTGGATCCCTTTGACTTGTCTTGTCAGGTCTTTGGGTTTCTGTCTTACCTCCTGAGATATATTGTGTGTGTTCATGCAGTACAATCCTCATTGCTTGTGGCCTTGTGTGTGTGTGTGTATGGCCTGTGTTTGAGAGGCTGGATTGATGCTGCTGCTGGAGTGTGTGTGCACGTGTGGGTGTTTGTTAGCTCTTTCACTGGATCCCATGGCCGGAGGCTCTTTTTCTCTTTACAATAACGCCACAATTCCACCTTTTGTGAGAGCTCGACAGAAGCGCTGCCTTAACACGAGGCCCTCCTCTAATACCCTCTTCCATTAGTCGAGCCAGCTGAGCAACCTTGATTCTCCCTCTCCACTTTCAAAAAGTTTATTCCTCTCCATGCCAACATTTCTCTCATTACAATAATTGCTAAATCCACGATGTGTGAACATTTTCTATTACACACCCTCTCGATGTCTTTATGGAGATGAATGCAAAATTTGACCGGGGCTTGCTAAAGATTTGACCCCTCAGCTGGGAAAAAAAAGAGTTTGTCTTCATCTTTCTCCCACCTCCTATTCTTCTCTCTGTCATAACAGAAACCAACTTAGATTTCTTGGCAGAAGTAACTTCAGTATTTCAGTTTGTAGTCTTTGCAAGGAAATACAAAATCCAAGCCCAACTGAAGGACAGGTCTTAGGTCACCTTTACACTTAAATACAAAAGAATGTGCAAATGACATGGCGTATAGGCAGAAAGCCTGCTCCAGCTTTGTGAATTATTCAAGTTTTCAACTGCAGGGTTAATAGTTCAAAGACATCCTGTAGAAAACATAATGTAGCCTTTTTTATACACCCACATGCATGCACAGATATACATCTTGGCATGCAGCTGCAGAAACAAAGTAACTGTTTTTGCTGATTTGCATTTAGATATCTACTGGCTGAAGTTGCTTTTTACCGTAAAGATTTCTCCAGGCTTTACATTGGTCTTTGGGGAGCAGAGGAAAGTTGAAGATGAGGCTCTGGGTCGATGAAAAACAAAAGACTGGTTCTTTAGTATTTGCTACCTTAAAAACTACAGTGCAATTATGTATTTGACCTTGTGCATTTTACTGTCTTATGTTGAAAAAAATACTTTGTGAAGTTTTAGCTTTTAGCATCCGAGCATCTGTACTTGTGTAGCTCACAATAAAATATTGGTTCAAAATCTCTACAAAAGGTGTAGCATCACTTCAACAAGGCAACAGTATTGGGGGAAAAAGGCTTTATATCATCCCTCTGGTACCCTTGTATAGCTTTACAGGATTTACAGCTCAAAAAAGATAACTCATTATTCTTCTTCTCTCAATGATGTTTTAGAAAACTCTTATTTCAGCCTGTATAAAAAAGCTTTGTTGTAATTGCTGTCTCTTTAAGGCTCCCCACTCCACAAAACCCCCTTTCTTCTGATTGGCCAGCCCTCTTGAGTTTTGTCAGAGGCAGAGCTATGAGCAGATCTTGGTGTTTAAACCCTGTCCCTCCTGTGTCAGCCAGCAAGGAAAATCACAATCTTATAATTTCAGCAAATGTCATGAAGATGTCATGGTCTCAGTAATATGCATTAGTAACAAAAATATTTAAAAAAACCTCTGAATACCTGAAAAAATTAAGAAAATGAAAGAGAAAGGTGGATGTTTGGGGAAAAAAGGCCTCAGTAATAGGCAGATATGAAGGTAACATAATGTGCCCAAAGGTAGATATTTTTACTTTCACATTTTCACTGGAAAATACATGATATGACTTTTATTTTTGATTTGGCAGGCTTCCTCTGTGTGGTTGGTGGTTATTTCCACACTGCATCTGTGCTAAGCTAGGTTTAACAAGCTTAGTCCAACATTTTTTTTTTTTGGCATGGTAACTCTTCTCAGTTACTGGTTGGTACTGGCTGCCTTTAGATTTGATTCAAGACTTTATGCCAGAAAAGTCTCTGTCAAGAGATGATGTCAACTTTTAACCCAAACCATGATCTTTTCTGCTGAACTGAAATATAATGATTTATCTTACCAAAATGTGGATAATTTAGCCATGTTGGCATTGTAACTATTTGGTAAAGGGTTGTGTAAAACAAAGTAATATAATATCTATTTTCAAATGCTTGTAAGTATCTTAGATAAGGTATGTAGCTCATTATTACTGACAGAAAGATGAAATGAATGAATAAGATTGAGTCCCTTTTACATGAGATTAAGAAACATAAGTTATACTTTAGTGTGTGGCAGAATGATGGAGAGCAGGACAGAGATGGGGATGTTTTAAATGAAAAAATTAGACTCCACACCTCTTCACATTCATATATTTACAGAAATAGTCACCTTTGATTGCATTCCAACAGTTTTAGAAAAAAAATCAAAGGCAGATTTCTTGGAAATATTAAATAATGAAAAAACATTAAGAGGGATATACGTTACTTTTGAGATGTAACATGTAAAACATACTTTTTAATCATAGATGAAAAACCATTAGCCCTAACTTACTGTTAAGAATCATCAGAGATCATCAAATACATTTGTCTAGGGGCTAAAACTTTTTTCGGCAGACACTGAGGCCTTGAGGCTCTCGTGAAATAAAAATTATTTTTGATTGAAGGGAGGCTACGACGCAAGCTACTTTTCTGAGGACTCATTTAAAAAGAAAGTGGATTAAGTAACACTTTTTTTTTTATCAGTAGGGTATTTTCAATGATATTTTAAGGTCAGATGGAAAGCTATGGTGGACCAGATTTGGCCCACGGGCCGCAAGTTGATGTTCATTGTCCTAAATGATAAGGCATGTCTGCAGATGTTGTTTGCTCCAGTTCACACTAAGAATTAAAAACAACTGAGTTCCTGATTGAAGATACAACAGACTTGTATCTTTGTAATTTTTGTATAAAATAGTTTTCTATAGAGTTAGAATTTTACAAGAGTTAAACCAGAGTTTACATTTTTGTTATTGTGATGACCCCATGATTTGGACAATAAACACAGATGTTCTTTTTAGTTGAGTAATTATTGACGCAGCAAGCATCATTTCTATTTTCCTGGAAATTACTCAAAATAATGTACAGTTTTGAAGTAAATGAAGCAACAAAGCCCATGATATATCTTGTATTGTGAAATCAAATGTCTTGCACTATGGTCAATATGTCATGATACGTCTCATATTGTGGCCCATATATCATGATATGTCTCATATTGTGGCCCATATATCATGATATGTCTAATATTGTGGTCCATATATCATGATATGTCTCATATTGTGGCCCATATATCATGATATGTCTCAAATTGTGGTCCATATATCACCATATGTTTTGCATTGTGGTCCATATATCACCATATGTTTTGCATTATGGCCCATGTATCAGAAGATGTATCATATTGTGGTCCATATGCCATGATATGTCTAATATTGTGGTCCATATATCAGATTTGTATCATATTGTGGCCCATGTATCATCATCTGTTTTGCATTGTGGTCCATGTATCAGGATATCACATATTGCGGCCCATCACAATAAGTTTTGTAAGATGGCCTGTGTGTCACAATATGTCTTGTGTGGTTTTGCTGATACTCTGCAGCCTTTATGTATTGAAGTAGAGGAAGCTATCATTGGTTTGTGTAAAAGAATTAGTCACATCCATATCCACATGTAAAGAACAAGAATAGCACTCTCCTCTGTCTGACCTTTTTGTTTTTCTAATCAGTCACAGCATAGTTCTTCATGATAAACTGGTGCTCTATTGGGAGTAGAACAACACAATCCAGTATTTAGCTCTTTAGCATTACTTAATGCACTGACAAGAGATTGGCATCAAATCTGCAAAATTTCCCATGGGACAAGAAACTTTTGCCTCACTTTTTTTTGTCACAGTCTCAAAATTTAAGAATAGCAACACATTTGCACTTGCCAAAACCCAATTAAATGTTGCAATGCGATGTACCAGAGTTAGTTCAAAGCTGATTTGCATCTCCAGTCCCTCAGCACATCTCAGTTAAAGCATCCACACAATGATTTATGACAGTAAACAAACAGGATGGGACACTCATATACTCACACTCAGTATTCAAACACTCACATACACACTAATACACTGAAGTGAGCTGTTTAGTCATGAGTGATGAGCTTCTGATGGGAGCGATTTGATTACACCGGCTGTTTGTCCTCGGAAATCTTACCCTCCACCTCTCTGTCTCCCTCCTTCCTTTCTTTCTCCTCCCACCGCGCCAATCCATTTCCCTCTGAAAGTGACACTTTAAAAGGTTGATAGTGTTTTGGCCGAGTCTGCGAGCCTCAGATCGATGGCAGGCGGAGAGTCGCATCGTGGTACTGCGTGGATGTTGCGTCTCTGGACACAGGAGTTGAAGTCAACAAAATGGGTGAAGATACCATTCGATTTGTTGCCACCTCATGATCCTCAGGTCCCTGTAGACAGAAAATAGTTGAATAATGAGGTTTCTTCGCTTTTCTCTGGTGGTTTAAACCAGCTGAGCTTTTCTAAGTAGAAGAGAAACAAGTTTGTTGTTCAAATAACTGGACACATGCACTTTGAAAGAAACTGCGAACAGGCAGTCTGATGTGAACTCTTTATCCCCAATATCTTCTGAAACTCCAAAAGACACATTTTATTTGTGAAGAAAACACTTAATCTCTGAGTCTCTTTCCTATTTTGCAAAAAGTTGAAAGTTATGTTCTTACCATTGTTGCCTTCACTGTTTTTTAATAACTACACAATTCCTCCATGAAACATTATTTTGCAATCAGAGTGCTCATTCTGGCTCCTATAATTACTCCACCTCTTCTGTTCAGCTCACTGCTCCTCAACAAAGTAGGAGTGAAAATGGAACCCATTTTTATTTTGACAATGGCTGCTGAGGTGTGCTGTTACTGAAATAAGCTGAAGAAGAAATGCAGCAAGTGTTGCTGTTCTCACTTTGTAGCAGATGTGTCTTTAACCAGCCCTGTGGTTAGCAGCGCTCCATCCATACCACCTGGCCTCAGTTCAGCCCTCCACTGAGCCCCCCTCAGAGGTCTACCTCCAGCCCAGCTCTGCTGCTTCCCTCCCCCAAAAGCAGTCTGGGTTTTGGCCTTTGTATGCAGCCAGCCTGGCCTTAAGGGAGCCAAGAGCTGTGGAGCATGAATGGATTACTATCCAGGGGTAAAGCCCACCTTGGGGTGCAAAATGCACCATGGGAGATGAGTAGAAAAGGCCCCCTGGAGGTGAGGAAGCAGGAGTGAAGCCAGCGCAGCCAGCCAAGCCTGTTTCCACACCGGCTCTGTGCACCCTGGGGGCCCGACACACGATCAAACCGTGGAATCAGGGACAAGAAGCAGGGAGATGCACACGTTTCCCTGTTTGAGACACAATGTCCCCAGACTGTGCAACTTTTCCTCCTCACATTCACATGTGGAGTATCAGCAGCAGGATAAAATAGCAGAGCTGAGATCAGGCTGTATTAAAGTGTGAACAGTATAAATATTCATCAGCCAGCGAGCAGCAGCAGCAGAAGGGAAGAGAAGCAGAGAGGGATCTCTGAGGAGGGAACTCAGATTTCTTTTTTTTTGTATCTGCACTACTGTGAAGCGGGGCATTATTGTGTCAGAAAATTTGCTCTCTGCAGTCTGAATGTCATCGCTGTTACTGTAAGTTCAATCTATAACAACCTTGTAAAATGAGGACTCCTTCTACTGGACTCTTTTTTGTAAGTTTTATTCACCTTTATTCGATGTCTGCTTTATTAAAGCTAAAGATCTATTACACAAGAAAAGCCTGGCTGAAAAAGGCAACACAAAATAAGCAATTAAACTCATTATCATATAAACAAATCAATAAAATGATGATTCAGCCCCTCCGCAGATTAAGATTCTGACTGTGCTTGTTTACATCCAGGTGGTAGAGAATAACAGTGGCTGGTATTGTGTGACTGCGCTACAGTCATGATTTTTGGAAACAGAAAGATCACATATCACATAAAAGTCACCATATGGGTCTAAACTACACTTTGGAGGGTTAATCATTTTATTGTTATGGAGGTTGATGTAAGCTACTGGCCCCATTGCAAATGTGTTAAACCTCTTCTTATTGCCATCACCATCTCAGACATCAAGATACAGATGTTAGATATAAATTTATATTTCGTCCCAACAAAATGATAATATATTGTCTTGTATAAGATGTTGACTTGGGTAGGAACAGATGTAGACACCCTTGTTAATTATATTCATGTTGAGTTGATGTTGCGGTCCACCGCACAGCTTTATCCAAAGAGGACACCCTTTCTTGGTTGAGATGTAGTTTAGAAAAGGGTAAAAAAAATACACCCTGTCGTGCGGCATCTCAGAATACCTTGTCAGAGCTGCATGCACCCCCATTAATGCCGTTTGACCATATTTAAATTTAAAATATCAGAAAAACCTCATAAAAATAAGATATTCATCAAGGTTACTGAGTTTTGAACTTTGACATCATAGATATAGAAAGGCAAAAAGCTTCCTTCCCCAATGTTCAGACTTACAGACAACTTTGAATTTTCATCCGTTTGGATTCGGAGAGGAGGGTAGGTGGAGGTTTAGCATCAGAATAGCTTTTCAGACCCGGAGATACCAATATTTGTGTTGGTGTATGCTTAAAGCAGGCTGACGCACTGTATGATATGAATTGCAAGGACGGCTAAGGAGGCTGTAGGCTGATGAATTTCAGAGTATCAGGATATGAACCCTGCAGCATATTAAGACTTTGAGCAGAGAAAGTCTTACCCAAGCTACACAAGCTGTAAGAAGAGCTTAAAAATAAAAGGTAGACTTAAGTGGGTTTTCGATTTTCACATGAAAGTGTAATGGCTTGTTTTGAAACCTTCAGCCTTTTCACTAAATGGACACACTTAAAGGGGGAGGGTTTTCCTTTCTTTTTGAAGTGGGACTGTATGAGGTATTTGTCAATAACTGGGTTTTCTGCCCAAAGGACCCTGGTCAGCACAGACCAGGCAGAAACCTGAAGTGAGGTAAAGCTTTCAGTCCACTGATGTCACTGTAAGTGTGCACTCATGCAAGAATACACTGCATTCAAAAAGTTAAGATTAAGACAGTTTAAGAATTGACAGGAAGCCCATTTGTGGTCACACTATCCTTGGATGGGACACAGTCACGTTCCTCCACTTGCAGTATGCTGATCAGCAGCTGGTCTGACTGCAAGAAGAGACAAAAATTCAACCTCATGAAGAAATTAGATAAATCACTAACACCTGACTGTAGCTTCTCAACTACTTGCAGTAACAAGTAGTTACAAAGGACTGAAGTTTGAAGAACTTTTAGTTGTTACTTTACCTGAAATGATCAGCAGTTACATAAGATTAACCATCTGACTGTATCAAGGTTGTTTTTGTCAGTGCAGCATCCTGGAAAAGAGATTACAGTGAGCAAACAGTGGCTGATGATCATCCAGGTATCAGCTTCCTGTTTTGAAAGCACCAGGGTTGTTTATCCCACCTTGAGGCAAAGGACAAGAATATAGCCTGGTGCAGAAGGGACAACTTTGTTCACTGCCAAGACCAACATCTCTAAAGATCAGTGTCTGGGTTGAAGTTCCTTAAAATGATGAGGTAATGTCAACCCCGTCTTCAGAAGTTGATAGCTGTGCTTTTGATTTGTTCCTGAGGGTTTTGCTACAAAAAGGCAAAGCTGAAGGTATCCCTTTAAAAGATTATCAATCATCATTTTTTTCTGCAGATTATTTTAAAAAACTTGTCAGATCATTGGTCTCAAAGTGTCTTGTGACAATTACAACCCTTGGAAACATCAGTAACTCTAGAACAAGCTTTTTGGCTTCATGGATCTGCTTTCTGCGCTCAATTTCTCACACTTGCACAGAGGGAAAAACAAGCTCTGAGTCCACTTTCATACAGCCCTAAGTAGCTCCGCCTCCCCACCGCTGACCCTCCGCGGGCTCTGGATTGCGACCCAGCATGCTGAGGCCTCGGGGTCCCTCTCCTCTCTTCTCCTTCCTCTGAGCGTGCACTCCTCCTATCTCTCCATCTCCCTGAGTCTTTATCACAAAAACACAGCACTCCACATTTTAATCATGCCCCCCGACTAGACGACACTTTTCCAATTAATGGAACCGCCATCGAGATGCACTGTGACTCTGTGCAGCCGCAATGCGCAATAACACAACCACAACGCCGCCACCGCTTGATGTACAGCCGCCTCCTGAGTTTTGAATGTGAACAAGATGTGTTTTGAAATAGAGATCCGTGGTGAATAAGAGGCTATTGGTGAGGCAGCAGAAGAAGGGGAGAGTGAATGAGTAATGCTGCTGTGAAGCTGCTGAGTGGCCAACAGTGGACTGGGCAGCTCTTAGGCATGAATGTATGGAACTGTATGAATGTGAAGCAGGGTATGACTAAAAAAGAGCCTGCACCCTCAGCAGAAAGCCGCGCTGGATAAATAATAAAGGGTCAGGAGCTGCTGTCATCGCTCTGGATTGTGTCACTTAAAATCAGAATCTATTGATAGGTCATCCAGTCTGCTGTTATCCTCCGCCAGCAGAGCATTGAAATATTACCCGCAAGTGAATGACTTTAAAGAGGAGGTTTTAACTTCCTATCCTGGCACCGTAAACTGTGAGAGAGGAAGTCAGGGAATAAATGGAAGCGTTTCTGAGTTTCACTTGCCTCTGTATTGGCGCTTTATTTCAGGGATATATTTCCCGGTGTGTATTTATAACTCTGGGCTCATTCCAGCCCAGACAGGGACCGATCACTTCTCCCAGAGCCCACGAGTACACGGCGGTGCTGTGTGTTTGTGATTATATTTGGGTGTGGAGACATAGTATACGCTCTTAGTCATTTGTACCAGAGCACAAATGTGTGTGTGCTTGTTGTAAAGTTAGGCATTCAATTTAAGCCTCCTGTGAATGCACACACACACACAAACACACACACACACACACCCTCAGAGAGATTCAAACTGCAGACTCCCTCATGCTGCAGCTCTTTATGCAACTTGTGCACCTCACAGCTTGCCTCTTCGTTGCTTCGTATATTAACTTGCCCTCCCACTCCATCAATCAGCTTGACATCAATCAGCGGGAATCCGCTGTGCATAACATGTTTATGAAACGAAATAATTTCCCGTTGCCTCACTAGTCCCAGAAACAAGTGGAGCATTTTATACCTGGTTCTCCTTGAAATGGCTCCTCTCTGCACTGACACAGGAAGGTTGAGCGCCTGTATTAACCAGAGGTAATTGAATGTAGAGGTAACAGTGCACAGTTTAGCATGAGGATTAACCCTTTCACCTCTGCTCTCTCTGAGCTTTGTTAAAGACACTGTGCAGGTCCAGCTGCTGTACACAGAGAGAGGTTGTTTTGCTGATTTGGAAGTATTTAAAATTTTGGGCCTGTCTGACCACCGTAGTTCAACTAAGGTCCCAGCTATTTATCATGAGTGACGGGTTGGAAGTGGAAAAACTCAAACCTTTCTGTGTGAGCAATGGAGCTGTCTTATAACCCACAGTTAAGAAACCAACTGGGTGCTTACGAGCTCTTTTTTGCAGCAAAAGACAAAAACAAGCTAGAGCCATTCATCTATTGTTTGATTTTATGCATATTTCCTCATTCTTGAGAGATTTCATTTCATTCAGAGAAGGAAAAGAACTCTCAAAAGTGCAGATTTAATCTCGACTTTGCCGTGATGATGCAGAGTGCTGACATTTGGTAAAGAAATCTCACAGGGAAAAAAAAAATCCAACTAATGTTTCTTCTCAACCTTGAATCTGAAGTTGTAATAACCTCATTTCACCGAGGTCAGGATACTTTTTAGCATTTCTTCCTCTGATTCTTTTCTTCTCCTTTCCTTTTTTTTGTCTCCACAACTTTAAGAATAGCTTGTGGCTTTCTGAAGGTCACTGGAGCGGACATGCAAATTGTCGCCTGAAGAAGATGTCAGGAAGTACCAGACATTTAGCCCGTAATTGGTTTTGAGGGAATATTAAAAGGGAGGCAGGAGTTTGACTCGGAGAAAGGTGTTTAAGACAGTGATCCAAGGTCAAAGACAGGGTGTGAGGATTCACTTTATCCCACGGGGAGGGAAGGCAAATATTCAACATGATACAAAACGTAGAGGAACAGAAGAGGAGGAGGGAGGAAGAGGAGACGTTTATGTGAATGAGAAAGAGAAAAGTGCTGTAATTGCTCCAAAGGGAATCCATATTCCACATGAGTAGGTTCAGTGATACCTAGAGTAAAATCAACATGACGAGAGAACACAAGGAAAAGGAGCCAGAGAAAGAGGATGGGGTGGGGAGGGACAGAAAAGGAGACAAAGTGAAGGAGACAGGAAGTAAGAGGACGGCTATGTCTCCATTTCCAGGGAAACACAAACTGAGCTCGTTTCCACCAATTACATTCATGTCAGTGTACGTCCTGGATTCAAAATGCAACAACAGCCTGGAGGGGCCTTCACTCTCCTGCTACACACTCCACATCTCTGCCTTCCTGCCTGCCACTCCACTCGTCTCTGCCACACACACACACTCCACAAAAACTCACACACATCCACCCACATGCGCAGACGCTGGGTATGAACATATCACACTCACGCATAATAATCTCATCACTCCCCCTAGCTTTGTCTCTCTTTGTCACCCACTCACATTCACTCACACACCCACCTACAAACCAGCCACACACTTTCCCACCAAGCATTTCTCACACACACCCTCTCACACACACACACACACACACACACACACAAATCTCCTCTGTCACTTCCCTCCACCGTCTCCCGATTCCGTTTCTCTCACTCCCTTCTCCTCAGGCTCTCCATCCATCCATCCACCCCCTACTTGTCTCGTTCTGTCTGCGCACACACACTTTGCTCTGTGTGTGTGTGTGTGTGTGTGTGTGTGAGTGTGTTTGTGTGTGTCTCAGTGTGTGTGTCCCCTCCTCTCCTCTCAGATGATAGTAATAAGGCCGGTGATTGCCGGAGACAGAGATGAGGGATGGCGCCTATTGATGATCGTGCCTGTGACAGCCTGGCAGCGAGCTAGACGCACGGCCTTCATTATTAGCCGTAACAATAACAGCAACGCTCGGGCCCTAATTGAATGAAAAAGGCCGCTAGCAGCCCGCCACACAAGCTGAAGGGAAGGTGGGAGAGATCGACGAAAAAGCACGGACAGGAGGTGGGAGTGATGGAGAGTTGAAGAGGAAGAAAGACAAGGGGCTGGAAAAAGAGGAAGCAGATGGAAAATAGAAGCAAAGAAGGGTGCATGAAGGAGCATAAGTGCACAGAGAAGGAAGGAGAAAAAGCACGTGGAGGCAGGAGGTGAAGCGGAAAGTGTGAAAGGCAGAAGCCCGCTGAGTGCTCCTGTGGGAGCGTGACAAGGCGAGTGAGGGAAGCGTGGACAATTAGGGCATTATTATTGAGTAGAGAGGTGAATAAATAATTGACAACATTCTGTTTGAGTGGGGAAGAAGGAAAAATGAGGGTCATAAAGCAGAGAGAGGAGTGTTGAAAGAGGAGAGGAAAGCACAGCACAGTGAGAAGGATGCTGGCACAAAGAGAAAATTTGAGCAAAATTTCAGAGTTTGTTGACAAAAATGACAAAAAAACTGATCCCTTTCAGCTGGAGAGATGAGCTGGTTTCAAGTTATTTCGCATTTTTACTTTGAAATGGGAACAAATTCAAACCAATCACAAGGAGTGTGTAACTGGTTTGAATGAGTTGTCTCAACTTGATTATTTCGGTCAATGCCTGCAGAATCCTCAGATTCTTACCAAACAACTTTTTAGACAGGGTTTGGATTTTGAAGAGCTTTAACACTTTTTAGACCTTCAGCAGTCATAGAAGCACAGTGCAGAGTTATCATGCCTGTTTTTTTGCTTGAGTAATACACACCAGATGAAGATTTTAAGACCAATTGAAAAATTGCAAGAATCTGCATTTTACAACGTGTTAATCTGGTACACCGTATCACATACAGTTTGATGCCCCTGCACAACCTAAAGCTCCATGGTTCAAGTGAAGGAAAAAGCCCCCAGATCATGATGGTGCCCCTTCCACTGTGCTGCATAGAAAAAAACTTCTCAAGTGGGATCTCATCCCTGTAATGTTGCAAGCCATCAGAACTGTTAAGGTTATCTTTTTTCTATCATCAGACTATACAACTTTCCACAACCTTTTAATGTCCCATGTTTGGGTGGATGTCAACGGATGTCATCTGATGGTTACTGGGCTGCAGTCGGCTCCAGTAACAGCGTTAATGATTTGGTTTCAGACAGCCAAGGAGATCCCAAAGCTTAGTGTCGGTGACATTTCTTTACGTCTACCACTTGAATTTTCTGTTCCATAACCCTCAGGATTTTTTAAGAAATTCAAAACGACTACGTCCAACCTCAGTAGCAATGGTGCGTTATGAGTGACCTCGCTTATGCAGCTCAACAATCCAACCAATTCAAAGGAAGAAAGCTATTTAGCCTTTACCTTCAGGAGGTCATTACAGTGTGAATATCTGACAAAAAATGGCATTGAATCCTCATTGGATATGACTCAGGCATTGAGCTTCCTTTTTAACAGCTATAGGGTGGCAGTCAGTCCTGTGAGCTGAGCTGTGCCTCTGATTGGATGGTTAAATGATCCTTATATCTTCTTTACTGCTGAGTTGGAAAAAAAATGACCCACCGTACAGTGTGTGCCGATAGCAAAATCAATATTTCAGACCCAAGCCATTTTTTGAACCAGGCTGTAAATTTGCTCTTCAATCCTGTATAAGACCTTTTATTCTGGTCTTTCTGCAGCTAGCTTAAAGCAGATCCTTAATGACCAGCAACTTTTTAGCACTTCTGCGTAGGCTTCATTTATCTGAACCAGATGTTGCCCCTTGGTTACAACAGCAAACTATGTAATCTCTTGGTTATTTCTTAAATATATTTATGCTATTTCTGCTCCATTGTTAGCCATACGTACAAAAAAGAGAAATTTTCTGTTGAAGAAAAAACTCCTACTGCCTGTTAACATACCTCTCCCTGTCAAACCTTACTGATAGAGTTCTTGACAGAGACATTTCTGGGTGAGAGCCAAAAGACACCTTGGCTGTTTTCAGGGAAGTCCAACCTGAACACAGGCACCAAAACTCAATGTGAAAATCTGTGCCATCTTAATTCTGATAATATAATTTTACCAGGGAAACTGGAAAACTCTCAGTAGTTTTTGTTCTTGCTCCTAAAGGATTTTGCGTCAGATATTTGCTGACTGATAGGAAGTACTGTCAGTAATCTAATGCGACTGTTTCTTGTCTAGTGGTTAGACTCTCTATGGATTTCTGGGATTCATATTTGCAGCATTGAGCCCAGTCTTGTATCTGTCTACCAAGCTTTGTGGTGTTGGTGTTTTGATAGTGAAGGGTTAAATAGAGTCTGATGTAGAAACACAGGTAAGAAGTTAACTCTTCTGGGACCTTCATGTTTTCTTTTTCCAAAGAGCACCGGGAAGACAGTTTGCTGTAGGTAAACACTGAAAATTCAAACTCTACCTTTGACCGTTGAAAACATAAAATCTTCTAACTTCACGTCCAATAACTTTTTTTTTTCCCTCTTCCAAGACAGAAACACTGACTGTGCCAAAAAAGAGAAACAAACTGATTCAGCACTTGAGATGCTGGTGTGACAGGCTCTTTGTTCTGGATAACCTCATTGGCCCGTGTTTTAACAGAATCAAATTTCAGAACACTTAATGTGTTGAGATGTTTTGGATAGCAGACTATAAAAGTTCAGAGTAAAGGCTGCGGTAAAACCAGACAACAAGAGGCATGGCTCCTGGAAGAGAAACAGCTGTTGAATCTTTGATGATAACTTTGAGTCCAACACGGAAAAACTCTGAGTATTTTGCTGGAGGCAGAAATCTAAAAACTCAGGCAATTTAGTGAGACTATTTTCTATCTTCTGTTAATCTTGATGAACCCATCCTTTTAAGGGCAGAGTGTAGTTAGAGGTCACCATCTGTAGCACAGACTGGACAAACTAGTAGAGTCTAGACTTTTTTTTTAAATGTATTTAGCAAGCGGCTGAAAATGCACCCGATGGAAAGCAAAGACATTGGAACAAGAGTGCTTGTTTATGTATGCAGAATAATTTGTACTGATAAACATTTTTAATGGTGAAAATTTGGCAAAAGTAGGATCATTCAACAGCTTCTCGTCAAGGGAAACGATCTTTTCTTGAGTTTTTCAGATGGGGGAGTTAAGCAAGGGCAAGCATTTCAACTCAAACTTAAACTCTGGCTATCACAAGTCAATAAATCCTTATTGTTTTCATTGTGAAGGTGCTGAGTCCCCAGACATAAGGGCCTATATGCGCATCCAGTCATTACAAAAATGGGACCATCAGTCTCAACGTATCATAATAGAATGGCCCATTTGGCTGTAGCATTAGCCGCATGCACGACTGCAAATAATTGGCCCGCTAACTTCTTGCACCATGAAAGTCAGGCAGGTGCAGAACGTCATATATCAGGGGAAACCTCCTGGAAAACAAACAAACTTATACTGTGCATGCCTGCTTCAGATAAACAGCGATAAACATGGCTACAGATAATGGTGTGACTAAGAGAAGATCAAGGAAAAAAACAACTTTTCAGTGGTAGAAATGGACATTTATCACAAGAATATAGGAGGAACAAACAGCTGTTATCAGCGAATCAATCAGATAACAAACAAAAAGAAAGGGAACGTTTGGCTAAAGGTCTTGAACAAAGTAACTGTGTGTGGTGTTTGCAAGCACACAGTAGAAGGCCTCAAAAATAAAATAAGTAATACAAAAGCGGCTTTGTGGAACAGACACAGCAGAAATGCCCTAGTAAGTCAATGAATGACTTGAAAAACCAACATTTCACCACAAACATCTTGAAAGGACCCAGACGCACAAGAGCAGAGAGCCAAGCAAACCTGCAAAACTGACGGAGGTGAGCCTTGCCAGTTTGAGACTTTGATTGCCTTCCTTATCTCATCTGTTTACTGAAAAAGTCTCTAAAATCTAAATTTGCTGTACAACTTAGCATCGTCATACTTTTCCCAAGGATTAGTTTGATCCCTACATATCTGTTGTTTTCACATATTCCATCTTAAAAAGTAACACATGGCATGTGTGTGATGATCCTGTCATAAGTGCCTGCAATGGTGGAGTCTACCTCCAATTTAATTTTCTGTTGGGGCATTAGCCTGGCTCACACATACCACTGACTGATTTTTTTCCCCACCATTGGTGTAAACACCATGTTTTGACACTCAACTAGAGACTTGACCTAAGACCTGATTTTTGGTGAGTCTCAAGTTGAGTCCCTGGTGTTCAGTTCCTATCCGACATCGCCAAAGATTAACCCGTTTTCATGACAGAAAAAAAGCCTTGGCTTGAGACTCAATAAAATCTTAAAGCTTTCGTGGAAAGATGACAGAAATTGTCAAACCATCTTTTCTTATGAATAAGTCAGAGTCCTGCTTGAAAGGCATGTTGCAGGTACTTCAACGCTGTGATGTGATTCATGACCAGAAGGCCCAAGGAAGTATGTACTGTGATAGCTACTCATATGAATGGTTGATGTGTTGTATGGATCGGCCTGTGCATGTGCTCATAGCTCTGTATATCACTGTGAATTTGTGAGTCAACATGAGGTGGCAGTCAATCTGTGCCTCGCCCTATTTGACAGACTTGATTTAGCGCCGTAATGCCTCCAAATCCAAAGCTGCTAATCAAATTGTCACGCCGGGCCGCAAACATGCTAACAACGCGATGAGACAGGTCCAGGGATCACGCTAACGACATCATCACTCATGTTAATAACTCAACAGACTTTTCCGATACCCCTTCTCCCTCTGCTGCCATTACAAAGACAGAAAAAACGACAACAGGGGAAATCAATTTTTTTTTGCATCTGCACCTTGTTTCCACTCCTTTGTTGGAGGGGGAATTTATTAATCAGGGTCAAATCATACCCCGCCTGACAGAGAAAAAAAATGAAGGAGAAAAAGGGAGAAATGGAAATGAGGCGGTAAGAAAGAGGAGAATAGGGAGAACTGTGCTCTGATGAAATGACAGCGAAACAGGACAGACAAGGCCAGGAGTAGAGGGCTGAATATTGAAAAGATTGCGATAATGCCTCGAACTGAAGAATGTAAGAAAGAAGCAGTTGGAGAAAAACGACAGACAGCAGCGTCGGCCAGCACCTCAGGTGGCTCAAAGACAGAGAGAAGCTCTCTGGTGGCGACAGAAGCGGCAGATGCCCTGAATTTTTTATATCAGTCTTCACGGTGAGATGGCTGAGAGACACCATGATACGTCTCGCCCGTGTTCCTCTGAGAGCAGCCTTTCATTAGCCGGGCCCCCCGACCTAAGGTGAGGGTGACGGGGAGACCAAGTCGGGAGGAAATAAAAGCCGAAATTGTTTTGAGGAAGGGAGCCAGGAGAAAGCTAATACAGAGGAAGTTGTGAGTGTATTTATGGTCCTCTGAAAAATAGAAGTCTCTGCTGTTGGGAGCTGTTTTGATGGATCTTGGGTAATGGAGTTTTGATGGATGAGCAGCGTCCGGCTGGTGCTGGGAGCGGGTACAAGCGACTCCACAGCAATGATATCTGACCACCAGAAATTACTGCATCTCCAGAGCCATGTTTAATTCTGTAGCTAAATTGTTTAGGTATGTAATATCGAATATCCCATAACCTTTTATAAGAGCTATAAAACGGCTGCAATCCCTCAGAGACGAACCCACAGAGGAGCCTCTGAGATCCACTTCTCTGTGATCTCAAACATCCACATATTCCCTCTTGGGCCCCCCTTCTTTAAAGACTGCAATTAGACGAGGTAAAATGATAATGTTTTCGTCTTAAGCGTCCCTTTGGTAAACATCGCTGTTAGGATCAATTAACCAGCGGCTAATGAGCAAAGTGGGGGTCTGCCTCAATATTGCACCATTGTTCATTGGCCATTTTTAATTAATGGGTTTTTGAAGTGAAAATCGCAAAAGTTTTTAATTGTTTTTCTTTTGGAGTGAGAGGATGAGGAGGGGGTGAGATCAGAGTGGTAATTATAAAGTAGGGGCTTTAAAGTGAGGAGGATTTAGACTTTTAATTAAAGAGGAATTTGATGCGACCAACAGACTGAGTTCAGTTGCCACACAATCCCGTGTTATTCTCCCTCGTCTTTCTATCTGCCTGCCCCCCTCCTCTGTTCTGCAGCCTTCCATCTTCTGCCACTCATCGTGCTCCCTCTCCACCCCTGTATGGTGTTGATGTCTCCCTCCTCGCTATCAGAAGCCGGATTAGGGACTCTAAGAGCTCTGAAGATGAGGCCTGGGTGGGGGAGCAGAAGGAGGGAGGAGGGCAAAGGGGGACGGCTCAGTCACTCCATCGGATTTCCAAGATTGAATTAGAGAGCTTTAGACAAATCAGAGCCCTTTTTGGACGTGTTGCTTTCTCCATTTTCCTTTCTCTTCTGTCTCTGCTTTCACAGCTTTTCCTCCCGCTCACTCTGTCCCTCTGTCTCCTTCTCCCCCTGCTGCCTCCTCCTCCTCCTCCTTCTCCTCTTGTCTGCTCTTTCTTAATAGCGCTGCAGATTGTTTTCATAGCAGTGATAAATTAGGCTGAAGTGATTAGCATGGTGTGAAACGTGATTACATACTGTAGCTTTGCTGATTTGTTGAACAGATGCCCTCTACCAGCTAGACTTTGGTAGGTTACAGTGTTAAACTCAGGCTCCCCCACAGCTGGAGATCCCTGCAGACATATACAGGTTAATTGCCTTGATTGTGGATACAGCACCAACACACCGCTGGGAATGCAACCTGCAGTCCATTTATTATTGCAGAGCTTGCACAAACCTTAACACACACATTTAGAAAACCTGTTTGAGCTCCTGCGCTCTTAGATAAATAGGTGGTTTGAAAATAGCACCAGCTTGAGAGCAGCTATGACCTGGGTGAAGTAACACTGTCAGCTCTGACTTTAAAAAATATCATGAAGATGTTAAAATTAGAATATTAGAGCACAATTCTTGATTTTCTGGCAGCATGATCGGAGACAAGTGGCATAATTTTTCTCATGGATTCACACCAGCGGGGGTGGAAAAACACAAAAGAATAATAACCAGAGAAAAGGATGACCTCCTGTTGTCACACCCTTTCTGCTCGTGTTGCAGTGATTATGCCAATCACTGTCATTATCATTCCCAGATTTAAGTGATTTCTCATGCCTTGTTGCATGCATGCTGATGTCTAGCACCCGGCTCCCCTCTGGTATATTTTTTGACGACAGACCATCCAAAGCTTAAGCTGTACTGTATGAACACACGCCCGGCAGCCAGCAAATCCAGTCCTGATTAAGGCAACAACCTGACCCAGCATTCATCTGCACTGTAATCAGCTCTTATCCAGTTTAGCTCTGTGTGATTCTCATCTCTCATCCATCTTTCTCTCTCCTTAGCTCAGCTCATTTCCCCCTCTTTTCTTCTATTTTATATCCCTCTGAAAAGGGACAGAAAAGATGAGGAGTTATGAAATGCCTATCTCTTCTCTCACTCCCTCTCCCTCTATCTTTTTATTTTAACTTTGTTGCTTATCATCTCATGCGTGCTCTCCTCGTTTGTTTATCCCTCTTTTGCTAATCTTCTCTGTGCATCAATGCCTTTTGTTGCTTTTATCTGACTCGTAAAGTCTTCCATTCGTGTGCTCCTTAGCTTTGCTCAAGGTTACTCTTCGATTGAACGTTAAGCATGTTCTTAACAAAGCTGCAGATGAGTGCATAGTAAATTGAGATACATTTTTGCTGGTGGCTTATGCTGGCATCAGGTATTAAGGTCTCTATGGACAATTTATAGCTTAGATGGATTTGAAATATTTATCTGAAGTAGAGGGACATGTGCTTTGATTTTATAGAGACTGTAGCGTGCTGCAAGGATTATTGCTCTACAGTGTATTTGTAGAAACAAGTAGCCTGTTATGCTGTTGTACACTGTCACTTCAACAAGCCCTTTTCTTTGCAACCCAAACAAACCATTAGTCACATATTAATACCCTCAAAATGAAATCAATGATTAGGCAGAAAGTCAGCTACCTAACAAGGAACTCAAGTTCTCACATTAAAACCTGCTAATATCGTATTTTACGCACCACAAGGCGCACCTAAAAGCCTTCAGTTTTCTCAAAAGCCAACAGTGTGCCTTATAATCTGATGCACCTTATATATGGATCGATATTGACTACGTATTTTCCGCACTATAAGGTGCACCTAAAAGCCTTCAGTTTTCTCAAAAGCCGACACTGCGCCTTATAATCTGATGTGCCTTATATATGGATCAATATTGATTAATCATGGCTACTGTAGTCAGGGGGCGTAGTTGGAGTAACAGTGGTAAGCAGTGGAACCTGTAAAGAGGAATTCTGTTAAGTGCTAACATTAGCTCACAGGCTGGCCCGGGCTTCTTCTCTTGTTTATTGTTAGAGCAATACAGCGCCCCCCAAAGGTCTGGCATTTGAACTGATCTCTGGAAACAGCTTTTGTGGATGGCAGAAACGGCTTTGTCTTTACGGTGCACTTTTTTTGAAAACGGCACAGAAAAAAGTTGGATAGGAAAATGTGTGGCTCCGTGTGGATGTAGCCTGAGTTTGACTGACTTATCTGACTGTTTTGTTGACATTCTCTTTAGCGCAGCTCTATCTAGTGGATGCATAACGCAACCCCAGCCACTACTATAGCTTCTACTCTATGCGCCTTATAATGCGGTGCGCCCTATATATGAAAACAGTTTTCAAATAGGCCAGTCATTGAAGGTGCGCCCTATATTCCGAAGCACCTTGTAGTGCCAAAAATATGGTAAGTGCCTACACTGAATCAGAGCTCACCCCATGTAAGACTGGAGCACTTCATGCATGGTCAGTACCATCACTGGCTCCATATTTACATAGACAGTGGGCCTCCATCTCTTCCAGAACAAGACGTGAAGCAGATATACTACCTCAATGAGCGCTGACATATTGTTCAGGTGGAGCAAAGACAACATATGTATAGAAGCTATGTGGCTGCTAAAGCATTGAGACTCACAGCTCACCCTCTGTCATCCCCCAGGCTGGACCAGTCTAAGTGAACAGAATTGTGTGTCGATATAAAGCCATACCCTAAAAATTCAAAGTAACCCACTGAATGCCATTGACGTACGTGGACATTAATTGCGTTTTCAATGGGGCGGGCTTAGGGACGGTCTTGGGGACATTCTTGTGGAACTTGTGCATTCATATCAGACTTGTAAACTAAAATACTGATGAACTGACCCCTGAATGGAGCCTCTGTGACAAGCGCTAAAACCAATCAAGGCTTGTTTAATTCATCTATTTATTTATTTTGGTCAAAAACAGATGTTTTTGGTGAAACCAGCCTTTGTTCAACTGCTGATTACTATGCAATTGAAAAAAATATAGAAACAACATTTTATTCCTGATAAAAGAAAAGAGTCTGTGCTTTCTTTAGTCTCTAAGCTAGCATAGTCATAAAACACAGTATTATGCGGGTCCTGAAGAAGTAGTCAGAATGCTTTGAAACAGCTGACAGTATCAGGCTCTCTGCTCTGATAACGACTGGCAGCCATTGTTAATACAACTGTGCTCGTCAAGTGATCGTGAGCTTATCAAGCTTCCCAGACCTGACACTGTTACAATAGTAACCCTGTACAGATGAACACTTTTTGTGAATGCTAACTGTGTCTCTGCTTCTTCAGTATTCACTCACTTTCATCAGTTTTCTCTATTTTGACTGGACTGGTTGAAACACTCTGCCTTCACTGTTGTATGATCACTCTTTTGCATCATGACTTTGATTTAGTTTCTCCACAGAGAGACGGCCTCATTGTGTAGCTTAGCTTCACACTGCCACCAGCACAACTACTTAGCTAGCCATGCTGGGTCAGGGTAGACCGACCTGGTTTTTTACCAGTGAACATGTCACGTATGTAGCTGCATTTTGCTGACTCAGCAGCTAGGGCTGTCCTCTTTCCACCACCTCTGATCCCTCTCCACCTTTCCTCTTCTTCTTTTGTATTATATCCACTGGTTATTCTTTAATGTATATTAAGACTTGTAGATGGTTACTGAGTGCAATGCTATGCCATTGTGTTTTGCAGATGGTGGCAGGCACACTGAGGTAACTGGCTGAACACAACAGGCCAACCTCAGAAGTCACACTTGCAAGCATTTAGAGAGGTCTGTTCACACTGATTGCTCACAGCGGGATAAACAGACCCTCATACCACAGAGCAATGTCTCGGCGCTCCCATTGTACAATCAGTAACTGACTCATATCCTGTTAGTAGAACTGTGCTCAAACTACACTGGGACCTGACACACCTGTGTAGTTACCACTCCTGGTAACTCAGATGAAGGTAGTCTGAAGGAGTTTTATTAGTGGGAAGGACTAAATGCCCCATTCATGGCTCTACATAATCTTAGAAGTAGAAACAACACAACATGGCACATGTTACTTTTGCTGTATGTGCCACAGTGTCATAAGGTCAACATTATAACTATAAGAGCCTTGGTAAAGGGATACAGCTGCTCACAGTGCAGGAATGTTAAATGTTAAATAAAAGGCACTTTTACTCCTCTCTCCCTCTTCTCTGTACTGTAACTAATTTCCTGACGTGCAATATTTCCAGCCAGCTTTTCGTTTTCCTCTCCTGAAGGCTCACTCTACACAGGATAGCATTCATCACGATTATGCAGCCTTGATAATGAGAAATAGTGGAATTAATATTCATTTGTCCCTCTCCATCCACAGGGACTTAAAATGTAAATGGGAGTACTCTGGTGTGGCATGCGGCTTATGTGCACGAGTCTAATCAAAGTGAAAGTGCGTGGTGATACTTAAAAACTCAGAGAGTTAGTCATCCTTGTAGCTTCGGCAAATATGTACTTTATTCTTGTTGAATGTAGCACCGCAGCGCTGTGGAGACAAGCTAACATGAGGACTGTCGGTGCACAGGGGGGTTGTTTCCTCTGTGTTGTACTTGTGGCCAAGGTGTTTTGTTAATTAAGTGGGAGAGCTTTTTGCAGCCACAGAATGACGTTTATTGGCACAACTTGGAGGAAAAAAAGACAACTTATTTAGATATTTAAAAGCCTACCTAATTATACCGGTGGTTACTCGAGCATTGCATTTGTTGCTGGGAGCTCTGTCTGTGCTTTTAACTGAAATATTCCACCAGGGCCTGAAGTTGAAAATAACATCAGGTGTGTGTTCAACAAATTAAGTGTTTCCTATTCGCTCTGACATGGAGCCTGTGTACAGAGGAAAATGAGAACAGATTTGTGCGTAATGTGTTTCTAATCATTACATGATTAGGGTTTGGCAAACTGAAGCAGAAAGGTTGTAGGAAAATAATCACTGGAGACTCAATGATACAATATAATACCTTTCTAAAGCATGATGCAGAGTATTTAACTGATACAATGATGAATATAACCTTTTTATATCATTTTTTATGATTTTAAAGCAGCTCACAATCATGTTTGCCTAAATGAGATAAAGTTGACAGTCTGTTCATCTCAATTCAGTTATTTAATCTCAGCAAAATTGACTTTTCTAGCAGCCAGACCAACAAGTATACTGTAAAGTCTCTGGATTGTTGTATTTCTTATACTAAATCTAGAACAAAAAGGAAGAGCATTTTGAAAAACTTATATATATTTTTTAAACTGACGGCCCCATTGAGGAAAAAAAAAATCCAAGAATTTATAAAATAACAAGTCCCAATATTACAAAAATAAAGATGTAATATTCAGGGAACCAAGTCAAAATAGGAAAAAAAACAGAACATTCATGAGGGTGAGTTTGTTATATGGTACTTATTGTATAAGTTATAAAGTGATAAGATAAAAGTTGTGCAAGGTTAGCTTAGCATAGCTTACCATACGCTGATGTATTTAACCAAAATTTCCGAACAGCAACCAGCCTCCTGCAAAAGAAAGGGAAACATTGCATTTTGTAGAGTTTTCACAAAATCCCTCACATTTTAGAATCATCAGCACCATGTTTTCAGAAGTATAAGGACTGTTTAAAACACTGAAAACATGAAAAGAATAATAATAAAAAAAGAATTACAAGACAACAACTGGAAGCACACAACTGTTGCAGTTCTGGTTGTCTCTCTCTCTCTCTCTCTCTCTCTCCATATATATATATATATATATACACATACATACATACATATATACATACATATATATATATATATATATATATATATATATATATATATATATATATATATATATATATATATATATATATATATATATATATATATATATATATGTATATATATATATATATATATATGTATGTATATATGTATATATATATATATATATATATATATACATACATATATACATACATACATACATACATATATACATACATATATATACACCTACCTTGTTATTATGCATCCAATACTAAGCTCTTCAGATAATACACAGATTTATATATTTATATTCATATTTTCAATCAAAACATTTGCAAGCTACCGTGAGTGGGGTGGCCATGCCACCACTGTTTATGAACAAACATAGTGAACCAGCGCGCATTTTGAGAGAGCTGCTGTGTTGCTGAATGTGTGCATGCCCTAGGGCTGTGGACCCCCTGAGCTAAACTATTAGTTTATATACACATGCATGTTTGCATTGAATTTAACCACACATATTAATGATCATTTTAGTGTAGCATCTTTGTAAATATGCCGCAGTCAGCCATGTGGCTAACTTTATAGCACAGGATCAAATGTTTTCACCTTTGCTAGTCAGCTCTAAAAGTACTCCTGGGGTTTTTATTACTAGTTTCCAGTCTGAAAGCTGGGTCTAAGCTGAGGCATGTCTTTGCATTGCTGATGGTGGGTTTTGGTTTCAGAAAATGGCAACATTATGCTCTCGTACTGCTGTAGCACAACCTGGATGTAAACAATCACAGACACCAGATGGCATCTTATACAGGCCTACAACCTCACAGTGTGAGCAATTTATAACAGCACAGGTATGTGGACTGAAGGGAGGTGATGCTCCCTCAGCAAACGTTAGCCACTCTAACGTCACTTCTTTCTCCCTATATCAAAAATGTTATTAATTAATTTATTTTTGCAATTTTAGAGCACTACAAGATTATTCTGATATAAATAGATAAATAAATACATAACTAAATTTATCCTAAAAAAAAATATCACCTGAAATAATAACATTGGTCTTCAAACTCAAGTGTTGATTCCTGTGTTAAAAATTGTAACGTCAACATCTTGACTTGTTTTTCTGAACATGTCCATCATCCTCAACTAATAACAAAAGTGTATAAATGGTATGTATTGATACAATATGACATAAAATATGATGATATAGTCTTTGAGTTAAAGGTTATATCTGTGGATTGGTAAGATAATGTGCTGAAGAGGACAGTTTCTTCTCCAGGCTTTGCAGTTTATTAAATCCTCTCTGTGGGGCTGTAGTGAGCCTACTGTGTACACTTTTTGCCTCAGTTGATGGTTGTGAAGTGCTCTTTTTGCTTTGAAGAGCAAATCTGAGTGCAACTGAGAACAATCAGGAAGAAAGTCATCAAAACCCAAATCCTAAGAAATCCTGCTTTGGAAAAATAGGACAAGTCTGAAGATGCAATAAGAATAAAATGTAGGGTTTTATTAAAGATTGAATCTGGCTTCCAGTTCAGCTGTTTCTGTGCCCTTCAAGTGTTGAATAGGGTGTTAACACTGGCTTTTCCTGAGAGTCTGTGCCGCGATGGACACTGAGCAGGTAAGGACCCGGCTCGAGGTTAACAGCCTGGGTCGAATGCAAAAGTCCTGAGAGCCTTTTGAAGAGGGAGCCAGACTAAAAACCCTGAAAGAAAGAAGAAGGAGGTGGAAATAAGAAGAGAAGCCAAGGGACAGCGAGGAAGAGAGAGAAATAGGAGGGCAAAGCAGAAATGACCTCTGCAGTTTTGTTGATGACATGAAGCAGAATGAGAGGAGAGGCGAGGGAGAAGAGGGGAGACAAACTGAGCAAGAGGGAGGATTAAGAAAGCAGCTGGTGAGGATGATCCAGAGGGGAGCAAAGTGGCAGAGAGGGGAAGGGAGAGAGGGAGATGAGGAGAAAGGAAGGAAGTAGAGAGTAAAAGTAGAAGAAGGGGAGGTGCAAGAGATTGATGAGGGAGAGTGAGAAACTAATTCTCACTTCACTCTGGGCTGGAAGATTAAGGAAGATTAGAGAGATAGAGAGGGAGAGAGATGGGGTGATAACTTCAACTGCATGCCACAGAAAGATCTTTGAATGCCTAATACCCAGAGAGGCAGAAAGAGAGGGGGAGAGAGATTATGAGGAGAACCAAGTGAAAAAACAGGAACACAAAGCATGGATGTGTGGGAAAGGCAAGAGGAGCACAGAGCTGGAGTGACAAGTGGATGGATAGATAGGGACAGGAGCAAATCAGGCTCACAGGGCTCCTAATAGTAGTGATCTGTGAGCGTATAAATGTCCTTATATTAGAGGCCCTTTCCACCAGTGCGCAGTAATCCATGCCATGGGAGCGCAGATACAAAATCCAGGTCATCTATATACCTCTCCTGCTCGCGCTCACACTGAGACTTCCCATTGGGATTCATTTTCTTGTACTGTGCAAGACTGTGTGACGATATCTTTTACATTCTGCTCCTTCACTCGCATAAAGGCAAGGAAACCTATTTTCCATCCCCTGCCACTGACATCGATTTATTCACTCCCTGGACTGTTAGTGCAAAATTTGAACAGCTGTAGCATGCTGTACATTTTTCCATGAAAAAAAAAAAGAGGGGATGAAAAGAATTTCAGATACACGCAAGGACATGCATGTGTACACTATGTGAATGTTCATGCTTCAGAACACAAATCATGTTGCCTTTGACAGATGTATACGTCCACACACTCAATCTCGAGCGTGCATCCGTGGAAGTTTTTGCAAGAAAAGAAAGAAGGAGTGCGGGAGAGTGCTGCAGTGGCAGACTCAATCCGTCATGCAGGATTACAGTGTAAGCTTCTCCACGGCCATAGATGTGGTTTTTATAGGAGAAACACAAGGCTTTACTAAATGCAGCGGCCCCTGCTATCCCTGCTCCATATTAGAGACAAAAGCAAAGGGCGGAGGAGGGTGGAGGGGATTCTTCCCCTGCGGTCTCCACTATCTGATGGCTGCTATCTCCATCCCCTGATGCTGGATGAAAAAAAGAAAAAAAGTCTTCAGGGGACAGGATGGGAGGTGACCTTTGCTCCCGCCTTGGTTCTCTTTACAAGCTGGAGGTGCGATCATTACTGAACCCTTTCTGAGGAAGACTTGACCTTGGAGTATGTCAAAAGAATCGCAGATGTTTCCTTTTGGTGCTGTGATCGATTACTTGCGTTCTTTAAAGATATTTCTGCAAGTGCTCCCCCCACATCTTACACTAAATTTATAGGCCCCCCCATGCTGGAGTGATGCCAGAGCTTCTCAAACATTGCACAGCATGAATGCACTCTGAAAAAAAAATGCCCTGAAAATGTAACACTGGCAAACTTTGATCTCCTACATCGCCCTGCAACACACCACAGAGACTGGCAAACACAGCTTGGAAACCTTCCTCTCACATACACCCACTGCTTTGTTGTTCTTCTTTGAACTAACTGGAAGAAGGTCCCAGTAAAAGCTTTGCTGCTACAAATATTCTTGGAAAGTTAAAAAAGGAGAGTGGTGAACTTCTCGCTCACGTAGCAAAGCTGTCATTCCCGCTGACGACTGCTCTGCTGAAAAGGAAACAACGTGTACACGATGAGGTTTCCTGGGTATTGAACAACATCTTGCTGTGTGGAGCGCTCAGTTTTAATTTCCACTTCCTTGGTCCCATTCTCACCTAGGGTGGCCCTCTGCTATAACCTGCCAGAGATGGGGAATTACACATACAGCAGTCTGCCCTTCCTCCCTGAGCCGCTGGAGAGTAAACAAAACAGCAAACTGACCCAAATAGAGAGAGACAAAGGCGAAATGAATGGGAGATTGGGGTGGTGTCATTAGAATTACAAAAATATACTGTCAGATATGGTGCAGGAGCAGGAGAAGACCCGAGGAGCATGAAAGCCCCACAAAAAAAAAAAAAAAAAAAAAAAAGGGGGGGGGGGTATGCTAATAAAACTGGGGCTTGGTGACTTCGATGAGGGGGATTAGGAGCTGTGGCGGTTCAGGCTTCCAGGCCCACGTGTTCACACAATGCTGAAGCAGCGCAGCAGAGGCGTGAAGGCAGCCGGCTATGATAAGACAGCAGGACACAACAACATCCTTGGGATAGATGGTTCTGACAAAACACAGATAACAACGCAGAGCTGAATAAATGTGAGCAATTCGAGCACAATGTTCTGTTCCACTTTTTGATTTTGTGTAAAGCTGCTATGGCAAGACCAGGACCTGGACTTCCAAGGCTCCTATACAGATGCAAAAATTTGGTATGTCTGCATGATTCAAAGAATGATTTCTCAAATCACAGACATACAAAACATACCAAATCAAACAAGGATCCTTTTTCATGGCAGCTTTGAGATCTTTTCAAAGGCCTCTTTAATCCCTGTTTCAGCTTCTTGGATCGACCTTCAGGCTAGATTCCACAGCTCTGCTGCACAGCTGTGATGATTTAAGTTCATGAGTTTTACGTTTTATTTCGGGACTACCACACTTTGATTTAAGCTCATAAACTTTGACAATCTGCAGGTGGCAGACTTGTTCATATTTATGTTTGAGTTATGTGTTGCCATGTTTCTGTCCGGTACGCTAAAATATGAGTGTGATTCCTTCTTCTAACACATAAATGTTAAAAATAAAAGGCAGTTGATACTCTTTTTGTTCCTTTGGTGCTTGGACAGGATGTGGACTTTTTGTGAAAAACAACAGAACAGCTGATGTGTTTTTCAAATCTTTGACATCTTAACTCTGCAACACCTTAGCCTACGAGGAAGCAGAAAAGAGAGGGGGTGGCTATTCCTGTGATGACATCACCACAGGAGGAAATCCAAATCTCACCGAAGAAGCTTTGTTTTCTCTGGAAGTAGGCTACAGGAACTTCTTTTGCATCCACATTCCCAGGGTTGCTGGACCGACTCAAGTATTTCTGTAGAGACATGACGTCTTTTTCTTTGCTCAGCTGTTGCTGACAGGCTGAGCAGAAACTGGAGACGTGAGAGCAGATTCAGAGCTGAGGGACAGTGTAAGTGAGGGTTGTAAGCGCCGCTTGCTTTCACATAACTCTACATGGATCTCAACTACAACTAAATCAGCATTTTATGACCGCAGATGGGTTTGGAGATTACATTAGTGGATCACGTTTCAGCCCTTTTACTCTCCACACAATCTGTTGGACCATGCCACTCTGTGGATTACATATATCAGAGCTCTCCAGGAACAATTATAATCCTGCAACTGCAGATTTGGCATTTTTGTCTCAACATTGCACCCTCTTCTTTTCTTCAGCATCCCACAGGTGCTACCAAATAATAAATAAGAACCCCTCTCATTGTCAAAATATTATTTTCCTGCTTTCAAAACCAAAAGGCAGTATCATTAGAAACAACGACCCTGAACACCTGAAGATCTCATTCAGAGAAAGTTTTGGGTGAAGCAAATTGGTTTTATCAGGCAGCCATTCAAAGTTAGTATGCTTTTTTCACTCGCCAAATGCCAGACATAAAAAGCTCCTGTGAGAGACGAAGAATGAATCAGGATGATTACAGAGTAATGTAGTTTGTCATTATTCACTCTCCTCCTCGGCCCAGAGCCTTGGATCTTTTCTACAATGTGCCATCCCCGCCTTGGCGGTGGATCACAAATTATCACGACAACCTTGGGTTTGTTGTGTTTATTGATCTATGAAACGACCCTCTCCCACCTCTCGTGTCCTCTACACCTGCTTCTTGTCCAGCCTCAATGTGTCTTGAAAAGAACACCCTTGAAAGGTAAACAGCAGCAAAGAAGGTAAAAGAGTTGATGAGTGAAAGGCAACAGAGGCTGCCCACTAAAGAGCGTACTTCACCAAAAAAGGAAAAAAATATTATTCTGATATCTTGATCTCAGTCGCTTGCGGAGCTGACAGGTGAGAGGATTTAAAGATTTTTAGAAGAGATGTTGCAGATAATTTTCTTACAATTTCACCTTGACAGCTGGCTCGAAAAACTCTGTTCTTACTTTTCCTCTTTCACACATCTTTGTACATCTTAAACACACCTGACACACATACACAGGCACACACGCACACACACACACACACACACACACACACACACACACACACACACACACACACACACACACACACACACACACACACACACACACACACACACACACACACACAGAGTTTTGGAGAGACAAAGTCCATCTGCAAATCCCGAGGACTTTAGCTGAAATGTCAGGCAGTGTGTTGAAAGGATCAGATAGCTTTTTGATGTTGCTCAGGCAGTGAGGCGGAAGAGGAAGAGAGACGGGCTTGATAGGCATCAGGTGTAATTCTGGTAACTGCTTTGGCAGCTGATGACTCACCATTCAGAAAACTGCAGGCTGAGCTCTTACACAGGATGATTTTGTCTGGAAACGGATGAGCCACCTGACACATGAACATCTCCTAATCAGATCAGCTCTTTAACTTTCTGAGGAGAAAGAAAGAGCTTGAAGGAGATGAAGGGTGGAGAGATGCTAGAGGTGACTGCAGTTCAGTAACAGTAATACTTTAAAAACATGATGTTAAAGCTTTGACAGGAAGGGGATTTTTCTTCTAAACATAGGGATTTGGGTAAATGTACCTTGGTGGGGCTGAACAGGTTTCATTGAAGTGTTTAAACTCGTATGGTGCCTTCTGTAGCAAAATCTTCACTGCCATGACTGCACAACTTGTTCAGACACACGCATAAGAGATGAGATGAGACCTTCAATACATGAATAACTAGAAAAGCACTCAGAGAGCGCAGACCTCCGCCAAGCATATTGTTATAGTCACGCAACACTTTAGTCCTACTTTAATGTTATACTCCCTTTCAGCAGACTATCTGCTACAATTTGGTGTTAGTTGCAGGTTTGTACGATAATTTGTTACCTGACAGTGTTGAAAATGATAATGACCCAGTACATATTTCATATTCCTGATCTTAGTATCCAAAATATTGCCAGGATCTGGATCGTACTTTTGCATCTGTCAGAAATTATTGTGACAGATGTCTTGTATTCTTTTCAACAGCAGTCTGACCCTGTATTGTGGAGTTATATACACATATGGTGAAAACGGCCCGATCTCACAATGATTGAGAATCCTTTAAAAAGTCCTGGATCCAGACGGTGATCTGGATCACCTCCAAAATCTAATCACTTCTTCCTTATCCCATTTTTAACATTGCCTGAAAACTTCATGAAGATCCATTGATTACTTTTAGAGTTATGTTGTTCACAGACAAACAAACTCCTTGGCGGAGGTAACAAGTTTCTGCTATGAACACATAGCTATACTGTCCAGTACACTATCCCTTGGAGTCCACATTTCATCTCCTCAGATAAGATGAACCACACCAGAAGATCTGCCATTCCCCCTCCAATCTAGGTACAGACTCACAGCAGACCCAGACAAGAACTGGACATTTTATACCAGGCTGAATTAGCTTGCTGTAGGGTGCAGCGTTAGCTTGATACCTTACCTGCAACAACTGTGCTGTGGACACAAGTTCTCACTGCTTCCATAAATTTCCATGTGTGTCACTGATTGTTGTTTCTCCCAAGCTTTCAAAGGAGATTTTCAACCCCAGGACCTTTTAAAAAAATCCATTTGTTGTGGCAGCTGAGACAAGTGTCTGAATTGAGACCTCCTCCATGAAAAGGTCCTGCGGGTGATACTTTCCATAGGTGCAAGAGCTTTAGGCGGCAGGGCCTGCATTCTGAAAGTTTGTAATTGCTAGATCGCCCACAATACTTTAATATTACCCACCTTCAAAACCAAATTACACACAACTGTGATTCAGTTGATTTCAGAAATCCTTCACATTCCTTAGAGCCTTAGAAAACGTCTCTGTCAGCTCCTGGTTTTGTAATTTGAGGAGTGACCCTGCAAACTGGAGACTTTCAGCTGAATGTGTCAGTGGATATAAAGTTTACAATAGCTGTTGGAACATAAAAGAAATCCTCAGGATTTCATCCCAGCTTAGATTTTTAATAAAATATCAAAATATTTACATCAGATAAAACATTTGAGAGGGATGCATCCCTCTGAAATTAAATATGCAAGTCATGGTGGTGTCGCTATGCTGGGCTGGGCTCAATCCTATTTTTCGCCTTCAAAATGCTGATTCAACAAATCAAACTTTAGAGCAATAAAGAACCATTAAAAATGGCACGATGTAATTAACTAACAGGTTAGCTGCAATATGTACAGGACAAAGCCAGCCTGTCTGTGACCATCTGTGTCGTTACCTCCGTTGTAGGGCTTGTGTGTCTTTCTTACATCCCTCTCCTTACTAGTCTGGCGGTGAGTTGAGCTTCCTTTTATTGCTTCTCTGTACGCCACTGGTCTGATTAATAAAACCACATAGTTCCTTGAGGAGTAGTTCCTGGTACTTCTGGTGGATAAGATGAAGATGGAGTTTAAAGTGCCGTAAACTGTCGGTCCAGTCTTGTCACCAGGTAGTGCCAGACTGTTATTCTGGGCTCATGGTGTCCATCACTATGTCACTAGTTTGTTCTCATTGTGTTTTGACAGAAACACATAACTGTGGTGGTCTCTGGTGGTAACCCCAGGCTCATTTTATGTTACAAATATAAAAGCCCTTTTAAATTCAGGTAATTAAAAAATACACTTTAGCATATGTATGAGTATCATACTCCATTTCTACTCCTGTTTCTGCCTGTCCAACTCAATGCTGCACATTATTACACACTGCACCTTGAAACCTGAAATATCGCCCCCCCTTTAATCTGAACATTACATTTGATTGAATTCTACCAAGTGAGATTTACAGGCGAATTAAATCTGTAGCCCAGTGTACCAGAAAATACTTCCTGTACAATTTCTGAAAAGTAGATTTGCTCAGAGAGATGTTGTGGTTGTCAGCACAAGGTAATTGTGAAACATTTTAGAGAGAGCACTGGTACGTGATCTTATCTGAGATACTCTGAGATATCAGGTTTGAGAAGAGAAACTGCTGGATGGGAATTGGAGGAATAGCAATAAAACAACAAAGTTTGTGGGGAAATAGCAGACAAGAACGCTGCTTCTTGATTTAGAGCCGCAGGTCGACTCAAATTCACCTCATTTTTAGAAAGTTCACTACCCTGCGGTGGTTTTCCCTGAGTCACCAGTCACATATTATAGCTCTCCTTCTGCTGTTTCTTTGCCTTTCACACACAAACTGCACACTCTGAATGTGTTCTGGTGGCTGTTCAATTTGGTTTTAGTGCAAAAAAAACCAGACAAATGACAACATTTCCACTGTATTACAGGAGGCTGTGTTTTTAGAGTCTTAAAATTGTTTATCTTTTATTGAACGCTTTGGGCTGATCCCTTAATCCTTCCGAAATACCCATTGAACTAAAATATATGTCCATGTTGGATGAAATTTCTATTTATGATATCTTGTCTGCTTTTTGGGGGTGTCCCAGAGGGGAACATGTTGAACTGTCTTTTTGCATGATGGCTCCCACTGCTTAAGACAAATCCACAGTGTGCTGATTTTGTGACTGTGAAGCCTTCTCTTGTACAATCTATTTTTGTCCTTCTGCTAATTCAATAGAATAGAATAAGATAAAAAAGAATATACTTTATTTATCCCAAAGGGGGAATTCAGGGGTCACAGCAGCAATCAAGAAAACAAAAGTAAGAAAATGTATAGTACAAAAAGGTCCGTAAGAAAATAGATGATGACAGCTTGTCCATCATTCTCCAGTTCAGCCAGCCTCCACCTCCACAGGGTCCAGGACTGAGCTTCTTCAGCAGTCTGTTCAGTCTCTGTCTCCTGTGTCCTGTCTGCTCACAGCAGGTGAAGTTATTCCAATGTGGCGTTGGTGCCTGGTGTTAGCTCCGTTAGCCATGTCTGTGAATAGCATGATGCTACTCTGCCCTCTGGTTTTCCCTCTGTGTCTGGATTAGCATGGCTAGCTTTTCTATCTTATTGGAGATAGATCTTACGTTCACAATAACGATGGGTGGAAGGACAGGCCGATGTAGTCACTTCTTTGCTCTCACCTCAGTACCCGCATGTCTTCCTCACCTCCTTCTCCTCACCTTGTGGGGTAACATCAGGCCTTACACCAGTTAGCATTGACATGCTACAGGCTAATAGCTGATCTCATATGTTAACAATGCAGCCATTATTACATGTAGGATCTTCAGACAAACACAATAGCCAAAATAGTACAAATATCACTGAAGACACAACCGGTTTGGGGTCCATGAACAACAAATGAATTGTACAAAGCAATGATTCACTAAAAATGCAAAGATGACGTAAAAGACATGAAACGAGCTTGCCAGAAGGTGCTCTCCCTTTAGGCGAGGACCCTAAAAATGACAAAAAACGGACAAGGAAGAGAGATATGCCACAACAGGCAGTGTCTTGGGTGGAGCCTAGTAACAAATCAAGGATGTATTTAAAATATGAACAGATTAAGTGCCCAAGACCAATCTTGACCCTAAGGCACTGGGAGGACGATCAGTTTGAAATGATTGCAGTGACACCTGTGGCCAGAGTTGGTAGTGATTTTGTGTTTTAGCACAAAATGAATGGACAGTGGACATTTTTTTTCTGTTTATTATTTTATTTTCAATTATGTAAAACTATTATTTGAGAGGTGAAAACAATCAAACTTGGTATGTCCTCATTTTGTAGTTTAGTGTCCAAAAGGTGAGCAGACTGCTTAGTGTTACTCACAGCCCGGTGCTCTTAGACATAACCAGAACATTAGAGAAACCTGGTTTTTCCCTACCAGTGCTCATTTACCAAATCCAACCTCACCAAGCAGAGCTCAGTGTAGCTTCACTCCTCATTTTATTGATAGACTCTCAAGTCCTCCAAAGGCAGCCAACTCCAGATCTGTTCTCTTTCCTTTTAACTCACTCAGTCCTCATTATCTCCTGAAAGCTATGCTGAAGTTTATCCGTTTTTAGCCAGTGCTCTTTCACTCTCCTGTTGAGCTTTTGTCTCCTTTTTTGAACTTAATTTTTTTTTTTATCTTTGACAGTCCAGCTCTATAGTGTCTGCTATAACTTTTTTTTTCACTTGGTCAACCCACTTTTCATTGCTAAATGTCCCAGGCTGGCACAGTGTCATCAAAAGGACTCTTGTCTGGGTACTGTAAATGGATTTGTGTTTTCTGGGAGATCCACCTGGACCACGGATACTGAGGAACAGTATTTGGAAATAAATCTTGCCCTGACAATCTCAGTTCAAATTGTGGGTTATAAACAGGCAAACATAGAAAAGTGAGACTATTTCAATATTACTTGTAGAGCCCTCACGGTGCCTTTAAGATTTGAATCAAGCCAGCACCCCACAAGACTTTTGCAAGACAAAAAAAAGTTTTTTTTAAAAAGCAATATCATGACTTAGGTTTTTTGCTTTGGTTAAAAAAAAGAAGAAAAATTGTGTCACGAAAAGCCCCTCAACATATTAGAGTGGTGGAGAGGATACAGCTTGCATTGTAGATGATATAACGTATTTGAAGTATGTTCTTTACACCAACATTTACTGTATATTGTCTAAATGTCATTAGGGTTTATTGCTTACCATGCAACAGTGGTCTTAACAGTGAGAATTTACAGAAAAAAATTGACTTCTTTTCTTTGGGTTGTTCATCAGAATCCTCCTGCGGTATCCATTTCTGCCTTGTTAGTAATAATGCATAAATACTGAATAAGTTATAGATTTCAAAGGCCTGAGTGATGGGCAGACTTCAGCAGTAAACCACAGGGGTTCAGTGCTGGTACTGTTGTTTTATCAGCACACTGTTATCCAGTCTTTTACCTCACGACCAGACAAATCAGCTCGAGAACTACTTGAACCCTCGCCAAGGCAGTAAAATATGGGCCACAAATGTTGTCCCAGTCGTGACCTACTGGCACGCCTCCTGGCATTGTGATTCTCTGGACTGTCTCCTGTCAGGATTTATTTGATCTTTATGGCACCTCTCACAGTTTATATACTGTAGCCCAAGATAAAGCAGCAGCAGGGGAGCTTTAGTTTGCAGGACTGAATGGAGCTGGAGCCAGATATATGGACTCTCTGTGGGTATAAACTCATCTTTGTTTTGACAGAAGTGATTATTTGTTTGTAATGAATAAATAAGAAGAGGCTGTATTACACAAACAAGAACCAGTCAATAGATTGTTGAGTAATGACCAGGTTTTAAGTATCATGGAGTAGATTTAAGAAGCAACAAAAACTTGTGCCAGCTTGACAAAAGTAAAAATAATTTTAACATATATGATTATCATATATGCACATAAATATGTTGAAATGGTCCACAAATCTGACTTGAGACTCAGTTGAATTCTCTTCATAACATTTTTAAATGAGGCATTTTAAATTAGATCTCACAGACACAAATACCAACAATGTGCCAAGTAACTTCCAATTTATTTGCATATTCTCATTTTATTTATTTGCTTTTATCATACATTAACCTACGATTATGTTGTTGTATTCTCCCAAGTAACTGTAATTGAAATAAAAACACCTAATCAATTAAGCATATGAGAAACTTAGGTGACAGCATAAAAATCATTTATTGATTCCTGAGGAGAAATTAAATTTCGGTTTCATACCATTGTTGGAAATGAGGTGCTATCTCTATGACCGAAATACCATAATATTCATAAATCTGACCCCATTCTCCTCTCACCTCTTTCTGCCCAGTTTGTTGACAGGGAAGGAACATCGGGAGGCCTTCTGGTTCTCAGTTGCACACAAATTTATTAATTCATCAAAAAAAAAAAAAAAAAAAAAAAAGTTTCACTGAGATCTTTGGGTTCAGGTAATGCAGCCCTGACTACCAGAACTTGTGCAGGGATCAATTCCAAAATCTGAGCCCCCTCTCCTGTCCCTTGAACCCTGATAAGGTAACAGATAGTAGGAAAAAAAAAAAAAAAAAAAAAAAAAAAAACAGAATACCAGGCTATGACTACTTGAAGACTTGCACTTATTGGAGGGGGTAGGGTGTCGGGAAGGGAAGGTGTCACAACACAGACACTGAGGGACATGCACACAGCCTCACTCGGGTGCATCGAATCAACCCACACCAAATTATTAATTTTTCTTTGTATTTATTCAACACTGCGAAACATCTGTTGGCAAACAATGTTGACACGTTTTCAGAGCATGGCTAATGTTAGCAGAGCTAGCAGTGCCCCCTTTAGTCCTTGCTGCAGGTCTTTGCTGGTTGAGTTCACCAGACACAACTTACAAACAGCTTTATCCACAAAGTGCCAAAGTGCTTCAAGAAACGGTCTATAATCTGTGCTTTTTAACTGGACAGTATTCATTACCACATGTAGCTACAGGTGTAGCTAGTGGTGTGCGGCTGTGCTACAGCTTAATTGCGGTGTATTCATAGTATTTTGTGCCTACAATAGTTAAACAATAACACATCAAGTGACTAATAATCCTAATGTCACCTATTAATCTTGTTGTAGAGTAAGTATACACAACCCCAGAGTTAGTTTTTCTGTTGTGTTGGTGTGCCTTTGACCATTGACAAGTATGCCTTCATACTGATTACATAAATGAAAACAAATGAGGCAGATGCTGAATAAAAAATAGAATGAATAGTTATCTCCCACTCACACTTAGCTTCTCTCAAAGTTTGTCAGAGGCAGTTCTTCAAACTAGTTTTGAAATGATCTTGTAGTTCAGTAAAACTTGGATGGATTTCAAAAGAGCGTGCACCCCTCAGATCTATGTCTTTCAGGAAAAATGCTGATTAACAAGTCTGAACTTCAGCTCTTCTTCGGTTTGCTGTTTTCATCACATTTACTGCACTTTAAAATGCAGCCTTCTTGCTGAATGTTTTACAAGCCTCTGACTCTTGCCATTTAATATAACCTCATTGATCTCACCAACAAATTCAAAGCCCCTTGTCGCTGCTGTGTTAAACTGAGTCTTTTTTAGCCTTAATCTCACCAGTAGGCAAAGAGCCGACCGTGAACAGGCTGTATTTCACAGCTCTGACTCTAAGCTGAACTGTAAATTCATTCCTCTGCTTTCATGTGAAGCTTGTTATATTGTTTACCTGCTGTTATTCCTCTCCTTGTCCTCCAAGGCCCTCCGGTCTCCGGAGAGTTATCTCCTGTCTATAGGCTGGTGGTATGTACTCTCCCAGGGGAGGTTAGAACCTCCTGTCAGTATATGAACACGGCTGAGGAAGAGACAAGGCCGGGGACACAGGTGACGATGGTATTCATACAGTAACAGAGCAAAGCTCCTGCTGTTTTTCTCCTCCTCTCTCTCTGACAGGTCCGCTTTTATCTGCAGAGGTTCAAAGTGAGGACGGAGCTGCTTTACGGCGCTTAAACTTAAAACTACCCAGTCGTTCTTTCAAGGAGGACATGCACGCTCATGCACCCACATCCACTCCTGCTTCTCCTCCCTCTCACCTTTGTTAGTCCATGCATAATTCTTTTGGGGTGGCTCCTTCCTGTCTTCTTTCCTGGTGTGAGAGAGCGCTCCCTTTCTTCTCTTTGACTTCTCTGCATCCAGTGAAGAAGTCCCTGGAGCTTTCTTTCTTTTTCTAACCAGCACAGATAGAAGTGGTTGGAGGAGGGTTTCATGAGCGTGTGGTGCGTTCAGGTTCTTGTTTGAGCATCCTTCTGAATTTCAGAGACAACCACTATTTGAGAGGGCTGGATGAATGTGGTTTTTGTTGAGTCCAGGCATTCTTTATGCATCTTTTTTGAATGAGAAAGTAAATAAGTTTTTTTTTTCTCAGTGAGTGTTTTGTCAACAGGGCTTAAAGTCGCACAGTGTGTGTGTTCATTGTTGTGGATAGAGTGCATGTGGGTGTGCGGTGGCTTCTGCTGCAGCCTGCGTGTTTGCCTGCTTGATGGAGGGTAACCGCGAGAGAAAGGAGATAGACAGCGAGCGAGGAGGTGAATCGTAATTAAAACTTTCAGTCTTGTTAAGTTGGTGACAGCTCGCAATCAATGGCGAGGATCTGCCTCCAATATTAACGACCAGGAGGATCATTTGAATTTTACAGGGCTGGGAACAGAAAGGGGAAATTAATTAAGATATTTACGGCCCCAATTAATCAGGTCACTGAGAAACTCGCTGCAGGTGTACACAACTTGCAAAGAAATATGGTAAAGTTGGAATCACGTGTTTTCAAACACTTGCAGAACTTTACATTCTCTAAAACTCTAATTAGCTCCCTGAAGTTACAAACTGTATCACCCCATTATCTCTATTTACTCTACGGGAAAGCACAGAGCTGTATGTAAAGGCTACAGGTGAAATCCTCATTCTGCTTCATGCTGGTTTTGTGGAGAAGAAAACAACCATTTCTCTGTGTAACATTACATAAACTCTAATGAGGAAATATGAGCTCCCCTGTGCTTCAAACCAGAGCACCCAATTATCTTCACTTACAGCGGCACAGGCCAATGCACTCTGGGTAATGGCTTAAGAATAGCTCTCCCAAAAGGTGCCTAGATCAATGTGAAAGGCTGTGACACAGATCAATACCTTCAAAAGTGCTTTAAATCTGCTGTGAGTGAAATTCCAGGCCCAGAAAAAATGGTGTGAAACATAAAGAATCAAAGATTAAAAGTGTTTCTCTTTTCTTTCTCTGCTGTTGATGCTTCAAAGAAAAAGTTCCAATTGAAAAAGAACGATTGGACGAGGAAATGTTATATATTTCTGTTCAGCTTGTGATGGTGCCATGTTGATATTCTGCCCTGCATCCCACCACCTGCCCCAGGCTTGTTAACAAGGTGCCCGCAGCAATGATTGCCTGGCCATCAAACTCCCGGCTGATAAGTTCCTCTGGGAGAGAGCAGAGAGAGAAGCGCTGTCATTGAATTCACCCCAATCGCCGCCTCGTGCTGTACGTTCAAGATAACCGAAGCCAGCCTCCCATCCTCTGTAATGGCCTCCGCGACTGTTATATATATCTTATTCTCTAAAATCTGCCCCGGGCTTCATGTAACCACTGGGTATCTCCTGTTAGCAGCATTTTGTGATTTGATGACTAGATTTATGCTCACAATTACTGTGCTGTACCCTCTCGTCAAGATGGTGGCTGGTGAGATGCTTGTCACTTCCGATGTAGCAAGGCCGAAGAGGGAGATTGGCTGATTGATTGAAGCCTCAGAGAGCACTGAGGGTGAGGGACGCAGTGACAGCAGCGTGATTGACAGAGATGAGAGGGAGGGAAGCGGATAGCGGGAAGCAGCAGGGAGGATTGGATACTAAAACAATAGCGAGTTAAGGAGAAGGGATAGAGAAAGATTTAGGGAGATAGATCGGCCGAGGAAGGGACAGGTGGTGAGTGGGAGAGGTGGGAAAAGAGAACGCAGAGGAAGGAGGAGGGGGTGGGTAATCTCTTTTTTTTTTTCTTCTTCGGTGTTCATCAAACAGCTTTGCTTTAAAGGGAGACTAAGTCAGAGGTAGTGGAGGACGTTGAGGAGAAGATGAGAGAGAAGAAAAGGGTGAAAAGTATTCCAGGAGGAACATCCTAACTTCAGTCATGCCCCAGTGAATGTGCTGACAGGGTCTGTCTGCACCACAGCAGAGCAAGTGTCATACACCAAGACAAACCGCACTGCGCCGCACAGGACAAGATGAAAGCAGCAGCACTTAACCCGCAGCACACAACTTTCACAAAGTACGAAAACACTGAACAGTTTTATGAAGAGAGTGCTTGGCTTGTCAACAATAGAACAAAAGTCAATCCAACAGCTTTGTGTACAAAGTTGATCTGTTCAACTTCTGAGGGCTCTAAAAGGACATTTTAAAACCTATTCTCAACATTAATGCACTTCATGATTCATGATTGTGAACAGATAATGCTGGTTATTTTCTATACAGTTACTCTGAAGCAGGGGTCTGCTAGCTTTCCCATCAAAGAAGCATTTTTGCCTCATCTCACCTGGATTGAAGTCATTCAGGAGCCACAAAATCTTCTTTACCATCACAGTAAAGATGATGAAGTATACCAAATTCAATACATAGTTAAAATATTTTCAATAATGATATACTGAAAGATTACAAGAAGTATTTTGAATTTATTAAATTTTAAAACTACAAAAAAAATACAAAAAAACAATTTGATGACGTGTTGATAATGTTGCTCAACTTATAATTTTTGTTTGTGAATTTCTCACCACATATCAAGTAAGTGCATTAAGCATAGACTGTATATAGAGTGGACAGCGTGGCTGTGCCTTTTATCATTGTACACTTTGAAGCCAAAATACCCCCGTCACAGGCGCAGCCATTGTAGCACTTTGCAGCCAGAGTCTGCACAGTAAAGAGGGATTCTGGGAGAATCTGAGTGGAGCTGAGTGACAAACAAATAATTATTGTTTTTCTTAAGAGAGTCTAATCACTTCTTGACTCTTTCTCCTGACATATTTTACAATACCCCCAAAAAATACACAAGAACGGCAGCTGTCAATCATCAAACCTCCTATAACCACTGAAAACTGAACTTTTCAGAAAAAAGAGGACTTGAATACAAGACAGCCAAATAATATTTTCAAATCACCACAACAATCGGACATGAAAAACATTTCTACGAGGTGTATTCATTTTTTAAAGTTTGACCACAGCCCATCTGGAATGACTGGAGAGACTGTTTTTTTTTTTTTACCTATACTGCAGCCAGTCACCAGGGGGAGCAGTATTTGTGGAAACCTCACTTCAAACCGAGCAAGATGACATCCGTTTTTCTTTACAGTCAATGGCATTAAGCTGACTCGTTGACTCGTTGGCACTTAAATGAATCCATCCCCACAGAGTTCAAATATATAATTTCTTCCAGATTTATCTTTTTGTTGACTTATCTTACCAGGAGTTTAAAACACGAGGCTAGCCACAGGTGCATGGTGAGTTGGTGGGCCTTTGATGATGTAGTAGTAGGCGAAGTAGAAAGGTAGTAGACTTTATTGTAAGATGTGATGCATATTTAGTTTAAAAAAAAAAAAGAAGTTAAATCATGATTTCATTTAGTGTCCATATTGTTAATCATCAATATCCTACGTGAGAGAAATAAAAATTCTTTTTTTCAGTAATGTTCTTCAAAGCCTCAGAGAGCCACTGCAAATAAGTCAAAGAGCTGCAGCTTGCAGACCTCTGCTTTGGGAGATTTGAATATGAACAACAATCAAGCAGTAGACAAAACTATCTTCTTGTCATCCACTGTTTTGGGGAAGAATAATGATTAAAAGCTACATTTTAGCACATAGGCTGTCATCATCTTAGCATTTATGAGAAAGAAAGTGACTTGTTTTAGATGACAGATTGGTTTCATGTTGCCACACCTTTTTCTTGGTTTGAAATTATCTCAATGGTAGTAATTTGTAGATCAAAAGTTGTCAGGCTTTCACAATATCCAAACTTGCAAAAGTGATGCTAGAGACAACCTGATCTCACACATTGTATCAATCAATCCGTGTTAAGTATTCCTGTGCTTTTCATCTCAGCCCGCTGACACTGAAGCAAAAAGTTGGTTTCAGTTTTCATCTAACTGGAAAACATAAAGTTCTAATAACTATCCAAACCAATCATATAAACATCATCCTATTCTGAGGGATATGAATCTTTGGCGTTATCCTTTCATCTTTGTTGCAAGGTGTGTCAGCTCAGAGAAGAAAGGGAAGAAATGTCAACAAATATTTCAGCAGAAGTCCTGTTCACCTTGTCTGATGTTACCTTTGTTGGAAAAAGCTTTGCTAATGTTTGACTGTGGCTTGATGGTTAATCTAAATGTTTAGTTTAATGTTGATGTGTTTAGGAGGCTAATAAGAATCAGCTGGTGATACCAGAAGGATACAAGTGACTATTTGTGCAACTGTGTACAAGGATGTTTTTTTTTTTTCTCAAAAAAAACAAAACAAAACAACGGCTGTGTCTCTCCATCTTTCATCCCTGTGATGCTGTGGTTGTGAGTGACAGCAGGCCTTGCTCATGAGGGGTTGACTCACTTGACAGCAAAGTTGTGCTGTTCAGTGTTGTGGATGAATATTGACCCTAGTGTTGATACCAAAACAACACAATTACACAATTTTCTCATGAGATTTTTAAATTTTTCATTTGGATAAAACTAGACAAAGAGATAAATGAAATGACAATTCCGAATTGGAACTGATTTGACTTGAGTTGAGAAGTTATTGTGGGTGATTTTCCCGAGAGTAACACATAATATAGAACACATTGAGAAAACATTTAAGACATAACATTGATCATATTACTCATATTACATTAGCTTCACCTGTGGAAAAAGGCCTCATACATTTTCATTTATTCAGTCTTCTTACAAAAGAAGTCTATCGACCAATTAAAATACAGAATTCCCCAGCCAAACCACATGCAAAGCTTTCAAAGTCTGCTGTTATTGCTGTCATCTGCAAATGATTTGCTCTACATACAGAGGACAAGCAGAAATGTTCAGCATGCCGGCATTAAAGGCAGTTTCCCTATACAGCCCTCCTTTGTGTGTTTCTGATGTACTTTACTCTGTGATGTACAGGAACAGCTCTTTGATCTCACTGCTGACGGGCAGGTTGGCGTGTGTGCATGTCTTATAGTCTTGGCATGTGAAGGTTTTCATGGAAGTGTGTGTGTGAGTACTTCCTGCATGATCTGCAGTCCATTTTGTATGATGAGGTATAAATAAATAATTTCATCTGAAATATGGATATTTATTTAAAGTTATTATTCATGTATTTTGCATGCAAAATAAACCTTCATGGCCCACAGACAAAAATATCACCCTGCGGCAACACTTCAAAAGCAGCGGTATTCCTGCCGACCTGGCAACTCTGGGTTTGTGGTCGGTCTTGACGTTAAGGGAAAAATGTTTCAACTTGTTATAATCTCAGCTGGACTGAGTGCATCCTGTCTTTGAATCTCTCCGTCTGGTTAGTGCACTCGTCTTTGGCAAGCAGATACAAGCTGTCTAGGATTGTTAAAGCAGCACGGAAGATAGTCTGCCGCCAACACAAGCCATTAAACGACCTTTACAACACAGCTGGACAGATCTGTCAATCATAGGAGACAAAACCCATCCTCTCCAATCTGAGCTGCTCCCGTCAGGGTGAGGAAAGGCTGTCTGTGCTAAAGAGAAAGGCTAACAGGGTTATTCAGAAAGCAGCTAATGAGGGCTAAAGTAAACTCAGTGATGCAGGAGTTGGTCAGATCTGACCTATGCAAAAGACAAACAATCATCATGTTCAGCATGCAGCTTCTGCTCATAATATTGTGTCTTTGAGGTCCTACAGTGATATGAGAGGGCTTATTAAATTACAGGAATGCCCCTTTAAACAGTCATTTTCTGTATTTCACATGGCTGTCTTGCCATGTACACAGTTTAATGATAAAAAGGTCTTTATGTTAATTCAATCTGGCAAATAGTCACATTACTGACTTGTCAGATGCGTAGGCTGATGCAACTGAATTACAAGTGATCTTTGCCTGTTCTCATCTTAAAACAGGCGCACTGATTGATATCTGACATTTTGATTTGGCGTAGGATTTTCATTTGAGTCTTGAGTGCTTCAGAGACACGCTGAGAGTCTGAGTTAGAAGCATGAGAACCGAGGAACCTTTTGCATCACTCGAGGCGCAGAGCACTACAAAGTGCATCTGAATCTATGACTTGCATCTGTATTGACATTCTTTAACTGACTGATCAAAGCACAATGTTAATCCAGCTAATTAATCAGGCATCAAAGTGATATGAAGCTGGTTTCATACTGAAGCTCGTCCTCCTCTGCTCTGCAGTCACAAATCCTTGACAGTTGTTCTCATTACTAAACGCTCAGAGCATTTTCTATTACTGTTATCCTATCTTTTTCCTGGTGGAGAAGTATAATGATAACTTTGTCCCCTTCTATCTAATAGATGTAAGAAAAAAAACTCTGGGGTCATTATGAAGGTATAAATGGATGTATGTTCAGGGCCTAAAAGCCCCCCGTGCTTGTGAAAATGTGATTGCTGCTCCGTTAAAAGGTCCGTTCTGTCTGCTTGTCTGTGAATTCTCCTACCTGTCTATGCGGCTGCACTTTTAATTAACGCAGTGCAATGATTAAAGTTTTAACTTAATTATCTTTATCTTTTCTCTCAGGGTGTTCAAGCCTCTGTGGGAAACTGAATGAGACGCTTCACAAGACGAGTGGGAAAAAAAGCAGCGGAGGGAAGCTTGGTGAGATAGAGGAAGACATTAAGAGGAGAAAAGAAAAAAAAGACGGAGTGACTGACACCTGCCCTCCAGCTCAGTGTGAAGGGCACAGCACGGGAGAGTGAGAGGAGGGGCATGAAAAGAGAGAAAATAGAAAGGAGAATGAAGACAACTGGAAAACAAGGCCTGCCTTTCAGCAAACCTCACTCAAATTAGAACATCTCTCAACAAGACAAAATGATTACAAGAAATCTGCTCCTACTGGTTTCCCTGTGCCTGTGGGAGGGGCTTGTAGGAGGAGCCTCGGCCAGCAAGATCTTACGTAGGAGAGGAGTGGGTGGATCACACATGGTGAAGCTAGCTGACAGCAGAGCTTTGGACCAATGGGACGCAAGCATGGATGCAAATTCAATGCCAGTGGTGACTCTGAGAAACCTGATTAATCACGAGCAGGCAGGCGACACCGGATCATTCTCTTACTCAAGGATGGTGCAAAGTCACAGTGCTCCTCAAGTAGCCAGCAGGGAGAGGCAAGTTTTCAAGCCCAAACGTGAAGTCGACTCAGTCAGCAAAAAGGAAGGAAGTCTGCACCTTTCAACCAGTAACAAAGAGTTAAACCAGGATGGGAAGAAAGTTCGGAACAACACAAAGAACTCTGAGAGTCCTGCTAAAACAGGAAGGTCGGAGAAGACATTCACCGTCCACCATAAGACGGACGGGCATGCCAACAGAACCAGGTTTAAATCAGGATCTCGATCAAGGAGCAGACCTGATTTGAGTGTCCATACTACAGGGGTGCCAGGGAAAGGTTTTAGTGCAGATTCAAGCAGAAAGTTTAACCTGACTGGAAGTTATGGTGTTTTGAAGCTGCTGTCAAAGGAGAACTTAGTTAGGATCGTCAATTCCCAAATGCAAAGCGTTCCCAGCCTGAGCTTCTCCAGCAAGGGCAGCCGGAGCAGGAAGAGAGATTTGATTGACGTTAATCACGGACAGTTAGAGGCTCAGAAAGTGCAGAGACAAGACACGGCTGTCACTCAGTTTCACCCTGGATTTGATAATCAGACTGCATATCCTGATGTAAGCCCGGTCCCCACTCCAGATCTTAATCGAGACCAGGGTGCCAACACTCGTGATAATCCTCTAAGTGAAGTCAATCCAGCTTCAAGTAAAGGGCAGGGCGTCTTGGGAATGCAGGGTTCAGATAGTAGTGATAATAAGAGCAAACACCTCGTCCGCTTACTGTCAACACCTCGCAGCGAGGTCGGTCTCAGCCCGGAGAAAGAAGTAATAGGCAGCCAAACAGAGCCACCATTTACATCGACGAAACACTTCCCACTGTTTGCTCCCTCTGAAACAAATGATTCTCCGCCGTCTGTGCTGACAATGCAACCCCTGGGACTTAGACCGGGGAACAGAGCTGCAGATTCCCATAGAGACCCATTAACAGAGTCAGCTCACTCTGCTCAAACAGAACCCAGCACAGCTCAGTACCCCGCAGATGAAGACAACAAACTTGTCAACAGCAGTCATGTCCTGAGGCTCCATCCGGCTCCCGAATGGAGCCACAATGAAGAAGACGCTGCGATGCAAGCTGTCGATCCAGAAAATGGGAAAGGCCTCGTGTTTGAGGAGGCAGAAGAGTCAGAGGTGGACGAGGAGGAAGGGATGGCTGACCGCTTGGAAAAGAAGGGGACACGCTCTCGTAGCAGGAGAAGCTGGATCTGGAACCAGTTCTTTGTGATTGAAGAGTACGCTGGGCCTGAGCCTGTGCTCATCGGACGGGTAAGGAAAAAGAAAAACTTCATTCAACATTTACAAGGGCTGTGAACTATTTTATGAATGTTTTATGAATATTTAAGACATTGTTACAAGTTCCCTACATGGCACATTTAACCTCAGGTCCTCTAGGTACACACCTTACAAAAGATGCGTTAGCATAATCCAACCTCACAGTCGCACTCGAAGTTTTCTGAGCATTGTTATGAACCTACAATTGGAATTGATTTACATTGCTCCACTGCGATTTGGTGCCTTCAGGTAGCCATAAAAACTCCAATGAATCAATGGTGCATTGAGGCGCAACAGAGGGCCCAGATCACATGCACCCAAGGGGGCTAGTCATGATCACTTTCAATCCGCACCCACCAAAGGGAATTGACTTATCCATGAGAATTAATAGCTCCACTTTCCCCTCCACCATTGATCCACACCCCAAGGCGAGAAAGCAAGAGTAGTCGCAGTGTTCCCTCATTTCCCTGTAGGTCAGGCCTGTCAGCTCTCCTCCCTCATGGTCAGAGGTCTGCAAGGTCCCGCTAATGCTATTTCATTTGGACTGATTTACACTTGGTTTGACAGGATTTATCACTGCCTGCACCCTCAGCACAACACACACATGGCTGAAGTCCTAATGCTCTGCAATGTAATTTATTACAATCATTGACTGAACATGTCACACCCCCTCTGCCTGACGCACAGCTCCCACCTGCGTTTGACGGTGCGAGCAGATAAGCAGGGAGGAGGAGGAGGAGGAGTAGGACACGTGGAGCAGACAGAAGGTGTCTCAGAGTCCAGCATTGTGATGGTTTTGCTCTCAGGCCTCAGCATGCGCCAACTGTCTCAGCACCCAGCTGCGGTAGATGAGCTAATTTATAAGCCTGTGTGGCCAGTTTGCTGAGCAAATGAATAGTAATGATCCCTGAGTGACTGCTGCGGGCTGCTGGAGGCCACAGAGTGAGAAGTGTGAGTTTGAGTGTGTGAGTACTTGAAGTTAAGCTCAGTAAGAGATCTTTCTTACACTCTAGACAAAAGGCTTCTAACTTATGTTTCAAATCCAGGTGCACACAGTTGGGAAGGAGCTGCAGCCTTCATAAGAAGTGTGAAGCTAATTAGCCAACATTTGATTTGGTTGTTTTTGCACTTTGCACTTTGACTGATGGCTGTCCAAACTGAACGCTGCGAAGCACTGCCATAGAGATGTAAGAGCTAACGGTCCAGCGTACAGATGGCACTGTGTGTAAAGCCATTAGTGCCAATCTGCTGTGTCAAGCAGGTGTTTATGCCAGCACATTGTATGGCACTCAAGGAGGGAACAACGCCAGGCTGCACACACACATGCCCATATGATAGTGCTGACACTTGGAGTACACCCAAAAAGCTATTGTGACTCTGTGTGTGTGTGTGTGTGTGTGTGTGTGTGTGTGTGTGTGTGTGTAGGTGTGTGTGTGTGTGTGTGTGTGTGTGTGTGTGTGTGTGTGTGTGTGTGTGTGTGTGTGTGTGTGTGTGTGTGTGTGTGCTGGGCTAGAGATGCGTATGATTAGTACCACACTGTATTATACAGTGACGGCACACATGAATAATGCTCTTATAGATCTTAATACGCTTATGAATTTTTAATCTCCTGCTTCGCTCCATGTAGGCTGACGCTATAGGTAGAGAGATCAATGCGGACAGGCTCGCCTTGTTTTTTTCTCGATTGGGGACCTGATTGTGCTTTAATGGAGAGAGCTGTGATGGAGGGTGTGAAGAGAAATGGACTGTACGGGCCAAAACCAGCTCCACCTGCCAGATCCAGTACTGAAATCAGCCTTGGTCAGCCGCAAACAGTGTTGCGTGTGACTCACAACACGAGCCTTGCTTTCAGTTGTCTGTGTGGTGTCTGCTCACACACGCTTGCACTCGCACACACACACGGTGTGCACGTCTAAAGGTGTGATCCTGTATTTAATTGTGGGCTTTCTTTAACAAGCCGCCTGCTAACACTGATTCATGCTGTGTTTTTGTGTGATCCAGGACAGCTCGGTTTTGGATAAATCTCTGCTAAAGCTGGGAACAAGAGCCAGGACTCTAATCTGTGATGTCAACGTGAGACAAAGGATCTGCAGCTAAACTGATAATGAATTTCAGGGCCAACTTTGTGGACGCACTGACAGCACACAGTGTAGTTTTGCATGGATATTTATAAGTACTGTGTCTGATTTCAAATTGTTAGAAAGCCATACAAAAAGGCCCAGCTCATTTGGAATTAAATCTCAAAGACTCAGCCAACGTGTCACCAGCTGTCCATTCACTGTTGTTGGAGCTGGGCTGGGCTTGATATGTCGTAATACCATGAGAGATCTGAGCTTTTGTTTACCGCAGCATCTTGTTTTGCAGACTTGTTATGGTTCACAAGAGTTGCCAAAAAGGGCACGAAACATTTTGAGTAGTGAATTGTGTGACTCAGTTTTCTGCCCTCTATCAACACACACTCTCTATCTCAGTCTCAAACACACGCACGCTCACACTCACACACATGCACACAGACGATGTTACTATATTTTCTCACGCTGGAGTGTCTCTGCCCCATGATAATTGTGAATTTAATTGATGCTGTCACATGGTCTGTAATGGGGTTTCAAGTGATTGCAGAGGCAGTGTGAAAGAAACACAGATTTTTCTTGAGGAGAAAAGGCGCCTCAGCAGAGCTGGGATTAAGAAAAAAACACCACTTTCTGATTAGCTTTTCTTCCATCCTCGCTACTCTCTTGAAATGCAAACTCGCTAACACCTCATGTGGGGAGAGAACGTGACATATATAATCGTTTCTTCCTCTCTGAGAGGAAATTCAAGCTTTCCATCCTGCCCTGTTTCACCTTTTCTATCAACCAAAGTGTTTGAGCTACCTGTAGAGAGGCTAATACGCATATGTAATTCAGCAGTGCAACAGCAAACGAGCTTAGCCTGTTATCATTTGCATGTGGTTAATTTCAGCGTGAACATACATAATTCATAGTTAGTGAAATATTCCTGTTTCACAATTAGCATTATTGTCTTTGCCACACATGACACTCACAGTACAGCACAACATGAATAAAAAAGCATGCAGACATCAATGTGAATCAGTAATTAAATACTTTGTGTTTCTGACACACCAAACTGTACCAGCCTTTCCCACGGAGGCGTATACTTAGCTCTCTCATTACCCTGAATCATTCATTAACATTCAGAGCTGAAAATTGCCCTGCAAAATGCAGCTAAAGGAGTCCTGCAGCCTGAAGGCACTTCAAGATATATAAATAACACGGTTATTGACTGTAGTGTTATTGGTGCCTCCTGCGCCTCCTTTTGGAGCCTCTGGGTGCAACGTGCTCACACATGATATTGTGAAATCTGCCCGCGGGAAGTTGACGGTGTGATGCAAGGACGAGAAGGAGGCTGTCACAGGAAGTTAAGGCCTGGTGTTTGAGAGTGTGTTAGCGTGCGTGCACATAGTGTCTTCTCTGATGCTCACTCTAGCAAAAGCCCCTTCTGTCATCAGCTTCAAGCCAGTCGTGGAAAGTAACTGTGCGTTAATCCAAGGGATGTTTTGGGGTTAAATGTTTTTCTTTATAATTAATATTTAATGTTACATTACCCTTCTACTCAACAGCAATTTAAAGCCGTGTATTGAAACCTGTTTCTCTTTTCTTCCAGCTGTAGTAACTAGTTTAGCATTTTAACATTAAAAATGCATCAAAGATGTACTAATAGGATACTTTTCGGTGTCTTTTCTCCATTACTTAGTTGACTTCTGCCCCTTTAGCATTAAAACAGTTTCTATCTGTGCTAAATAACTACTAATAACATGTAAAGTACTCTGAAAGGAGCCATTGTACATGTTGAATTCTTTTGTTCCCAGCTTTACTAGCAATTAATCCGTAACAAGGTTTGAAAAATATTCTGAGTTTGGAGGAACATTTAAAGGTCTGACAAAACACCCTGCACGCCATCACGGTTATTACTGCTGCTTAGGCGTTAGATTTCAAATTTACCAAAAAAGAAGTCTGCTTTGAGGTGTGGAGTTCAAACATGAAGCTGTCTCTACAGGAGGCCTTTCTAAATACATTTAAAGTGACGGGAAGTGTTTCACACAGAGCTTTTAAAGAGAGTTTTTTTTTTTCATAAGTATGGTTGTATTAAGGTATTAGTCAGTTTTAAGTGTACTAGCCACAGGAGATGCCAGCTACCTCAGACCTTCTGTCAAGAAAGCCGCCTGAAAACAGTCGCTGAAGCTGGGCTATCAACTGCTGCAGACGAGGTCGGCTCTACCACCTCATTTAGCTCAGTTTAAAAAGCTAGGCCCAAACACTGAAGTCAGTGGAAGCTCTATTTTAAATATTTTTAGAGTTTCTCCTTGCTGTCAGAAAGCCCACTCATTTTTGCACTTCACAAGATGTGACACGTGAGTGTTCTTCCGCCTGCAGCGCACTGATCGCTTACTGTTTCAATGGCAAGGGTGTATGCCACATCCCATCTGTGCCTCATTCCCAAAAAAGTCTTTTTGCTGTAATACAGGAGACTATTTTCATCATCAAGCTGAACAGCAGGCAGTAGAAACAGTCAGTTTGAAAATAAAACAGACAGACTCCTGATCACATATAATAATAGCCTCTTACAGCTGATCTCTGTGTTTATTGCTGTGGTTGCGTGATCTTATTGTGTTCTCATGTGATTTCGTGATCTCATGAGTCCAGCTGCTTTGAGCTGTGAAACACTTCTGAGGCATGATGTGTGCCGTCTGACGGAGCGGAGTCACGGCACAGACAGGAAGTGACGCATTCACTCACTGTGGAATCATGCAGAAACTGTTTAACAGCTCTGAATAAACTTTGATTCTAATCACTACTGAAATTCTTCGGCTGTAGTTATTAAATGTTATTATACCCTCAACTTTTCTCTCTGTGAAGCAGTTTGTAGTGTCAGCAGTGCAGCCTGCCTCTCTCTTCTGGAGTCAAATAGCTAAAACATTTAAAAGAAGTTTGTGCACATGCTGGATGAATGTGCTCATTGCAGGCAATTTGTGTAAATGTATTTTTAACCTAATGTTATGTAGAAGAGTGGAACAGCTTGTTCTGGGCAAACACAAATATGCTGTGGTACATCTACTGATATGAACACAAGTTTCTGATCTTCTGTTGTAGTTCAGACAGAATAGCAGCTTAAATTGTGTTTCCTGCCTGCAGTTATGGAAACATTTGTCATTTTAAACTGAACTCTGGGACACAAGAATATTTATTATCGCGAGTTCTGTCAAAACAACCAGTTTTACACCTCTGGAGTCCAACTTTGGTTGTTGTTGTCCCTGATTTCAGGGAACATTGTCTCTGTAACTGAGAATGTGATGGGATAAAAAGCCTTGTATCATGCATTTCCATGGATGTTTGGGCCTTACTTTTACTATTAACCATAGCCTGGAGTGCTACTGCTGTTTTTCTTTGATTTGATTTCACCAAACATTTCAGTGATCGCCGATCACGATCATACAAGATTTTTTTTTCCAGATTTCTTCCTTGAAGACAACGGGTTTCTACCCTTTCAGTTTTTAATAATGCACTGGACAGTCCTTATCCCAATTTTAGTAGTTTCTGCAACCACCTTAGTTTTTTCTCTGCTTGATGCATGCCAGTGATTTGACCCTTCTCAAACAGACTAACATCTTTGCCATGACCCCGGGATGTGTCTTTTCACATGGTTGTATAAGAAATGAGAAGCAACTCATTACACCAGTTGGGGTTAACTTGTTGCCTGCTGAAAGATAATCATCCATGCACTAATTATCCAATAGAAGGCTTGTATCTATTTACTTAGTTAAATCCAGGTGGTGACATTTTTATGGCTGTACCGTCAAATGTCAGTCTCTTAGTTTAAAGAAATAGAGAACAGAGAAGAAGTGTAGGCTTCTGATAGCTGCTGCTTCAGAGGAGTCGTCTCTGCAGCTCCGCTAATCACATCACATCTCCCACTGGAGACCCAATCACAATTCTCCACCTGCAACACAAACACACCGTCGGAGACACACCCATGCACACCAACAACGGAGGAGAGAGACAAAAACACAAAATACACATGATGTTCATAACACATGTATTTTTGTCGTAAATATTCACCTTTTTTCTTGGTGTGTATGTTAATTGTGGTGTTCCTGCATCAAGTCTTAATCCTTACACTAACCACATTGGTTCATACTTTTATACTGTTGTCGCTGCTTGGTCTGAACCCCTATAATCCCCTCAGTACTCTTTTTCTATACTCTGTTTCTTCTTGTGGGTTATTGGGGAGGGTTTATTAACTGGACTCTGTGGCCAACTTGGCAAGCTCAGGAAGGAAAGGGACTTTAAAAACAACTTAGCTTCTCAAACAGGAAGTCAGATCATAGTATTTCTGTGTATTAAAAAAGCATCCATTTAGATGGGATCCATGAGCTTGGACTTTGACCAAATAGTTGATGAAGCTGTGCCTGTAGAAATCATAGCTTCCCTACATTTCATCTAGAGTCATTTTGTGTTAAGTTTCAGAAAACCTTCAAATATTGTAGTAATCAACACCATCACGTAATGGCCTTAGACATCAAAACATTGTAGCAAAAATAATGAGTGCCGCAGTATCCTCTCTTTCTCTTTTCTGGAAAAACAAAACTGAAAAAAAAGAAAAGAAAAAAAGAAATCTCTCCTGATTTTATTGTAATTGTTCAGCTCACTGCCAGTGACTCTGACACATAAAAAAAGAGGAGGAATCAACAGTAACTTTTTGAGACAGAGGTTCACTGCTCCCTACCTGTGGTCTTAATCAATGCTGCACCACATCTACGCTGCAGGTGGAGCCACTAAAAGCCAAAACTCCATGACATGTCTGCTCTGTTTACAGCTCCGGTATGTAACCACAGCGGTGACCAGTGCAGGGGTGAGGTGCTGCTGATTGAGGGGAAACTAGTACTAAAATGATGCCTTGAGCTAAGCCTCTGTCTTGATTACCCGCTGACATTACCCGAGATAACAACAGCTGCGTAAGCGGTGTGCTGATAAGTCACATGCAGACTCTACATGCACATACAGTGATCGCATCTCTGTGTTCAGACGTTTTGGTTAGGACAAGTCATGGGGAAGTGAATGTGAGATTTTGTGTTGACTCACGTCTTGCCGCACATCAGCAGGATGGCTAAATTTATTGTGCAGCCCTAATATGCACCGTATGGTGCCTCAGGAGTATTTAGTTTTACTAAAGTTGGACATGTTAAAACTTCTTCTATTGCTGCTTCAAGCAGTCGCTAACATTGTCCTGACCCGAACTTGTGCTGAAATATGCACACATCTTAAAAACACACACTTGTGAAGTCTAAGTACATATTTGTTAAAGATTTGGGCAAACTCAAACTCAGTTCAACACTGTGTTAATGCAGAGTCAGAAAGAGAACAGAGGGCTTGTAAGACCTGCTTTAAAGTCATAAATTACACTGCTTAGATAAAAGAGTCTCTATGAAAGTGAGGAGAGGAGACAGGAAGTTAAACCGGCCAATACGCAGGCCAGCACTCACTATAAACACACACACATCCAGACTAGGAAATCATCAATTAAGGTTATAAAAACAAGTGTCTCATAAACAGCTCTGTGTTTCCGTGTGCTTCTACTCACACTCTCCCTGCAGAATTCATTTAGCCTCCGGGTCCAAGCACAGCAGGGGTGAGGCAGCAATTAGAGAGTGACTACAGTGTGGGAGGGAGAGGGGGAAGGGGGAGAGAGGGGATAACAAGACAGAGCAGAGCCAGATTACCATACTGGGTAAAGGAGGGATGATGCAGAAGACAAGAGGTAAAAAAAAAATTCAGAGAGAGAACAGAGTGAGGTTAAAAAAAACAGTAAAGTAATAGTAGTGTTAATAGCATTCAGAAAGAGTGCAGGGATGTGAAGAAAGGTTAATGGCTAACAACTAGTGGAGGTGAAGAAACGTGTGCGGCAGTCTAAGGAAAAAGAGAAGAAGAGAAGAAGTAAGATCACACATGTTTCTTAAGCTGACCTTACAGCCCTGCGCGGCCTCAAGCATGCTGTAGAAAAGCCCGAGCAGAGAGAGAGAAAGAGGGTTATAAAAAGAGGCAGCAGGGAATCCAGGGCATAAGCGCGGGGACAGGCAGAGTTTACACAGAGGAAGATATATATGAGAGGAAGTAAGAGAATTGAGGAAGCAGTTAAATACCATTTTAATGCAAACCCCTGTGGAGGCCATATTCAAATGTGACTGCGCGATGAGTGGGTGCAGGATCACAACGAGGAAATAATAGACGAGATGACTGAGGGAACAAGGCTACAAGAGGGGAGTGAAGAGAAAGAAAAGAGGAGAAACTGTGGCGTCTATTATAGATGGATTTCAAAGGCAAGGCGTCTTACTTTCTCTCCCTTACTTCCAATCTCTCGTCTCTCTTTACAGCAGTGTTTTATCTTGGGATAATGTTGAACAAATCAGCGAAGCAAGCATCTGAATTTAAAGCATTACTCAACGCCCATCTTGTGAGTGGAAGCATTCTGTCTCCAGGAGAATATGATCAACTCAGAATACATCTACGAAGTTAATGTAAATGTGTTCTGTAGATAACCCCAGAAATATGGGTTAACAACCTCAACGACCTGCGTTGAGAAATAAGAGCAAAAAAAAAAAGTTATCTTACCTTGTGAACACTTGTTCTGCTCTGATATCTCAGAAGGGAAATCTTAAAACCGGTTAAAATATTTTATATCTGTGCTCCAAGTTGTTCAGCTGTAAAATGTGAAGTGTTGAAAAAATCATTCTTATGTCATTACTTCTACAAGAATCAATAACAAAAAGACAAAAGGCAGAGGACGAGGCCATTTTGCCCATCAAATAAAAACACTAATTAGCATCCTATGAGTTCAAATCTAAGGGTGTATTCACACCTGGATTGTTTGGGACAGTTGTTCCGAAACAGTGGGCAGACCCCCCGAAAGTCCGGTTCGTTTTGGCATATATGAACATAGCAATCGCGCTCGGATGTGGGACAAAACAAGCGGGTTGAGATTGCCAAAAATAGGTGGTCTCAGCTCGCATGATTACGCGCCCTGTAGCGGTTCCTGTGCAGTGAGAACACAAACGGCCCAGCAACAGGCACAAGACTCATAACTTTGGTAGTTGTGAGAGTAGGATGTGTTGTTGTGCACCCATCAGAGCCCGTTTTTGTCTGCGGAGATGTGAGCCGGCACGTCATCATTCATCTCGAGACATGCAGGATATTATTTTCCAGATGCAGTCGGGACTCCAAGAAAAACTGCAGATGTTGTTTATAAAGCACACACTGGTACATTAGCCAGATAAACGCTGTAATGCAAACTAGCCACACACGTTGTTAATGCTCCATGGCTGGTGAGAACATGAATGAATTTATGAATGAATGAATGAATGAATGAACGAACAAAGATAGGGAAACTCATCGTCTTCCAGGTATGATTTCTGACCAGTGAGAGAAAAAATCGATCCCACATGGCATTTGTTTACAACTTTGGACCGCAAGAGACTTTTGCCTTGTGAACACAAACGAACCGAGTGACGACCGCTACAGTTGTATCGGTTTTGCCCCTGAATCGGAACAAAGCAAACGAGCCACAGGTGTGAATACACCCTGAGTGATTATTTGCTAGATATCCTTGATATCAAACCTAATGGTGTATTCACACCTGGATTATTTGGGGCAGTTGTTCCAAAACAGTGGGCAGGCCCTTGAAAGTCCGGTTTGTTTGGGCATATGTGAACACAGCAAATGCGCTCAGCAGCAATGGTGTCTTACCAGTTAACTAATAAGATGAAAACAGATATTAACAAGTAAGCTAGTTTGAATCATGCAATCCAACTAGTTGACCAGTGTGCAATATGTTTATGCCAGAGATTATAGCCAAATCCTGGGTTATTGAGCCAAATTTTAGAGCCTATTGTAAACAACAATTCACACATATTCCCCATCTCCTTATTATAATTTGGGCAAGTGACATTTTAGATCTATCTAGTAACATAGTAAATATTTAAGTCTCAATTGTTAACTAGTACAACTCATAAAATCAGCAATAGTGCAAATAGTGGAAATTTGTTCTGTAACCCGTTGACTAGTGAACATTCAGAGCAGAACTAGTTAACTGGTAAGACTAAGAAAGACATACCTAGTATAAATAGTTGACATTTCTGCTCTTGCTAGTTAACTTGTAAAAACTTTTTTTTATCCTAACTAGTTAGCTTGTATGGTCCTTATATGGTCCGCCTTTCTTGCATACTGATGGATATTTGAACTGTTACTAGTTAACTACTAAACTTTTTTTTCAGTCCACTTCTTAACTAGTAGACATGAAATACATCATACTAGTAAACTTGTAGATATTTTGGCCTTACTAGTTAACATGTAGGACTTCCCTGAGTTTACTTGTATATATTTCAGCATTGTCCTGGTGAACTAGTGCAGAAAAAGACCTCACAAGTACAGGAAACTAAGATTAGATGTCGTGGATATCTATTAAATATTCAATCAGCTTCTGCAGCATGAAGTCTGCCACTTCTAAGCTTTTATTCCTGTTTGAGTTTACCCTTGTATGAGTGCAACTTTTGGATGTGGGTCAATCAGTTTCACTGTGCTTTTGATTGGTGCAATTACTTGTGGCAACAAAGAACCTTGAATCTTGGAAGAGGCTGACATTACCAAGCAAAAGACATGACTTTGTCAGGCAAGATATTTTTGATGACCCGAGTGCTACCACCATCTTAAATAAGTATCCACCCCCTGGACATTTGTGTTGGGGATTATGCTTTTCATGTGACGCTGTTCAACACAGTCAGAAAATTCAAGATAAGCCATTTGCCCAGCCCTTTCTATTCTATATCAAAAATAACCTTTAACTATAAATAGATACAAGTATTTTCCACATACAAATGATATCTGGACAGGTTGCAAAATATGTTTTTTTCTACATTTTTTAAAAACTTTCTCTCACCTGTATCTGATCTTCAACCATTGTTTCAAACTGTTTTTTGTCCTATTTAATAAAATGCAGTGTCTGCTCTGCTGTAGGCATAGACCGTATAACCCTTAGTGATGTCATAATTTTTCCTGAAATAGTGATAGGAAGCTCACAAACGGTGGTGACTTATCTTAACTTCAGGTTGGAGTTCAGACAGGCTGTTAGCCTTTTGGGCCTTTTCTTTGCTAGCAGCTTTTCATTGGCTGCCAGCTGTTTTAAGAGCAGAGAGCCCCATACTACCAGCTGTTTTAGAGCATTTTGACGGATCTTTCAAGACCCACAGAATATTGTGTTGATGATGTAAACACATTTACTTCGAAAGAAAGATCAGACTCTCTTTTTATTCACAAAATGGGTTTGTTCCTGTTTGGCTGTTCTTTAGTATTCGGCAGTAGAATATAGGCTGATTTCACATAAAACACCTGTTTTTGACCAAAAGTAGAAAAAATGAGATTTGATTAGTTTTTAGCACCAGTCTCTGAATCTACACCCTTCAATCCTCCCCATTGTACTCTCCATGATCCCGTTGTCTTAGCTCATGAAAGCAGCACTTTCTCTGAGTGTGAGCTGCCTGATTGTCATTACACTAGTTGACAAGCCCAACATTGATGAACTAGCTGGCCCCTGGCCTGCCCTGTTGAAAAAATAATTGACATCTATAGATGTCAGTGAAAACCAATAAGTTCAAACATAACAAATGTCTACATTTTTTTTTCATAACCCAGAAGTTGTTTATCAGAATAGAAAAATTAGCTATTCAAACCAAAAATTGTTTGGTGGGCTTTTGAATAGGGTAGCATATTTCAATATTCTCAACAGCCTTTTCATTTTTCATGGGAAGTGGTGGATTAATTCTAACATTGCCTTCAAAAAGTGTCACAATTTAACAGTAAAAGCATAAACTGACCTAACTTTGTTGAAAAAAAAAAACTTATTGAACAACCAGTTGGCTACTGTTAAATGACTATTCAGGTTAGCACGGAGATTTTGGAACACTTATGTTAGTCTTGGAGGCTTTCATTATAGAAAACCATCAGAAAGAAATGTTGGTGTTTAGCCACTTAGCTAACATTGATATTTAACAGGATCAGACTTATCACATTAATGTGAGCAACATCTCAGCCAACAGAATTGTTAGGAGAAGTTGATTTATGATGCAAAAATGTTTGAACTTTGATGGACTTTTGCTGACCCCCATTGTTTTTGTTTTTACTCATTATTTATAAAGTTAAATAATAATTAAAAAAAACAAACAATGATCGCAGTGTATCTTGTGGGTTAGGGTCAAACCTTTTGTACACTTTGCAGTAGTTAAGTTTCCCACTCTGATTGAGATATCAGAAAAAAAATAGCTGTGTGAAAATGGCGTATTGGGAGCAAGAGCTGATTTGAAGCTTGAGGTTAGCCATTCAAGGTTAGCCATGCCAGAGGCGAGAAACTGTGCGTGTTTGGCTGGTGTGCAGAGCTGTGACACAGGGAATTTGCAAAGAGAGGAGGCTGGGCAGGGGTTGAATTCATGATTATGCATAGCCCAGTTTGAGCTCTGTGACCATGACCTTGAGCTAATATTTATGCGTTGGCCCCGACCATGCACTCCACTTCTCCCCGTGGCCCTGAAGGAGGCTGTGAGTCAGGGTGCGGAGGGCACGGGTGAGAGAGGAGGGCAGGAGAGGCTGGAGAAGAGGAGAAGCCACATGACAGAAAGACAGAGAACAAGTGAAGGGTATGAAGGAAGAGCTAAAAGGTGACATAACTCACCCTCAGGCAGACGTAGTGGAGCAGATCATTGCTGCTAATCACAGGACCTGGTCAGTTTATCGCCGCTACTCAACACAGATAATTTGAACTTTGGTACATCTGAGCTTTGAGGAAAGTCAAGCTGAAAAGATATTTTAATTTAGATCTGCTTGGGTCAGTGAAAAGAGCAGAAAAACAGTTAAAAAGTCAAAAACAAAAATCTTCACAGATATTACCCAAAATAATGAAGTATTATAAATGTCAAAGTATTGAATCATTTGCTTTTAAAAATGTAGAGTATTCCCTCATGGCAGAAATACTGTGCATAAAAGCTTCACTTTTTGTTTACCTGGGTTGAATTTCAAGCTCTGTATCACAGCAAAATCTGATTTAATTTAAGAAACAAATCTTTTGTCAAAAAACAATTTTATTCATAATTTTATTCACTTATATGTCACTGTTTCATTTTTTGCTTTACTGAATCAGCTTAATTTTTGTCAGTCCTGTTACACAAATTGCCTGAAGCGATAAGAGCCTGTTAAAACTCTGTTAAAGCTCCTCTGAGGGGCTGGCATTGGAAACTTTCCTCCTAAGCATATTTAGTGTTCCTTAGCAATATATACACATAAACATCACTGTTTTAACACTCAGTTATGTCACTCATAAAGAATCTTTGCCAAGGAATAAGTGAAAAATCATGGTCGGACACCTACCTTTGTCAGTGGTTTCAAACTGATGAAATAACCATGTTGAAATAGTCACACCTCTTGATGATTGATGTGTCTCGTATGCTATTATTGGTCCTGGAGTGACATTGATTTTAGTTTCAGTCTCTTTTGTAACAGCTAAGAACTCCTCATCGGTGACTCATGAATGCGAGGTATACAAAAATGATTGATTGAAATTTAGTCATGTTTGGTGTTCCCAACAGGATCAATCCAAGAAAATCACCTCCTACTACTCTGACAACTTGTGTGATTATAGTACTTTATTCAAACAGTTAAAATGGTCTGTCAACATTGTCCATTTCAGGTGTGAAACTAAATCACACATGGGGATCTATACGCAGACCAAAGGAGAAAACAATCTAACGTCCAAATCTAAAAGCTCATTCCTCAAGTGTCAAAAGCTCCTACATCTAAGATATCATTCTAAACAAAACTCCAGGGGAGGGAAAAATTACTTTGTAAGAAACACAAAAAGATGCAAGGAAGACTCAACCAGCCTAACACAGAAGAGGAACCACAGAGACTAATGCGGTCTTTAAATGAATACATTAAGTCCAAAGTTGTGTGCATGAAAGGCTTGATGCTCAGGTGGAAATCAAAAGGGAAGATGAATGCCAAAAGTCCATGAAGTTCCCCTTGCTATTCATGTGGAAATGATTAAATAATAACTTTTTATTTGTACTGCGCCTGGATTAGCACAAGAAAAGACAAAAAAGTCAAAGATTGAGATTACCACTTGCTGTAGCTGGTTTTGATCCTGTTCACAGCTGATGTAATTCTTGACAAGCTGTGCTTTTCACTAATGTCAGCTAGTTTCAGTCCTTTAACCTATAACCCTGTCAGTTACTTAACAATGTGATGCTTTTATGTGAAAGTAGATGTTATGGGCTCCACCCCCTCTGACAATGTCATCAAACACATCATGACAGAGCTCTCTGAGAAAAATTAGACTTATGCTGCTGTTGGTTTAACAAGAAGAGGAAGTTCACATGATCACTTCTAAACATGGCCTATCTGAAGGCACTGTAAAAAGGAAATCAGACAAAGGTGTGAGAGGAGACACAGGTAAAACTAATGAGGGTAATTACAGTGGAGGAAACACACATTAAACCTAGCCTGAATCACAAAGCGAGAACCAAGAAAAACAAGTGGAAAACAACAACACACACACACAAAGAAAGTAGACTTAATGCAAAAATACAAAAGAACTTCAAAGTGAGGACTAGTTTAATCAAATATGAATAATACAAACTAAACACAGGCCCTGCATGGCAGTCCAAGTTGTTTAGTTTGACATATATATAAGTCCTTGGAAACCAGCCTGTACACAGAGGCGCTTGTGTCTTATAAATTTTTAAACAAACCATGTAGAGAACAGGAAAGCAGGAAGTTACAGGCACCAACACAGATAATCAAAATATAAATATGAAATAGCATATTAATAGTCTTAAGTTTTGTTGAAATCCAAATAAATTGAACCTTGTGTCAGCCAAGCAACACCCACACTAATGTCTTGAGGCGTTGATGCTCATTGTGAAGAAAAGTTACTGAAACAGAGAAAAGAGTCTTTCTAAGTTAGGTGTAAAGAAATGAGCTTTATGCTGTCATGCTGTCTCAAATTGGCTCAAAGTGAGTGACAAAATAGGATCACAGCAGCTGGTAGAGGCCTGAGAGAGACAGAAAGAGGAGATGTCAGAGTGGAAGCTAAATAAGCTGACACCTGCATGACTCAGGTGAGGACAGTATGATGTTCTTCACGACTCTGACCATGAGCTCCTGGGAGCCTGACAAAGCAAGCCAGTGTAGGCAGAGAGTCCAGAACATCACAAAGGTAAGAGTTTCAGTCCTAAAATGTCACTTATTTGAAGGCAGAATATTGGTGCCTGGTTTGAATCCTTGACCAGGCAAAGGGCCTTTCTGTGTGCAGTTTGTGTGCTCTGCATGCATGCATGGGCTGTCTCTGAATACTCCTGTTTCCTGCCACAGTCCAAAACCATTCTCATCAAGCCAATTAGTCACCCTAGGTGCCCTTAGGTTTGAGTGTGTACGTGTGAATGGTTGTCTGACTGTTGTTGACTCTACTTGTTAGCCTTGTGATTGACATCCGGCTTACAGGCCGCCTACCACGAAGGGGCAGGGGAACACAAACAGGAACAGGCTTTACCGATTCAACCTGTACCAAACCATAATGATCGTAACCGGACTGCTTGGCTGAAATGAGGCTAATGGCAGCTGAAATAGGCTCCACCCACTTGTAATCTGGAAAAAAAAATGGTTAAGACAATGGATTGGTTATTTCTGTTGGGCTTTTTGGTTAGGCATGAGTTATAAGGTAAATTCAGACCAGTCCTTGGTGTACTAACTAAAACAAGAAAACAAAACGGTGCCATTTTAACTTCTTGTTTTTGTTGTTTGACTATCAGATGTGCCAGTTTCTAACTGCTGGGACTCCTTCAAGGGGAGCTGTGACACATCAGCTCAAGAATAAATAACAGGAATAGAGATAATCATGGTTGTTACAGCTGGAGGTGTCCTGTCATAGACGGACATCTCATCAATGGGGAAAAGTCATAGACAGGATTTTTCTGTGTGCTGAATAATCAGTCCAAAAAGCCCCTTTGGTTCTTCAGTTTCCTTACTCACTGAAACAACCTGGAAGTTAGTGTCATCCTTGATAACAGCTTATCAAAACCACTAAATGCCAAAGAAAGGTGGTTATCAGTCACTTCTTTCTGTCCTCCTTGAGCAGAAGAAACAGACACGATTATTCAGTCTTACAGTTTATAAGGAAGCTACGCTTGAAACAGTCTACTGTTTGCCTGTCTATGAGAAAAAACACACAAACCTCCACACAGTCAAGCTTTCTTACATGAAACAGGAAAGAAAGATTAGCTGCTGTCAGGGTGATAACCATTTAGATCCACCCATGGCAGACTGTGCTCCTGTTGTTTTAATGCCAGCTCTCAAAAAAATCAGTCAATCAGTATTTTCCTTCCACCTTTCAAAGGTCACACCTGTCCTGCCTATTTGGACTCTCATTTCTTCTTCTTTTGCACTTAAATCATGGCTGACAGAAAAATCCCATCAGGTATCAACTACATTTAATAAAATGACTATTTTTCTATGAGTGCGGAGGTCTTTTGTTTGCAGTTTTGAGTGCTCCATAGATAACAATATGACTAGAGTGAGACAGAGCAAGGCTAGAAGATAATAAAACAAGCAGTAATAAAAAAGAAAACGACAGATTATATTAAACACTATAAAATAAGTGAATGGGGTGAATTATACCTATAAACCATTCTTGGTATGAAGCTAAAGCAGATTTTAGTCTCCAGAGTTGAATATCAGACTCTTCAGCAGATAAAAATCCAACAATGTTTACAAGTTAGTCAGTACAGAACGTTTATGAGATCTCTTTAGCCGCCTGCTGAGGCTAAAAGCAAGTTTGGAGAAAGCAATGAGTGAAGCAAACAGTAAAACTGTGGGCTTTAGAGCAAGAATAATGAGCAGGAAGACACTCAAACACACAGATAAAGTGAGTCATTTCATTCATTGTTAATCTGGATAAAAGTATGGCTTAAAGTTTCCTCAGCATTGTAATGAAAACATCAATGTTTAATGGATTTTTTTGACTACTCACTCATTGAAAACACAGGCAGCTTTTAGTGCTCAGCAGCAGCCAGAGTGAGGAGTCAAAAGAGGGAGGAGGAGGTTTTGGATGCTGTTTTATATTTCATTTACATAGCTCCATGCTAACAGCGTAAAATACACACACTTCAAGAAAATTACTAACCACAGAGATGTCACTTAGCCCTGCGAGTTTAACAAATGGTGCATTTAATCTAAAATTACATTCATTTGGAAATACTTCTACTCTTTTATATTGATGAGAGGTTTCTGTGGCTCTGTCTGCACCATTTATAACAGCTATTTCCTCCTGATTAGATGATCATTCATTTCTGGAAAACTGTAGTTTACTGTTGATCTTTTACTAAAAATACTCCCCCTTCTAGATTTAAAGGTCCCCTATTATGCAACTTTTCAACAAGTTCAAATTGGTCTCAGACGTCCCAGAACAGTCAATTTAAAGTTTTTTTTGCCTCAAAATCCAGTTATTTTCTGGACTTCAGCCACTCTGTAAATCCCCTCTCCTGAGCGCTCCAGAGAACAAGCTGTTTCTGTGGGTGTCGCTCTACTTGATAATGAACTGCCCTGTCCACGCCTCCTTCACAACTTCTTTGGAAGAGGGTGTGGCTTTTGCTCCAGTAGCATGCTGCGGTGTTTACGGAGAGTGTGTAGATATGGCTCATAGAGGCGCCATGGTTCAGTCATACCAGTTTGATCCAGAGTCTGACCCAGAAGGAGAGGTACCTGAAGAAATCCAAACTCTACGGCTGTAGCAGGACGTTTCTGAGTGGTTAGTATGTCTTGATATGCTGCTGCTGTTACCATCAGGTAAATAAAGCTAACGTTAGCAGCTTGGTGCTAGCCAGAGTTATATGACCATATCGAGCAGAAAGAACTGCGTGCAGCCTGTACTGTCAGTTTTTCAATACAGTACCATTAGGGACATCTATCAAGCAAACTAAACTGCAGCAGTAACATACACATTAGTGGTTACTGTGGTCTTAGCATCCATAAAAACAGCTAAGAGTGTGTTCGCTACCCTGTAGCACAACATTAGCTCTGCTGAGGGCCACCACGACAAGTAGTTACATCCGTCCAAACAAAACATAACATTATGTATATAAAGCTAGCTTCACGTGAAATATATGTCCATATAGCTTCTCTTTAATGTCCCCTGATATTATTTACTCATGTGTGTTAACTTAGTGTAAGGAAACTGAGTTACAAACCGTAACTTACGTTAGCTGCCATGCTAAAACCACATCCATCAGGCTATTGCGCTACGTAGAGCATAAAGTAAAGTAACATAAATTAGTAAAACTTGCAGCTCCCACATATGTAGCTGGGTCACTGACACTTGGTACAAATCCATGCTTCATCTTCAGGTTCTTGGCGAATCCAGTCAGTCCGAAGCAGTCCAAAGTGAAATGGTGAGCACACATACAACATTTTAGGAGTTGTTGTGGGTGCATCTCCATCAAAAATAAAATTAATCCACTGCGTCTTCAAAACCTCATGTGATGGAGTTAAAAAAGATGTCTGTGCTCTTTTGTGCAGACAACAACAGAGCAACCGCCGTGCTTTGCTTGCTTTGGCATGTTTATTTTACTGACAGAAGAGGCAGTACAAGGAGCGGGCCTGGAGGAGTTACTTTTTTAGGATCATGACGTCATGCAGGGCAGATCTCACTTCAGCGTGTTTGAGCACACATGTCCTGAAAGCAAACTTTGTCTGGAGCAATCAAGAGAAGCAGACATTAGAATTTTCTCATTTTGGGGTGTTTGTAGACAGGCTGGGGATGCATATTACTGTTACAAAACCAGTCTAAAGTGAATTTTGCACAATATTGGACCTTTAAGACAGCTATAGACTGATAGAGGTGAGTGGCACAAGCTACAGGTAAATTGGTTGCAAGCAGAGAGTCCTAAACTTTTAAAAAAGAAGTATATTATTTGGGATTATTTTGGTGAATTCTCATGTCCTTAAAAGGAGTAAAACAGAAAATAGAACAGGAAACTAAAGTGAGATAGAGAGTTGGGGATGGCATGCAACAAAGGGGCAAGGGTCAGATCAGATCCAGATCTGGACACAGACTGTGGAGGAGTATAGCCTCCATACTTTCGATGATCTTTTAACCACTTAGCTAAACCAGCTCCCCACAGCTATCAAAGTTACTGTTGGCTGAGCTCAACCACCAAACTGAGGGCTCAGAGGACTGCAAACTCCATGTGTTTAAAACAGTTGTTACCCAGCTGCATGAAGACTGCAGATTGTTGACTTCTTCTGAACACAACAGATAAACCAGGTTGGACCCTTTTTGCCTTTAGAACAGCCTTAATTCTTGTTGGCAGGAAACATTTATCAGAGATCCTAATCCATATTGACATGATAGCATCACGCGGTTGCCTGTAGAACAGCAGTTTGTCTTATACTCTGACCAATAGCCATGCCCAGTCCAAAGTCTCAAATCACTTTTCTTCTGCGTTCTGATATGTAGTTTGAACTTCAGCAGCTCATCTTCACCATGTCTGCATGACTAAATGTGTTGAGTTGTAGCCGACTGATTAGTTTGACTGATTAGTTATTTGTGTTGATGAGCAATTAAATGAGCGAACCCTAAAAAAGTGGCTAGTCAGTGTATGTTCTACATCTTTAATCCATAGAAAAGAATGTGACTTTACAGACTGGATTTCCATTAAATCAGTACATTTTTATACAAAGGAATAATTACAGTTGATTTCTTTTTCATTTTTTACTTGTATGAAAGTGTTTGTGTAGCAGTGTTACCAAATCTGGGACAAACACAACCTGTTCATTTGTGTCAAAAAAAGGAAAATAATTACACCCTGCTTCACAAAGACTTCGTGCTCCAAACAAAGTCATAAAAACGATAATAAGTACTGCTTAAAATTCACTCTTCTTATTTCTTTTTTACACACACACAGACACAAAGTGAAAAACACAATCACATCGAGGCTTTTGGTTCGTGTTGGTAAAAGCCATCCCTCTTGGCAATGGCACGCGCTGGCATATATGTGGGCGATTTGCCCTTTAAATGTACAGCAGTGAGTTAAGCCTCCGCTGGCCTTTTCCAAGCTCATCTCCCTCGGCTAAAAATATGATGTGAAGTATACAACAGGACCAGAGAGGAGCAATAAAACACAAACAATCAGTGGAAGAACACACACACTCACACTCACACACACAAATACACACATTCTTTCAAACATCAGCTGATTATGATAATCAAAAGTTGGATTTGCATACTCTGAGGCTAAAAGCACAGTTTTGTCCTGAATTATGTATCACAGAGGAAGGGAACAGTGGCGGGATGCATTGAACAGCTAATGCTGCTAAAGGAAAAGTCTAATAATGATGAATAATGAATGCTCTGTTAGGAAGTGTGCGAGTGGGAGGAGGTGTGTGTGTTGGAGTGTGACAGAGAGTGATTTCTGTGAGCTGCATGTGTGTGTGTGTGTGTGTGTGTGTGTGCTTGTGTGTGAGGCCACACAGTGTGCCCTCAAGAGACAGACTGAATTAGATCAAACCAGAACAGGGCAGCACGTCCAAACCACAACTGAATTAAAGAGGCGATCGACACGCGCTGAACTTCAATGCTGGATCAATAAAGGATCAATGCTAAACAATTAACTCCTAGTCCTGGAGATGTCTTTAAAGCATGTCTGGCTGTAAGACAAACAGGCAAGGAGCGGGGGGAGACTGTTTTCAATACTGTTTGACATTTCTCTATGAATGAGGAACAAAAGAGAATTCCCCCCACCAAACACACACACACACTAACGCACCTCCCTACACACACACTCAGCACAGTTTGATTGAAAGTTCAGACAGAATTTAAAGTTGTCACAGTCACAAACACTCCTTAGAGGCTGACTGCTTTTTGCTTCTGTTGTACTTTTTTTTTTTTTTCTGAAGGAAGGGGCTGATGTTTGAGCAGCTCTGCTTAATTGAAAGGTGTTTTTGTCATGTGCCTCCACATTAATTGGAGAGGAGTGCAATGAGAGCCATGCAAATGTGGAAACCAGTGTATGTTTGTGCCACACCTGTGAACACCATGATTTGCATTCTTTTTATGATCCTGGCTCTGTTTTATGTGGCTTTAATGATTTGTTGTTGTATAAAATTCCTACATAGGTGATTGTGTTCTGGCATTGTAAAAGAAATGGTCTTTTGGGGATGATGGTGAATGAATTTAAAGGTTAGGGATAATTGCAGCTTGGGTATTATTTTCATACATGGTCAGACATGATGTGAACAAAGCATGATCCACGTGACAATAAAATCTAATATGCAAACTCAGTATATCTTTATGTTTCTGCATAAAACTTGGGTCATTTTTTCAGTTCACAGGATTGTCATAGGTCAGACCTTTACAGTGATTAATAACTGTAACAATTTTAGTGAAATATTACTGCACGCAAATAATTTGTTTCATCCTCTTCAGGATCTAATGATGCCTCGTTATGCAAATCAGAACTCATGTGTGACAGTCACATATTTTTCATATAATTATGCAGCAACATCTAACGTTCCTTGATACCATTCATTTTTATGTTAATTGGCTGAAAAGCCAGGGAGAAAATATAATGGGTCCTCGTGAGCCCCCCACCCATTTGAGACAAAAACACACCCTAACCCCAGACACTAACACTTTGTTAATAACAGTTAATGAACCACTATCATTGATGTCTTCTCTCAAACTTTCCGTGGTAAACACATAAAACAGATGCTGTTTGTGTTACACATGTCACGCCCAGCATGTATCAGAATTACTTATACTGAGTCCCTGATTCTTTCTGTGCTGACTCTGAGTCAAGCGCCTCATCCCCCTTCCTCACTCTGGATGTGCTGCTCGCCCCTTACACGTAAGAGATAATGTGTCAGCTTGGTTGTCCTGCCAATTGTGATCAGTTTGGGATGGCAGAAAGCCATGGTGTGTAGCTCTAGCTAAAAACACACTATCCTGCTTAGTTTGTATCCCAAATATAGAGTAAATGAACAAGTTGTAGCAAAACCAGCATTTACTTTTCTGTTCTAACTTATACAGTCCTCCAACTCTAACAAAGCCCATACAACCACATTGTTTGCGGCTACTTTTTGTCCGTCATCTTCAATTTGATGGATGTTTCCTTTACTCTGATCTTGAGATCTTCAGTTTCTGCTGTTTTGACACACTTCTCCTCGCCTCATCAACATTAACCATCTTTAGTTTTGTGCTCTTCAGATAAATTGAGAGTGCTATTAACAGTTCCCTCCATACCAGTGGCGGCTGCTGGTCAGTCAAGGAGGGGAAGCTATTTTTTTTTCCGGCCTCCAACATAAATTTATTTATTCATTTAAACATAAATTCTACCCTCCGCTCCTTTTCAAGAAAATGATCTGTGACCCTGTCATACCAACCAGGTGTTTTTTCCAGGGATTTTACCAGTGTTCTCTCAACGCTTGTCGTTTTTAAGAAAGGTAGAGGTAAGGTAAAGTAGAGGTGAAATCAGAAACAGTACACTACATGTGCAGTAACTCTTCTCTGCAGAGTGATTTGATATGTGCGACTTAAAGTTGTCCAAGGGGCTGATGAGCACTTAGGGGCTTTGACCAATCAGAATCAGGCCTGACAACCAATACAAAAGCTAGATGATAAATTACCACAGCAGTCTCTCCTTGTGACCACCTCTCCACAGACTGGGATGTTGCTGACAGAAAGGATTTGCTCTTTTCACTCTTACCTTACTGTAGATTGTCATCCATAGCTTTTTTTCTCATTTAAGCTACTTCTCCCTTGCAGCTCTTACTCTGTCCTCCTCTCATTGGCTTTTCACCTGCCTTTTCTGTAGACCTGCTGATTAGTTGCCTTATAAAATAAAGATGATAAAACCACAGATCAATTTGTGCTCAGATTAAATACAGGGCAAACATGGTTTCATTAAGTTTTTTATTGTGTTAAATGACAGAGTAACCATGTCAGTCAGAAGCATATATTTAAAAGAAAAAGACCAGGAATTGGATTTTAAATCCTCTGATTTAATTTGGTTATTTTGAAGCAAATCTGGTAATCAATGAGTAATGACTGCATATTTTCTTGGGTTTGAATCAAACTTTTTGACATTTTTTTTTCTTTTTTAATATTCCTAAAAAAATCTCTCTCAAAGAAAAAGTAAGCTATCAACAAATTAAAAACAGAACACCTCTGGTAAACAACTTAGTCGCAAATTTTCTCACTACGGTGTTTATGGAACAATAGAGGGGAAACCTCACATTGTTATGACAATAGGAAAACAAAACAAGGCTTTTTTTAACAGAGTTTTCTGTCCTGTATGTCCTCCTTGTATTTCCATGTTCCGTTTTTTTGTTTCCTTTTTACTTTGTGCTGCTCCGTGTGGTTTCATTTTTACCCCCTGTCCTTGTGTTTTACTGTCTTGATTGCCCCTCATGTTTCACCTGTGTCCTGTTGATTAGTGTTGCGCCCTTCAGTGTTTTCCTGTGTAAGTGTTTTGGTTTTTGATTTTCAAAGAGTTTTCTATTTTTGGGTTCTGTTTTATGATTTTGGTATTTTGAGTTTTATTAAATAAATACCATTTTTTTTAAGTTATTGACATGCGGGGAAGAAGCCACAGGCTGAAATCGAATCCAGACCACCTGTGCAAGGGGGAACCTCATGGAGCGTGACTTGGACCACTAGGCCAGTTGCACTCCAAATAAATACCTTTTGATTTAAATCTGCACTAGGGTCCTCCACTTCTTCTGTTTCCTGCTGAAGCCTGACAACAGGGGCACCCAAGCGCGTGTATAGGCTGAAAAAAAAGCACAATACCACCACTTTAACATTCTCCCATTTTCCAAAGCAACAGTCATTTTTAAAAGGTCTTTGTTCTGAAGGAGCTGACTTGATTGCACTGATATCAGACTACACTTCCCTGATAATAACACAGTTAAATTCCTACATGTGATATTCCACACTGTTAAAACAGTGGCTCAGTTTATATGCAATCAGTAACCCTTTCATATTCAAAATATATGCGATAACCCAGTTGTGCACGTCCATGTAAACACAAAACACCCATCTGAAAAACCAATATATGCTTATATTCTGATTTCTGAAAACACCAAAATCACCCCTGGGTTACTCCTTTTCTTACACAAATATATGTTCAGATGTACGCCTATCAGGATATCCCTATAAAGGAAGATTAATTTCTGTTCTGCACATGTTCTGTTCGCAAGAAATCTTGGTCTTTTGAGTACAGGAAGTCCACCATGGTCGAATGCAGTTTTAAAAAGCTTGCGCTGAACTGCTGAATGCTGAAGGAGCCTGTCATAAACTCTTGTAAACGTTAAATGGCCCTAATAAATTTGAGAATTAAAGGAATTAATTTAAAATTGAAGACAAAAATCTATGAACATATTGAGCTGACTAAGGGAAAATGGAAGTTTGACCTTCAAAATGCTGTTAATGTGTGATACTGTGTATCCTGTGTGTGTGTATTGAATCATGTAAATCTGTCAGCTGAGGCTCATCTGAAGCCAGATGTTGCCATGGTGGTTACTGTTTACCAACTACCATCAGAAAGTTGGTCCAAACAGATGATTTTCTAGATCTTACCACTGAAGTTATAGCCTGAGACTGCCTGCATTTTTAACAAAACCAAAGGAGTAATCAGAAAAACGACCGGACTGTTAGAACCCCAAGACCTTGTGGGAACTGTCCATGACAGTTTCATGTCTGTAGACCCAGGAATGTGGCTGTGATGGCGAGATCAAAATGAGTGATCCTTCACTGATCTCTGAGAAAGACCATCAGGAATCAACATTGGAGTAGATGGGGGTTGTAGTTGGGTTTCAGAATCACAACAATATTACCTCTGTTTTGATGCCCTCAATGTGTTGGTGGAGGGGAAAATGTGGCCAAATGTGAATGCATTGCTACATTCACAGCAATTATCAGAGAAGCTACCACTAAATATTAAATAAACACAACAACTCACCCAACAAAGAATGCAGTTCTCCCTCCCAAGTCTCATCTGTAGAAGTTATCCCTCTGTGTTTTCTACCTCTCAAAAGAGCCCTCTTGTTTTTACTGTTTGTTTTCTCTCCTGATAGATATTGACCCTTACAGCTCATCGGACACTGTTGAGATTTTTATTATGGCAACATAAGATCCTGGCTCTCAGGAAGAGGAGAACTTTGGGTATTTGTAAGATTTTATTCAGCTTACCACACATTAATTCTGAAATGTGAATGCCTTAAATCAATACTTATATTCTAATAGTCTCACATATCGTGAATTCACCTTAAACTTTCAAATAAACACTTGAACCTGGGGTTCCCAAAACTTTTCAGCCCAGGTGACCCTCAAAACAGTTGTTGTTGTTGTAATCCTTTACCTAATAGGCCAAACCAAAAAAAAATTGACAAAAACTTAATTTGGTCAGTAGTATTTAAGACTAACTCTTTGCTTATGAAGCTGCGTTTCCTGAAGTCATTTACCAGCACTGGCATTTTTTTTCAACATGACTCCCTTGTAGCAATAAAGAAATGTAGGCATCAACTGTAAATAGCTTATGATTTTGGTGGGTAAATTTCATAACCCCCCTATCAGTGTTTCCCAACCTCACTTTGTGAATCATTGGTTTAATGTACAGCTGTCTTTGCACCAGTGTACAAAGACCCACTGTTAGGGAGACCTGTAATTAAATAATTTTGAAGGCTTTGACATAGAAATAGAAAATACTTTATTTATCCCCGAGGGGGAATTCAGGAGTCACCGCAGCATTTAAGAAAACAAAAGTAAGAAAGTATATAGAAAGTGCAAAAATGTCCATAAGAAATACGATGACGACATCCCGTCCACCACTCGTCCACCACTCTCCAGCCCAGCCAGTCTCCACCTCCACAAGGTCCAGGACTGAGCCTCCCCAGCAGTCCGTTCAGTCTCTGTCTCCTGGATCCTGTCTGCTCACAGCAGGGGAAGCTCCTCCAATGTGGGGCCGGCGTCCGATGTCAGCTCTGTCAGCCACGTCCGTGAACAGCACGATGCCACTGGGTTAGCACGGCTAGCTCGTCCATCCCCCGGAGCTAGATCCCACGTTCCCATCAACAATGGATGGAAGGACAGGTCCATGTCGTCACCTCCCAGCTCACATCTGAGCAGCAGAACCAGCATGTTGTCCTCACCTCCTCCTCCTCAGCTCGAGGGAAATCATCAAGCCCTACACTAGTTAGCATTGACATGCTACAGGCTGCTAACAGCTAATTTTGCATGTAAACAATGCAGCCATGGTTACATGTAGGATCTCCAGACAAACACAGGAGAAAAGTAGTAAAAAATACCGCCGAAGCTACAAAAAGTTTGGTGTCCGTGACCAACAATGAATCATACAAAGTGATGATCCACTCCATATACAAAGATGATGAAAAAAAGACGAAAAAAATTACAAGAAACAGACAAAGACGAGAGAGCTGCTGCAACAGGCAGCTACTTGGGCAGCACCTAGCAACGGATATGGACATGGTCAACATTGTGACCTAATGTTACAAAAGAAAACACCTTTAGAGCTTGTGGCTCAATAAATCAATGTTATAAAGGCATTAACGCGTTGATATTGTACATGTTAATAAACACAAGGCTCAGTTTAGGTGGACTCGCTGTTGACATGATTTGACCTTGACTTATAAAATAGTTCCAGCTAACGAGGGCAGATCAATTCTTTTGTGACCTGAACATATGCACACAGGAGTCACGACAACTTGTGAATCACATTATAATAGACATGGGCTGCATGCATAGAGAAAATTGAATACACAGTCTCACAGAAAAGTTTTTTTTTTTTTTTTTTTACATCAATGTACAGCCATGAAAATATCCTAATATATCATTTACTTGAACTGAAGTGTCTGATACAAGTGGGACTCTCTTAGCAGCTGAAGTGTTTCTTGTTGCTCTGTTTGCAGCAGAACATGGTGGTACTCTGAATGTTATTTAAATGTACAGTACCTACTGTTGACTCCTGCAACCCCACTTATAAAAGGACAACTTTGAATACCATGCTTGAATTTGAAAGGCACAACAGAAGCCTGCTCTTGTGTTCAAACACTTGTTTGCCTCTGTATATTTGTTATAATGTCCAGATGGGGATCCATTGTTGTCCAGATGGGAGAGAGCGCAGACATCTGATGGCGGCAGAGATATGTTGACTTTAATTATCGGTCTCTGTGTAGATTTTGGCCTCAGCTTTGTGCTCTGCTCTATTAACCGCCCCTCACTTCCTGGCTCGCCTTCAACTGTTTCTTCTCCCTCCAGGTCAGGTGCTGCTGGCACACACACTGACACACACAGCACACAGGCAGACACACATTCACACATATTCTTAGTCACGCTTTGGCTCCTTGTCCACTTTGTGCAATGACCGTGCCAAGTGGAGGTTCAGCCAGGCCAGAGGGAGACTCTCAGTCATTATACCTCTTCTTTAAAGTTAAACACACTCTCACCAGGAAAGGCTGCTGTTAAAATGTTTATTCAGAGAATATGCACACTGACACACACACACAAACACTCACACATACCCTCAAGCAAAACTAATGGCATCTCAGTGGTAGGTATTCTGGCCACAAGGCGCAGTTTCATTTCAAACAGACTCTCTGAACTCATATGGGCCCTGTCCCAAATTAATTTCCCTGCTGCTTTCCCCCGATCGGCCTCTTTCTTCAGACATCTCTCTGAATCGGTGCGCCTGCTCCAAATCGATTGGCTGACCCTCTCCCCCTCTGCCCTCCTGACACTCCCTAGCTTATATGAAAGAAGCTGGCAGAGTCCCAGCCCACGGCGATACCTCCACTAAGTCTTGTTGTGGATTTGGGTGGCCTGACGGGGCGTGCAGTTGTCCTTAAGGGCCTCTGGTCCTTTTTTTTTTAAATTGCCACACAGAGAATGAATAACACCCCCTTCTCTACTCACATCTTGCAGATGATATTTGAGGATATTTTCACACCTGCTTGCATGTGTGACCTTGCAAACTCTCACTGGTGGGCCCTGGGAATTGAACCTTTCTGCCAGTAGCTTAGCTTTGTACACCTATCGATGTTTCTTTTCAGCTGCCAGATGGTTTCCACACTTTGTAATTATTCCTGTTGACTCCCCCTCCTTTAAGTGTCACACAGACACACCATCTACACACATTCACGCAAATATGTTGAACTGTGGGGAAAAACATCCACATTCATTAAGCTAATGCACAGCTGTGGGAAAAAAAACACATTTTGCGGGTGTTTTTATGATTTATTGTGCAGCAGAAATGTGAAATCGAGTATACGGGGTATTAGTTATTTAAGTGATTTAGCGGTTGGCGGGAGTACTTTTCCTCCTCGCTTCATGATTTATGGTTATTGCAAAAATGTGAAATTGAGTATATGAGTATAAGCATATTACCTTATGATAATATAAGTAATTGAGGAGATTTAGGAGTCTGGGGAGGCTGGCGGTTGCATACACAACTGACGCCAGGGAAAATGGAAATGGCAGCTTATCAAGCTGAAATCACTCTCCAAGCAGAGGTGACACATCACTAAATTTGGCTTTTGTGGCCAGTGGCTTCATATTGTTTGGCTTCTGATATATTTGATGGTGTATCAGGGGGATATGAAATGCAGAAGTTATGAGATGTCATATTAGGAGAGTAAAGGGGATGTGAAATATGGTGATATCCAGTTGTGTTAGATTATTGTTTGGGTACTTCTGCACAGAGACAGGTGGCTGAGAGATTTTCGAAGCCCTGAGCGGGGCCACCTCTAAAGCCATAAAATATCCATTGCCATTATATCTGCTTAAGTGGGTTTTCCTTATTATACTTTCCTATTAATCTTAGAGGAGCAGATAAGGGTGAGGGGTCAGCCTTAAATGGATTTGGTTTCCTCAGGCTGGGCTCTCTTGCTCCAGAATGACTCTGAGCGGTGCTTTCAATCAGCACTGCCACCGCTCACTGCGGTAATGATGGCCGGGGCTTCATTAAGAAGCTCGTTAAGTCCCCTCGTTAAGCCGCAGGGCCGTTAAGACTTTGATTGTTAATGGCTCTTCGTTAAGGAGGCTGAAGAACCGGGCTCCTGAGGTGGACCTGACCAGCCGGGTGTTTTGGACAATTGGCCCCAGTTGGCCCCAATGGAAGATGGAGGATGAGAGTGAGACTGAAAGCAGGGTAGGTCAAAACTGAGACACTTTCTTATGAACATGTGACCCCTCCTGCAATGGCAAACACTGTGATGTGGGTTGAAACAACAGGGAAACTAGTCAGGTGCAGCGGTGATGGACCAGGGCAAATGGTTCAGCTGTAATTTACCACTGACCAGGAGTAGGCAGTAAATCACTCTTTATTGGTGATATTAAAGGGAACATGTGTTGGTAAAGACTGAGGGGATAATGAAGCACAACTAGTGAATGCTGCTTCATTATTTTTGCTTTGATTTTAGAATTAGTTTTATTACAACCATAGCCATAATTTTTGTATTTGTGAATCCATACTGTCATCACTTCACTGAACAAAGTCATCCCACATGGCGGATTTCCTCCAGCTGCGTATTACTGAATAGACTTGTTGACCAAGTTGGTATCACGTGCTGCAGACTGTTGGAGAATTCACTGGTGACGTTACTTATCAGCCCCACAGTTGTTCAAGTCATGAAAGCATCAATACTTTGTCCAACGAAGGCTACTACAATCATAAACCCCAAGTGTGTGTACAGCAGCATCCACAGCAGAGAATCTGGATTTGTCTGTCACGTGGTGATTGTAAAGAGACTTGACCCAGATCTCTGTAAACAGGCTGTTGACCTTTAAACATTCAAGTCATGTGCAAGCAGAGAGGCAGGAAAACAAAATTAGAAGCAAAGACTATTTCTGAATTGTCTGTTAACAGGGTCAGACTCTGAATTTGGTTTTTGGGGGTAATTCCACTTGAGCACAGAAGAACACAGTGGTGATATGAAGCACCTATGTCCATTTAACAGTAATACACTTTCTTAAAACACATGAATGATATAAGTATGTTGTGAACTTTAAAAAGTCACTCAGAGTGACAACATCATAAATGTACTAAACCTTTAGAGGTACAGTCTGCAGGATTTGTTCATTCGTTCTTTCATTTTCTGAACCACTTATCCTGTTCAGGGTCGCGGGTGGCTGGAGCCTTTCCCAGCTGTCAAAGGGCGAGAGGCGGGGACTGACTGCCAGTCAATCCTAGAGCTCCCCCAATCAGAGGCACAGCTCAGGGTCACGTGACTGACAGGTGCCCTATAGCTGTACGCAAAGCCCTTGCCACTACCAATATGGCCAGTATTGCGGATGTGCTTCATTTTCCGTTTCGTAAACAGACGGTTGACATCGGAGAGACTAGGTCCATGTTTTATACAGTCTATGGGAATAATCCTGCTCAACTGTCACATCTGGGACTATATACATGTGTGTCAGTGCCTGTGCCTGCCTCAGCCCCTTCCTCTGGCTGTATTTTTATGTTTTGGTTGTTTTGGGATGTCTGGGAGGAGAGTAAGCGTGGTTACATCAGCCAATCACAGCACGCCCAGTGCACAAGTGACTTTGCATGTTGATAATAGTGAGGGGAGGAAGCTGTCCTCAGCGACTATGATACTAGACGCAGCAGGGAGGAAGAAAAACACAACCAAAGTAAAAAGAAATAACAACCAGACCAACCTTGCTTTTCGGGCACTTGGAGAGCAGCGCAGGATGGAGAAAGACTTGAGCTGTCTTTCTGCTATCCTGGTATGTGTCAAATAATCCAGTGGTTAGCTTGTGCTAACATGCCCAGTCAGGTGCACGGCCTCTGCACAGAAATGCAGTGCAACAGTTGGTTGCTGGGCTAGTAAGTGTGTTCATGTAGTCACGGTCGGAGGCTGAGGGTGTGTGCTGCTGCTGGCTCTGAGCCAAGGTGGAGGAGGAGCCTAGTTTGAGTTTGTGTTTATAAATAAGTCACGAAAGCTCCTGCAGACCCTACCTTTGGGTTCTTTTGAGATTTTAAAAAAGAAAAAAAAAATCACAGAAAATTACCAAAGTACTAATTTGATATTACCAACATAAAATAATGTATTCAAATGTACAAGAAACATTCTCGTAGCCTAACTGTCCCACGTTAAAAAAGTAAAACCATAGTTTAAGATTTTGGGGCAACACCTGGAGTGGCCAGTTAGATTTCATGCTCTGTCTCCTTTTCTGGTATGAAAATATTTGGCTGTAATATCCATTGTGTGGGTGTCAAAAAGTCAAAAAGGTTTTCTTTGAGGACGCTTTCATCTAAGTCAGTTTCCCTGCATTGGACTTAAAGCCTCATTCAAATTCCCCATTCTCCTCCTCTGTAAAATGATATCTAGTGTGCTGCCTACCTCCTGCCTGAATCCCTGTGTGCAGCAGTGTGCACCCTACAACGAGGGATGCCAGTGACACTTAATCTTGTCAAATATATGGTGTTATCAGGAGCAGCAGTGTTGTCTTGAGTTTATAAGTGGTTGGTAAAAATTCTGTGCCAATGCTAATCTACAGTGAAATTGCTCTTTGTCTTATAGAAACAGTGTGATGCAAAAGCCTCACAGCACAGCTCTAATATAAAGTGAACATCGACTCATCAAATCAAGATTAATAACCTGCAGGATGCAGATATCAGTTTACATCCGGATTCTCCTGTTGACAGAGACGGGTAGAGTGTGTTTTTCTCTCACAGGTAAATGAAGCAATGATGCTCTTGTTGTTTGTTTTCACTTTGCTGATTGCACAGTATTTCTTCTCCCTACAATAAAGTGAAACTGGGGCAGAGAACAGTTATCCTGAACATTTGCAACTCTGCTTTTTGACAAACTGCCATGTTTGTCTTAGAGATGACGCACCAGGCTGTCTGTACTGAGATGTGGAGGTCACTTTAATATAGCTGTATACTATAAATGGTACCATTACATATTTAATCAGGGCGCCGGAATGAAGTCATCTGTGGATTTTGATTCAGCTCCATGTGTAGACTGTGTATGCTGTCTGCCTTTTGATTATTTGCATTAACCTGCTGCAGTGTTATTAATACCACACATTGTCTGTTGAGGCTCAATAAAAGGTAAGAGTGAGATTTTTACTGGATGCAAGAACAGAGAGGAAAAACAATTTCCTGTTGTATAATTATAAGGCCTGTGGGCAGGTCAGTGTGAGGAGAGACTGATTTAAGTGGGTAGGTGTGCACGGAGAGGGCTGTCGGGGATAGCAGCAAAAATGTGTGGTCAAGAAGAGGGGTGTCAGGGGACACTACAGACATGAATTAACTTTGAGGAAAGTCTGTATGTATAATACATCAAACCGCAACATATACTCACCGGCCACTTTATTAGGCACACCTGTCCAGCTGCTTGTTAATGCATATTTCTAATCAGCTAACCACATGGCAGCAACTCAATGCATTTAGGCATGTAAACATGGTCGAGATGATCTGCTGCAGTTCAAATCGAGCATCAGAATGGGGAAGAAAGGTGATTTAAGAGACTTTGAACGTGGGATGGTTGTTGGTCCCAGACGGGCTGGTCTGAGTATTTCAGAAACTGCTGATCTACTGGGATTTTAACCCACAACCATTTCCAGGGTTTACAGAGAATGGTCCCAGAAAGAGAAAATATCCAGTGAGTGGCAGTTCTGTGGGCCAAAATGCCTTGTTGATGCCAGAGGTCAGAGGAGAATTGGCAGACTGGTTTGAGCTGATAGAAAGGCAACAGTAACTCAAATTACCACTGGTTACAACTGAGGTATGAAGAAGAGCATCTCTGAATGCACAACACGTCCAACCTTGAGGCAGATGGGCTACAGCAGCAGAAGACCACACTGGATGCCACTCCTGTCAGCTAAGAACAGGAAACTGAGGCTACAATTCTCTCAGGCTCACCAAAATTGGACAATAGGAGATTGGAAAACGTTGCCGGTTCTGATGAGTCTGGATTTCTGCTGTGACATTTGGATGGTAGGGTCAGAATTTGGCGCCACAAGAAAGTATGGATCCATCCTGCCTTGTATCAACAGTTCAGGCTGGTGGTGGTGGTGTAATGGTGTGGGGGATATTTTCATGGCACACTTTGGGCCCCTTGGTACCAATTGAGCATTGTTTAAACGCTACAGCCTACCCGAGTATTGTTGCTGACCATGTCTATCCCTTCATGACCACTTATGGCTACTTCCAGCGTCATAAAGCTGAAATCATCTCAGACTGGTTTCTTGAACATGATGATGAGTTCCCTGTACTCAAATGGCCTCCACAGTCCCCAGATCTCAATCCAATAGAGCACCTTTGGGATATGGTGAAACGGGAGATTCTCATCATGGATGTTCAGCCGACAAATTTGTGGCAACTGTGTGATGCTTTCATGTCAATATGGACCAAACCCTCTGAGGAATGTTTTCAGTACCTTGATGAATCTATGCCACAAAGGATTACGGCAGTTATGAGGGCAAAACAGGGTCCAACCTAGCAAGGTGTACCTAATATAGTGGCCGGTGAGTGTATATGTTAAAGAAGACCTAACTTGAAGACAAGATGAGGAGTCTGATCCCAGCTTAACCCACAATGGATAGAGCCATTTGCAGTGTTTGGCAAATTTTCAATGGCCAGGGTAAACTAACTTTTAACAGGCAGAAACCTCAAGCAGAACCAGAATCGTGTTAGACGGACATTTGCTGAGACCATATTGGGGTTAGAGAAAGGGATAGAGGGAGAAGTGGAAAGAAAGAGATGGGACAGGGCTGAAAAATTAACATTACCATTGTAGTAATGATCCAAGGGATCCTACAAGACAAGAGAGTTTGGAAACTTAAAGAAAGATCCATGGTCAAGAATTTTAATAGGGTATTAAAATTTAAAGTTAGTCACAGACAGACAGAGGAGAATTGGAAACAGAAGCTCAGGGTGTCAGTTGACCCCCAACAGCTTGAGTCTATAGCAGCAAAATCAAGACCAAGTTCAGACTTAATCCAGCTCTAACTAATAAGCTTCATCAAAAAGGACATTTTTATTTCTAGTCAGTATAAGGTAGAAAGAGTGTCTGCCTCCTGGACCCTGACTGGTAGATGATTCCAAAGAAGAGGAGCCTGATAACTGAAGGATCAACCTCCCACACTACTTTTGGAGACTAGTGAGCAGAATGCATGCTGGGAATGCAGTAATCTAGATGAGCTCTATAAGATAGGATGGTTTGTCACCATTATGAGCTTTGCAGGCCAGAAGAAGGATTTTGAACACTGATCTAGATTTTATGGAGGGGCAGACAGAACTTGAGCTGGAGCATTTTGAAACAAATGAAGAGTCTTAGTAGACTTGTTGGGGCAACCACATACAAGGGAGGTATTGTAATTCAAGTGAAGGGTCACAAAAGCATGAAAAGGTTTTCCTGCATCACTCTGTGTCATATTTTTTTTGATACTGTGAATGTGGTCCCTCTACACAAACAAAACATGAATATATAAATAAATTATTAAATTGCACATCAAAATAATAAAACCTGAAGCGCTTGGATTCTGTTTTGCTGTTTTTTGGTTTCAGGGTCCTGGTGCTGTACATGATGACTCACTGTCACACTGACATAGTTCAGTGATACACTGAAATAGAGCAGAGCACTGGTTAATGTAATAGTAACACCTGAGCTCCCCCATACTATGACAAGTGAAAATACTGCTGTGGGAGAAGCTTACTTACCGAGAGAGGACTGACAGGCATTTCAAACTGGAGAAAGAGTGCAAAACGAAACAACAGTGCTGCTGTTACTGTGACAAATCTTTATTGAGAGAAGTCATGTGCTGACAGATTACAAAGACTTAGCCACTCACAATCTCCCCTTAGAAGACGCTAAAAAGTGTCAACACGTCAAATGAAAAATTTAAAGCTCTTCTGCCGTATAACACAATCTTTCAACCTCTGTCTGTATGGACTGCATGTCTTATTAAAAGGGTTAAAAACACAACTTTCTCTGCCCACCTCACACTTAACAGAACAGGAAAAAAGAGATAGATCTCTGAGGTAAGATGAGACAAGATAAAGCTTATTGATCTCAACATTCACAGGGGAAATTCACTTCTCACTGCAGCTCACATTAAAGGATGAGAGTGATGTGATAAAGTATGAAAGAGACTCAAAAATATACTTACATCAATAATAAGAATAACGATAAACATTATAATTATCTTTAACTTCAACACTGTGTAGTCCCTCTGAATTGATTGATTAATGTTCAGGATAAATTACAAGGTTGTAAGCACATGGTGTACAGTATGTTGGTACATGAAAGGGAAATATTGAAGGGTAAAATGGTGTATGTGAAGTAAAGGTACAGAAATATAGATGAGCAAAGGAATTCACTGGATCAGTGATATATTATGTTTTTACACAGGATTCATTAACATGGAAAAATGTCCCTGATCTCAGATGAAAGCTGCTCCTTGTACTTAAAGTGGTGCAGGAGTTTTGACTGTTTTAGGTTTTTCTTCTTTCTCTTTGTCCCTGGAAGTTGATAAAGTTGGGCCAGTTCCCCTCACCTGAATTAAGATGAAAAGTGTCATATACCAGAAGTATGAAACTCAACTCAACTCAACTCAACTCAACTGGTCTTCAACTTTATTTGTCCCTGGTGTTGGAAAAGTAAGACCTAATAGTATAAAAACCAAACTTGCCACTTGTGTATGAAGTTTATTAGTTATTAGTTCTATTATTAAGTTATAAGTTATGAGTGTTATTGTACATAAGTACACAGATTTCATTCAGATAATCTCTATTTTACTTTTGGAATAGCTGAAGAAGTTATTTGCAGGCATTCCTGCCATCTTGTTTAACTGCAATGGGCATAATGTTGTGATATTAACAAAAAATGACATGGGCAGTGTCCCTGAATGTGGCTAATAGGTCAAAGTTCATGATTCTGAGTGGCAGAAATGTCATATCCTCGTGAGCTTGGGGTAAAATGAAACAGGACTTGGTATGTTTTTTTTTTTTTTTTTTAAACCAGCTGCTTTTATCCAACTTAGCTTGGAATTACCACCACCTGGATGACTGAGAACTTTCAGAGATATTTTTAAAAGTTATACAGCAATGATACAGAAGAGCAGGTAGTCATATTAAGGATGCATTGACGTGCAGGTTGAACATCTTTTTCTGATCATGTTTTCCCTGTTTACCAACAACGACCCTTTGTAAATAATGTTCAATGCATCAGCATCAGAAGCCAATCTTTATCTTCATCTCCTTCATATTAACTCAGTGCTGGCTATCCAGTACACCAGACTCCTGACTCAAAGCTTCAGATTCAGGTTTTATTGGGCAGAAGAATCCATCTGTCCAAGAAAATCTAATTTGTTTTCATGCTTTAACATGAAACAAAATTTCAGCAGTGTAAGTGTCTGATCACCACTGAAAAAAGGAAACCTTCAGTGATGTGCAGTCTGAGGGACATGTTGTCTAATGGCATTTTAAGGAGAGACAACTTGCACTTAGCACTTGATCAAAACATATTGGATGCCAAACCCATGCACAAATAAAAAGATGCAAAAACAGTGCTTACAGCTGCTCGCCACACTTTCATTTCAAACATCATTGGTGCTTGTCTGAATCTTAAGCAAACACTCACATATTGAGAGTTTGTTTGTGTGTGTAGCTTTATTTTTTCAGCACTTTTTTTTTTAAATGAACATTGAGAGTTTCTGAACTGACAGCAAAAACAAAGTTCTTACATTTTAAGCAATGTTTTCTTGATATTTGACTCTCAGGGAAGTGCTTTGACCCTTGATCACTCACTTTAAGAAAGGGGACACCTGCTGAGTACTGACAGCTCATTTTATAGTTTGTGGATCTGTTTTGTAAATGTGCAGTAAAGTATTCCAGCTTTAATAATGACTTTGATAAGTTGTCTTTATGCTCACAGTATTTCTTTGGTATTTCTTCAAACACAGCTAGTTACACTGTCAGTAGTTGTATTGTAAAGATAACCCCCCTCAGTTACAGACGGGGTGCGCAGTTTCAGATTTCAGAGCGGCAGTGGGTCTATTTCAAGTTTCTTCAGTGTTTACTGCTTTTACACAGCCCCCTCTCTGTTGGCCAGAGTGCTTTTAGATTTCTAATTTGCATCGTCATTTAAATAAAGAGATCTTTTGAAGGGGAAGTGTTGTTTAACTTTTTGACTTGGTGCCAAATTGTTCACACAGTTTGAGCTTTCAACTTTCCGACAGTCTGAACTTATGATTGCATTCTTCGCCATAAACAGCCTTGTCAACATCCGTATATTATCATTTACCCCCTGGAAAGCCGGCGTATCCATGCTATTTCCCCCTTGAAATATGGCATTCCTCAAAGTAAATGAACATTTCGATTCACAGTATCCATTCTCATTTCATTTTGTGAATGTGCTTAGCTGTTGCCACGCAACAATGCTTCCTGAGCTACACCCCATCCCCTCTTAAGTCGTCTGGTTGCTCCTTTCTCCATCTGAAGTCACAATGTCACACTTCCTTATGAGAGGGGCTAATTTAGGGCTCTCTTTTTTCGTCAAAGTTAATATTCCAGCCACGTAGGTGCGAGGTAATGAGATTGAATCTTGATGTGCTTGGTGCATCCCGCTGGCGTGTCTTTCTGGTTGGGGATGGAGGACAGTGTGGAGCCTGATATTACCTCTCCCTGCATGAGAGGAGGATGGTCGCTCTGCTGCTTCGCTATCCCGCCGGGCGTTGATCCAATAAAACTCAACACAGGGCTGTGATCGATACGGCATGTCCCACTGCCACGCACACCTCTACTCCTTCTCACACACACCTATTAGTTTGGGAATAATTGATCGGCCTACTGTTCATTATTCCTTTGATTTGGAGCTTTCATTAAACAGCTCAGGCGTTGCATGTGCACAGACTAGTAAGCTCTTACGGTCCACAGCTGCTGTGAAGTGAAAAGAGGCTTTAAGAGTGAGCGGGGGAGTTTGTGTTCTGGATATCATTGAGATTAAGGAGATCCTGGTTCATAACAGCCTGTACTGCAGGAAGTTACTGCAGGAGAAATGAGACACGGTACAATACGAGGAAAGTGTGTGTGAGAGAAGGCTGAATTGTGTGTGTTTCTTTTGTCTGACTCTGTTTAAATTCATTATGTCCTGGAGGCATGCAGAGGATAATCTGCTTGTTTTGTCTTCACTGCCTGTCTCAGGAAAAAAGAGACAAACTTAATTTTCTAACTGGTGTTTACTCTTGTCTCTTCCTCCCTTTATCTTCTGTCTTTTCCACACTTTTCACATCTCATCTCTTCATCTCTGCTCCTTTTCTTTATGTTACATTTGCTCTTTACATCACGTCCTCGTTCCCTCCTTTCTCTCGCTCTCAGCTCCACACTGACATGGACAGGAATGATGGACGCACTAAGTACGTCCTGCGAGGCGAGGGGGCGGGCTCGGTCTTTGTGATAGACGAGAAGACGGGTAACATCCACGTCACCAAGCCATTGGACCGTGAGGAGAAGGACGAGTATCGTCTCATCGCCACGGCCACAGACAGGCAGACTGACCGGGCCCTGGAGCCCTCGTCACAGTTCATAATTCGGGTCCAGGACATCAACGACAACCCGCCTGTCTTTGATGAAGGCCCCTACAGCGCCACTGTGCCTGAGATGGCAAATATCGGTATGAAAAGCAGGGTGGGCAGAGGGAGGGGGGTTAGGATTTATAGACTGCCAGATGTTCAGTGAAGAAGTCCAAACAGCTCCGAGTGATGAATAAAACCTTATAAATAAACTGAGTACAAAGGTATACATTTCCAAAAGTGATGACAGAGCTAAAAAATTGCGTAGATAAAAACATGCATATGAGATTTCATTTGTCATGTAAAAATTAGCTCTTTACTATTGAATTTTCATGTAACTCTTATTAAGAAAATACTTAATTTGTTAGATTTGGCAAAAGTATTTATGATGTTTATTTCAAAATGCCTCTTTGCATGACATTTAAGATCAATCAGGACTGTGCTCTTCTCACATTTCAGCTTATCAGCATTCATACAAACTTAGCAAGCTAATAGCTCCTAACAAATTCCATCAATTAGCACTGCTCAAGCATCAAAATGCTGAATTAATTAATCCAGAATCAACAGCTCCAAATCAAATTAAGAACAGTCCACATTAGAGATGTGTGTGATCGGTTAACTAGATGATTAAACGTCATCGTCGTTAGCAGAAGCACGAGTCAGTGATTACCTTTTATTGCCTGTGGCCTGAAATCCCGCTGACATGCTGTGCCTGAACTATAACACAACCACCCACCTCTAGCTGGAGCTTCTGCTATGATGCTGTGATGCTCTGCCTCTCCTATATAAAGAAACATAGATGACAGGTGTATCCTGTAGTGCAGCCCTGTCTGGTAAAACTGGGCGTCAAAAGGGCCGAATTATTCCCTTCATGGCTGTGCCAGATGAATGACTCCTGTCTACAAACTCTCCACAGTAACTTGTAATCTACATTTTCCACCATGATTATCTCCTTTTGTATGGTAGAGTGTACCAAAGGGCAGAGCAAGGCTAATTAAATACCATCCATCCTGAGCCAAAAGAAGTGGAAAGAAGGACGAAGCAGATCACAGCCACACAGCCAAAGAACTGCAGCTATTATCACTGTACTAGATCCTGCTCTAACTGGTTTTCGTAATCCAACAGCTTTTGTGTTGACATAACGGTGCGAGTTACATCTCACACTACATTATCATCTGCTCAAGTCACAGGATTCATCACACATTCACAAATACTTTAACAACAATTTCTCAGGTTAAACAAGAATAATTATATAAATGAGGAGTACATCACAGTTAGTGGTGAAAAAGTTATATGTGTGAAAATGAGTTCTTACAAACATGATCAGAGTTGGATTTCATCCCGCGAGCATGAGTGAAGAATCTTGAAACAAAAACCAGTAAGGTTTTAAAAAAGCTGGTGGTGCTAGCTCTGCTAATGTTAGCCAAATGTTATCTGACAATGTTTACCAACTGAATCTGTGATCCTGGGTTTAGCTGAGTTAAGATAAATGCACCAGATATGGACTTTTTTTTTATTATTCCCAATAGTGCTGCATGATCGATTGGATTGCACCAGTGATTTAAGAATATGCAATTGTGTAATTCCACAAAAGGCTATGATTTTAGAATTAATGGCTAAATAGGCACCAGCGTTTTCATAAGTAACAACCTCTAGTACGCCCATCAGCTGCTTTGAAGCTGTGTGTGCGGCATGGTTACGACAGTAAAAGCAAGTAAAATGAAACAACAAAAACTAAATTGTCGTGAAAAATTTCTTGTTTCTCTTTGACTCTACACACCCTTTCTTCAAGGTCCCTATCAACAGCCAGATAAATCCATCCTTCAATGAGCAAAGCAAAATAACATACCTGCAAAAAGCTAATGGGAAGGCAGGGAAAAGTCCAAACTATTGTTGGGGTGACTTATTTAAGTGATTTGTATGTTTAAAAAATAAATAAATAAATAAATCAAAATCAACTGGCTACAACTTTATTAAGTGCATAAATACATAAAAATAAATGATAAAGAAAAAAAAAACTTTAAATTAATATTTGCGATTGCAAATGATAATAATTATTATAACAACAACAACAACAACAACAATAATGAGTCTAAATGCTTTGCTTCTCGTCACAACTTTTCACTGTACATCGCCCCCCTTGCAAACCAAGGAAATAACATGAACAGTATGATTCAAAATACTGATTGAAAGATAAATCATGTCAAAAATAGGTCGTTCTTTTTCCACAGTTCTTTATGACCAACACTGCTGACAGTCACTAGGGGGAGCTTTGAGTATTGTGTCTTCACTGAGGATAGCTGTTCTGTCTGAATTTATCACGCTTTATGGTTGTTACCAAACTGAGCTAGCTAGCTTGTTGGGAGCTGAGCTGTAAACCTGCCATGCTGCTAGCTTGCTTGTTTGTTGCCAAAAGGGTAGAGGTAAGAACAGATGCTATCAAAAAGAATGAGCTTGGGTAAAGTTCAGTGAATTTAAAATAATAATGATGAAAAGAAAACTTCCATGGATGAGCTTTACAAATTTAATAACATTACTGGGATATTTATTGGTTTAGTAATAAATTGTGCATTATGTATTCAAAGGCCATTTATTCTCTCATATAATATTGATCACTTTTGGGCTGCATAGGAAACGCACACACATTGCTCTAATTTGTTTCTTTTCCTCACTCCAAAAGTGAAAGTGTGTTTACAGAGTAGTTTCATAAGAAGCTAAGCTGACCCATCATATGTTCACATGAAGTTGGTGTTGTGATCTGAGCTCAGTAACTCACAGAAGGCCATTCTGTTGCATCTTTCATACAGTTATAACATGAATAAATTGCCTTCACAGAGCCATCTGCTACCCAGACAGCTGTGAATAGCTCCATTTATCACAAAGGAAAGATGATAACATTAAATCCTCAGACCAGAAGCCAACCTGTGGGTTATTGTTATCAGAGTTTGACTAGGTAACCTTTGTGCAAAGCTGAATGAGGTTAGAGGATTTGGAGGACTTTCCTGGCTGTATTTGGCTGTCAGACCTAATTCAGCCTCAAGACTTGGCACACATTACTCTGTGTCATTTTTATGTTTTGACTGAGTAATGGCAGCAAAACTGATAAAAAATCATTGTAATAGCCGGAATAAGAACTTACCTTGATTGAGCGGGTTATTGGAGTCACAATCTGTATATAAAATAAGGCTGTAGCATTTTATTGGTTTGCTGTTTAATCAGAATAAAGCACGAGCCAGTCACGCTCCAAAATGATGGATGTCCCACTTGACCACACCGAGACAGTGTGTTTTATTATATCTATCCCAGGGGGATGAATTGCCTGGAGGTTTTTCATTTAATAGCTTTGAATCTGGGGTTTGTGTTCCCTGCAAAAAAAATGTTCCTTACTTTGAAAAGGATGTGACATATTGAAAAAATAAAAATTAACAGTCATTTTCAGCTAAATTAAACCAATAATGCACCCGGTGGAGGAATTGTAAAACCTCTGCTGCTTGAAGTGCAATAGAAACCTATTACGATAAGCACTTTCAGCGGGGCTTGGGCTAATATTTGAAATACAATGAGCATGTTATGTTATGTTAATGTCACCGTAGATGTTTTCAATACGAGCTTCTGACAGCTGCAGCTCTGCAGCCATAATACAACACAGCAGCCATAACATTAGTGCCTCTTAGGATTACATTCACAATGTGTTACCATTTTGTACACAGCCTTTTAGCCTTTATCAAAACCACTCCTTAAATTGATATTGTAGTGAGGGGAAACCTGCTGCATTTCAGAAGGTTTAGTACAACACAACAGGTTCAATTCATGGGCAGATTTTAGAATACAAAGTAGAGGAGTTTATTCAGCACTAAATATGGAGGAGCGATACTGAATTTCATATCAGAGCTCTCCACAGAGCTTTCTCCAGCTGATAGACAGAATCCCTGAATTTTGATCGGCTCTCTCAAAGATGATGATCTGTATTTGTGTCACGACCTCACCACACTGTGGTCACAGAAAACACAGTTATCTGAGGTGACGCCACAGCTTCAACATTTGGATGTATCTTCATAAGGTGCTTTTATAAGTCACAGAACTAACCTGACTCTCTACTGTCCAATATGAAAACGACTGAAATGAATTAGAACTTAATGAATTTACACCAAGTCATTTCTCTGTTAAAAATTTAAGGTCATAAATCTTCCTGGCTTCTTACATTTTGTGCCAGTTCCTTTACAAGAACCTTTTTTGTTGTTGTTGTTTGTTTTGCTTTTCTGTATTTGGAAAAGCGTCACACTTAGGTAGGCAAGGCTCAGTTGACACATGAGAATGACACAGGCAAAAGCGACACTTGTTTGGTCACCATCAAGCATATTCTCTCAAATTAAAAGCCCCTAAGAGGAGTTGTCTGTTCCTGTCACCTTTGGTGCACCTTGTGGACTAAATTGATGTGTTTTTTTTTTATATTGTCCTTAACATTTAGGAAGTGTACTCTGTTTTGAAAAATAACATTTCCCTGACTTTGAACAATGAAATGTGTTGGGGACAAACTCAATTGTCACCTTCGTCTTCCCCTTTCCTTTGGCCCTCTGTTTTGAGGTCCAAGGAAAAGGGGTCAAAACACATCTCTTGGAATGAGACACCACTCGTTTCCCTCTCCATCATCACCTCTATTCACTCACTGGCTGTCATAGGCAGAGCGACTGCTTGTTTGGTATTTGGCATTCAGGAACTGTATTATGTAGCTTCTTAATACAGGAATGTTTACTTATCATAGCTTATGTAGCTGATGCAGCTCCTGAATGAGGGTTAGCTGTTTAGTCATTCATGAAACGCAGTTCATTGTAGTGAAGTCCGTTTACTGTAAATTTGTCACCCTGGTCTGACATCGGTGCACCTACTTTTATCTATAGCCATTGCTATAGCAGCATTAGGTAGATTGTTAACATGAACTGGGACACAAATTCACTCGGTGTGCACATGCAAAACCAAGGGCTAAGGGGTAAAACAGGGGCTAAGGGGCAGAAATGGGTTTGGCCTTTATTAACTTTGAAAATGAGAAAATAAAAAAGAAGTACAATTTTTCTTCAGAGTCCCGTTTAACGTTTGGTCTGACACAAACCCTCCTCACATTAGTTACATTGAAAACTTAAAGAAAATATCAACCTTGTTGCTTGCTGTAAATAAAGATGCCTTTCTTTTAATCTGCACTTCAAAACAAGCAACCCCCCAAATGTGAGTTAGAGAAAGGAAGAGAAAAAAATATTTTTAAAGAATTTTTTAATTTGGGCTTTTATGAATATGTATCTTTTCACTCTTATAAAAAGTAAAGTTTTTGGTTTTCAAGGTTTTCATACTTCCAAGAAACTTTAATATGAATATGACCACACGTTAACTGACGATGCCAGAAATGTTTTCTTCTATTCTCACATTACTGAATTTAAGGTTAGATGACCTCTAGAAGAAAAAGTATGCAAAAATTTTCTCATTCAGCTCACTTTTATCAAGCAGACAGATGTGTATAGTCAAGGTTAAGACAGGCACACAAATGGAGACTTCATCTGTGAAGTTGAATGGGTCTGAATTTAAAACATCTCCTGTCTTAAGCGGTTGGCAGAATCTAGCACTGAACATGCTGAACTATAAAACAGAGGAGAATGGTCTGTTCTCCTTTTAATAAATGAACAGCTGATTGATGCACGTCCATATTAAATGTTAATGAGAGTCTTGTGTCACCCCGACTGCCTTCCTCTACCAGACTACATGACTTTTGCAAAGTCAAAAGGCGCTTAGAGACGCTCTGCAAATGTTTTCTCATGTAAGAAACCAGGAAAGCATGAGAAAAGAGAAGGAAATTTTCCCCTCTGCACAGCCTTACGGGAGCTTTATGTCCATAGCTGGAGTCTAAATACAAGACTCTGGGGATTCATTGGTGCCCTTTTCAGATTGTAACACCTTGATATAGTTTCATAAGGGCCTTTAGAGCTAAAAGCAGCACAAAGTGAAGGACATTTGTGCTGCTATGGTTTCTTTATATGTAGGCCACTTCACACCTCACTTTCACAGTTTTCAGCTCCATAAAAATGTTTGTGTAACAGTTTGATGTAGATGTACAGTGTTGAGCAGACTTTTATGAAACACTGTATAAATTTAGTTTAAAAGTACAGGCAAATTAAACACCTCAAAACTTACGGATCCTGGAGAACTTTTATTCGAGTGCTTGAGTTCCAGTTTTTGCTGGAAACAGTTTGTCTTAGTCAGTGTTATTTGATTTATTACTCTTTTGGCATGAAATTGTATCTCTGTTTGCCTCCTTATTTCAGACAGACTTTTTCCATGGCTGGCATAATCAGAGCTCTCCAAAATTCAAAAATTGAACATAAAAGGATAGGAAATTTCAGTGCAATGCAGGCAGAATATGAAATAAGTTGGATTAATGTTTTAGATTTAATAACACTGTCACCACAGCAGTTTGTCAGATGTATGAGCCTTTCTCTTTTGTTGATGAAATACTTGCAGCCTGCACTGATAGAGTACACGTGTTTTGGTAATTTTTGACTCAGAGGATGTTCAGCTTGTTCTTATGCAAAGTCCAAATAGTCAAAGTTGCTCAGAATGATAATGTGCTGATTATTAGAGCAGGAAGCTGGCGGTTATGTAATCATGAATGTGGCTTAAATAGGCTATTGTTTTTATCTCATGGTTTGCAGATGTTGCATAATTATGTGCATGTAAATGTAAAGTTCTCTCATATACCCGGCTGAATACAATATATGTAATCTTTTGAGCACACAAAAGTGTAAGCAAAGAGGAGTACAAATAGAAACAGCTTGAATTGTACTTCATGAAAAGGAGGCATAATCTGCCTAATAAGGATGCTGCCTGTTTACATCCCAGTCACGTAGTCTGTGGTGCTTCTCTGAGACTCTGCTCCTTACTGAGAGCAGCGGTTGACTTTTTCTCTCAAAAATTCAGAAGAAGCATGACCTCTTTAAGAGACAGAAGTGAGAGCTGCCTCAACTTTAGAATAATATTCTATCTGCTTCACTGTTTTGCATTTATAATCACTTTGAATTAATTAGACACTTATCATATTGATACAACAAACATAATATCTGCTTTTCAAAGAAACAGCCAAAGCAGAAGTGCAAAAAACTGCAGTTCACCAAGTGTCCACTTGAGTCTGGCTGCAAAAACTAACCATTTCTATAAGTTTTCATGTTAAAATCTCCATTTATAGCCAAATTAAACGTGTTTAAAGTCTGTTGTGTTAAAAGACCACTGTACCTAATTTCTTTAGATAAAATGTCTGTAATTAGGTGAAGTATTTTACAGTCTGCCTGTTCTAATGATATTGAGGTCTCTGGCTCTTATATACTTTATAGGTATGTGAAAATACATTCCAACATTTTAAACCATTTCACTATGACTTTCTATTTACATTAGGTGTCTTTTACTTAGTGACAAATTACAGTCTAATAAAAAATGAGGCAATTGGGAAGAGCGTAGATCTGCAGTCCGTCTAGTATCTGATGGAGGCTGGCTCCAGAAATACCAGAAACTACATACACGCCAAGTCAAAAATAGATAAATAAACAAACAAATAAATGAAAAAATAAACGTGTTTTCAGCCTGGTACAAAGAAGCCTCCCCCTCTGATTTACCAATTTCTCTAATGGCACATACTGTACAGTGGGGTAGATTTTTTCCAACTTCAGCAGTTTGGAAGATATTTAGAACCCAAGTTCACCCAATCAGAGGCACAGCTCAGCGCATTAACAGGTAGGCGCCCTATAGCTGTTAATGTAGAGGCTCAAAGCCGGCCCCATTTCCAATATGGCCCCCCGTCAACAATTCACTTAAAAACTCTGTTTCAGAAACAGACAGGTGACGTCATGGAGACCACATCCATTATTACACAGCCTGTGTATATTGTATGTCTTTTACATCAGGATATATGTTAAACAATTCATCCACTAAGGGACATAGAAACAAAAGCCAGCCAAGCCATTGACTAAGCAAGTTTCATATGTTTAATATCAACAATTAATGAAAAAAAAAAAAAATCAGTCCCTGCAAATTGTGTGCTGACAAGGAAATGAGCTAGTCATAACAAAGTAATGCTGTAAAAAAAAAAAAATGCTTTTTGGATTGGTGTGTATGTTGTTTGTGGTGCTCTTGCAGCCACCCTCATGTGGACACTCCAGGAACTGCAGTTCATAACCCCCACATATTGAGTCAGCATTTTAAGACATGACTGCTGCTTATGTTTAACTGTGTCTGTCTGGCTAAAGTAGCATCCCCAAATCTCTAAATTGAACTTCAAAACTTTTCATCAAAAATCTTGTCATTTCTTTAAGTATTCTTTTTTTTTTTTAATTTGGCTTGCTCTGCTTGATGCTGCTCCCATTATTTCGAGTGGCAACATTTAGTCCAAGTCTTGAAGAAAAGGTTAAATTCCATTGTGTCGATAACAGTTGGTTTAATTTGGAGGCAGATTTTAGCTATTTTAGCCTGTCTCTCCTTGAAACACACACCTCCTCATTATGGCATAAACAGACCCAACCTCTCCCTTTGGGTAATGATCTCACTGGAACTGGAGAAGTCTCATTTCTTATCGTGTCAGTGCAGACTCCCTGCTAAAGTTTGTAATGCCTGGATCTCAAACAATACAGTTTAAAATGCCAAAACACAAACCAAGTTTTGGTAGAAAACTAACAGTGAGCCACATCCTCATGAAGTTTTTCAGCTTTTACAAAACTAAAAATTTTAACTAGTGCAGGCTTAACAATTCTACTGCACATGTAATTTTAACTCCTCATAACCATACAGAAAATATGCATAAATGATCCCAGGAGTATGAGAGAAGACTCTGTCTGCATACCAAGCAAAGAGCACTACAGTAATGCACACATTTGTACTAACAGGAGCGTGGTACATTGACTGACAGCTGGACGCTGAGAAGCTGTTTTCCAAGAGGCTTAAGTTCAACCCCAGCTCCGCCTAGTTGTTTGTGTCTGCATTTATTAATGCACAGGTTAATGGGGTAACCTGATGAAAGTTGTTTGCACCTAATCTGAATTCTGGGTGACACAGAACATCACTAAAAGCTTTTCATACTTTTAGAGAAAGGCCCGAGCTGTTATGGATGCCACAAAAAGCTGCCGATGGTCGTGGCTTCAAACATCTGATGGAGATCACTGGGTCGAAACATTGTGAATATAAGACTTTTTTGGCATTGAGTGCATGTGCAGACTTGTCTTTTCTCTCTTCCTTTGCTTTTTGCTCTGCACCTACGTGATGTGCATGAATCAACCCCCCCCCCCCCCCCCCCCCCTCATGAATAGCTTTAAAAACCATATAATGTTCCTTCTCCCAGTTATGGACTCTCTTGTGCCAGTGCAGTACATTCAACCCCACTTAAAACCATTCATATAATGTAGTTCTAACACGCAGTAAATGAAAATGCTCTTAGCTGTTTAGTATTAATGCAAGATGCTACATCATCTCTACTGAATTTGCAGGGTGAACCAAAAATTGAAGAAATTACCTCACCAGACTGAACCTGCCCGCACCCTGTGTTTGTGCCTGGAAGAGATCCCGCAGTAAGGGAAGAAATATGCTGTGAGATGCTTTTCTGTTGAAGAAATTGCAGATTCCTCAAAATTAATCAGTTCACTCAACACAGAATTCATGGTTAGAAAGAGTAAAGTGGGTTTTCTGAAGGGAAACACCGTCAAAAAAAGACCATGGGTACCTCAGCCGATAGAAAATCCCCCGTAAATCTGAGGATACAGTTTTGAAATTCCTGTTTAAACACAGGCCTGCTTTCTGTTGGCAGTGATGTATGGCAGTGTGTGTGTATCAGATAATGTTTACCACCCAAAAACCACAGTACAGTTTATCAGCAAAATTCATGAGGAACAGAGCCGAGTCATTCTTTAAAGGCAGAGCAAATGTAGTGTGGGATTTTTAGAGAAGTAGGAGAACAGATCTCCTTTCAAACCTAATAAGAAATTATGGAGGATTATGAAATGAGTTGAAACTGATTTTCATCTCATTTCTGGTGTAAAATCTGTGACAGGGAGCGTGCCAAAGCCACAGTGACCTGATAATGTTTCTTTGACTGCAGAAAGATGATGTTCAATGTGACAGGAGAGCTCAGAGTACAGCCCAAAAAAAGAGGTGGAGGTAGAGACAGGCCCATTTTTGCACTTGTACTGCAGAGATGGTGGAGTGACAATAACTGTCATAGATTTAAAATTCAGAGCCAGGCTGCAGAGTGCCTGTAGGAAACAGTTTGTATGTACAAAAAGTGCTCTAATCTCCATTTATACTCCGCTCTGCCCCTCCGAAATTGGTTCTACTTTGAGAAGCGCTCTTTGCCTTTTAACAGCACAGGAAACACTTTCAGGAAAATCTGTGAATTTGCCAAAAAGAAAGGTATTATTCAGATTAATTCATCCTTTAACTGGTGAGTTAACAAAAGTTTGGCAAATTCAGCCGAGGTCCTCTCATCTTTGCCTCTGAAATGTTTTCCCCTCAACATCAAGGCCTTTCCTGCACTTCATTGTTTTATTCAGATTAGAATAATGACCCTGCCAGCAGCCGGCCCGGGCCGGGCCCAGGGAGACCGAGTGAAGGAGACGAGCACTATTTAGTAATCTTATCAGCTGCCGTATGAGCGTCTGCTCCTCGTGGCAGCTCAGTCTCCAGATTGAGTTGTTCAGTCAATCATGGATTCAATATTTACTTGACGATTCAATATTTACCAAGGCGCTTTGTGGCACCCGTGACTGAGGAGATGATGCCTCTGTGAGGATGCTATCAAAGGCTTGTTATGGGAGACATTTAAGGGTGAGAGAGGGGAGGAGCAGGGTCGGCGCCTCATCAATGAGACACGTTTGCAGGCTGCTCTGGAACCGAGCCAGATCCCTGCTTGTATCTGTGTCTGCAAACTGTGATTTGTTGGTTTGACTCGACTGGATGTAAATATCTGAGCAGATGTGTATCAGCTGACAAACTCAGAGAAAGTTTCACCTTGGGCACAGATATTAAAATCATACATTTTAAAATCTTTATCTATATTTAGACCTATATATAAATGGAAAGATGTCTTTTCCTTAGCCTGTCAGAGGACAGATGTCTGATGGTAAGTACGTGCGTTTCACTTGGATGGGTGTCAGTGTGAATATTTGATCCTCCTGGAGTGTGACTGCTGTATTGCACGGCTGACAGGCTGCATACCAATCCCTTTTTCCCTCGCCTTGCACTTGTTGCATCAACCTCAGAGCCAAACTGTTTGATCCTAAAGTCTGATTAATTTCTACTGCCGTCAAAAGAAACATTCTGTCGACTTATCTGCTCGTGCCCTCCTGCTCTTATCTGTAATATCCATAGTGAAGAAAAAGCCTAAAACATAAAGAGATTCAATAGCAGACACTTTAAAGTCTGTGTCAGGCTGAGTGAAGCTGCTATAGAGGGGAGCGCTTTGAGATAAAAACAGAAAGTGCAGATAGTCTAATAGTTTTTTTTTTTAGCTGTAGAAAAATGTGTAGAGTGGAGAATATCAAACTGAGCATGGATTAAAAATAACAGCCAAACATCTGAAAACATTCTTTCTTCTGTCTCAGTCTAAAGTCTGAGTTTTCTAACACGCTGTCAGCTGTATACAGTATGCACTCAGTGTGCTTAAACATACAAGATTCTGCTTTTGTGACTAATGAAGACCAGATCGATAAATAAACATGAGATTGTGCATCACGTGCAGCAGCAGACATCAATCACTGTGAGCTTAAATGTCACTGCTAATGAAACCTCAAGAGGTTTCAGACATGGTTTTTATTTCGGTCATTATCCTCTTTTTTTCCTGTAGATTTTTCTCAAGCCATCAGCATCCTCACTGTGTGGTGTAATAAACTGAATTTTGCAGCGAGAAGATTCTCCTCTGTGTTGCTCCAGTAGCTTATGTGAAGCAAGGTTGGCCGAATCCTCAGCCTGATTTCCCCCTTCTGACAAACGCCAAGCCAAACTCCTGACTCTGTGATGGTTTCAAATATAAACTTTTAGGGTGTATTCTTTATAATCTTTTAAGTGAGAAAACACAAGCATAGCAAAATGTTAAAAAGAAAAAGAAAAAAAAAACATAATCAGACATACAATATTAATGTTAGGGTAGAGAATGGTTTGTGTCGGATTGGTCTCACAGAGGATACTTGAGAGAATGAAAAGTCAGACGTGGTTTTAGAAGTTTAAAGAGAGATAAAAAGGAGACATGGGAAAATATATCAATGAGTAAACAATTAGATCTTATTACAAAAAAATACACAAAGAAACAGATATGAAGGACACACGTGTACCCATGTAATACAAACATCGGTTTGTGTCAACATACAGTTTATATATTCATATAATTTCACAACATCCCCTCAAGCTTACACAGAAAATCACTCATTAAATGTTAGTGCTGGTAGATACAGAATCTTTTATGAGCTAATTGGGCTTTTGTCATAAAATGGCACATGTATGATGAATGTCTAGTAAAGAAACATAATTAAGAAAAATACAACATAGAAAAAGTTAACTCTGTGGAATGATGGAATATTTTTCATAATAGTGCATATAGGAGAAACACTGCTCATATAACGAGAGATTGATACAGGGCGCCCGTTTATACTGGTGGTTAGGTTTTGCACCCCATCTGGCCAGCTTCAAAGGGCAAATTGTAGGGTATTTTGTTTTTCTTTGGTAAATTAACATTTAACATTGTCTGATAATGGCTGTCGAATGAGTAAATCATTGATTTTTTTTGTGCTATTCAACCAAAAAAGGCACAAATTAAGAGGAAGAAGTGGCTGTTTTTGGTATAATATAATACAATATAAGCAGTGTTGGGTGTAACAAGTTACAAAGTAACGCGTTACGGTAACGTAACTACTTTTTGGGGTAAAAAGTAGTGTCACCTGTTACTACTGAAAATACAGTAACGAAACCTACTTCCTTTTTCAGTTGATCACAACATTACTTTTCCCATGGACCGATTTGACAGCAACACTGTCTCAGCTGCGCTAATGCTCAATAGTTGCAGGCTCTCATTCCACACGGAGGTTAGTACTCGCGATAGCATGCAGAGAGCAGTCAGTCATCATGGCATTTTTGTTTTTCTTGTCAAGTGCTCTGTGGCATTTTTCAAAATGAAGAGCACAAAAGAATAACCTGTTATATCCTCTAGAACTTATGTAGGCCTACATATTTAGGAAATGAGATGGGGTTCTGCCCAAAGTCCAACACCATAAAAGTAACGTAAAAGTTTCTTTCCACAGAAGGTAACTAAGTTAAGTAAGGGACTACTTTTTCAAAAAGTAACATTTAACGAGCAAACACTACTTCTTAAGAGTAACTTCCCCAACACTGAATATAAGTGCTTTTCTAGACATTCATGGTCACTTTACAGATAATAAAAATGATCTGCTTCAATTAGATCCATTGCATCACAAAAACTTGTGTTTCAGAAAAAAAAGAAGCAGAAAATTACTTAATAGAAAAAAGGTCCCCAATCCATTGGGATTACATTGACAACAGCTACTAGCTAGCTTCTGCTGCAGTAAGTTACAAGGTTAAGTTTACTTTTAATTTCACCTTTACCCTTTGACCAGAAAACTCATTATAATATCACTTTCAGTTTATTAAGAAAGCACAACACTATGAGTTTGTTACTCTTGGCTGATATATAAGTGCACAAAAGACGGTTGCCATGACGGTTCAGCAACAGCAGCAGCTTAGATGTGCTTGCACTGGTTTTACCTGGAGATAATAACTATACCCCAACTTTGCTTCGGATCTAGCTTATGTATTTATTTATTTATCTATCTATTTATTTATTAAAACATCACAATCATCTGACTGCATGTATTTGGCTGATTTTTTACTGGATCTTAGACTGAGGTTCCATTTAAACTGACCTTCACTTCACTTGGATACAAACTATGATATATAATAACATCATCATTCTAAAACTACACAAACAAGGTAAAGCAAATAAAAAGAAAATTAAACAATAGAGAACTACATTTCAAACAGCGTGATGAGTAAAGTGCTGCATTTAGCCCTTTTCGAGTAAGGTCAAAAGTAAATAGAACAACTCGGTGAGAAAATTTCCCCCCTGACTGATTCTGACACTTTTTATCTGAAAATTGATTTTTTTTTAAGTGCTGCATAAATTTGGCAGCAGAAACTGATTTTACTGGTGCCCAACCTTAGGATTTGAGCCCTCTGATGTGTGACACAACAAATCGAAGAGGTCATGGGATGCTTAACCAGACTGGAAAGCAGAAGAAAGTCCTGCTTCATGAATCTGTAATTTTATTTCCTATTTGATGAATTTCATGTTTTTTTCTCCCCATCAAAAAAACCAATACAAGTTTTTTTAAGAATCAGTCTGAAGAGATTAAAAAAGAAGAGTTGTAATGTCTAAAAGAGAGAAACAGAAGCCAAACACTGTGTTTTTCTGTGAAAGGGTCAAAAGTCCAAGGGTTTGTGCAACATGGATTTATCTTCAACAGCACTTTGTGTTTTAAAAGCTTAAGAAAGCTCTTGTTCCATGTTAAATCATAAGCCAAAAGATACAACAGGGTCATATAGCCGTGGGATAAATGTAGTTAAGTCAGATATTTCCTGTGAAATGTGGAGTAAAGGTACGAAGGAGCAAATAACAAAAAAGCTGCTGAAAATTTTATTCATGGAGGGAAAAATGAAACCCAAACTGTGGTTAACGGGAATAATCCTTAAAATTTGTCACTTTTTTGGAAACACACACTCTTAAAATTAGTACATAGTGTTACACACACACACACACACACACACATACACACATACACACACACACTCACACACACACACACACACACACACACACACACACACACACACACACACACACACACACACACACACACACACACACACACACACACACACACACGCTCTCTATGGTGCAATCTTGACACACACTTTACATCCACCATCTGTCAATGAACCTCTGATCTACCTGTAGTGGATCACCTACCAGATGATCCGCTATCCCTGTATTCCCCACACACCACTACACACACACACACAGACACACACCATCTCCACTGATACTGTCATGACTTTGATCAGGAATAAAGTAGCAGCTGCTCCCACAATCTACATCTCCCTCCGATCCTGTCTGGCTCTGGTCCCAGTGGAACTCGTCTGTCCCCCTTCGCTTCAATAGAAATATAGACTTATAGGATTCTTCTACATATGAACTGGGTAACTGAATTTCAAACATTTTCCTTTTTTTGACTAACAAATTTAAGCTATTTCCTGCCAAATTGACACTCTATGAGCTGCTGAGAGAAGATAGATTTTAGAGATGGAAACAGTGGCCGCTGAAGAGACAGACGGTCCGATTGAGAGAGGAAGCTAAAGGGAATTGGAGACGGAGATGAAGAGAAATGAAGTGAGACAGAGGGAATAGACAGGGGAGAGGAGGAAGAAGGTGAGGGCGCGGGGGGATGAGGAGGGAGTGTGGGGAGGGTAAATAAAGTATTTGTCACACTGCCGACTGAAGGAGATTGAAAAAGAAGGAGTGGGAGAGGAGAGCAGAGGTTGACTTAAGTTAAAGCTTTCTTATGCTCTTAGAGTGCTGCTGTATACTGTCCACTTGGCTCTGACTCATCCTCTCTTTCTCTCCTTCCCTCCTTTTTCTCCCTTATTTGCTCTCTTCTTTCTACACTCTTTTCTGCTTCCTACATTTTCTTATTTTTCCATCCCCCATCCTTGCCTCTCCTCCCCTGCAGGCACGTCTATAATCCAGGTGACAGCGACAGATGCTGATGACCCGACTTATGGGAACAGCGCCAAGCTCGTGTACACACTGGTGCAGGGCCAGCAATACTTCTCAGTGGATCCCCAGACAGGTGAGTGTGTTTGTATACTGGAGAGTGGATTCATGACACACACACACACACACACACACACACACACACACACACACACACACACACACACACACACACACACACACACACACACACACGTACACACACACACACACACAGACACACACCTACTTACACGCACACACAGGCACACAGGCAGAGCACTTTAAAGGATGCACAGCTGTCAGAAAGCTAATATACAAGCTCTGCACAAAAACAAATATACTCAAGATGTTGGAGCGCTAACACACACACACAAACACACACACTCAAACTGTACACACACTGTATGGGCAAACAAGTGAATTCATTCAGACCTGAGTACACACACAAATAGACACACACACTTTTACAGTAATAACTAAGTTGGAGCCAGGTCACAACCACAGGGCTTCAGAGTAAAGTTGAAGCCGGAGTGTCAATTCCTCGAGTGTCCACTAGAGGCTGGCTCCTACAAAAACTCAATCCATATTCAGTATAATGTTAAACAGCAGGACTTTACTGCATGTGTAAATTCTCCTAAATGAAAATTATGAGCAGGCTGCGATGTGTCAGAAAAAAAATTGTCAGGGTGTTAATCTCGAAAAGATCCACAATCAACAGGCCTCAATCTTGTTTGAGTTAACAGTAGGCCCTATTACATTTTCTGACAGATGAACACTCATCTTTTGGGCCATGACATGGTAGTATCACGATGTCAAACTGTTGTGAGCGCACAATATTACTCAAAAGTAAGAGGACAAAATAAGTCACAACTATTAGATTGAAAACAACTTTTCCATTTTATTGTTTTTGAAATAGTGAAAGTAAAAAAAATAAAAAAAAATAAAAAATAAATAAATATATATATATATATATATATATATATATATATATATATATATATATATATATATATATATATATATATATATATATATATATATATGCATCGATTTTGTCACTTAGGCTACTGTCACATTAGACTAATGTTGCAAAAAAAAATATTGAGTGTCCGATGAATGTCAGTGTTTTTCATAGAAAATCTGAAACTGCATAAAAAAGTTTCAATGACTAACTGTCGATGACACTGTAAAAACTTAACATAAAATGATTTTGAACTCACTCATTCCTCATTCAGGTTGAACTGTAATCCTACCACTCCACTGCTGTCTGACAAACAGGACAGTTCTGTTGCTTCTTCTGTCACCTGTGAAAGTGAAAACAACAAATTGATCACCTTTAAGAGCGAGACAATTGTTGGAAAAGGTGTTTTGCGTTGTTTAGTGGTTGTCCATAAGGAGGGACTATTTTCCTTAGGTGCCTTACACTTTATTTGGTGAATTATCCTTTTACCTTCCTTTTTTGCCTGACATTTGGACAAGTCGCAGACTTCGTTGGGAGGCAATGACGAAGTGGGAAAGGATTCAACCCTTTCTGCGTAGGTGGGGACGTTTTAGCCACCATTTGAGATTGGTGTGGACATGTCTATATGATCCATCCACAATTCTATGCCCTTGTCTACGGAAAGAGACAAAAGCTTTGACTAAGTTTTTAGCATCTGCAGCACAGCTCATTGGTTAAACAAGTGGCCTGTTTTAAAACCTGGATTGTTTGTCCCCTTTCTCCACAAAGAATACATTAAGCTATGGGTATGAAGCTAGCTGAAGCTAAAACCTTGTTTTCTGTCTCACCTCAGCTGTTATTCAGCATTACACATTTTACAAGCTCTACAAGCTTGTTCAGTCCAATAAAAAGAAAAAAACTCTGGTCATCTACCAGCAAAAATACAATCTCATTCTGTGCAAAACATAATGGTTGACTGTCTAATTAACCAGCTAATGATTTAGCCATGGGCACAGGCTGTGTAGCCTTGATAACTTGTCATTTGCCAACCTCTCCCTCCTCTCCAGCAACACCCTCACACCCAACACATTAACTTCTGTTTTCAGCACAAAATAGCCAACTAGAGTCTTCTTAAACACAGACAGACAATGCACCATTGGCTACATCTATTATTTAAACAGCCCTTGGTGAGAACGGGTGGCCACGATAACACACAAACACATGTGCAGGTGTGTATGTGTGTGCAAACACAGGTGGAGATAAGCATCTGAAAATATGCTGAGCCGCATGCAAAACCTAGGACTGCACCCATCGCTGTTTTCCCCTCTGTTCATTTTCACTGTTACTCTGGTAAATTTAGGCCCTAAGTACACACAATACACACACGCACAAACACACAGACACAGACACACACACACACACACACACACACACTTAAAAAAACAAAAACATACAAGCTAACCAAACACACACTCTCCCTCCTGTCCTCTTGTCACACTTAGTCATCCATCTTTCTCACTTCCGTTTTTCCTTCTGAGCCATCTAAAACACCCTTCTCTCAAACACACACACACACACACACACACACACACACACACACACACACACACACACACACACACACACACACACACACACACACACACACACACACACACAGTCTTACAGAGGCATACATCTCCCTCTCCCACTGTTCCCCCTCCCCAGTTGGCTCCAGTATGAGTTGGCAGGAATGAATCCATGATGGCAGAGTATGAACAAAACACAGCTGCACCCTAATGTTATTATTTCTGGCTGAGGCGAAAACAAAAAGACGTGTGTTCAAAGAGAGATGTCAGCAAAGGTTTGTGAAGTGTTACACGGGGTAGATTACAAAGCAATGTGTGTGCTCCTGATTGCTCTTTATGTCACACGTGTCACCAAAGGGCCCTCAGGTTTTGGCTGAGCACAGAATGATTTATTTATATGTTCAACTTCATTATAAGCACTTCCTCTTCTCCTTTTTTTTTTTTTGGAATGTACCTTGGAGTACAGCCGTTGCTTAGTTGAGTCAGACAAGAAGTTCCAAGTGTGTGATGCTTCAGATGCTGCTTTGATTGACACTGAGTTTAAAAAAAGCTGTAGGAGAGGGAAACAAGTTGATCTTCATGGCTTATGGGAACATGACGTGTCCTCATGTGTTCACACGATAAATGTTGGTAATAGTCTAAAAAACATAGAGAAAATATAAATATGGTGCCTTCATCTTCCCTCATACAACAGTGTAGCCAAAAAACTGCCTTGGTGTGCACTAGTACACTAGTATTCTAGTGATTCATTTTGGACTAAAGACAAACATAGCAACAATCTGACCTGTGGAGCGGTGGGCTTAATATCATGTCTCCCCCTCCAACAGAGCACACATTTAACTTGTGGTCAAATCACACTAGATCCATCTCCACTTTGATAGGTTTCAATTCAAGTCAGTGTGTTATCTCACACTGGCTCTGTTTCATTGTGTTGCAAGGTTGGAGCTCTTTGGCTAACGTATGCAATAATTTTACCGAATGCTGGAGCAATGACGGGCACTGTAGCTGTGCTATAACTTGCAATTTGTCGAGCGTCAGCCTGAGGCTGGCTCTGGAACCACTGGAAACCACACACACCAAGCCAAAAAAGGCATTTTTACAGTAGAAATACATGTTTACACCCTTCCATCCAAAAGTTAGTTTCTCCAGTGGCACACACTGTTGAGGTGGTGATTTTTTTCTTACTTGGCAGTTTAGAATTTTTGTTACTAAGATTGTGAGTTCACCTCATCAGAGACACAGCTCAGCTGATTGGCAGGTAGGTCCTCTATAGGCTCAAAGCCCTTCTCATTTCTCATATGACCCCTGTCAAATTTCAAAAACAAACAGGTGATGTCACAGAGATGCATTTATTGTATAGTCTCTGGTCCACACAAGATTGTAGTCAACTTTGTTATAACAACAAACTGACATGATGAATAAGGCCAGGCCAGTAGTTAACAGGTTTAAGAAGCACAGGAATTCCTCAGCCTCCTGATTCCAGCTGCCTGGCAGTCCTGCTTTGTGCTGGAGTTGCTCAGTCAAAACGCAATGGAGCAGGGACAGAACAGACATGGATCTGGTGTGAGTTCTGCTTCAGTGTTTAAACCAATTCCTTCCTTCCTTTCCTGTCTTACTTCTCTATTTTCTAATCCAGTAACAAAGGCATTTTTCATTTTTTTCAGAGGCTCTGTCAATCATCATTGCATTTCCTCTTTACAGCATAAAATGAACTTTTAAACTAAACTTTTCTGAAAAATAAACTCTGCCACATATGGTACTGACTCAAATATAGGATGACTCTGATTAAAGTCAACCCTTCTCTTTAAAGACCAATCTTCAGAAAAAGATTGATATCCAAAATTTACTTTAAAACTATTTCTTATCATTGAAATTCTGAGACAGTCATTAAAATAATTGAGCCAACTTTCATTTCAAGATCTGTATTTCAAATGTAATTTGTAAAAGGCATGCCTTCTTTGCTTTTCTCAGGAACAAGCTCAGACACAGACCTGTCAGTCTTTTGGTAAGGGCCTCTTGAGGACCACAATAAGCTTTTGTTTTAGAATTCATATTTTTCAGATGGCCTTTATGGACACACGATCTTAGGACATTACACTCTGTAAGTCCATATTTTTGGCTGCCTGACAGTTGTTTAATGTCTCTGCTGCATGATCATCATTAACTTAAAATTATCATCATCAGTCCGCCTCAGTTGTCTGTTAACTTGCCCAACTTTAGGTCCATTTTACTCTAGATGATCAGCACACCTCTCTATGTCTCATCTCCTGTCCATAGCTCCTGTCACTGTGACTCTGTTGTGATTGACAGATCACTGCAGTCACTATGAGGTCTCTGGCTTTACACAAAGCTGGCGCTCTCTGTTAGAGCAGACAAGTATCAGCATGTGTCAATGGTTCGATCCCAATTATATGACGACCGCCCCTTTTCACATTAATGTCAATGCAGGAAAACTTGTCTTATATTGAGGTCAATATGGTATATCAGCATTAACACCATCCTAAGAACTAATTATTGCAGCTGTTTTGATCTTGGTTTCAATTTTCAAGGAGGCTGACTGAATGGCCTACTATAAGCCCAGTTACCAGGGAGAGCTCTGAGTTGTCTGCTGTTGGCCGCACTCTCAAGCACTGAATGTGCCGTCCACCTTCTCATACAGTTTAGGGTTGATAAATAACACTTAGAGGAAAAGATAGGATAGGTCGAAGTCTGACGTTTGTGGAAGTATGAAAAATAAATCACACAAAAATGAATGCAGAAATATTGATACTAAACTATAAAATTCTAATAAGAAAGTAGACACAAAAAAGCAAGAAAAAGTAAATAAGTAAAAGTTTCATAGATTAAAAGCTCAGCTGGAAATGCATTTTCAAACAGAAATAATAACAGGAAAACATATACGATTAGCAAGGAAGCTGAAACACACACACAAACAAAAATGTTACATAAAGACAAAAATAAACAGAAAAAGCAACAACAACAAAAAGACAACTGAATAAATTACTGATTATTAAATGACATGGTATATAACGAGAATCAAATTGTGAATTACACATTCAGTAATCATTTATTAAGTTAATAGAAAATGTGAAACAAAGAAAAACAAATGATGCAACACATTAAACCTATAACTTTGTAATAATATGTGTACACTTGATTGATTTACATCTTATTAATCCAATTTAGTGCTTTTAAATGTGCCCATTTATTTACATCTAAAATAGTCGATAAGTTGGTATTTTGCGTTTCTGTCTCCATCTTATGATGGATAACTCACCACAATACGAGTCTTGGCTGTGGTGGGTCACAGATTGCACTGTTCTGCTCATTAAAGGAGGATGTTTAGTAATTGATTGCTCTGACATATGAGAACCTCTGCATCATGCACAGGGAGCAGCAGTGCTCTGGTTAATGCTAATGAGGGACTATATGCTTAATTCCACTCAGTGTGAATTAGCCGCGTGACTCTGCTACCAGACAGGTGTTAGTATTCTGAACATGTCCGCTCTCTTCTCCTCGCTCTCTATCTCCCCTCTGCAATCACCCCCGCTCCTCACCGGCTCCATCACCAAACGTCTCATTCAGGATGTGCACTCGGAGGCGAAGCACATTTGCTCGTACATTCAGTCTGTTTGTTTATGAATTCTGCTCAGAAACCGAGACGTTTTTCCTGCTCGTTCGTTTGCATTCAAAACAGGCTACACAGTTGAATGTGATTCACCTTGAGCTGCCAAGTCATCCTGGCCTGCTGTGTCTGGCTGATGCTGGAGGGGGGAACAGCCAGTATCTCATACACCTGACGAGCACCATCCAATCACATGTAGCAGAATGAGGTCATTTACACAGAGGTGGTGATCGATGCTGAATGGATGTAAGCGATGTGTCTCAGTGTGCCGTTAAAGAGCGCGAGGTACAGAGCGAGATTTTACGCTCTGTCAGCATGTCTGGCTGTCTGTGTTGGGTGATTTATCTTTTCCATATGAGCATCCTCACATACAGTTTTTGTGTTTATGTGTGTGTGAGTGTGTGTGTTTCTGCTGTTAACGGGACATTAAGTTATATATTGTTGCTGTCAAATGGAAACTGATTGTCTTCAAAATGACAGAAAAGCTGTTAGATTTTCAGGGGAAGCAGTCGTGTTTTCTGCTCCATGACACTGCGTTTTGAAATTGTCAAAAGGGATTTAAAAAGAGGGCTAAGAGGAACTTTATAAGTGACTTAGAGTTGAGATATTTTTATTGACGCTATGGTGTTTAAACAGCAACAACTTTATGGTTTTAATCCCTTGATAACGCTTGAACTAACAGCACTGACAGGTTTAGAGTTCAGTTTACAGAGGCCTGTTGGTGTTTACATAAATTAAGTTTTTCAGTTAGAGGAAGCAGCTCTGATATTACAGTGAGAGTGAGTACATTAAAACAGCTGATAGAATTGGGCGCCACTTTCTAAAAGGCATACTTGAGTAACTAATGGATTTACTGACAGCTGTTAAATAATTTATCATGGCTTCATAAATCTATAATTATTTTTCAAATGATCATCTGAGGCTGAGACAATGCAGATTTTCAGATTCTAAAAATATCTCCTAGTCAATATGATTTTTTTTTCTTAGGCACTGAAGAATTTTGATACAGTTTAGTTTCTAAAACTTAAACTTTTCAACCTTCCCCCAATTAAAAAAACACCTGTAATGGCATGCCCAAATTAAACTAGATGTTGTTCTGAAACCCTCTAAAGCACATACAAAAGCTTGGTCTCTGTAAAATTAACACTCTAAGATTTTAACCTCAGCACTCAAACTTATTCTAACTTTAACCAGTATGCAGTTATTGAAGTAAGAACACACTGAAATTGAATGTTTTTGTCCTCATTAAGATTTATTTTTGTTATTATTATTTGATATAGTGCACACAAAAGGATGACTGTATTAAATCGAAACTTAAATAAGAATACAGGTGTCAGTTCATACCATGTCACCCCAGGGAATGTTGTTGTCTCCGGGGAGACCACAGATCAATCCAGTTTGCCAAATGAGGTGTCAATCATAAGAACTTCAACTGTGACACTGTAGTATTGATTTTGAAACACCTCGCAGAATCTACAAGGCTGCATATTCAAATCGAAGTCAAAAAAGCCCACGGGCGGGCTGCTGCCAGTTAGGGGGTGAGAAGAATGACAGTAGATCACTTTCAGCCAAAATGTATCAAGAATGACACTTTTGGGAATGATTTCTTGACATTATACTAAAACTAAATCTAAAACCTTGGCCAGGAAAAGATCACACTCAGGCCTATACAGAGTCCCACTGGTGACCCTGGACAGGCCAAGGTTAAATGTTGAATTTATCAGCCAAGTACAGTCCTACTCTTAGCTGTTAGATTGAGTGGATAAGAACCACACTATAACAGTAGCTATCACCAAATTTTCCATTATGCATATTCTCCTCTCTCAAAAACATGAAGAAAATGCAGGTGTAATTGTTATTTCCACAATCCTCAAACAGAGTTTTTAGTGCCCCTGACAATGGTTAACATTTACCCAGATATCTATAATCTGAACATTACTAATTAAGCACACCGCACAAACTCCATGTGACATGTGATCCAGCAGCAGATAAGTCACTGACAGCCTACCTGTCTTTGATGTTGAGTATATGGGATATTTGTCATCATTTGATCCTGTCTGATTCTGTCAGTGTGTCCTGAGTTTTAAATGATTAATGGAGTTACGCTGCTGCACCTTATGCATAAATATACACATCTGTTTATTTGAAAAGACACTGATGGATCCTGCTGTGCAGAGGAGTTGTTTGATTGTTTGAGTCGATAAAATATCAATCACTGCATCCACATAACTTGTCCTTTGACTTGTGTGTGTTTGTTTTCTGCTGTTTTAGGGGCACAAGGAAGGGAGAAACTTTAAATCTGTCAGCTGGAGCTCGGGGTATTGAGTAGAAGGGAAATCTGCCATGCAAACAATCAGCATACTTGACCACAGGAAATGAGAGCGGACAAATTGATTGGTTAGTTTAGCCACTTTTGACGTTTACGTCATCCCAGTTTGGGCCTATGTTTGGCTGGTTTTGGTCCAGTATAGCTCCATGATAGGCTATTGGGCAGAGTAGTGACACATTTCAGACACAGACTTGTAGATATTTGAAACACTTCTTTACATACTCTAAGGAAGGAAAACAAAACAAAACAGAACAAAACAGGAAAAAAAAAGGTCATGAAATTATTTAGAAAACAACATATTAAAAGCACAGAGAAACTCTGGTTGTCAATTCAGGCTTCAGAGTTACAGAGATCATCTGGTTTTCTTGATTACCCGTGGGACAGAAAGAGGCCTTTGGGTCCCCCTGATTGTAAAGCAATCTCTTTAGCTGCAGCATGTTATGCTCTTATGTCTCTCTAATTCATTGTTCACTTGCCTCCAATGGACCGTTTTAACAGTTCCTCCTAAAAATGAGCTGCAGGGCATCTGGTCCAGCTTCCATGAAATCACAGCACCCATAACTTCAGGCTAAAGAGCTTATTGGAAGTAAAGAACCCATGACCTTTTATTAATGACTTACTAACATGTAAAACTGCAGTCCTGATGAAGTCTTTAATAAAGGGTCACGACTCTTTCAGATGGTAATGAGCAATCAGATGTGCTGTTCTAAATGTTAATACATCATTAATAAAAGGTCACGATCTCTATTAAGGATCTCAGTCCATCTCTGCATATGCTTCTGCTTATTCTACTGATCAGGTGTTTTGGGACTGATAATGTGAATTTGGCATGTCAAAAGGTCTGAGGTAAACCAGGTCTGAAACATGATAACACATGAACCAGTAATGAGTTTAAGAGGTGGACTGAGAGACAACTGGGGCCAAATGATGCCTACGTTAAGGAACATTTTACTTTTATCTGGGTAGATACTCAGCTATGATTGGCTGCATGGTTTCATTTGATCTCTAATTGCTGAAGACCTGTAGACCTGTAAGGTAGAGCCAGGAAAACATCCAGTAACCATTTCCTAATGATTGCTCTGGTCATTTCAAATAAGTAAACACAGCAGCGGGCTTCGACTTTGCAACTGCTGATTAAAACTATAAATGCTTGATTTATTGAGCCAATAATAACCAGCTCCTGATAACAGAGCTGGAGGTAAGTTTACATTCCTGTGTTTTAAAATGTGTTTGTAATTTGAACCTGAGGGAAGAAAAAGCAGAGATCAAGTGAGGAAAGATGCATGTACTCTTATTTTCTATATTTACAGATTTATAATCACCCTTTGTGAATAAAGACAACTCTAACTCCTTCATGAAGTTTTTGTTTACTCTGAGGGATATTCAGATTTAATCATTTTTTGAACCAGACTGTAAATACGTTAATTTCTGCTGTTAAAGTTCGCTTTTTAGATTTGGTGTGTTATAAACTTGGGAAACTTTACACTTTTGACCTCTTGAGACCCAGCGTCCACATATGTGGACTTAACATTTCTGCTTTTCAGACCCATGATACTTCTTTTTTTACTTTGACCGATTAGCCATATTTAAGGACACTGCCCACATCATCTATTGGTGAAATGACAACATTACACCTATTTTAGTGAAAAAAACAAAACAAAAAACAACGCATTTAAGTTCAGTAACACTACTAACAAACAACTAATAGAGAACTCATAACACTAATAATTAAACTTCCCGTACAGTGACCAAGTTTAATAAGTATACTTACTAGGTCATACTTATCCCAAATAGTTAGGTGAATTAAAAATTGCACACCAGACAAAACCTCAGGTCTTAAGAGGTTAAATTAGCCTTATACCCAGAGACAGAATGTTCACTGATTGATGGTAAAACATGTGTCTGGTGTTATTTATTAGACTGTGAAGTACTGTATGTAAAAGATCACACCATACAGGGGAGGCGGGGACGCATCTGTGAGTTGGTAGCAACTCAGGACACTGGTTTGAATTCACCATTAGCTGGTGAAATCCCTTTCTTCCACCATGGAAAAATGTGGGTCGTTAAATGCTGTAAATCCATTTTTTTCTCTTTTTTTCCCCCTTTTTTTCTGGTAAAGTTTTGCAGTTCTCAAATGTCTGTTGAATCAGTACTACAGCTCTTGTTTTTTTATTGCTGTATGCCAGCTGGGGCTACTGCTCCTTTGCAATCCTTCAGTACAACTGCACAGTGATGACAGCTATTCAGGTGACTCGAAAAGATTTGTTGTGTTAAAACTTTAGGACATGTTTTTCTTCTTTGAAAATACCCATAGTGTGTCTTATAGGCTGAAAGTTTTGCTGTCCACTGAAAAAGGGAAAAATGTACACCAGTGACATGTTTTCTTCTCGGTGTTTTTCCTCTTTAGTGATGGTGAGTTGCATATTGTCTCCTCCTATGTTGGAATGTGAAGCCTTGTTAGAGTAATGAACATTCCCTTCACAGGGCAATACTTTAACAGACTGATGTACAAAACATACTCCACCAATGAAACAATGAGGGACTTCGACACTGAATGTGAAAACTTGAATAACGGTGAGAAAAGATGAAGGGGATGGAACTTTCCATTTACCATCTGAAGGTTGAATATAATAAGAACAGATTGTGCCTGCTTGAATCACCATGAATTGCACATTACCTGATCCCCCATCTGCTTCATCTTGAGGCCTTATCTATAAAGCATATTGTTTTATGAAATGCATGGAAAAAACAAGCCCATGAAGTTTGCTGCAACTCAGATTGTGGAAGAGCTCTTTCTGCACTTCCACTCCTCGCTCTGCAGAGCCGTGCTCACATCCCAGCAGAGCTCAAATCTGTTAGACAGTAAAGTAGACACAGAGGTGACTCTTTCAGACTCAACAAATGTGGTTCAGGTCCCAGTTTATAACAAGTCTTATTCCCTGGAGTGAGCTTGCAAGAGACACTAATCCAGATACTAACACCTACTCATCTCCACCCTCATCCCTGGGCCTGTCTACATACATGTGCAGAGTGTAATGTAACTCAAGAGTTCATCACAGGAATCTCAAAGCACACTTTAAGAATAACTGAAGGGGAATCTGGCATCATTACCACTAAAAAGTTTTCATGTGAAGCTTTACTTTCAGCGCACTTTGAGTGGGTGCAGTCCTTTTGCAAATCTGATCCTAAATGTGGTCCTCCTGAGCACCTGAACACCACAGAGATGTGAGTGTAGGTAATAAGGAGCAGGAACTCTGCCCTTTTGAACTCTGTGATGCTAATGATACACAAACAGCCCTGTCACATGCAAGCTGCAGTGACAGAGAGAAAACACGACCTGCTATAGAAAAATCTTTTAAGGAATGACACAGAGCTTGGTTTGTTTTCTTATTGCATTTCATTGCAGCTAATTATGTTTACTGGATGTCAACTGTACTCTGATTTTCACTTTAAATCTAGATAACTAAAAGCTGAACTGAAGCATTCAGAAAGCTGAGTGGGTAAGAAATATCTCTCTCTAGAAATCATTCTTTATTTGATTAATTTATTACGGTTATCTGTATCATGAAGAATGACTTATTAGAAAGTTACACCTCTAAAGCTTGGTTCAAACGATAATGTAATACAAATAATACAGTGGGCCCACTCATATATCTCTGGAGGAAACTGATATTAAAAATGTGAACAGAGCTGGATCAGATCCCACTGTGCTGGAAGCTGTTGTTCCAAAATAGAGCGCAGGCCAAAAGACAAGGTCTTGAAGCCAAAAGGTTCAGCGCCTGATCATCACTGAATCATAAACTTGGATCAAAGAACCATTTAATCCCACCTCGATACATCACAGTCATGTCATGTCACTTCAGCATAGAAAAAAACTATTTTTACTCTGTCTATAATGCCTCACTGACACCTCTTTGTGTGTGTGTATCTCAGGTATCCTCCGGACAGCTGTGCCCGACATGGACAGGGAGACCCAGGACCAGTACCTTGTGATTCTTCAGGCCAAAGACATGGGAGGCCACCTGGGTGGATTATCAGGGACCACCACCGTCACCGTGAGGCTGACTGACGTCAACGACAATCCTCCACGCTTCACTCAGAGTGAGTTACTCAGAGCTCGAACAGCCTCCCACAGGGAGAGAATGACTACCAGGAATAGACAGGAAGCATGACTAAAGAGAAACAATAACTGCTCTTTCTGTTTGCACACTTATGCACAGGGATTGAAAGTGCTGCCTCCCACTCCACCCCAAACCACTCATTCACATCGATACAGCCGCAGGAAATATGGCCTGAGAAACTGAAAGTACATAGGATAAAAATAAGAGTTAGGAGTGTCAAACATTCCCCCAAATATGAGTGGAAATACATTTCCATGTAACAATTAGCATAACAAAAAAGAAAAAACAGCCCATTTTACCAACTTTAGACGTGGGCATGGCTGATCCCATTCTGATTTGGCTGATTTGCACATTCAGCCTGCATGTGACGATAAGCTTTGGACAGTAAGCGCTACACAGCATCTTAGATGATTCAGAATCAGAGGAGGAAGCGTGGGCTCTTACATCTGACAGTAACTATCTTAAAGCCTGGCCCACACCACAAGATTTTTAAATATTAGCAGATGCTGAGAATGTGACAGACCCCACACAAGATGACACATAATGACAGGTTTGACTTTTCTGTTCTTATGGTGTGCGGGATGCAACAGGCTTGACAACACATCACAGATAACAGAAGCTGATTGAATTCACCCACAACTAGAGTCCACACTCTCAAATCTTGAAAAATGTCCTGTGGTCAACATGGCAGATGACAGGATTGTCATCAAGGTGAATGCCACCATGTTCATCTGCTGTGTCGCTCCTCTCCTCGTCACTTTCATCCTGATATATTTACGGGACATGTTGTCTTAACACCTGTGTTGCTGCCAAAAATCAACAAGTTGTTCCTCCATTTCTGACACCTGTCTAACTTTTTGCTCTGCGTGTAAGATGGTGGCCACAGCTGCATTTTTTTTTTGCTTCATTTTATGCGTCAGCTTGCTTTCTTTATTACCATTTTCTTACATGTGACAATCCAGAGAGTGTGTGTTGGCTGTTCTCAGGATTCGTCCTACATGACAGGATATTTGAAACTGTCCATATCAAACATGCTTGATATTAAAGATTTCAATCCCATGCAGCACTGATCCAGTTTCCCAGCAGAGCAGGAGGATTAAAATCACTTCAGAGAAACCCCACATCACAGCAAAATCTGGTGGTGATTTTTGAAACCATCAAAAAAAATCAGGATTTTTTTGTCAGAGAGGTGAAATTTGGGCCAAAATTGCCCTAACTGACCTGCATTATGGTGCCTGCTTTACTTAGATCTCAAATGGCCAGTCTTGAAATCCTTTCCTATCCATATCAAAGTTGCAGATGCCTTCTATTTCTTCTCAAAGTGATGGATGCTATGTTACATGATGACTCTAGTGTCAGTTTTTCTCATCATCACAGAGCTGTTCTTACAAATCTAAAAGGATTCAAAAGTCGTGATTACATCCCTGCAGACGACATTTAGATTTTCTTTGAGGAGCAGAGCAGCGGCCTGTTGACTTTTCTTGAGATTGGTTCATAAAATAAGTAAATACCAGAACATGAGCATGCTCAATCTAAACCAGATGCCTTAAAAGTTTACAGAAACTTGATTGACGACATTTCAAAATCAAATCTGGAATATGTTCAAGAAGAATACCACAAAGTATGTAGGCGGCGCTTGTCTTGGACGGTTAGAGGGCTTCAGTGTGTTGTTTAACACTGTTTGCAAAAACTTCATTACAGCAAGTTTGAAACAGCTTGGAGCTTCACATGAGTGGGCCTCATTAGAACGGTTCAGAATCGAGTGAGCTGTCAATCACGGCAACAAAAGTTACGTTTAATTACCTAGTTGTGCTGTTGTAATTTCTCAGCGCTCATTATGTGTAAAACAGGATGCTACAACAGACAGTGTGCTGGGTTGTTGCATAAACAGAGCGCTTGTTTGGCTCCAGGAGGCTGAAAAGTCCTCAGACCTTTGTGACCTGCAGGTCCTGTCAGCAGCAGTCAGGCAGAGGAGACTCCTGCGGGGCTGCAGACTGCCTCATCCAACATGCAGCCATAGATTTCTCTCCCACTGTTACCCTGCTACTATTTCTAACTCCATAAGATACTTCCAGATTTCAGGAAATAATCTGACAGCACCTCTATTTAGGCCAACCTAATCTGCTTCCTAAATAAGTCTTTGATGACGTTAAACTGAATTTGCTGTTTGGGATCAAGAAGGTATTTTAGTGCAGAGCTGAGATGGAGAAGGTCTCATGTTGCTGTGTGGCTTTTGCTAGCGATAAATTAAATTAGGCTCCAAATTTGGACTAAATTAGTCATTTACATAACAGCTGCTGGTCGCCATGAAGATTTTGTAATCAAGCTGGATTATTATCCGAGTTGGACATTGTACAGCAAATCATTCTTTTAGTTATGAGCTGATTAGAAGAGTCTCTCTGTGGCACTGCTGTGACTTCTCTATTGATGGCTTGAGTGCAATGCCGTGTCTCAAATATTAATCAATCCTTCTTTTGTTATTCTTCTGAAATTGTAAGGTGTGTCCTTCATTGCCCACAAAAGGACAGACTGGGGAGTCGTTCTGTGCATGAAAAAGAAGAAGCCAAGCAGCCTCAATGGCCTGTGCCCTTCTGTCATATTGTACTTGATGTCTTTTCTTTCTGCTGTTTCTTATTTGAGCAAACTCTGTCCCCTCACAAATAATTGCTGACCTCATTCCAATTACAGGGAAGAGATGGAGAGCAGCAATGTGAGGCTGTTGTACAATTACGTATCTTTCATTTTTAAGGAATGCTTTTTAACAGGAAAGGTAGTTTACTGAAATATCAAAGTATTGCTCAAATTGAATAACATGACATGAAAATATCTGAAGGTTTTGTGAAAAGCAACAAAATAATTGCATCTGTAATAGTTCATCATCATTATTTGTGTCAGAAATTAGGATTTTATGATGAGTTCTGAATATTATACGTGATTACATATCTCCACAGGATGAGAATATGTAAGAAATTACACTCTTTCCCTTTTCCTGTGGGTTCAAAGGTCAAGTAAGATAAGTGTAGTGAAAACTACAGCTTCCAGGCTCATAATGTTGGAACATCAGTTTCACAGACTGCCTGACATACAGCAGAAGACTATCCAGGTTTCACTGAGGAGTTTGAGAAGATAAAGAGGGCAATTCTGCTTCTGTGTCTGTTTTTGTGTTGGGAGTTATATGACCTGTTCACATGACAGTTACACTAGGTAGTGTTTTTTTTTTATTTTTGGCATGGTTTTGGCCAACAGTAAACGGTGTTGAGTGTTTCAGTAAACCATTAACATCAAATCAGGGAGTTTTGATTGAGAAAACTCCAGCAAAATAACAGACAACTCACTCTGCAGCTTTTCTTTTGAAAGATAGTTGTATTCCTCTTCTGATTGTTGGTCAGGCCAAAAAACAGACCTCTACACCATAAGAAAACACACATTTACAGCCTAGTTCAAAATACGGATTGGGTCTGAAACACTGCTTTTGCTATCGGCACACACTGTGCAGTGGGTGACTTCTTTTCTGGCTCTGTGGTTTAGAAGATATGATTGTCCAATCAGAGCCACAGCTCAGCTCACATGACGGGCACCCTGTAGCTGTTAAAAAAGAAGCTCAAAGCCCCTGTTATATCCAATGTGGCTGCGCCCGCAGATTGGCTTCATTTTATGGTATCAGAAACAGACAGGTGACGTCACAGAGACTACGTCCATGCTTTCTACAGCCTATGGTTGTGTCTAGCTCGTTAGCCTCCTCAGTATTTGTAACAGATTAATAAGTAAATCTTCATCTTGTTCAGCAGCTATTGAACAAGCTTAGGGCACAGACTGTTCAGTTTTGATGACTTAGTGTTTGAGAACCCCTCCCTCTTCTTCAGTGCCACCGTCTTGACAAAATAGCATCACTCCTTACCTCAGGAAAATAAACTTTGTGTTGGCCATAATGCTGAACTCCAGGCATCAAAACTGCAGTTCACAAACTGATGGCTGATGTCGAGGTAGCTGTGTCCATTTATTTGTATAGCTCATGATATTTACCCCTGACAGCCACCAAAATAGCTGCTAGCTACCTGTCTGGTGCTGAAAAATGGTTATCACTAGAGCAGGAATATAAGGTGTTTGACACTGTGGGCCCAGCTGTCAAGTCAGCTCCTTAAATTGTCATACCAAATTATCAAAAAAATACCACTGGGCAAGCGAGTGTGATTTCCATGTGAGGTAATGAAACACACATTCATGTAAACCTCTGAGCACCATGTCTGTAGGTTTGACTAAGTTATACTTTTATGAAAAGTATGCAATGCAAATTGAGCCAAATGGGCACCCAGGGTGTTAAAGTTGTCTAATAGCCTCCCTGGGCTGTGAGTCACAGTGGCTGTTACAGCTCCAGCTGCTGACTGTGTGGATACAGGAGCCAAATCAGCAGCCAAAGTACTGTTACTAAGTTCCAGTCGAGTTTTAAACAGCAGCGAGCACCTGTCCCTTTCACCTCGCTCAGCATCTTTACCTCAAAGCTCTCCCTCTCCAGCAGTCACCACAAACCTAATCCTCCTCTCTGAACATCAGTTTTAAAGACATTCAAATTTATCTCTGTAGAATTATAATACAGAGCAGTCCAGAGAGAAAAAAATCACTCTCCTGGTAATAATTATCATAAAATGATAGAATTTTATTTATAGGGCTTCTACAGTTCGGGCTTGGCATGCTTTTCAATAAAGTAATACAAATGGGGGAATAAAACAAATAGAAATAAGTGCAAATACTGCAGGATAAAAGAAAGGAATCAAATAAATAACAAACCAAGCAGGCACCATAAAAGCTGATTTACTTTCCAAAACAAAGCCGGCTTAAAAAGGGAAAAAAAAAGAATCAAACACTGACATTAATTCTGTTCTACAAACTCTTTGAACCAGACAACCAAGGGCATGGTCTTGTTATTGAACAGACTAAAATTGTGTGTAGATCACATTACACAGGGCTGACTCGGCTGCTGTTACTGTAACCAGGGTGCATCCTCCTGTGAAGTCTTTTGTCTTCTTTGAGAAGATAGAACATCTCATGCTGTAAATCCTTCACTGATATCTTCAGTTTATGGATTTCTCTGATAAACTGTTATTTTCAAATCAGCACTAAAATACTCAACCATTGTTGGTGCTAATGCAAGCTATGACTGCTGCTGCTGCATATGTATTCGAAACATCATTTTAATACATGGACTTTTCCTCTGACTTCAAAGATTTGTTGTGTGGAAATGTGAGGACTCTTTGCCTCCTCACAACATTTTTAGCACACGTGTTATCCTCTTCTGGAACAGCAGGGACACCGTTTTTACTCTCTCAGGCTGTTGAGGCTGTTCATCTGCTTTAATGAAAGATTGTTTACCCTGACCTACAGTGTTGTAATATTAGGCTAGGGCTGTTATGATATTAGATTTTCATCTCATGGTTATCATGGCCAAAAACAATATTAATATCATTTGATATTTATGGAAAACAGACGGCCAAATCACACCAGACCCAACATCACAGTACTGGATCTAATATGTAAGACTTCTATTTAACTGGATGCCGGGGCAACCCTGTTTCAGATTGTGCACTGACATAGTTAAAATTGGTAACTGTTTCTTATGTTAAAAGCTTGGTTTTATCCCTGTCAACAGCCTCATGACAGAACCTTGGAATTAAAACCAAACATTCTCTACTATATGTGCTTCTGCATTATACATTGTCCACAAAAACGTAATCTTTTAAGAAATCCCAAACTGTTGAGCAAACATTTCTGACAGCAGGTAGAGTATTTCACTTTAACCTCCTCAAATTTAAGCTGCAGTAGTAGCCACGTATTGTGATAAAGGCTAGATCACTAACTGATAACAGAAACATCTTCTGCTGCTGCTTCATACTATATTATACAGCTGTATTTAGAAAAAAAAAAAAAAACGTTTAGCAGGGTTGTTAAAAAGTAAAAAAAAAAAGCATCAACTTAAAAAAAAAGAAGTATAATTGATTAAATACAACTGTAAGGAAAAAATGGAAAAAGAAAGAAGTAACAAAAATAACATTCTAGTTGTCAGTCAGTTCCTGTTCAGTTTGATATATATCCTGGATCCCTCAAACACATTAAACACCTGTGAAAACAAAAGTAACACATTAGATTTGACTCAAAGCTTGTGTGAAGTTTATTTTTGATAGTTTTTGGATTGAGCTGTATCTTTAAAGTCCTTGGTGATCTTCTCCTGTGTGTGTGGGTTGTATTTTCTGACCAAAACAATCTATTTTAGCAGTCAAAAGTTTCACCCACCATGAATTTTTGCCGCAGAAAATGTAAACAAAGGTCGGCGTGCTGTTAATCGTTTTTGTTTGACTCTGACCCAGTGTCTCCAGTGTCAGGCATTTAGCTCAACTTTATTCTGTAGGAGTGTGAAAAGCTCACGCCTGATGTTCTGTTTTGCTTTCACAGGTTACAGGCAACAGCTCTTATTTTAGTCTGTTTTAAAACCTCCTCACAGGAGCTTTGAAGAGCGGATAAACATAACATTGCATAGCAGAGTGCAGGTGGATGCATGAAAAGAGCTGTCAAGAGCTGGATGGGTATTTGATGAGTGTTTTTCTAGTCCACCAGTGCACTGGCTTTAATGCCAAAATTGAACTAATGATGTCCTGGGGTGGAGGTTTGTTGCTCCAGTTGAACCCTTTCATAGCTGCTGTTTTGGGCCGGGCTGCCCCGAGGACTGGAGGCCTTTTCGCAGGGATGTTCTGATCAGTATGGGCGGCGGGATCTCTGATGGTGCTTGTTTCTCGCTTGGTCCTGGTGATGACTCTCTGTATATATATTTCATTGATGTTAGCCCACAACCACATTTTGTGTCTTTTTTTGTGTGTGTCCATGTGTGTGTGTGTATCCCCAATCCTTCGCTTTCCCTGTGTGTTCCCTCACACACTCCCGCTCCCTTGTGCTTGCTTGAACACCATCAAAGACAGCCACCCCGCCGCTCTACTCAATTACACACCCCGGCTTTTAAAGAAGAAACCCTCAAATCCGGCCCCTGCGTTTCCCCAAGGTCAACACTGCTTATTCCTTTTGGCTAGAGAGGATTACAACTGAGTGTAGGAAACAGGTACCGGCTCTACATTATAGCCTTAACAAGAGGAAAAACAGGACCAGCTTTGTGCGCTTGTCTTTTTTCACGGTATCTGAGAATTTCTCTCAATCCACAACATGATTCCTGGAACTTATGTGGGTTTGTTTGTGCATGTGGTTTGGGCACTGTCAGGGGATTTCATTACGCCCAGTGGAGTAAAAAGGAAAGGGGAAAGTAGGCTACAGTGCATATTGTAGTTGTTTTTTGGTTAAGTGATAAATGTGGGATATTTTCAGACACCTTGCTGGTAAACATAGAGCTGTAACCAAGCTTTCCTCTGGGTCTCATTATCAAATGGTGCACACTGTGCTCCAAATGTGTTTGGACAGCAACATGTTGTGTGATGTTTTATCTTTCTGCAATCTTGGGTACAAGAAAAGCTTTAACTTTATTTTCATCCTTTTCAAATGGACGTTTTAGGGCTGGTGGCACATTTTAAACACTTTAAGGTGACAATTATTCAGACATGCAGTCATCTTTCTGCTGAAACTATTTGAAGTCTGTATCCCAGAAATATCACTGGACTCTTCATATTTATACCCATTTGTTCTCAGTCGAGTGTGTATTTCTCACTGGGCCTGTTTTTTATGAGAAAGTGTCAGACTGTGAACTATTTTGTGTCCCTTCGCTCCCCTAAAGCTGGTGGTTAACAAGGCAGATGGAGAGAAAAATTGTGCTTAAGGCGAGTTTCTATTATCGTCTTATTCCGCATCACTCCCTCGCCTGAATAAGTACGCTCTTAATTATGATAGTGGGGTGAGGAATACATGCTTGGCTAATTATCTGAGAGTAAACATGGAGCGTTGGGTATCCAATCACATCCCAAATTATTAACTTTCTGTTACAAAGCTACAGGAGAGGCAAGGTGGATGACTTTCTCCTCCTCTGGTGATCCACTGGGAAATTAAGATGGTGGGACTTTGAACAGCATCATAAAGCTTTGTAGTATAGAGCTGTAATGTTGTTGTTGTTTAGCTGATGGGATATTTCACACGCTCGTTTCCATGTAGTCATTTATACAGACATGTTTTTTCATGTTTACGGTAGCTGAATTATTTACGGCTGTGTTTACAGCACGGATTAATTCTCATCGGGATACTCTGAAACGAGGTGAGAGCATCTGCAGGTAGTGTGTCTAGAAATAAGAGGACCACTGACTGAAAAAGAAAGAAAAGAACATCTGCTTCATTTTTGAACCTCAAGGTCTATTATTTGGATGAAAACCTGTCTATTTCAGAGGAAATCTGAGATGGATGTAGACATAATGGGATATTAGAGAGTTTGATTATACCCAAGATTATATCACTCACTGAATGAATAATTAAAATCAGCATCGACCGTTTACTATTTTCTTTTTTTATTACCTTGTTTTTCTCATTTCCTACACTCAGTACCAAGATTATAGACAAATGTAACCCTGTATACTTTCAGCTATTGGTGCCCTGTCGACTCACAAAAAGTTAGAAAAGACAAGCAAAATAATAATGATAATTAAAAAAAAATCACTAGCCCCTGTGTTAGATTATAACAATCTGAGTTCATTTAAAATGACTGTAAAAGTATGTTTTTGTGACTGGATGCATTCATGACTTCTGGTCTTTCTGCAGCCAGCCTCAAGCGGATTCTCGATGAACAGCGACTTTTAGCACTTTCGCATACAAGGGCATACCCTTGATGCCAACACCCATCATGGCTGTCTTTCACCATAAAAGCTTACATATCCTGTCTCTATACAGTCAGTAACTAGCACCTATAGGTGAAGCATACAGGTGCAGCTGATCAGACTGATGTCAACAGGCAGCTCATCTATTGCCTTAGGTCTGTGGATGATGAAACGGAACTGAAGAAGTTACAGTGCTTAGTCGGTGTATCAACTTACACAGGAACTGCTCTGTTACAGTCCCTGCTGTGGCAGGTAGCTGCAGATATGCCTCAAAAATTTCTGGATGCCAGGGCTGTGACACATCGAGCGTGTCAAAATTACATTACAAATTACATACATAATGAGCACAGCTAGGCCAGGGGTCGACAGGTTTGGGGTTTAACAACCCAACAAATGAGGAGAGGATCATTAATAGATTGGGAAATGGGAAGTGAGGGAACCTCAGAATCTCAGCTGATATGAGTTGACCATAGACTGTATAAAACATGGATGTAGTCTCCCCGACGTCACCCGTCCATTTCTGAAATGGTAAATGAAGCAAATCGGCTATTGTGGCCATATTGGAAGTGGCAAGGGCTTTGTGCACAGCTATAGTGCGCCTGTCAGTCACGTGACCTGAGCTGTGCCTCTGATTGGGCAAGCTCATGATCGTAATATCCTCTGAACTGTGGAGTTAGAAAAAAATTCACCTCCGTGCAGTGTGTGCTGATAGTAAAATTAATGATTCAGACTGGAGACATGTTTTGAACCAGGCTGTAAATAGGTTAGTTTCTGCTTTAAAAACACCTTTTTGGCTTGGTGTGTATGTGACCTCTGGTACTTCTGGAGCCAGCCTCAGGTGGACACTCAAGAAACAACAGCTTTTAGCACTTCCACATTGTCCCATATTCTAAGACCGGAGGTTGCTACTTGGGGTTGACCGATGAGAGAGTACACAGTCAACATGCAACTGAGCAGAGCTGGACAAGACAAACATCTGTGGTATTCCCAGTGTAAAAAAAGCTTTAAATGATCCAAATTTACTTTTAAGATCACACGTTTCCATTTTTTTGTAAATCCACATGCTGTTCTTTTTCTGCCACACAGTTTCCATCAGAGAGTAGACATGTTTTGGTTAATTCATAGCGTCTACTAAGCTCACATCTGTCAACAGAATAGAAGTCCATTTGCAATGGATGACCATGAGATACAAAAAGAGTACAAGAAGGAATAATAAACAGGAATCAATTTCTGAAACTACAACTGTTTGACAGGCATAGAAGAAGTTACATCCAAAAAAGACCATGAGTCACACCTTAGGAAAGGCAAATGCTCATTCTCTATTGAAATAAATTCTTCAGCTTTTACAAGCCCTCACTCTTTCATCCATGTTTCTGCTGTTAAATCTCTGCGATAAGAGATTATGTTAATTAACAAGCCGATGTACTTATGCTAAAGCATAAAATACAATTTCACGCACGGATCCAAATGAAACGATAAATATCTGAAAATATGACCAGCAGGCCCATCATCTGGAGCAAAACATTCTCGTTCGTTAGCAGCAGAAGAGACTAATAAGAGAATAATTAAAAACTCTCCATATTCAGCATGACTCACGTCCTGTACAGGATGATATCGGCTTTAATCTTAATCCTCTAAATTAAAAACTTCCCTCTTCAGTTCTCCTCATGAAATATCAGAAAGTGAAATGCCACTCTTCCTATACTTCTTCCTGGTGAAATGTCAACATTTGATGTGTGATCTGTTCGATCCCTGTGATCTCTACACCAGCTGTGCTTCTCCTTTATCCAGCCAGGACACATCTGTCTGCTGTCAAAGGGCGAAACATTAAGTCATCGCATCGTGACACTCAGAGCCACGCTTTGTTGTAGTTTAACTACACACACACACACACACACACACACACACACACACACACACACACACACACACACACACACACACACACACACACACACACACACACACACACACACACACACACACACACACACACACACACACAGAAACAGGCACACCAGACGCAACCTGAGACTCATAACTCCTGAAGAACTTTGGTTTGAAAAGCTACAACTCTCCTGGCTGACAGAAACGCAGGTGCCACTTCTTGTTTTTTTTATGTGGTTTCCAAACAACCTTGGCTTGCCAACGGTGCCACATAAAATGCTGAGGGAGCCATCACTCTCCCAGTGGTTTGATGGATGGAGAGATAGATGTGCTGACAGATGACTACATAGGTAGCCGTGATAAGATCAGTGTCATTTTATACAGCAGAAATATGAAACAGAGAGAGGGAGAAGGAGTAGCTCGCAGAAGGCTTCATCATAAATATTACTAATTCATTTCCCTGGAGAGCGAAGGCTGTAACAGAGAGAGTGTGAATGAGGGGAAGAAGAGGAGGTGTGTGTTAGAAATGTTCTGAGTGTGTGTCTATTCTGTGGTTTAGAGTGATTTTTTTTTTCCTGAAAGAGAAGAAGAGAAAGATGGAGCTGGGAGGAAGGTGCGATAAAGTTGTCAGAAGAGGGAGACAATGGGAAAAGCAAGAGGAGGGAGTGGGTGAGAGGAACACAGAGGAGGAAAAGCACAGAGGAGACAAGGAGACAAACGCTGAAGAAAGGGAGCGTGGGAGGGCATGAAACGGAGGAAACAAGGAGGGATAATCATGGTATTATGTCCTTTTAGGAGACTGAGGTGCAGAAAAGAAAAAAAAGGGAGAAGAGACAATAAGATGAGATGAGTGGGTGAGCTAAAGTGGCTAACAAATTGATGTGATGACTTTACCCTCTGCATGTGTTCTGCTTATCTGTGACTAATCTTTGTTTTAAGATTCTTCAGAGAAACTTCCCAGATGTACCGAGAGGTTTAAGATAAAGTGTGTTGGCATGTATCTGTAGGCTTTCATGTATGCAGGAAAAAACACAGCTCATATGGAGAGCAAAATCAGGCAGGATGAAGACTCTAGGAACAAAATTGTGGACCCAATTAACCTATGGCTAAGTCCCACCTTCTATATACACTGGTACATTTCTTCACATATTTCCATTGGTAAAAATTGTTTTGCAGAAAGTCAGTCTTTGGTTTTAAGAAGTTTTTCTGAAATTTAAGTTTAAGAAGAAAAGGCTCCTTGGACTTATCTGAAATAGTCGACATACCATAGGTTGGCAAATGGGGTTGCACGGTGGCGCAACAGGTAGCGCTGCAGCCTCACAGCAAGAAGGTCACCGGTTCGATTTCCAGCTCGGCTGGTGGGCCTTTATGTGTGAAGTTTGCATGTTTTCCCTGTGCGTGGATTCTCTTCGGGTCCTCCTGCTTCCTCCTTCAGTTCAAAAACATGCTCACCAGGTTAATTGAGCACTCTAAATTGACCCTAGGTGTGAATGTGTGCGTGAATGGTTGTCTGTCTGGCTCTGTGTCTGCCCTGTGATTGGCTGGCAACCAGCCCAGGGTGTACCCCACCTCTCGCCAATGAGAGCTGGGATAGGCTCCAGTCACCCGTGACCCTGACCAGGATAAGCGGTTAAGAAAATGGAAATGATGGAGGTTGGCAAATGTTATGCTGGATAGTTCAGTGTCAATACTGTAGCACTAGACAAACAGAGACACTCTCAATAAAATGGGAAAAAGACTGTTTTATTTTGTCATGACCAATGCTGATCCTCTATTTTGTTGTCTGAGATGGTAATGGCAATGAGATGCGGTTTATAACATTTGCACTGGGGCCCTTAGACTTGTATTGTAATTGAAGCTTTCATCGACCTTCTCAACAATAAAATCAATAATTTGTCCTTGAACTGCATAGTTTAGAGTTTTTTGGTGATTTCTAGATGATAATAGATATTTCTGTCACCAAAAATCATCAATAGCATCCTGTGAAACGTCCTACTGTAATGCCTGCCATAAAGCCTGTCACTGAATGTTTGTTGTTTGTGGAGGGGGCGTGGCTTGGCTGTTTGACCAGAAATTTTTAGGTTGGGCCTAGCACAAAAAAAACAAAAACAAAACAGAAGCTTCTTAGCTGGGCCTAACCCAAATCTTTGATCAAAGGGAGAAAGAAAGGAGTCAGCAAACGAGTATTTTGTTCCATCCTCCGACTCTCTCAACTTTATTCAGGTTAACAGAGTATAATTACAGTGTGAGAAACAAGATTGCACAATTGTGACCTTAAAGATTCCCTCTGAGACTCTCATCTGTAAACAGTCCATAGTACATGGTGATGTGGAGCTACATGTTGATAACTCATGTGGTAGGTGAACCTTTAGACTTGAGACCCCCTCCTTACATCAAAACATCTACATCATTCATTGTACTTTTAGCCATAGGTCAAGTGGCCAACAAATGGTAAGGTCATCTGCATGAAGCAATATATGCATGATGCAGGTATTGCTGGCTATCAGTCTAAGGTCAAAAAGTTCAGCTAGAACAAATAAACTCAACACTGTTGTTGCAAGAAACTAATAGAGTGTCCTGGCTTTACTGAATACAGCGTGATTATCAATCTGACCTCCATTTGTGAAAGATACACATCTTTTAAACCTGTTGCATTTTTACTTCTTTTGAAATATGCACCATGATGTTGGTCTTTCAGCAAAAACTAAACATAAAATACAAGTGAAATCCCCCCAAAAAGGAAAATAACAAGACGTATAAAAGGAAGAATATATATGCCACAATATAATTTATCACATCCCCTTATTTTTTTATTTCTTACTGTTTACAGTGAAACGAGGACTCACTGGGAAGTGATGAGCAGGTGGTTATTCAGTGAATGAAATAAAACAAGAAAAGAGTTAATTAATCTCAGAAATGGATACATTTTGGTTCACTTTTGTATTCCGTTTGTTTCATTTGGCTGTAAACAACAAAACGTAAAAGACAGTGTCTCATTGTGAAGGTTGTTCATCAGTAACCTCCAGCTATATTGGGCATCTTTCCCAGACGCATATATAGTCATCAGACTCAGCTGATGGGTTCTGAAATTGATCTGTGATGACCTTTGATTGGAGCACACCCGTCTGTGCACACTTGCATGATGATCAGTCAGAGGTGAGGGAGCAGGGAGACAGGGAGGTGACAGACTAAGTCATCTCTTGTTAGGCCCAGAGACACACACAAACACACACACACACACACACACACACACACACACACACACACACACACACACACACACACACACACACACACACACACACACACACACACACTACACACAAACACTCCTGACTCCCACTCTCTCAGTGTGTGCTCTTCACACGCCCGGTACCCTTGTGTCCCTTATCACACTCTTTCCCATCTGTTCCTAATGCAACACCCTGAGCACTTGGCCTTTTTTAGACAGCGTGGCAGACATCGCCTGTGCTGAGGAATCCTGCATGTCAGAATGTCGACATAAACTACTGCAGCTCATCTTACATTTTTAATGATGGAATATTAATGCTTAAAATAATAGTGTTAAGTGAACATGAGGCGGGGGTTGTATGCTGCTTTATCTGTGCTTTAACTGTTCGAGTGACTTATAAGTGCCCCACTTCCATACACACTTATGTTATAATGGGATGAAATAGATGGAGTGATTGATATCATATGATTCATGCAAGTCATTTTTTGCATCACAGCAGACACCAAAAGAAAATAATATGAGACTAGAAGATCATTTTGACTATCATACAACCATACCTGGTTTGCTGCTGTCATCACTTTCCCCATACATCATGTGTGTATGATTTGTATTGTCTAGCTCTGGAATGGTGGTCAAATTTTTTAGCAGTAAATACGACAATAAAATCAATGAATACTGTACTTAAAGCTCTTCTGACCGGGGGATTAGGCTCCATATTGGTACCAAGCATCAGGATTTACTGCCCTAAAACTGACCTCATCCTTTAGTTATTCAAGTGATTTTGAAGCCGAGCTGAAATTCAGTCCATTGCTGTCCCCTCAGAGGAGCATTAGACCTGATCACAGCTCAATCAGCTGCTGGTCGGATGAATTTAAGGAATGTCAGAGATATTAGTCGGGTTATTGCAAACATTCTCACAGAGGAAGCACAGCCAAGAAATTTTTCAACTTCAGGGCTTTTTTGTTCCCTGATTTCACCTGCACTCAGTGGCAGACCGCATCTGAAAGCACTTTTGCAACACACACTGTGATGTGGGCGGCCTGCACACCGCACACAGAACAGCTATAACATTATGGCCAGCTGTGCAATATAATGCCAGCCAACACAAAAGCTTTAACCTAAATGACACCTTTAAGAAAACTCCATCCTATCGTAACACCAACAGCATGAACACCTAGATGATGCTGGACAGACAGCCCAACCAGCGTGAGCATCTTTATTGAGAGCTTTGACTGCCGATAAGTCACTCATGTACATATTAGACACAAGATCATAAAATACTACTGCTATTACTTCTAATAATAACAGTATTAATAGCTTTAAATCATGTCTTTAAAACAGATGACATAATTAATGGCCAAAATGTAAGCAATACAGACAATAATTGGAAAAAAAAATTCAAACGATTATGGCAATAACAGGAGCGTGCTTAAGTTCTCATATTTTAAGTTTTTTTTTTTTGTTTTTTTTTTAGAATTAGGCCCTTTGTCCCCACATTTCCTTTTTCATAAAGTTTTTTGTCAGATTGTATCCCCCCTTCTTCCGAATTGGGTAGCCAATTACACCCCACCTATTATCCAGTAGCAGTAGACTACAGATGTAATGTAGCTTTCTGCTAAATCCGATGCACCCATCTCTTTGTTTACTGCAAACATTTAATGTAAGTTCACATTGTCCTTTTAAATACACTAAGCTAAGTAGCACAGAGGCTTTGCATTGACCAGCTTCTGGTCAGATCATTTGAATGAAGCATAGTGCAGATACTTGGAATCACTTACCAGACCACCTGAGGTATCATAGGTTCATAGAGGAAATATTAAGGAAGGAGGATGGCTCTTTGAAAACTCCTCTGTGTTAGCCTGTCAGTATCATTAAGTCTACTGTGATATGTTAGTGAGTGGTTTGGGACATAAAGGGTGTTTAAATCTTTTCATGTGAAGGGAAATATAGGAAGACCTGGTTTTAAAAATGTCCCAGAAATGAGGGAACATAGTGCTGTGGAATGACCCCACAATAATAATGAAAATAAATAAAATTAAAATTAAAAAATAAGAAAAAAATCAAGTACAATGTCAACAAAGATAGATGCCAATAGAAGCACCAATTAGAACACTGACTTGTGACCTTCAAGTAGCTGGGTAGGAACACCACTGACAATGACCAGCGCAGTGTAGGCTTCATGGATTTGCTTAAGGAAACTTCAGCAATCAACTGCAGGAACTGGAAACTGCTATGTCATAGCTCCCCCCCAAAGATGGACATGAACAAACAAAAGAGCGTGATACAACAAATGATGGCAGGAGCACATTAAATCATAAACCATGTCAAATAAAGAAACAGATAACAGGAGCATCTAAGGACAATAAGATGAAATGTTTGACCCAGGCTTTGTCCAAAAGAACACCACTCTGGAGCCATTGATACTAAGTATGTCATTGAATGGTGTGCATTATTAGTTCATACTCTGCAATTTGGTGTATGGAAGAATGTTTAGATGTAAACATGATCAGAATGGTGCCCCAAGATTATTTTCAGGTCCTTAGGCTGTACACAATGAAACTGTCTACTTAAGAACAAGCAGCACAGAAAAAAAGTAATAAAATTTACAGAAGGTTAAAAGTCTATTTGAACATTGTGGCTATAAATGAAACAAACATCTGTGACTGTTGAAATATTCATTATTTTGGTGCAATGGGTGGGCTAGCATAGCTATTGCAGCTATGGCTGGATATAAATGATTGATCAGGTCACATAATGCAGAGTGGATGTGCTTTAGTATGTTGTTTCTGACATGCTAACCCTCACATTAATACCCAGGCTGCAGTTCATGTTGTTTAAGTATGTAGTCAGGCTTCTTATTAACAGGTGCGTATGTTGCTTCTCACAGAGCTCAAAGGGATCATGGCGGGCATAGAAAATGCAGCAGTAGTATCAAGTGTTGTGAGACAGAAATAAACACTGAATTAAAATAAGGGGAATAAGGATAATTTGTTCAACAACAATGTCTGTATAAAGCGAGCAGCCACCAGTGCTGGCATTTAAATGCATCATTTGTTGTTGTATTCTGTTTAGAAGTCGCGCCACATTCAATAACATCAAATGCAAATCGAAAATAGCTTGTGTCCCCTTCAATAGGGCATCGATAATGAATTTAGCTAAATGGCATGACTAATGTGCATTTGAGGGGCCAGTAATGGGCTCATCAGAGTTTAAGGGCACACAAGCAGACCAATCCGGTCCAACATGATCACCCACATCCTGTCCTCACGTCCAATGATGGCCGCCCACTCACTGACGTCTTGCATTGTTTGGCTTGGCACGATAAAAGATGGGAAACCGGTGCTCTTTAGGATGCATGAAAGCAAAGCAAGTCCTGGGGGTTAGTTCAGAAAAGCGTGAAGGAGGGAGAGGGGATGGAGAGATAGAGATGGAAGGATGAGGAGAGAGGAGAGGAGTAAAGCTAATGGCTTTGACGGCGACAGTGATTATCAGGCCAGCTGAGAATCACTTCATCTCACATTGAGAAGGGAAGGATGCTGGGAAATGGATTGAGGCATGTTTGCTAGGTTGCATTCAGAGTCCATGATACACACAGCTGCACTGACACTTCATACATGCAGGCCTCTTTATCTTTTATCAACAATGTTTTACATTCAGGTTTAACAATCAAACATGCTGTTAAAATGCGCAGCGTCTGACTGTAAATAAAGGATGCCAGGGAATGAAAGGACATTTGAATAAAACATGAGTAAACTGAGTTACTAAAGCAGAAAAAAAGCTTCATGGACACGTTATCCCACACATCTCTTAAACTCATTGATTCATTGGTTTCTTCACCTTGTTCTGTCTGCAAGAACTCAATGTTTTATATCTGAGCATTTACGCAGCCTGTAAATACCCAGAATCCCCAGCTTTGGCAGACTTAGGTTTTTAATTTAGTCTATCTGCTCAAGAACAACTTCACAATAAACTCTGATCTTATTGCATCTATTTAAAACATTTTCATAGGCAGTGAAAAATTGTGACTGCTGTGACTCATGGGTAGTTGGCTCACTCTGGTGGTTTGATCCAAACTTCTACAGTCCACATGTCAAGAGTCTTGCAGCAAGACACTGGGTTGCAAATTGCTCCCAGTGGTGCAGCCAGCAGTGTGTGTGTGTGTGTGTGTGTGTGTGTGTGTGTGTGTGTGTGTGTGTGTGTGTGTGTGTGTGTGTGTGTGTGTGTGTGTGTGTTAGTTAATACTCATGGGGTACTTTATATGGCATCAGTGTGTGACTAAAAGTGTGAATGTGTGAGTGCAAATGTGTTTTGAGTGGGAAAGTTCCAGACCCTGAAAACAGTTAAAACCTATAAAAAAAAAACAAAAAAAAAAAAACAAAAAACCTAATCCTTAACCATGATGTGGAAACTGTCATAACAGAGGAAATGAATAAAATACAGAGAATAAGAGAGCATTTTATTGTAGTACAAGATGGTCACTTATTATAATTAGTGTTATTATTTTAACTTTTGAGTCAAGCCCAAAGGATCAGTGAATACTTGAAGGAGACATTTGTTAGTAGAAGAAATCTAGTTCTGGGACAAAGCCCTGCTCACTTTAGCAGAATTAGCTGTTTAATGTCAGAATTCTTCCTGGACATCAGCATCTTATTAATATTTTCAGGCACATCCTGTTTCCTGGTCACATGTGATGTCATAGAGAGTACCCTTTGTCCCATCTTCACTTTTTGTACCATCCTCAGGCCCTCATAGACTTAAACTCTCAGCATAGCTGACACCATGAGAGGGTTTAGTGTTTGGGCTTGAGGGCGGAGATCAGGATTTGCTTTTGAAGTTCCCCCTCTTCATCGCTAATTTTCTCTCTCTTCAGTTGCTTCCTGGTCATTCAAGTTGTCAAATAGCTGCTGTATGTCATATCCCTCACTGAAATTTTTGACTCTTTTAAATCTGTAATGATTTGTTTGCTCTTCAGTTTACCTCCATAGTAAATGAAGTTTTTGATTGCATCCCTGATGCTATGGCTACTCACTGAAGATACATGCTGCTGCATAGCTGCTGCATTGATTTAGGACCATAAACAAACAGTCTGAACAGGTCTCCATTTCTCAGGAGCTTGTTGAAACTTTCAGCCAATCAGAATCCAGTGTTAGCTGAGACCAGGGGGCAATGATCTCTTGGCTTTAAGCCTCTATCTGCTCAGTGCTCAGGGGATATGTTTATTCCTGTTTGTGATTAATTATTGACTCACCGTGGCTGTTTCTGTATGTTTAAAGACGGCCCTTAGAGAGTTAGTATGCTCTCACTTGCACACTTAACTCACTCTCACTGTATGCAGCACACACATGTAAGTAAAATCTGCTTATGAATCCAGCTCAGGGATCTAAATCCTCATATCACACTGCACAATTAAGCGTGCCATTGCAGCGCCTCTGCCCTGGAGTCAACAAGGGCACAATGCAGAGCTCTACTTGGAAAGATTCCTCTCGGCCTGTATTCTGCGTGGGTATGAATGCTGCTGCAGCCTACTAACTCCATTGTGTGTGTGCATGTGTGTGTTTTTGAGTGTGTATGTGTGTCCAGCGGGTGCACAAGTGTTGAAGTAGCAGGGTCATTCGGCCTCGTGGGTAGTGCCTTTTTTTGTCCTCCTGCCTCTCTCGCTCTCTTGTTCTTAACACGCACAAACAAACGAGGCAACGCGCCGCCCTCACAGTCACAGCAAATTGGCAGCTCCTGCAAGGAATCTGCGGGCAGCACTTTTCCCCCTGATGAGCTTTTCTCCCACAATCCTGTGCAGCAATAAGAGTCTGTGAGGAGAGATTCTTCGTGCAGTAATCATCCTTTCCAATAGACCTACATGCAGGCAATCCAGTCTTATGGAAGCCCAAGAGGGTTTTAAATTCTCCACACCCAGAGACTTTCCCATCTTACAACTTTCAGCAGCATCACAGAGGAGATACTGAGAAATTTAAAACTTCATTAAACCCTCCAAACAGGCTTTATTTCTCTGTCTTTTTCTGTCCTTTTCATGTATGAAAGCTTATGCTTCTGTGGAATTAGGTGAATCTATCACACTTTCTCACACAGTCTCACAGAGAACACACACAGGAAAGGCAAGGAAACAGGGCGCAAAGAGACTGCCTTGACAATTTTTTATTTTTCCACGTTACTTTTTCATCTGACCTGGCAGTGTGCCCCCTCACGCAGAATAATAGGAGCTAAAGCCATTCTCTTTCTGCCGAGCCATCAGTGAGCCATGGAGAGCCGGGGAGGAGGAAGTGATTTCCATGTTAATGGGAACCTTCCCGACAGCGACTAAAGCTTTCTCTCTCTCTGTCCCTCCTTTCCTTCCATCACTCCTACCTCGCCTCCTTCTCTGATTTGTGCCTGTCTACCTCTACCTGCTGTCGTTCTCTGAGCACTCAATCCTTTTCTGTTGTCTTGCAACGTTACCTTTCACCTCTCAGCCTCTGTTTACTTCTCAGCTCTTCCTCTTTCTTCTCCCCACACTCGCGTTCTTTCTCTCCCTCTCTGTCGAGCTTGATGAATGGAGTCGCTGGACTGTGAGCGGCACATCCTCAGCGGGGTGTGGCGGGCCATTGCGAGCTGTCGCACATCACTGTGTGTTTGGGTGTTTTTTTGTTGTTTTTCTTTCACTTAGCCTGCCGCTCGTCTTGGTATACACAAGTGCAAATCCTGTTTCAGACTCAATCGAAAGTGGATCCTTGGGAAAAGTTGGACAGAAGAACACTCTTTGAAAGTCTTTTGAAGTCCCTGATCTCCTGTCACAGAAAAACTACACTGATGTCCACTCGGCTGAACATGTAAAATCTCCACTTAACCCCTTTGAGGATCCAGCTGAACATGCCCCCTGAGGCCTCCCCGTCTCCTCCTGCCCTCCCCGCACTCTTGACCCTGCTCTCCTTGAAGCACAGCTGGGAACGGGCCAGCACGTCATCTTCCGCCAGACACGCTCAGCAGCTCCATCTACTATACGGTCTCTGTCAGAAAAGCTGCGGTGGGTAAACTGCTCAGCGGCGGGGCTGCAAAATGAATCGCCTCTGCCTCTTCACTCTCATTCCTTATACATAAAGAATGGCAAGGCCGAGCTGAGTCTACAGCTTTCTTATAAATCATAAATATTCCTCCACATCTTGAGTAAACAGGTGATTATTCTATGGAATGGACAGGTATGAAGTGATAGTCAGTGCAGACATATTCTACTGGATGGGAGGGCTGCTGGTTTAGTGGTTCGATCTGTCAGCCTCTCTGCGTGGTTTGTATGTTCTTCCTGTGTATGCCCCGTTTCCCACTTTTCGGTTACATGATTCTTATTTGCTTATTTACATTTGAGTGTTACTAATCAGATGTGATCACTGACTGCACAGGTTATTGACCAAAAACACTTAAGCTGCGTTTCCACCACGTAGACCGCTTTGGTTCGTCTCGGTATGGCGTGCATTTTATGGCGTTTCCACTGACTAATCCTTGAACAGATAGATCCCCAAATAACCGAGATGAGCGGTCCCACTTTTTGGGGCCCCTTTGTAGGGGTACCAGACTGAACCGATCCACTTTTGTAAGGTGGAGCTACAGCACTGCAGACCGCTGATTGGTCAAAAGAATCGTTACTTACCCCGTGACAGCGGCTGCATTTCTCCTGGTGACACACAGACTTCTCTGAAACAAAGCTTGATTGCACTTTGTATCAAAGAGCTACATGGCAATCACAGAGAGGACGAAATGCTGGATGTCTTCCATCATTGCTCTTTTTTTACTGTGTCCTGTTTTTCTTCTTCGTTGGATTTATTAGTGGGGTGAACTGTGTTGCGCTACTACGGCGTCACACTATCATTTAACAGCTGCGGCTTTTGGCATCCGGCTTACACGCCGCCTACCATGAGGGGGGCACAGTTTGCTGTGGAAACGCGAACAGGATCAGGCTTAACTGTGACAAACCATGCCAAAGCATACTGAACCGAACTGGACTGCCTGCTGGAAACGCGGCTTTAGAATCCAACTCCCTTTCTGAAAGCATAAGAGGAATATATGGTGGATAGATGCCAAAATGACACCCCGGAAAGGCAATGTGTTTTTTTTTTTTTTTAATTCATCCATCTATGTGTGCGTAAATGTAATGCCTTGGGTTTGTGAGAGTGAGAGCAGGAGGAGTATATCTGATAGGAATGTGAGCTCGAGGAAGCCTGTAAAGCAAGAAGTAGTGGCAGATGATAGAAAAAAAGTAAATTATAACTGAGAAGACACGTTGGTGTACATACTTAATAAAGCTGCAACTCCTTCAGAGCCAACCAGATTCCCATGTGATATTTATTGCCCACTTTGGTTAAGTGTATGAGTGTTAGCCCAGAAGTTAGCATTAGCTTAGGTCCTGGAGATACACCAGTAAGTCTCTCTTGAGCTTCTGGACAATGGTCTGGAGGCTGAAGCAAGCAGGTTAACACTACATTATGTCCCAGGACAAACCTGCTATAAAAATCCTAAGTCTTTTAAATATTAGGTTTTTCAAAAAGTGACACAATAATTACTTTCCCATTTATGAAGGACAAATTCCGCGACTAAATCAATTGCTTTTTTTCCTGAAAGTAACACGTAACTATGAGTAACTTTGTTTTAAAGTAATTTTCTTAACACAGTTTATTGCTTAGTTTGTGTGGGTAGATGAGCTATTCAGAAACAGACATACGCTATGTATAACATCACATGTATGTTCTTGCCTTTAACATCAATGACACTGAAGTAGGGCCTGTTCTTTCATCTCAAAAATGCCGGTTTTACTCGTCAGACAGCTCTGGGCTCGCCATAGTTACACATCTAGTTCTCTTGTGTGGCTGTTTGTTGGGGTCTATAACAACACCACTCACCTACCTGAACTCTGGCACTGATTGGCTTACCATGAAATTGTATTCTTCCTTTCCTGTGCCTGGCTGAGTGAGCCAGGTAAAACCCGCTGCATTACACTGCCAATGTAATGGCGTTGTAATGTTTGAAAAAGTAATTAATTAGATTACCTGTTACTGAAAAAAAGTAACAGCGTTAGTAATGGCATTGGTGATCAACATATACATATATATTATCAACCTTTTTTCACAGGTCTGTGGTGAGTTACATGCCTCCAATGGTGCCCTGGTTGTTCTTTGTCAGGCTGCACCTGTATGCTTAGCTCACAGGTGGTAGCTCCATTACACAAGAAGCACATATTATATTTAACTTAGCCATTGAGCCAAGCTTTGAAGTGTGAAGTGTACCATGTGTCATTATGTTGTCATCTCTCATCTCATTAGGAAGCAGGAAGAAACTGTGGCAGCTTAACCTCTTAAGCTCTGGCCTCTTTTTTATGGGGTCTGCGAGAAAAATGACTCAAACTGAAAAGAGTATCTCTCTGCATCTACAAGGTTTATGTGAATCATTCTGGTGTCAAAATAAAGGGAGCACTTGTAAATTATTTTCAAAGTTCCATTGAAGTATGACTTGATGTTTGTAGCTGAGTTTCTCCTGTTTAATCTGATGTGCAGTATACCTATATTTATACATGATAAGTGCTTCTTTTTATACCTTTTGCTGTGGAGCAACCTCTAAGTCCCCCAACTGGGAAACCTTAGGTTTTATGGAGTTAACTGTGGGGAGCTGAGAGGGACAAAACAACACGCAATCAAGAAATATCAAGCAGCACGTTATTTACCTCAACTGCCACAGCAGGTTACAGAAATCAGACCAAAAACTTCTGATGTTCAAAGCATTTCTAAACAATTTAAGGTTTATGCTTTCTGATATGAAGGCGATTGTTCTGTTGACAACAAAAGGTAATTTAGCTTTTTAATTTATAACTACGCACTACCTTACTACCATTGCTAATGTTTTTTAAGCAGCTGAAATTTTAGTGAGTCAAAACAAAAAAAAAAAGTGAAATATAATTTTCAAAATAATCTTCCATGTTTGAGGCTCTTCACACTGTTTGCCTATTAGATTTTAAGAATACTTTTTATACTCACATTCATTATTTTGAACTTGAATCAATAGGGATTAAGGGAAGTCAAATAGAATTTGAAAAGATAAATGTTTGTTTAAAATAAATTTACTGCTCTTTTAAGATTAAACTGAACTTTGTAAAATGACTTCAAAGGGAATGTTTGATTTTCCCCTGTTGGGTGCCCTTTCTCTTCAAAAGTGTTCCTTTAAGTAAAATGAAAAGGAAGCAGCTTCTATAGGAGACATACAGAGCCAGGCGTGAAGCCAAAGAGGGCCCTGCAAGGCTTGCTGGGTAACTCAAGCCCCCAGCTGTTTGATGTTGGTTACGAATAAGCAACCTGTGTGATGCAAATGGCTAAATCTCACATGCTTTGGAGTTCGACCTGCAAGAACAGACTGATTTCAGGGAAACAAAAACAGTGCTTTACTGGAGAAAGAACGAAGAGTGCATCATTTTCAAATTGCTTGGAGGAGAAAAAACAAAGTGCTCTAACCCTCTTTTGTTGTAGTGACATGTTTTAGAAGAGGAAACATTCACGTTGTAGCTTAGAATAAAAATGTCCGACTATATTTTTCTGTCTAAGTGGTGTTTTTCTCTCTCGAGCCGTGCACCTGCGCTGTCATTGTTTTCCACGTCTGTACGACGGCTCCCGTGTGGTTTTGGCGCCATGTAACTGCTGCACTTGCAATTATGGGTTCAATTCTCACCAGGCTCATTTGGCTGCAGTGCATGAATGCAGAGTGCAGTACTTTGCATAAAACACGATAAACAGCAGAGAGGGGGAAGGCTTGATCCAGAAGTCATCTGTTACGCATAAAGCGCTTCAGATTCATCTATCTTCATTTATGCAAAAGGCGTAATCCATTTCTCTAAATGTATGATCAAAGTGTCATGAACATCTGACACCATTAAAGCTGTGTTAAGATGTAAAACGCCAGTTTGACTGAATTCTCCTGAGTACAGAAACAACCAATTATCTTATCCTATTAATGCATTACAGATACCACTTTGTTCAGATCTGATTAATGTTATCGGTGTTATCTCTTCATAATTCTCCAGTCACACGTTTGAGTCTTTGTACTTGACAGATCAGACCTTGTGGCTCTCACCTCAGAGTAGAAACTTTCCTGAGGATTGGGCAAAGAGAGCCACACTTCCTCGGTCTGGCTTTCATTCAGGGAAAAAATGGCTTAATCAGCTTTCTCGTCTGAGGATGACTTCTCTATCTGTGCTGGTGTTGAGGAGAGGACTGTAAGTGTCCTCACCTGATAGCAGCTTCCAGCAGACAACCTTCAGCCAGACATGTGTAGACACTTAAAGGGGGAAAAGAGATCATTAGGAGGCAAACATGAATTGATCTGGGATTGTATCATTTACCTTAAAACCAAAGTTGTTGCAACAATAAGAGGAATGTAATTGTACGAAAGAGGAAAACAAAAGGCTTACACTGCTTGTGTGGTTTCTGTGGCAAAGAGCAGATCAACTCATTTAACTGCCTTTTAGTGTGAACAAGAACAACATTCAAGAGAAAGATACACAATGTAGTGGTGTATTTCGCAAAAATGCATCGTCCCCTGAATACATTATGTATGAGCTGAGCCTGTGAAGGGAACACAGCTGCAGGTGTAGTGTGGCGGTGAGACTGCTGAGTGTGAAGTGTTGAAGAGAAGAGAAAGTGACATGGGCATTGTAAAACTATGACACAGATGACTCAAATTACTGTATTAAATAGCATGCACTGTCTGTTTACTTACTGATAATCAGAAAAAGTCTAGATGCTACGATGTTTCGGATATCAGAGGCTCAGTTTACAGTTTGCATTTTGCTCCAGCGCCGCCATGTTCTCCAGAACTGAAGTTCAAAAACAAACCATTTGTAACTGCAAATAAGTTTGAAGAGACATCCAAAATTCAATTTTCCGCTAACACAAAGAAAAAAAAAAGTGTTTCCAGTTCAGTCACACCACCACAATCTGAAGTGTTCATTAAAGCGACAGAACATGGTTGTGGTTTGGCGTCTGGGCTTCCACCTGCTCATTCCCCACAGATCAGATTCACACGGAAATGTGGGTTGGTTGTCAAACTGTGTTAACCCTCCAGCCGCAGCCTGCAGGTGGATGCTGGGCTGGTTGTGGGACTTTTATAATGGGTGTAGTACTGACACAGAACAGCAGCGGTGAATCAGCTGACAGAGAGATGGGAATACTGCTGCTAAAAGTTGAACAATAGGTTTAGTTTTTGGTTGTGAAAAAAAGGTACATTACGTGTGCATCAAGGTTCAGGTTGAGTAGACTGGCTGATCCAGCCTGCAGAGGTTACTGCATTTAATTCACTTTAATCAAGATAAAAAATCGTGATATGAAATGTATTGAAGCGCATTTATGTTCTGTTTATGCCACATTTATGTCTGTTTCTTTGGCAGCTAAATACTTGATTCTGATTGGTCAAGACCACAGGAGTGAAGGAGGAGAAAAGGAAAAGCTTGGAGTGCTGAGATCACATGCCTCCAGTCATCTGTTTCATCTCCCTGTCTACCAAGAACAAAAGTACAGGTCATATAGCTCAGTTTAGAGCCAAATGAAGGTCTTATGATACTGTCAGGGCTGACCATAATCTGGAAAGAGATTGTTTTTTGCTTATTACCCAGCTACCAATGTAAGGTACAAACACATGGGTGAAAAATATTAAAAAATAATTACAGTTTTTAAAGAATAGTCTCAGTGATTACAGGGCACTTTCTTATCTGGGTGTTGCAGATGAGTCCCCATTAAACAGTTTTTATTCAGCTCTCCTTCTCTGAGCTTTGTGGTTTACACACCTTTGTAAATAAACAAGGCAGGTGTCATAACTCTAAACGTGGCTGCTGTCATCACCACTGCTCATGGTTCAGGTTTCTTCCTAGTGATCAGCAAACTAAAGTTTCTCTCACTTGCTCTGCTGCTATTGGCTAGGATTTCTGGACAGGAGTCTTGCATGAAAATATCCACGTTATTCAGACTGCCAAGTTAGCATGCAAACATAAACTGATGTTTCAGCCACATTGTTTACCAATATGCTGTATGATGCTAATGTAAACTTACGGTTATCGCTTGCCTTACAGTCTGTAGTGTCAACAAGCAGAAGCAAAATGTGCTAGAACTCTTTAACGGCGGATTTATCTGAAATGATGTGATCAGCCTGCTTACTGAGTTGCTCATGTTGGTGAAAGTTAATTACCATCACCGAGTGGTTGTCAAGGGGCTTTGTCTAATTAGAACTGTATCTTACACAGCTGAAAAATCAGTAAGAAAGCTGGGTAATGATTTGCGTTAATGGTATCTCATAACAGTTTGTAATGTATGAACTAGGGATGTTTGATACCACTTTTTATGCAGACCAATACCAGTATGAGTACTCCTTCTTGAGTACTCACGATACTTCTAGCGCTTCTAAAACATATAATTTCAAATAACAGTGACAGATCATTTTGATCAAAGACAGCACAGTCACTCTGCCATTAAGTTCAAATAAAACACAAACAACTCTCTCTGAGTTTAAAACTTTTTTGATCAATGATAAAAAAATATGTAAATATTAAAAGTGCACAATAAAACTAACAAGCGTCAGAGCTTAAGTATTTTTTAAAGTAAACTTAAGTGCAAAATAAAAAAGTCTAACTGATAACTCTTCCTGGTTTATTCATATTGTCTGAAAAGGACCTGCCGCACATTTGCAGTGGTGTTAAATCGTAGCAATTAGCAGCATCTAGTGGCGAGGAGGACTTGCTCGACATATGATTTTTTTGCCTTGAGTATCTGCTGCTAGTATCTGCAGCCTTCTTGAGTACTGATACCTTGAAAAAAGGCTGGTATCGGCCCGATACCTGGTATCTGTATCTAGCCATCCCTAGTATGAACCCATTTGTTGGGTATGAACTTCCTGCTTTCTCCAACAGTCCAAAACAGGTTTGTTTTTTAAAAACTGTTCCAGGCCTTAAAGGTGACATATCATGCTGATTGGTGATTTAATACTTACATATAAAATAATAAAGTTGAAAACAAGACCTTTCACCCCCTGAATTTTCAAAAAATGAGATATTGTATTTTTTCTGATATCCTAGAACGAGATTTGATGCCTCTGGAAATAGGTAATTGACATTTGGCTTCGAGATTTCGACCTTCATGATGACACTAAGGATCCTCTCTTTTTATTGGAGTAATCTGATAAAGCAGCTCCTCCTCTGTGAAGTCAGTTAGTCACACAACCGCCACCGAGGGATACACCCACCAAGAGCCGAGTATAAATAAAGCTCCCTACTGGCTCTGGCTAACTTGACTGAGTGCTAACATAGTGACCAACTGAAGGTAGAGGCGATCTTTAGATTACTCTTTCAGCATGATGGATAAAACAGACAGAAAAGTGAAGGAACAGGATGGAGCCCTGTTATAGAAATAGTTTATTGGTGAAGTCTGCCTATATTTCCACGTATAAACTATACATGTTACAGTACCGGTTTGACTCACCACACTGAAGCGTCCTGAGATGATCTGTGTCGAGGTGGATTTTCTTCCTCCTGAGCTGCAGAACCGTCCGGGTCTGACTCGGGGTCCAATACAAAAGGACGTATCCTACACTCTGCCATTTTATTAGTGCTATCAATGCCTTACGGTGAAGTTTTGGCAAACAGCAAACTCGCTCGGTCTGCTCCATTCAATGTGGCGATTTTGTTAATACTGCCATGCTGCAAAAACCGCCCCCCTAGCTCTACCCCCTCCGCCCCTCTGATAGAACTGACCAATCAGAGCACAAAGGGCTGTGACGTTGCAAGGTTACTGGAGGTCATTCTGGAAACGGAGCGTTTCAATGAGATCTTCAGGATGGCCTAAAATGAGGATATTGAGAACGCTATTGTGGGGCAATGAAGGACTTGTGCTGAGGGCAGAAATGCTTTACAGGCATCCAAGTCTGGCATAGTGAAAAGGAGAAACAAGCATGATATGTCCCCTTTAAAAAAAAAAAATCTGAGCCTTATGGCAGCTAGTGATCTAGGGAGTAACAGTGTAAGCCAGGGTTGGCTTAAGACCATGGACTGTCATAAAAAGGATCAAACAACCTCTCCTTATAAATGAAAATGAATGACTGAGTGTACCCCTGGTGATGAAACTTAATAGATCCATCAGATGAGTTTAATTTTACAACATGCTCTCAGTCAAAGCAGGTAGTGTGTATCATTATGGTGCATATATGTTTTTATCTATTTTTTGTGTATTTGAGTTTTTAATTTTCAAACCGATGTTAACATGACAGCTGTGTTGACAAACACAAACTGTTCCAGCCTGACAGCCCTTTGAAGTTTTACCGGTATGTTAGATGCATGTTACATTCAGCAGAAGAGACACAAAATCAATCCTCCAGCTCAGCCAGCCAGATCACTGCCCCTCTTCAAAAATATGTCCCCAGCCTGATATGTCAGTGCTCATCTTGGTGGTATTTTAGTTTCTTTCTTTTTTTCTTTCTTTTTTTTTTCAACTGAGGGAGGAGATGGAGACCTGTCTTTCACACTGACATAAAAACATACAATCAGTGAACCAGACCTCTGCATTACTTCCAAGGAGAAGGAACTGTAACCGTGATAGCTACTCTACCCATATTACTCAATGAACTGTGCATGAAAATAAGCTATTTATGGCGCACAGTGTCTTATTTTACAGAGTATTTTTAGTCTGAGGTTGAAATTCACTGCTTTTCCTCAGAGTGATTCTGAGACAGTTATTAAATACAGGCGCTGATTACATTTCCCAAACCCTCTGGCGTTACATAATGTAGTCAATCAGTGTTAATCACTTTGCAGAAACTAGCCCGGAAGAATATTCAATTTAGATGCTGCTGATTTTTTTTCCTTTGACTTCTTCCGTTTTTCCTTCTTTAAAAACTCACTATGCTGTCACAAATTGATACTTCGAGTCTCATAAGGAAAATCCACATCAGGGCTGCAGCATGCCTTCAGGCTGGGCTGACACCTCACTTTTATAAATCCTCTGGATTCACCGAGCACACGCCGGGTTCTGATGGAAAATCCTTCATTTGAGTCCTAAAACAGTTTGACTAATTTCATCTGGCTCTAATGCCTGGTTGTGGTTGCAAAGAGTAATAATGATTACTCTGATAACCTAAACAATTAGGTAATAGGCAATAATTTCCAATAATTGTTATTCTCTAATTAAGTTTCACATCTTCAGAGCTCAAATAAGAGAAGGAGGAAATGAAAAGAGAAACTAATTAAAATGGAGGTGGCTAATACCAGCACACTTATCCTTTTATTTTCTCCATCCCTCTGTTTCTCGTGCAACGTATTAATATTTCATCTAAAGTTCAGTGCTTTCTGCTTCAATAGACAGTAAAATCACTGCTGGAAACATTGCTCTCAGTCACATCTCTTTCTCTCTTTCTGTCTCCTTCCCTTGCTCTCAGCCCTCTGTCGTATTTCTTTCAGTTTTTCTTCAACATTTCTTTTTCTCTGCAGGTGGAGACAGATGTCAACTCTAGCCAGATTTAGCCGGCCTTAAACTGTACTTCCCTCTCTCTTTGTCAGTTCAGCCCTTCATTCAGCTAACTTGGTCGTTTTATCATTTTGTATGCTGCAGAGGGAGACTCTGTGAAGCTTTTTAGCCTCTTGATATCATGAGAAGTCTGAAGCCAGTGCTCCAGTTCTCCTTGAAACCTTGCTATTATGTAACTTCCAAGAATGTTTCAATGAAGGTGATGAAAAAAAAGCTCCATTATCTAAGTCATGAGCACTTTTCTGCTTTAGTTAGTCTGCCCTTAAAGGAGCTGCCTTTGATTCGGGCTGGGTGTGAGGTGGCAGATAGTTCAACATTGTTGAACACTGTTTGCACTTAAGCACCTGAGAGTGCCCACACCAGCATGCAAGTACAAGCATCCACATACTAATAGACTAATGGACACACACACACACACACACACACACACACACACACACACGCACAAAAGCCTTTTCCTCCTACTCAATACAGCATTAGAGCAGAGCGCTGTAATGGCTGTGCACATGAGTTAAACAGAGACGTGCACTGTTTTATACGCCTGCACTGCACATCAACACTGTTTCATTATTAACCCCATTAGCACTGTGATAGAAGGCGTTACTGTTGCTTTCCCTCTCATTGCAGTCTAATTTAACCCCGTAGTGGCTTGGGAAGAATAAAAATTCTGCCCAGACAGCAGAATGCCGCTGTTTTCATCTCTTCATTCCTGCCTCAGTGATCACTACCTCGCTCAGTCTTTAACACTCAGGATGATGCCTAAATCGCACTCTCCGTGCCTTGATCTACCCGTTCCTGTCTCCCTGGCCTTTTCCCTTAAGCCCTCTTGAGAATGAGTGCCTGTGTGCGATGGACCCCCACCCCACCACCCATCTCTCACTAAACGGATGCAGATTTTATTCAGGCTATTTTCAAAACCAGTGCTTGCGCTTTAGCCAGCTAGACATTTTTTTAATGACTCCCCGAACTCGATTCCTTCCACAACCACCACCAGCAGCATCATAAGAAACACTCTGCCTCAGATAAATTGTAGCCCGGTCGCTCCCTTTTAGTTTTTAATTCCCACTTTAACACCCCACCCCCCCCCCCCACCCCCCCCCCCCCCCCATACACACACACACACACACACACACACACACACACACACACACACACACACACACACACACACACACACACACACACCACCACCACCACCACCACCACCACCACCACTTCTCCTTCACTTTCCAAATTCCTTCACAATCCAGTCCAGTCCCTTTTTGTCTTCAAGAAATATTTCCCAGAGGGTTTTTTATCCTTCTTTGTTCTTACTCTCCCTGTCTCCGTCTCGATGCATCTTTCAACGCACATTTATCTGTCCTCATAGAGTCCGTCTTCTTCTGTCAGATCATCCCCAGCTCCCATCCATTTTCTATCATGCAGTTTGTCATTTATAGCTTCTTTTATGCTCTTTCAAACCTGTATTAATCTCATAGGCACTATAAAGAACTTGACAAAGCCTCTAGTTTTAAAAGTGAAGTACCTCACCTTTTGCAATCTCTGAACCAATCTGGGATCTTGTGACAATGATAGAGGATTCTATGAGTGATAGCTTTCTCATCATTTGGTTTTAGCAGTTATTCAGATGTGATGAAGTGTTTCAGGTACACACGTCTTTCTCTTTCTCTGGCATACACTCTAACCAGCGGCTGGAGTCATAAGTATGGAGTTGTAGTCAGTGACAGGGCAGAACTGTCCAAACTGTTTTCTTAAATCTCATCAGAAAGGTGTAAAACAGTCTTCGTCAGTGTGCTCTGTTTACAAAATAAATCCAGATTGCTTCACCAGTCTCCACTAGGGATGCACCGATCCGGTTTTTCTGGTCCAGATACCGATACCGATACCTGGGCTTTGGGTTATCAACCAGTACCAATCCTGATCTGATACCAGTGTTAAATAATAACCTGCATGCTCTACTGTGGGATAAGACTAGTACATTTTTGAGGGAAAGACAAAATTTAGTGCATATGGAATTACTGAAGTGAATATTTATTCAATCTATTAGTGTTTAAATGTTTAACAGCAGTTTGGTCAGAAAATGTTTCAGAATTTAAAGTAATGACTATTTGATTGTCCAATTTTATACCTTATAGACTAAATCATAGTTTAGCCTTATTGTCAAGTTTGGACCAATCCTTTCCTGATCCAGCTTTGAGGGGCTACATTGGCGCCAATACCCAATACCAGGATTGGATTCATGCATCCCTAGTCTCCACCAATCACTCACAATTGCTGAACAGATTACCTTAAAAATGCAGTTTCAGGTTAACCTAACTAGTTGTACAAAAACAGGAAAGCCAAGTTGAGCAGTGGTCGGCACAGACCTCTAAGCAAGAGTTTTGTCTTCTGTTGTTGTTTGATCCCAGGATGGACAGGAAACTCTCAGTATAGAGTTTCCATCTTCTTTTGTGTATGCATGGGTCCCCTCAGGTATCATAGCCTCTTCCTATAGTCCAAACACTGGCTATTGTTGGTGCTTAATTGCTCATAGCAGTGAGTGGGTGTGTGAAAGGTTGTTTGTCTGTACGGGTAGGCATAGGGGGCTTGTTCCAAACCCCTTTGACACTGTACTGGAAAAGCTGTAGGAAGATCGATAAATAAAAGGATGAAAGTACGATGGATAATAGATGGATGAAAAGATGGATGTATACATAAATAGGTACTTGGAAAAAGGGACTGATTCAGTGGAAAATTGGGTATGAGGTTGGAAAATTAGATGGATGTCTCAATAGTTTAAATGGAGGTGTAAATGAGTTGGGGTTCGGGATGGATGGGTTGATGAAAAGCTAGAAAATAAGATAAAGAAATAACTGGACTCACAAATAGATGTGTGGGTTATTAGATGAATGGATGGATGGATGGATGGATGGATGAAAGTAAATGACAACCTGTTATAAAACAGGAACTGTAAAATACGTCCATTCCCACGAACATGTTTAACCACCAGGTAAAGACTTTGAACTCAGTACCTCATTGCTGTTCCGATTAAAACTGTACAAGAGGTGATGCTTCTATGACTCATTTGTCCTGGTTATATTAAGACTTAAACGTAATTGGACATAATTTGTAATTTGGATAATTTCTCTAAGAGGTGTACATATTGTGGCTGTACACTTAATAGCTAGACTGTGGCCTGAACTAAATTTCTCCACCATCTTTGGGCTTTTATAACATCTCACTTGAAACCAATAGGTGGTAATACAGAGATTACATCCATGAGAGTAATTCTTGTTTGATTTACTGCCTCGGTGAACATTTTCCCAATAAAGTTTTGGTCTCAGCTTGAAGTCATCTAAAACACAGCGTGATACTTATTTCGCAAATTATATTGGCATGGAGTGAAAAAAAATAGAAGAGAGGAGAGCGTGCTTTGGAGAGTGAACACCTGTGACTTGCAAGGATAAAGAGGTAACAATGATATATCCAGCCTTTTGTTCAGGGTTCTCTTGAGTTCAGATTTTCAGGATCCAACCTATTTGCAGATCCAACCTATTGACCTGTTAGTCATGTGGCGTGTTAGTAAGAAAATCAGAGGCCTGTTGGTCAGAAACTTTGATTGGATTTAGTTGATTTTCCTAAATCCAAACTAATTTTCTGCCTAAATAGGACTTCAGACTCAAGGGCCTTCAGTCACAATGACAGTATTAATATGAAGGCAAACCACTGCCACCCTTTATTGAAGTACACTAGATGCATTTGGATCCTTTGCGTTGCGACTCTCCACGTAAACTCACACTGGCTGTATATTCAGTCCAGAGTGTTGGAGGACCTCCAGACAGCTGGAGCAGATGGCTGTAAAACCGCAAACCTTTTGACTCTTGGCCTGGCTGTGCTTATTATTACAGTGTTTTTTGTAGTCAATCTAAAAATGATGTGATGCTGCTATAGTTTTTGTTTTTTTGTTTTTTTCATTTTGAAAGTCACTGGCTCTTCTTAGGTAGTTCCCCTGATGACTTCCTGTCCTACGTGATCTGCACTACAATGAATTGATGCCACAAAGCTCTGGCCAGTGTGGTGCCAAAACAGCATCAGACTCATATATTTGGGGAATTAGCTTGGAAGATATGAACTAAAGCATGGATGGCTCTACTAAAAAAGGAAACATCAGTGAAAATATGAATGTGAACCAGTTCATACTAAGTTCATACTTTTCAAAAATGAGCTTCGAATGCGAACTAGTTCATTTAAGTTGGTGTGAGCTGAACTTTGAGCTAGCTCACTTTTTGTGTGAGCTGGCACAACACTGGCTTTGGCATCCAGCAAAAGTAGGATTATTGCATATCTGCTGCAACCTGCCGGAGCAGAGATGCAGCCAGCCCATAATGGAGCAGATTCAGTGTGAGTTGACACATTGACTTGTACAGGAACCTACCTCATCTCCGGAGCCAGACTGGAGACGTGTTTGGTGTATTTTGGCCTCCAGACCGTGAGAAATGAAACCCATGCAGACGTGCTAATATCTGCACCTCTTTGAGATTCTGCTTGAGGCGGGCCACAAAAACACCAGAAAACCACAGCAACGCACACCAAGCTAAAAAAAAAAAAAAAGTGGTTTAAAACACAGCTTGGGTCAAAATGGGTCATCCCTCTACCTGCACACACTGTTTAGAAGATATTAGATTCACAAGTTTGCCCAATCAGAGGCAGACTTATCTTTTTTTTTCTTTTGCAAATTATCTGAAAGAAGATAATCATTGATATTACGCAATCACAAATCTACTGTTTTCTGGATATTGTCGCTTTAGACACCAAAAAACAGGCGCTTCATAAGGGAGGTTTTCAATCCAAGGGGTGATGTTTTGTTTTTACAGTCTATGATTAAACTATATCCTTTCATGCTAACACTCAACACCTGTCATTTCCCAACAATACTGTGTAGTGTCCTACCAGGCCTCTGTCATCCAATCAGCTTCCAAAACAGGAAGTCCCCAGCCAATAGCAGCATCCCTTGGTCTCATTTCACAACAGTCAAGTAAAAGCAGACAAGCTGAGTGGGACCACAGGTGAGAAACAGAAGTGATGAATGGAGTGTCGTTTTGTGAAGTTTTGTCCAAATTTAGCACAGGAGGGATTTTCTTTTATTCTCTGTGGCACAATTATGGCAGGCTCAGCGGGGTGCTCCAATATTAGTGAGACATGGAGCATTGAACCAGCCTGCACATGCTGTTTCCTCTCAGCCTGTTCTATTAGCTTTACCTGTGCAACAACAGCAGAGGACAGATCCAAGTCAGTCCTCATTCTCACTAGATCTGTGATTTAATCTCAAACCAGTGCTGCTTTCTGAGCTTTCTCTTTGTGCTGAATGGGCTGGGAATCTCACTCTGCCACTCACCTTTTCACTATCCTCCCCCTCTTTCTCTACCACCCTTTTCCTGCTGAACCCCCCCCTCCTTACTTCTCCCTAGTCCATCACAGGTGGAAATGATGTACGACTTGTGTTGCCAGCTGCTCTCCCGTGTGAGCAGAAAGCTGATAATGACTAGGTCTAGCCTACTTTGCCAGCATCACACCCTCTTTGTCACTCTCCTCGCGAGCGCTCCCTGGGTGTGACAAGTGTGTATGAAGGAGTGTGCAGCTGGAGTACTCTACTCTGCTGCTGCATGTGTGTGTGTGTGGGTGTTTGTGTGTGTGTGTGTGTGTGTGTGAGTGTATAGAGAGAGAGAAATCCATGACAGCGGCTGTGCTGTCAGCGTAGGCGTGCATTGCCCCGCACCCGCATACAATAGCACAGATCAATAGAAACCGCAGACTCTGACTTGTAAATAACTTTCCTAATTTGCTGTCTCATTAGCAACATCTCTCTCTGTGTTGGAGTTGTGTTCGTCTCAGCCTTCTGGTGCTGTGTTGGTCCCAGATGGTAGGCATGGGAGTCACACCACATAAAGTGGCATTTAGTGTTGATTCACTGGCACATGCTGTCCTTTCTGTGGGCTGAAACCTACGAGGCCATGTGGGCGTCGGCACACTCAGGGGCCAAATATATATACCTCACAATACTTCAGGGTTTTTATGTGTTCATATACATTTATAAGTAGATCATGCAAAAAAGTTCTGTTTTATCGGCACATCCTCTTCATGTAATCAATTCGGCAGATGAAACACATTATTCATTCACTGAATTTAGAACCTGGCACTGTGAAATTGGTGCCATCCAACCACAGAAGCATCACTGAGGTCAAACTCTGATGCTCTCAGATAAGATCTGGTCCACAATGTCCGTTTGCTTTGTCCCAAAGGTGTTGGATAGATAGGAGGTCAGGGCTTTGTACAGGCTGCTCAAGTTCTTCCAAACCAAACCAAACTCTGAAAACAGTCTGTTTATCGGGCTGGCTTAGCTCGCTGTCACCTTAAAGCAGGATAAGGACAAAGTCACACTGCATCCACAATAATAGAAGCTCACTTTTCTCTGAAATGTCACTGTGCGGATTCAATAAGTAACCCAAAATACATTTATATGTAGTGTTGTTCCCATATTTTCAGTTAGATTTATTTTCCCATTTTCAGCCTCAGCTCGTAAATATCAGTTTCAGCTTGTTATTCCAAAACATCATCAGATTCTTTTTTTTTTTTTGTGTGTGCTCTTTTTCTTCATAGGCACAGTGTCTCTCTTATGCCAAAAGATTGTTAGGAAATACAGAAAAACAACTTTTCACCCCTTAAAAATGCCACTAAACTCTACGTTCCAGTTTGTTGTCCCTGCAACCAGACAATAAACTTTCCATTAGTGATGCAGAACTGAGAAGCAGGGATGGGAGTTTGTACCCTGATTTAATGGCTTTGCTTCAAAGGGAGATGTACTTCTCAGCACACAGCGTTTACCTGGTCATGAAACAGAATTCTGTTTCCAAAATTAGTAACATTTGGGCTCATCAGTGGTGCTTCTTGTTAGTGCTTAACTGTAACAGTGTATCTTGTTTTAATGTCATTTTAATTCAATGGTTCCTCAAGTTAGGCTTGGGACTTGGGTTTGAAAGGCTTTCCAAAATCTCAAACTATTTGTGAATGGTTATTTCAGCCATTATGGTTAAAATAAAAACAGAATTATCAGTTACATTTTACAAGGTTGTCTAATATTGTGATTTAATCTTTAATTTATGTTACACTGTGCTGCACAGTGGTGCAGTGGTTACCACTTTTTCCTCACAGCAAGATGGTCACCAGTTTGAATTCAGTTTCAAGCAAGATTGGCTTTTCTGTGTACGGTTTGTATGATCTGTCTAAGTACTTTGGCTGCCTCCTATAGTCCAAAAACATGCTCATCAGGTTAATTGGTGATTCTAAATTGCCTGTAGATGTTAGTGTGCACATGAGAGGTTGTCTGTTTCTGTGTGTTGACCCTGTGATTGATTGGTGACCCGTCAAGGGTCTTCCCATGGCAGGGGACACCAGTCTTTAGCACCACTTCTTTGGTGGCACAAACTGTAAACTTTTAATTTTATCAACTTGATGCACATACATATGTCAATTATCTTACAAAATTTCTAAACAATGTTCATTTCCAAGCCAACAGATTTTTAACTACAAAAAGAAAAACATCTCATGATCAGTTGCTTGTGAGGATGGTTGAACATTCAAAGAGGTTTTGAGTTTGGGTGATTTCAGAGTTTTTGATTACCTCTGGGTATAAAAGACTTCAGACCCTGACGCTGCTACTGGTGTAGGAAAATCATCCAGCTCCTCCCAGAGCAGCCATGGTAACCACAGAATAGGCACAATAACAATGAACTGGTTAAATGAGATCAGTTTTCATTGTTGTATTCAGAGCTTGGTCAGTAAATTGAGCATAAGTTACAAGATTGTTATCATGATGTGTTTACATTTTAGCCTTTTTTAAGAAAGGAATTCAGATTTTGTGGAGAAACGTAAAATACAGTTGCTTTGAGAGAAATTCTGTTTTCTGACATTACAGATATGTCATATAGAATGTAACCTCCTAACATGAGCTCCTGCCAGCTTTGATTGTATACCATCAAAACCACTGATGCCAAGATTTTTAGAGCAAATACTGAAAATTAGTGAAAAAAAAATCTCCAAGTTGCTTAAAAAATATCACCATCCTTTTCTTTCCTTTCCCCCAACAATAGAAAAGCATGACTAGAGAAGTCAATAAAGACTTGGATGTTCAAGGTGTCTCAAATAGTATCAATCTCAGAGCAGCGATGCCTATCCCCACTTAGGACCTAGTCATGTGAGGAGTTTTAATTCCAATTTGGTTCCAAAGGCCTCTTCTTTTTAACTAATTATTCTAAGAGAGAGATCTCCCTCTGGTTATCTTTTATAATTATCTTGTTGGAAAAAAAAAAAAATGTTTATAAAAAGTCCTTGTTAACACTATGACAGTGAACAAAGCTGAGTTTGGATGTTATTCTCCTGTCTAGTACATGCATTGACTGAGTTGTACAAGAATACAAATTACAGGTGTTATGACCTGAAGCTACAGAAAGTGTCTACAGACATTCTTCATTGTGGAACAGTTTCTGTTGTTTCTGCCATCAATTTAAATCAATCTTTTTCAGACATGCAGACAATGCATGAACAATGTAACTGCTGCTAAGATCTATTTATCCATGGACACATCAGTTCTCCGTAGCTTTCCTCTCTGCCCTTTACGCAGCAGCAGTGTTTGATTTTACAGTTCAAACTTTTTGTCATTATTGTTCTCTTTAACAGCCTGACTGACGGAGACAGGCAGGGATTGATTCTTTTTGTGTGGTTATGACTAGTGAAGTGCTCTTTGAGTGAGCATACACAGGGTCTAAAGACCCCTGAGTTAACAGAGGGAGATGAAAACTACCTTTAGGATGCCCATCATCCCTAAAAGAGCAACTACTTCAACCTGCAGTGCTCCATTCCAGTTTTCTCATTTTGACTCAGAATTCATCCTGATCAGCTTGTTGGCGACTGAAATGCAGATCAATGCTCCACTTGCATTTGCATGCAGCGATCAGCCCATATTACAGCCTGGCTGAACCTGAATCCCCCTTCTTCTGCCAGTAAAAAAAGAAAAGAAGAAAAAAAGCACCATTCCACTGTCTTTCTCCAACAGAGAGAGAAAGTAAAAGGTGACTTGTGTACCGGCTGAGAACCAGGTTGCACTCATGAAGACGTGTTGTCCCACAGCTTTTCTGTAGCAAACCTGACAACCTGATAACATCCATGTCCCACTGTTTTCTCTGCGCTGCCATGTCAACAGGGTATGTGGCATTTGAGTGAAAGTAAACAAATCTGGTGCTTACCTTACTGTTGTTGCTGCCTATTGGCATGAAAAAAAGTGTGGATCTCAATAACAAGAGGATCTACTTTTCCCACATTTATTTAATTTAAAAAAAAACAAAAAAAAAAAAAAAAAAACACATCATGTACGCTAACTAATGCGTTTGTGATTCAATCTGCTTTTAACCCCATCTAACATTTGGGCCAGTAATGTCTTTATCGGTCAGACAACACATGAAACAACAAAAAAGCAAGTTAGTTCCAGCCAACATAAACCTTGATCTAAGGACAGTTTTATAGGATTAAAAATGATTTGTTTACAATGATAAAAAAAAAATAGTATCCAGGTGTTGACAGTTGGTAGAACTTTCATGGCAAATGTATTCTTTTCAGCAAATTTACGGGTTCAACAGACATGAAAGGGACATGATGCCCATGTTTGAGTGCTTAAACCTGCAGCTCTTCAAGACTCATGAGGCTGACTGCAGAAAGCCCCCCCCCCCCCAAAAAAAAAAAAAAATATATATATATTTTTTAATGAAAGAAAAGCCTCCATCTTTGTCTGGTCAAAACTTGAACAAAGCTAGTTCAGCAACTAGTTTGTCAACAAAAGGCATCAACACTTATCAAAAATGACCAATTGACATTGTGGACACTAATTAAAAAAATAAAATAAAATGAAATAAACCTTCCAGTCTTTCTTTTTAGCCTTGACTTTATAATACCTTGGTTTAAAGAAAAGATGGTTGAAATAGAAGCATATGTCGCACCGCCATTGGATTTATAACTAGCACAGGCTTTGTGGTTGTCCAGTGATTGTTACATGAACCAACTAACACGTATTGCTGGGTGAATTTAAAATAAATTAAGAACATAATAATAACTATAGTAGTAAAAAAAACCCTGTGTACTGTGATGTTTAGCTATTCTTCTTTTGGAAAACCAAAACAGAAGTCTGGAGAGAAATATTTATCAAAACCCAAAAGTAGGCCTGAAGACGATCGACTTATCAAAGCTCAGCCTTTGGGTGAATATATTCATCAGCAGAAACATTGATTACTTGGAGCAGGCTACAGTTTCAGAGAGGAATTTTCTGAGAACTAAAGAACAATTTTGTGTTGTCTTGCAGATATATTCAGAATAAACACTTTGAATAAAGTCATATTGATTAATCGTTTTCAAATTATCTCAGTAAAATGTGGTCCAGGCTGCTTCAAGTTTCCCTGAAAAAAAAAAAAAATACAAAATTCTGCCTCAGATTAGCATGTAAACACGGTTTAATTAGACAGAGTTGTATTAAAGCTTCCTGTGAAACAATCTACATTTTGGTGGGTTGATCAAACTGTAGCCGTGTCTGATGTTTGTGATTTCTGGAGCTAATTTATCCTGCTTTTAGAATCTAAAAATGCAGAGCCTGTCAGTTTTAGCAGAACAATGAAGTGTTAGAAAGAGTGCTCACAGAGTAACAGTGACACATTAGCATTCATTGTGAGTGAATGATAAATCACGCTTTTCTGCATTAAGAGTAGCATTGTGGGAGTCCAGCAGTACTCAGGGACTCCAGCACTTTGAAGTAACATCTTTTCCTTTTATTTTCCTTTTCAAGAAACTGCTCGTCTGTAAGTTATGGTAAGTGCACTGACACATCCTGTACATTACACTAACAGCAGCAGGAGGCTCTCCTGGAGAGCTTCTAGCTTAGCACCTGGACTAAATGGCATAAGAGGGGGTGGAGGCAGCACAGGAGGATGAGGAGGAGGAAGCAGTTATGCACCTGGAGTTAAATGAAGTAAAGTAAAAAAGCTTTCTTGAAAGCAGAGTATGTTAATGGAACCAGTTCACAGCTCTTAAGAGCCATAAGACCGGCGGTGAGCTGGCGCTAGCGTGACACATGCTGCTTGTAGTTGCTGTAGAGAAGCAGTGTTGGCATTAGCTAGCAGCTTAGAACATCAACATATCTAACCACAAAACTAGTCTTTTGCAGATTTCTTAGGTATATTTGTATTTTCTATGGTGTCTACAGTGAATTACTCAGCAGTTATATAACAGCTGTCACAGCAGCTGAAGGAGAAAAATACAAATTATTCAATAAATCAGATTTCAAATCCTCTCAGGGAGCAAAACTAAAGTAACAGAAACTGGTTGGGCGATAATAGTTGTGTAATAACTTGAGGCAGCTTAATAAAACTACTTAAACTATTGGGTTTACAATGCATTTTATCATGATCAGAAGATTATTCACTGTAATCTGATCAAATCCATCCCAGCTGATGTACTGCAGATTTACAGACTTTATTATCACAGCAGTATCTTGTTGATTCTTAATTTCATAACTGCGTCAGCTGGTGGGAAATAAGACAAAGGCACTCATTTTTCCTTTCTGCTACTTCTATTCATCTTTGCTCTGTGGTGCTCAATTTTTCACACATGTAATCAACAAATACATTCCCGTCATCTGATCCTGTTTATTATGAAACACCATTAAAGAGTCCATCTTACTGATGGATGTTCTTAATATCAGAGTTTATTTCATCCCAGAGAATCTGCCGAGGTGCTCAGTTTCTGCTGAATGAATCAAAGAGTCACGAAGCAGGAGTATGGACTGACTTGACTCCAATCACCAGTTTTTGTTTCTGCAGGTTGTTTTCAATATTCCACACATCAACTGCACTCTGTGTTTACATGCTGTATTTAGAAAGTGGTTATCTTTTGTATGTGGACAGCTAGATGTTATTTAGCTTACAGCCTGTGTGAACAGGTGGTGCAGTGACAGCAGGCGCAGCAGTTCGTCATCACTGTTGAACTGGATGTGTTCAGAGACAGAACTTAGAGCAGGTCAGCCATGTTTTTGTTCCAGCAGGAATCATTGTGCATTTGCTGAAAAAGAAGGAAATACACCCGCAGCAAAAGCACTGTGGGTTACTGTTACACATGCACTTACATCTTAAATAGATAAAGTAAAACACATCTTGCTTTGTTTTTTTTCTTCTGGAGAAATCTATGAAACAGCTCTCAGCCGTGTGCTAAAATATATCCAGAAAGGAGAAAAGTTATTTTCTCTCTTAAGTACGCACAAACAAACGACTGGCTGTTTTATACTGCACCAGCCCTGGTTTTTATAGATGTAACAGAAACGATTTCTGCTGGTTATGAACCGTTTCAATTTAAACTGGAGTCTTTGACCTTCATAAGCAAACCCAAACATCAGCTGAAGATTACTTTTCCTAAAGCTACTTTTAATTTCTGACATTCCTGTCACAGGGTCAGGTTCTGCTGAAGTGATTTACGGCGCACACTGAAGGACCTTTACTCAATTTCTCAGCCTCACAGTAAGTGATACGTCAGGCAGATTAAGGAGTTTTTCCTTAAATTATTCCACACATGAACAAACATGACAGGATCATTAGACAAATAAAAATCAGAGAATTGACTTTACTTACAGAGAAGGCAACGAAAGCACGCTTTGTCAGACACTACTGCTTCTCTCTCATAGGTTCTTCATAGGTTTATGTCTCATCTGTGGATGTTGTTAAAAAGTCATTGCTGGACTTGGCTGTTTTCAGCCTTCTTGTTACTAAAAAAATACCATAGACCTAAAACAGCAGGCTCAAAACCAAACCTTGGCTTTGTTGCAAAGCTATATCATGCAGTTGGAGTATTACGACCAGTCATTACATGCTGTGTTAAATATGTAATTCTGATACTAAAAAAGCAACAGCCTGTTATTTCCTGACAACCCTCACGACAGCTCCCACTGTTGTTGTGGATACTATTGTAAGTAGATAGATAGATAGATAGATAGATAGATAGATAGATAGATAGATAGATAGATAGATAGATAGATAGATAGATAGATAGATAGATAGATAGATAGATAGATAAAGTGCAATTCAGAATAAGTGTTTATATAAATAGTTCCAGAGAGATATAAAATGTGATAATATGTAATGACAGACGGAAACACGATCACTGCAGCCAATAACTTATTCTAAATTAGGAAGTTGGTTTTGTTGAAAATATTTCACTGCCTGAAGAAAACAACTTGAATTGCCAAAGGGAGAGACATGCGAGTCTCCTGGTGGATCAGCTGATTGTTGGTACAAACCATAAATGCACTCGTGGTAAATCATTAGCTAAAATGATGAACAACCTGTAGACTAGCGTGATGACAAAAAGAGTCTGTGCCTATGTTCCCACAGCCATTTGTTCCCACATTTTCTTTAAACCTGTATAAGATTTTATGATCCTTTCTCCCAGTTTGGTCATCAATTACACCCAACTTGTTATCCAGTAGCAATGGATCACAGTTGGAATGTAGCCTTTGGCTGATCCTGGTGCACCCATCTCTTTGTTTATTGCAAACATTTAATGTAAGTGCACATTGTCCTCTTAAAAATCAAACTAAACTAAGTAGCACAGAGGTGTTGCGTTGATTAGCTTCTGATCAGATCAGTAGAATAAAGTGCAGTGATGGTACTCAAACCATAGTTTGCATTACATCAATGCCCCTGTAAAGTCAACACGAAGAGGGCTGCTCCTGGGTTGCTTGAAGTCACTTTCTAACCCTCGGGTGTCGTCATAGGCTAATGAAGGCTAATGTCCATTTAAAAACAGAATTAGAAAACATATATGAGAAATACAGAATATCATTAAGGGCTTTTTTTCTGTTTTGTTTGAAATTTGTTTTACGTAGATACATTAAGTATGTACATTTTTCCTTTCGATTTTGATTCTTTATGTTGTGATTTGATTCAATATTGATTCAAATGCTTCGATTATCGATTTTCATGCCCCATGTGAACATATGTGGTATGTCACCTCACGTTTTGGAGCAATAAAAATACCCAAACGTCAGACTTTAGAGCCAAAGGATCTGGCTTTATGCTGCTGCTGCTGATTTGGCTGCCATTTTTTTGTTGTTTGGTCTCTGGTGGCCCTCGTCCATGCAACGCAAGTAACACCCACACTCCCCCCATTTGCCAGGAGATGAATTGATTCAGAGGATTTGCTGAATCAATGTATTGAATTGGGCGAGGCAATAATTCAATGCATCGATTCATCAATGTTTTACCCACCCCCTACATGTGTGTATATATGTATGTAAGCATTGAATTCTATTCCATGCATATACTATATGCATATGCATATGCAGCTACAAATGAATGCAACAAATGAACCATACAAAGCAATGACCCACTCCAAATGCAAAGATGACGAAAAAGAGATGAAAAAACTACAAGAAACAGACAAAAGAGGGAGAGCTGCCGCAACAGGCAGTCACTTAGGCTACGTGTTGTTACGTAGAAGTAACATCAACATATGGGATACAGGGCGTCCTGGCTCATACGGCACAGTTGGCAGCTGTTTATTCAAGCCAGATCAAGGTCACTAGCATACAGAGCTTGATGTGTTCATCTTGTGTACCAAAATGATTTCCAGCCTTTAATCATTTGACCTTTAGGTCAAATGATTAAAGTACAAATTTTGCATCAACGCACTGAACAAGCCAACAGTCAAACACTTTGGCTGATAGACACTGTCCAGTATATCCTGAAGTGAAGGAATCTCACCATCATCTTTCTGTGACGTCGTCAGAATCTTTTTTCTAACTGTGTCCAAGTCAGAAACTATCATGTTAAAGAGACTGCTCTCCTTCATTCTGTCACCTCAACATGTTTGTTTGTGTGATTGTTGTGCTCTTTCACTTTTACAGCTCAATCTGATACACTTCACTTTAGCTGAGTTGATAGCTCTCTCTCTGTTTGGGTTTCTGTGAGTGTGTTTAATCTTTATACGGCTCTTATTCCTTCCTGAGCAGCTGGTGGTCGCTGGTTTTGTATACACCTTTGTGTAAGTAGGTTGATGAAAAAGTGGATATTTGAATTCATGTTTGCTGTGTTCTTCATGTTTGTTCAGAGATGTTTCAAGCTGTGTGTGGTGTTGTGTGTCTCTCTTTAATCTTTAAGGTAATGTAAAGGTAAATGTAAAGCATATAACTATCAAAGCAAGCAGAGGGACTGTAATAATGAGCCGCATAAACACATGTAAGAGGTGTTTTATCTTGCTAAATACTTGTTAGTCTGAGAAAAGCAAACTGTAGATGACTCAGGCAGAAGAAGTGGATGTTAGTGATGTAGAGTTAGCTCCTTTTATCAAGTTCAAATGTTTTGAAGATGACGGAGCTTTATTTTTTTTTTAAAACAGAAAGAGCTGCTTTTCTTTCCTCTTATCTTTCCTTTTTCTTTATCTGCTCTGTTCCTACTGCTTTTCCTTCCCAGCTCCTTTTAATTTTCACATTTTTTACTGCAGGTTTTCAGGCCATATTCTACCTAGCTTTTAATAACTCTCAAGTCCTGCCTTTTTCTTTCCTTTTATCCCTCCCTTTCATCCTCTTTCAAATTAAAAGTCGCCTTATCTGGAGGAAATATTGTAAATATTAGCTCAGCATGAGTGGGGAACAGCAATTTGAAAACAGCTCTAAAGCAGAATTAAATGTTTTAGAGACAAATCAGGTGTATCAGTGCATGAAATGACAAAGAGCGCCTCTCTAATGCGTTTCTGTCACTCTCTCCCTCAGGCATGTGGTCCTTCTCTGTGTCTGAGCTGGCCATCCCCGGGGCTGAGATTGGCCGTATCTCTGCTACTGACGCCGACCTTGGAGAGAACGCCAAACTGGACTATACCATCCTGGAGGGGGAGACTGGGGACACATTCAACATCACAGGGGTGAACCAAGAGGCGGTGATCACGCTCAACAAGGTAAGTTTGAGGACAGAGGAGGACAGGAGAGTAACAGATAATTGTTTTATATTGTGTTTAAAACCTGAGTATGAGTGGTTTACTGCACGTTTATTCTAATGTCTGATGTTCTCCTGTGGCTGACAGGCTGTCTGTTAGCTCGCTGCTCTGACTCAGAACAACCTGTAATCATTTCAATAAAAAATAAAACCCAGGATGTTTGGTACAAGTTGGTAATAAACAAAAAAGAAAGCAGGAGATAGGCTCAAATACAATTCGTTGTAAAAGAAGCATCTACCAAATGCTAGATGACACATAAAAAAACACTTGACAGAACTCAGTGTGGTATACACTGTGTTTAAAGCTCCTGACATCAGTTTTTTGCTTGTTGGAAACAGACTGGAATTGATATGAATCATTTTATCTAGCCTAAAGAAATGAACTTTTTTTTTTTTTCTTATAAATATTCACTGTATGAGCAGCATCATGAACAGCTTTGCATTAGGCCCCCTGCTCAAACATTAACTGTTAGCTGCTCACAGGGATGGGGCATGAAGTTTTGAATTATCGAACATATTTAAAATCAAAGCTATATTTTGAATGCTATTGCATTAAAAACACATTTTTTTCATTTTTTTGACTGTTGCATGTCCTAAAGTAGTTTTCTTACTGGAAAGGAGAAGAAGAGCTGTGAGTGCATCAAATTACTAGAGAGAACAAATTAGCAACAGTTCCTTACATGTACTGGTGTAAAGCTGTGAGGTCCAGACAGAGAAAATTACACAGTATGGGCATGACTGTAAAATGTTCACACAAACTCGTCACACTTTTGCGTCACAGAAATATTTGCATGAATGAGCTAAACACTGCAAATGCTCCCTACTCCCAGTACTGGTTAAGGCTACTACCACACAAACAGATGGTTAACACATCCTGTGAAGTGTTTTCTATTACTGTATACACTTGACTCTGAGAGGTGCAAATGAGGAAGTGGTGTCAGAAAAACTGGACAAGATCCTCAGTCAGAAAAAGCTTTCTGGACTTTGGTTAAAGGGGACATATCATGCTTGTTTCTCCTTTTCACTACACCAGACTAGGATGCCTGTAAAGCATTTCTGCCCTCAGTACAAGTCATTTAGTTCCTTCATTGCCCCACAATAGCGTTCTCAATATCCTCATTTTAGGCCATTCTGAAGATCTCGTTGAAACGCTTCGTTTCCAGAATGACCTCCAGTAACCTCGCAACGTCACAGCCCTTTGTGCTCTGATTGGTCAGTTCTATCAGAGGGGCGGAGGAGGTAGAGCCAGGGGGCGGTTTTTGCAGCATGGCAGTATTTACAAGATCGCCATACCGACCAAGCGAGTTTGCTGTTTGCCAAAACTTCACCGTAAGGCATTGATGGCACTAATAAAATGGCAGAGTGTAGGATACGTCCTTTTGTATTGGACCCCGAGTCAGATCTGGACGGTTCTGTAGCTCAGGAGGAAGAAAATCCACCTCGACACAGATCATCTCAGGACGCTTCAGTGTGGTGAGTCAAACCGGTACTGTAACATGTATAGTTTATACGTTTACTCTCGACTCTTGGTGGGTGTATCCCTCGGTGGCGGTTGTGTGACTAACTGACTTCACAGAGGAGGAGCTGCTTTATCAGATTACTCCAATAAAAAGAGAGGATCCTCGTGTCGTCATGAAGGTCGAAATCTCGAATCCAAATGTCAATGACTTATTTTCAGAGGCATCAAATCTCGTCCTAGGATATCAGAAAAAATACAATATCTCATCTTTTGAAAATTCAGGGAGTGAAAGGTCTTGTTTTCAACTTTATTATTTTATATGTAAGTATTAAATCACGGATCAGCATGATATGTCCCCTTTAAACTTCAAACCCACCATTAAAACTTTATGGAGCACGATGATATCATGTTGCTTGCTGCACAGTGGAGTTCTCTGTGGGTTGCTATTATAATGATGAAATATCCAGAAGTAATATACCTTGAAATGCAGTCATACTGTGGAAACATTAACTTTTTTTTACAATACACTAATTTAGCTGTTATCCCTCACACTTATGATGAGGTAAATCTAACCCTTCTCCTCTTTGTCTTCAAGGGTGGAATGAATCAGATGGTCTAAGTCTCAGCTCTCAGTAAATATTTAGCACTGATTATGGAATGCATTACCTGAAGCCAAAATAACTTGAAGTACATTGTCTCACCAAGGTTTTTCCCTCTGGTCTAAATTCTTGCTTGTGTTGTAAGTCACTTTAGACAAAAGCTATTGAAATTTTACAACTGCAGAAGCGTAAAACTAAGTAAACAGAAAAGCTGTCAGTTTTACGTTCCCTCTGTTTGTAATGACAACATGTCACCCAGACTATAAAGTTTACTATAAACTATGGCTACATTATTACCAACCAGAGTAACGCCGTGCTCACATTGGCTCCAGAACGGTTGCAGTCCAGATTCCGTGTGGATTTCCGTGTGGCAAGGTGCCACTCACATCAGCTCCAGATAGAGGCTGCGGCTAGCTCCGGTGCAGGGTGCGGAAAGGGCACTGGCGAGAGTAGAAGCTCACGTGGATTCACGTTCTTGCCTGGACTTTCCGCAAGAACAAGCTTATCGTATTTGCCTGTAACACTGCACGCTTGTGTAGCCTAGTGCTTTTGAAATTGCTATTTCCTTCTACAATGAGTAATTACACAACCCTTTATTCCTCTAATTTTTATTATTTTAAATAACATTAATTTTTTATTTTCTTGTATTATCCTTAAAATAAGGATGGGATATGTCATATAAAAATGGAATGACTTTCCACTTCAAGGATGAGTCTCTCGTCGTCCATTGTTGTTGTCAAAATGAGTGAGTAGATGCTGTGCTGCTCTCTTTTGCGACCTTGTGTCACCGTGTTGTAATGTTTACATTGACTATTAGCGCGACTGTGCTTTCAAAGAAGAGTCAAGTTACATTTTCTTTGTACACCAATTTTGTTTTGAAAAACAACGCATCTTCATGCTACCCGGCAACTCACTTTCTGAAGAGCTCGTCATATTTCATTCAGCTTGACGCAGACCCTCTCTGGCGTCTGGGAAAAATTTACTTCTTGTGGATTCTTTCTGTTGTGCCATACAGCTCCCACAACCAGACTCGCACCCTGCAGGGCTTATGTGAGCCTACAACAGTGATTTTAATGATACGGATTACATGTGGAAGCCACACCAGACCCGCACAGGATTCAGTGTGAGTCTGGGGTAATAGCCTGTGTACCACACACTGACCCTTAAACACAGTTGAAAATACTTCATATAAAATTTATCTAGAGAGCATTTTCAAAACCCAGGGTACTAAGTTTTTTTTTCAGACTCAGAACAACCCCTCATTTATAAAATCAGCAGGTTTTTAAGTGAATAGATATCGAAGCAGTGTGGTCCAAATAAAGGAAATAATGATGATAATCTCTCATGATAAATTGTGTTAGAAAGGAAATTGAACAAACGCTAAATCCGACACCTGATGGAGGGCCTGGAATAGAACATGCACGAGGAGGAGGCTGAAGAATGCAGGAGGAGGGAGCATGATAGAAAAGAGTCCAGGATGCAGGACAGGAGACGAGAGGAGGAGAGGAACAGATGATGAGGGGGAGGAGAGGTGAAGACACTGCTGACGTTGGCAGGTTTATGAGAGGACTTTTTGTCTTTTTTTAATCAACATGATGCCACAAGCCCATTAACCTGGAATAAAACACAAACACAAAAGGTAACAGGAGGATTTCATGAATCACCTCTCATCTGTCAGGATTCTAAAATCTACATTCACCTCACCACCTCTCCTCATTCGACTCCATCAGAGCGTTCTGAAGAGAGTCTGACAAATGAATTTTCTGCTCCATTCACTACAAACCGGCCTCTTCTTCTTTTTTTTATCAATATTTCCATCTGTTTGCACAATGACACACACTGGTATGAAACTCAATCAAAGCATGACGCATCCAAATGCAAATGCTTGCAGCTGCAGAGAGTAACTCCAGGATAAAATGTTGTGACCCGTGTTGTTGAGCTGTTTTGACTGCTGCCTCTCTGCAAAAGCTTTTTAGTACAGAGAATTTGCATGTTCAGAGGGATCAGTGACGCTGTGTTCAGAGTTCAGCCTGCTAATAGTTCCCCTCAGTGTAATACGAGATGATTTCAATTTTAAATGGTCATTCCCTAAGCTGCCTGTCATCTCCAATAATCACATTTATATAAAGATATGTGTGCAGCGGGGGAAGATGAGTGCTGACACCCGTTTATTAGCTGTGCAGCTTGTTAAAGTACAGACGTGTCTCTGTGTCAGGAGGAAAAGGGATGAGGGGCACACATGTAATATAGACCTAAAGGGGGGAGAGGGGTGTGTGTGTGTGGAGGGGGGGTCCTGTGGGGGTAGCATGTCTGAGATAAGATGCTTTCATTTCCAATGAGCCCTGCAGAAGAGGAGCACACGCTTCAAAAACACACGCATGTCTCCATTAATGCTGGCAGCCACCTCTCTGATGTGTAGGGTGTCAGTCATTCATGATATGTGTTCAGTTTTATATGCATTCAGAAGTAGACTGTTTGCTCGCACTAATGTGTGTCAGCATCAAAATCCAGAACATGTCTGTACGTTACACTCAGACTGTTCAATAAGACTGCTGAAGCTCTTTGTTCTCTTGAACTGATGCTTAATTGAGCCACAACAACACAAGCTGCTGGCAGTTGTTATGTCTTCTTCACATGTGCCATAAAGTTCTTTAAAAAAACCATGCAAATGAGCCGTAGCACTGAATGTTCTTTTGTAAGCGAGAAGAGACAAACACTCTAATTTATTTAGACTCAATCCCACACTCACACACCATCCTTGTGCCATAAATATCAGGGATGCATTATTTCAAGTGCACCAAATCCTCAGCCGAAAATAGTCCTCACAAAAAACATAATCCTTTCTGAGGAATGTTTGCTTCAACCGCAGCATTTCAGGCTTTATCCAGGAAACAAAAATATGTTGTTTTTGAGCCATTTAACGATTTTAGTTTACTTATTAACAAACTAGATGTAGGGAACCAACAGGAAGTCAGAGACATGATCAAGGTTTGTAAAAACAAAATGATTGACAGAGTGACAGCCCCCCTGAAGTGAAGCAAAGACATTTAGGGCTCCCCCTTGTGGTTGGTTGTAGCATAAGTCATTAGGTCTCCCGCGCTAAAGCTAACGGATGACAGTTGAAAAATTTAAAATAATTTGCTAAATTCTCTCATAAATAGTTTTTTTTAATGTATCATATTTTTATCTGTTTTTTTTTTTTTTTTTTTTTTTTTTTAATAGAAAAAGCTTAGTTTTCATTTTGTGTTTGATTTTACACACATTTGACTTCTGAGTTCTGACTTGGCTCTAAATGGCTGAATCAGTGAAATATAAGCAGTTTTGGCTTCACTATTTTACAAAAGGAGGGGATGGAAGAAATATGGCTCAAGGAAAAAAAGGGTATTGCAAAAAAAAACATGAATTTTTACTTTCATCTGTTCAGTACAGTCACAAATCACACAACTGTGGGAACAAATCTTTTTTAAATTTATATAAACTGAAAGAAAAAAAAAAGAGACCCACCTGAAACCCACAGACTTGATTGTGTTCACTTTCAAAGAGTGTTTACTGCGATTGGAATGGATTCCAGACAAAACAGAAGCTGCACACACAAATCTTAGATCAAGATAATCAAAACAAGCACAAGCACAAAGATCTCACAAAGAACTCAGCAGAAGATTTGTTGGTATTGCTTTATACTAAGGTCCTGTAATAAGCATTAAGAAGACCTTTATAAGTACTTATAAGATGCTTATTGCAATATTATTTGTTTATAAGACTATATAACTGCTTAATAAGTGTTTAATAAGGTCATTGTAAGGGTTAGGCCCCACAGGTTAGGTTGAGGCATGGGACCCTGAATAGGTTTAGGGGAAGGGCTGGGATGGGGCTCATGAGGGACAAAAGCAGAAGACAAAAAACAAAGAGGCTTAGAGTTAGGTTCCATATAGCTTATAGATTAAGTTGTCTTATAGTAACTATTACAATGAGCTTATTAAATCCCTTTTTAAGCACTTATATATTCTTATAAACAAATAATGTTAATAAGCATCTTATAAGTACTTACAAAGGTCTTATTAATGCTTATTACAGGACCTTGATATGAAGCGTTCCCGATTTGTTTTATACAATTAGGTCCCCAGTTCCCTGAATGTTCAAACTATACCCCAAAAAAGTCAATATACAGGTAACAGTCCACGTTTGCAGTTTTTTTACGAGATTCCCAGATTTAAGATGCTGTAACAAGCAACATGTTGTTTTGTGTCATGCCTCAAGTACTCCAGATACATTTGCAGTCCGGCTCGTGTTGACTGTCTCCTTTAACTCACACCAGCCGCATGTTCAGCCTGGCAAGCCACATGACTGACAGACAGCTGCAGTCGCGAGACCAAGGAGTTCACCTTCCACAACTCCCGTAATAAGCCTCTCTTCATTCATGGGCTGTAAAACCTCAAACATGTCAACTCCTGATCTGGCTCTGCTCATTGTGTCAGTTTATTGTCATAGTCAAGCTAAGTTTGATCTGGTTTTGACCCGGTTGGTTTTATTTTGGAAGTCACTGGGTGTTTTTAAGTAGTGTCCATGCATTACCCCCTGTCCCACTTGATTTTACTTTCGGTGAACTGAGCATCACAGCTCCAACAGCCTGCAAAAATGCTGTGTATAGCTGCAACCTGCTGGACCAGCCACTGAGCTGGACCGCAATAGAGTGGACATAGTGTAAGTTGTCACAGTGACTTGATAGAAAGCTATTTGATCCGGTGCCGTGACTGGGAGACATGTTTGGTGTATATCAGTCGTCAGAAGTGACAAGAGGTTTTAAGATGTCACATCGCACCTTTAGAGGATGCATATTACGCCTGTATGAGATTCTTTCCCAAACTTGGCTCAAACATTTGCAGTTAAAGTTTGCTCAGACTTCAAATGAGTAAGAGAAACTTTCCATTTGCAGCAAACGGAGCCAAAATAATTGTGATTAATACAACTGGTACATCCAGACTAAAATCTTAAACATCTTTGGACTGAAGTAGGAGCCAGTCAACTTATCCATCAACCATAGTTTAATCACAAATCCAGTCCTTTCAGTCAGTCTGTGGATGTCTGTGCAGATTTATAACACTGTCTCGCTGCTCTGTAGTGGAAGACTTTCTAGAACAGTTTCACTGCTGTCAAGTGAAAACTGCAACTTCAAATTTGGCAGGTTTCATTTTTTGAGAACAAATCCCATAATGTTCTTTGAAAACTTCTCAAAAATGTTCCTGAAGTTTCTGAAAGGCTTCCAAAAAGCGTGCAGAGATGCAATCTGCACAGAATGGCATCATTTTGGCAAAAATCTATCAAGATATTCAAAAGCCACCTGTGAGTGTAGTGAGTCTCTGCAGTGTGCTCAGGCATCCGGGCATGTGCTCTTGAAGTCAGGTAGTGGTGCATTCTGGTGTTTGTGAATTTATCACTGTGTCAGTCTTTAGCCCTGGGTTTGTTAAAAACAATCCGCACCTGGAGGAGGTGTGTGGAGCTGGATTTCCAAGACCGGTGTGAGCTGCTTTGAAGAGAAGCAGGGAGGCAGGGAGAGGGGCTGGGAGATGCAAGAAGAAAGACATCGAAGGCGAGGACCCAGGAATGAAGGAAAGAGAGAACGGATGAAATAAAAAGAGAGGAGCCAAGAGAGAGCAGTGTTAAAATGAGGTCCTGGGAGGCAGTGACAGCAGAGAGAGCGGGATAATAAGGGAGTAAGAGAACGAAGGAACTAGAGAAAGACATGCAAAGACAGAGGCAGAGACGGCATGAGCTGCAGAATCACTGACAGCTAGAGAGAGAAATTAGCACAGCAAGACTCAGAGGAACAGGGAGGTAGAAATTTTCATCCAGGAAGAAAAAAATATTCAAAATCTTGGCGTTGGGGAAGGAGGCAGCATGGCAACAAGAAGACAGAAAGAGGAAGTGAGTGGAAAAAAGAGCAACCTGCAGGGTGTAAGAAGGAGACACTGATCAATTCAACATGTTGTGGGTAAATAACATGTAAACAAATACAGTAAACACCTTCCTCCCTCAGTAATTCCTCCCCTTGGATTCAGCCTCAGCGATCTGAAAGATGCAAACAAAACGTGCAATTAGTAATTCAACATGGCCTCCTTCGTGTCGCTTTGTGCAGCTCTAATCCCCCTACAAAGGCGCCACAAGAGGTGCAGACACAGATTAAAACCTGGATTGCTGCTTTGGGTAAATTACTGAAACTGAAGACACGCAGGTTACATGCAGATTTGCATTTGAAGCCTGTGAGCTCAGCGCAACAGTGATTGAATATTTTACAGATGCTGCCAGGCAACATTTCAGAAGTCAGCTGGAGCCTGAGTGTTGTTGGGATTTGATGTAAAGGTGGGTGAGCTGTGTTGAACTCATTTATTCCATGAATAAAAAAGGTGTGATGGGATGAGTCAGAGATTTACTTTGAGGGAATTGACAAATATCAATTAAATAAATATATAAAATTCATTATTCATTACCCCATTGCCTTGTATCTGTTAAAATGTTGTCTTGAACAAAGAAAAGTAGTAGTTCAAGAAAAAAGAAGAAGATCTGCTCTCCTTTCATTTTCTTCTAAACAAACACACACCTCATTGAGAGTCACATCCTTGCAACAGTGGGTTCGGGTGCTCATGGGAAATGGAGTCTTTATCTTGAGTAAACACTAGCTTTTTTAGATAGCCCTCACAGCACCTTTAACTTTGATCTTCTTTTCTAAAGTATCAAGCCACAGAAACATGTTAAGCTGCTGTACAGAACAAGGTTTTATCACCAATTTCTGCATTGACAAATAATAGCAACTACTTCTATCGAATCAAAATGCTTGCTCTATGAAAAAAGAAAAAAAAAAACCCAGAGTAGCTTACAGAGGCATGCTTTTTTCATTAAAATGTATGTGTGCACATGTTTTGGGGGCATTAAAAACTACACACATGCCAGACGATTTCTAGATTCCGACGGCTTTAACACTGAAGAATTCTAACAGGCTGGCGAGATGATCTGCGTGCCCCTGGAGGAGGAAGGATATCCGAGCGGAACAATTTGTGTTTCCACAGTCGGCCTTGACCTTGCCGGTCATTTTGCTGCTGTGGGCTGAATCTCTTTAACCATAGATCTTAGATGCACACTCACAGGAGACTCACACGCACACCTGCATGAGTACCAATAAACCACATGGAGAGATCTACAGTACACAGCGGCACACATCAATATTACACAGTTGACCTTGCTGCTCCCTGTGTTTAAAGGGAGAGGAACGAGGGAAAACAGCCGCAAAAAGCTGCAAGATTGCTCATTTAAAACCTGACACAAGGGATGCTGCTCATCTCCACCTCAGAATGATGTGTCAGATGGGAGGTGGGTGTGAGATGGAGCTGTGGTGGTGGTGTTGGTGGGGGGTTAACAGCCGCAGATTAGTAAATCGAGTCAATAGGGAGAGCTGGAGGACGGAGATGGGAGCGAAAATCAGGCAGAGGGAGAGAGTGAATACAACATGACAAAATGGAGAAGGCAAACAGAGAATCAGACAGGGAAGAGCGTGGAAGAAGTGGTTATTAGCAGTGGGAGGGAGAGCGTGGTGAAGCTGCGGTTAGGCAGGGGGGGGTTACCCGGGGACGGGAAGCCGAGAGAGAAGCTGGGTCATTAACAGCCTGCAAGTCAGGGGGCCAAGTGAAGCCGCCTGCTGCTTATCACTGCTTATTTACTGTCAGGCCCACAGAGACCCCCAGCAAGAAAAGACTTCTCTCTGTCCCCCATTCTCCCCCTTTTCTCCTCCCGCTTTCACCCTGTACCCTCCCCCTGCTCTCTGTCTCTCTGCATTCTGTTGCTCTCTGACTGTCTGATCTCCACACACACACACACACACACACACACACACACACACACACACAAAAAAAAATATGTAGAGCAGCAGGACACTAAAGTTAAACCACACATACACACACTCCTCACCCTATCTCTCCCCTCCTCCCCTCGTCTCCCTCGCTCTTTACTCTGGTTTGTGTCTGGAGGCCAAATCAGACTGTGCGTGTGCAGTTTGTCTGTTGCTCTGACTCAGCCTCATTGCTTTATTCTAATTCAGACATGAAACCAAACATAGAAAGACATGAAAAACACACTCACATGGATGACTTAATGTGTAATTAGTTTGCTTAATTCTCTCTTTTGGGATTCTTTTTAATTCTACTTTTTGACCTTCACATCCTTGACCCTCTATGCTCCACTTTCACTTATTTACTTAACACATATCACTCTTAATGAATGTACATATTGCAGCTAATAGATTTTTGATACAGCGTGTGAACAAGGCCACAGAGTAAGCAGCAGGTAATTGCAGAATTAGCATAACACAGTTATAGTACAGCAGAGTGCAGCTGCCCCTTGCTCTGCAGCAGTGCCCCCTAATGGCCAGAAGGTGACACCGGCTGTGGATCAAGGTTTATGGCTGAGAAATCAATACTCTAATCACATGCTATCCAACAGCTACGATGCAGAGCGCTTATCAGAGAAGGAATAGACACTGAGGGTCATGCTGAGTTTATGGTGCTTAACATGCAAATCTAACATGTGATGATTCAGTGGCTGCTCTGTGTTTCAGTTTGGGATGCAGAAGAGAAACTTTCACAACAAACTCACATTAAACCTGATTTCACAACACCTCATTACACACACATGCTAAATTTAGCAGCATGTGTTTAAGAAGATGAGATCACTAGGTGCAACAGGAGGCATGTCTCTACATCATTAATATGAACCCGGCGGTACCACTACGCAGGAGGTGTCCCTTTTGAGGTGTGTTTTCAGGGCTCCTCTGAGCTGTGTAAGCCTGCTATTTGTGCGCCTTTTCATTCCTCTTACCTGGGGGACAAGCTAGCTCACGCGTGTGTCAGTTTGCTAGTTATTATTTCCATATGCTCTCACTTAAAACGGCTGGCTAATCCTCGGTCACACGCCAGCAGCGCGCCCAGGATTATCTGTGTTTGTTTTCTCACGCGGAGGAGAGATTGTGTTAATCTCCTCAGAGGGAAAAAGAGAGAGAGAGAGAGATGGAGAGAAAAAAAGAGGAAAAAAAGAGACCAATGTCTTGCACATAAGTTGGAAAAAAGAAGACATGGGACATCTGAGAGTGAAATAAGAGAGAAGACAAGAGACAAGTGACAGAGGGAAGAGAAGGCGGCAGAGGAAGAACAAAGTCAAAAGAGGAGATTTAGAAGAAGCTTTGTTCTCTCAACTCTGCAGTTGTGCTTGTTGGCAGAAATGTCCAAAGCTGCGTTTGTCATCAGACAAATGTGATGTATGATCTTGATTTAGAATGCATGAAATCAAGAAAGGACTCAAGCTGCCAAGGACAGCAGGGCACTGAAAACACACAAGCATGAACACCACAGATCACACACATACACACTTGTAGGGGAGGAAGCGTGTGCAGAGTTTTACATTTGAATCTCCTTATTTCACATCATTACAGAACAGCCAAGGAGAAGCACCACCTCTATGATTTAAAGCTCTGCCCTACAGTGATGCACAGCCACCCTAATGCACGCACACACATACACACACTCTCTCAGTGGAGCGTGTGTGCCTATGGGTCGGGCTCTTTGGGTACAGATGTATTATGTATCGCCAGTCTTGCATGCAGGTTAGCTAATTAATTTCTGCTAACTGTGAAGCGAATTTAAAAGGGAAATTGTATGGAGGAATTTGAATTTCAAAACGGACTGTGGGAGCACGGCAACGTGGGACAGGAGAAGGTTACACTTGTAGAGTGTGTAGATGTGAGTAAGGAGGGCAACATTAACTTATGATAAAGTAGTGTGTAAACCTGTTATATGGCTGTGAAGTCTGCTCTAAGTGTTGAGTCAACATTGTTCTTGGTAAGTAGAGACTGAGGGAGAAGATGCTGAAGTTGGTGGCACATCCTCAAACTTTGCAACTGAAAACAGATGCTTGAGTTCAGAGGTCCACATGAAACCTCTTCTTTGACATTTGATCATCTCGGGCACAACTTAGCTCAAAAGTGACAGAAAAAGCTGGAACAGTTCAGTGTCTGCCAGGACTGAATAAATCTTTAAAATGTGCAACAGGCTATTCAAGGTACAGAGTCACAAACAGTGGAAGTGGTTACCATGGCTGGCATTACTTCACCTGCTGGTTTGTGCCACTTTGCAGCCCCAAGAGTGCCACCTTGGCTGCTGCTACTTTCTTTTTGGAGGCAGAGTTGATTTGTGGAGGGGATGGATACCCAATCCTGCACCTTGATCCTGGTTGGCAGTTTGTCACAGCAGTGACAACAGGTAACAAAGCTCCAAATCAGACCCTGATTCATCATACTTTAAGTCCAGATGGGATCATAATTCACTAAATGCACGTTTTCCACGACAGACACCATAAGCTCATTAGTAAAAATTTTAATGAGGTAATGAATCAATTAGAAAGTAGGGTCATTTTATGGTAAATGAACAGTCAGTCTTTTTTCTGAAACCAGCTCAAGCCCTGCAGGCCATTATGGGTAATGCAGTTTTAATACTCCGATGCTCCAGTGTTTTTCCTGGGTTTATACACAAATGTGATTCCATATGTTTACAGCCTTGGTGAAGGGGCGAAGTTGTCAGCATCAGGGGGCAAATGAGCACGAGGAGAAATGTGGACCTGACGATGTACAAATGACATCCTGTTATGTAAATTAGACATAAGGAAAATAAAATTAACTCGACTTCCGGGGGTGGAGGGTGCCTATGTTTGGGTGGGCCATCCCACCCATATAATGGTAGGGGAATCACTGTGCTTCATTGAAGCTACATTCACTTCCTGTGTTCAGACAATTGTTCTGTTTGCCCATTAAAGAAGAAGCCTGTAGCATTTTAATGAGGTATCAAATACACCTATTCAATCTTGGAGTTCATTGAATTTGGTCTGACATCATTCACAACATTATTCATGAGGGACGGGCAACTGAATGAGGCTTTAAGCATGACCATCTGTAAGTATGGGGGGCTTTAGGCTGAGACTTTTCCTAAGTTATTTTTCCCTGCTTCAGTCTGGCTAGCAGCATACACTGTCTGGTCAAAAAAAGGTTGCCACGAAAAGAAGGTCACTAATATTTTGTTGGACCACCTTTAGCTTTGATTATGGCACAAAGTTGCTGTGGCATTTTTTTGGTAAGCTTCTGCAATGTCATAAGATTTATTTCCATCCAGTGTTGCATTTATTTACTTCACCAAGATCTTGCATTGATGATGGTAGAGTTTGACTGCTGTCATTCAGCAATCAGTAAGGCTAACTGAAAAAAAAAGGCTTCAGTTTGCCAGGGAGCATAAAGATTGGACTCTGGAGCAATGGAAGAAGCTCGTGTGGTTTGATGAGTCTACATTTACCCTGTTCCAGAGTGATGGGCCATCAGGGTAAGAAGAGAGGCAGATGAAGTGATCACCCATTTTTCCTAGTGCCTACTGTCCAAGCCTGTGAGGGCAGTGCTATGATCTGGGGTTGGTGCAGTTGGTCAGGTCTAGGTTCAGCAACAGTCTGTGCTCAGAGAATGAGGTCAGCTGACTACCTGAATATACTGAATGACCAGGTTATTCCATCAACGGGTTTTTCTTCCCTGATGGCACGCCCATATTCCAAGATGACAATGCCAGGATTCATTGGCTCAAATTTTGAAAGAGTGTTTCAGGGAGCATGAGACATCATTTTCACACATGAATTGGCCACCAAAGAGTCCAGACCTTAACCCCATTGAGAATCTTTGGGATGTGCTGGAGGAGGTTTTGCGCAGCGGTCAGACTCTACCATCATCAATGAAAGATCTTGGTGAAAAATGAATGCAACACTGGATGGAAATATATCTTGTGACATTGCAGAAGCTTGTTTCAGCTTACTGAAACAATGCCACAGTAAATATGTGCCGTAATCAAAGCTGAAAGCAGTCCAACAAAATAGTTGAGTGTGTGACCTTTTCTTTGGCCCGGCAGTGTATTTGTAAATGCAGATGTTATTTTCAAAAATAAAAGTTGTCCTCAACTGTTTGCAACAAACAAACAAAAACAAAATCCTGTCCATTCATCAGATGTAAAGGAATATTTTTTTTCTGTCTTCATGAAAGCACGGAAGTGGTTGGAAATGACCTCATAAGTATGTCAGAGCATTAGGTGGTGACACTGTGTGATCAGGCTCCCTCTACGAACACCATGGAAGAATATTTTGACCATGCTTGTTGAGCATTCTAAAAGTGTGGTAACTGTAGTTGGCATTCTTTGAACTTTGAACTGTTATATGGAGGGACACTATTGAGAATAAAATGATGTCCCCATGTTGCAGTATGATAAAGAACAGCTGGGTTTTGCTGTAAACATACAATCCATCCAAGCTGGATCTAACAGATGTCAGCATATTCTAATATTACTTTTTGCTTTCAACACAAACAGAGGTAAATCTCTACCTTGGAAGATTATTAAGAAAAAACATCATTCATCAGTGACCTTAAACTCTGTTGACCAAAGGCAGAAAACCTACATTTTCAAAAACACCAGCAGAGGTGTAACCTTGCAGAGCAGACGGACCTCCCTGATTCAGTTTCTGAACTCCTGCAGGTCCATCTTGAAAGGCTCCAATGACCAACGATTTCACTCGGCTAAATTCTAACCCAATCAGGGAAAAGAGGCGGGAGCTGTGGGAGCAGACGTGACGTCAGCAGACTTTCATACTTGTCAGCGTTCCTTTGATTCTTAAGTTAAATTTATAAAAACGGAAGCTGTCGTCTAACGCCTTTTTCACAGCTGTTTATCGTGATTCAGTAGTTGTTTATCTTTTGTTTCTTTGAAGTATCGGCTCACATAAGCGACGTCATACTGTGGCTTGATGTGGATTGGTCCGTGGTGAGTGTGTTAATCAGAACGGTCGTCCAATCACCAGCTGCGGATTTTTTTTTTAAGTCCCGCCTCTGAAAACAAATCGGAAGAGCTGCTACCCAGATGCACTTGTGAAATAATTCTGTGGCGGATACATGAAACTGTTCGTCTGGCGTGTCAGGTTAGCAGAGGTGTGGACCAGGTGTCAATCTGTTATCACATCCCCTTTACATCCTTAACACAGCCCCTGTAACGCGTGTGTGTGTGTGTGTGTGTGTGTGTGTGTGTGTGTGTGTGTGTGTGTGTGTGTGTGTGTGTGTGTGTGTGTGTGTGTGTGTGTGTGTGTGTGTATATGTGGGAGTGTGTTAGAGTGTTACATTAACTATCAGAACTCTTAGCAGTAGTGTTCACCTGTTCCAACACTTTCACAAAAACAGGAAACATGGAGAAAAAGTGAGGTGCAGAGTGAAAAGTGTCTCCTGTACGGTGGAGAGAGGGAGAAGAATGAGTGTGTGTGGTGTGGTTTGTCAAAGCTGGAGCCATGTTGCACACACTCGGGGGGAAAGATTGGGTGGAGGTTGGTTCTGAGGGTGGTGGGTGATGGAGTGTGTGATGCAGAAAAGGAGGGGGACCGGAGTGATGGAGTGTTGGATTGAGGGAGGGTGGGGGGGGGTGATGAGTGTGTGTTCACAGTGTAAGTGACACCTCTCGTCCTCAGACAGATTGTCTCTCTCACCCGGTAACAGGGACCCTGTTAGAGAGCCCTCTCCCTCCTCTATCCACCTAAGCCCCCTTCCACACACACTCCGTTGCTTTTCCCCCACATACAATTCTTCTCGTTTATTTATTTTCCCGTAGAAATATACCCTAAATTGCCTCCGTCTCCAAGTCTTTCAATTCACCCTTTTCTCTGCATTATTTCTAATCAATCTTCACCTCTTTCTAAACTGCTGATTTTCTGTAGAGCAGTTTAAGTCTGGTTTACAGCTCAGGGAGAAGGAGGGGGAAAATGAAGAAATAGAAAAAGAGAGATCAGAAAGGAAGGAGAGAGCTTGAGCGAGAGGATATCAATATTCCCACTGCCGCTGGGATCCTCAGAATGATTTTTTTTTTGCCTGTTTGAATCTGACATTGAATATTCAGCCTAGTCATTGAGCTTATTTATTCTCTGTTCAACATAAGTCTGTGTGCCAATCACACCCAGATGATTCAAACACACTCTCACTTTAGGCTCACACATAACAGCAGAGGATCTGAGGATACATGGGCCCAGAAGAACCACTTGTACTCACACACGCACACAGGTATTTTGAGCCAGACCCAAACGTGTTGCTGTCCTGAAATTTCATCAACAGCCAGGGTTTTATCTGTGTCTGTGAGACATTGATGTTTGTGATTACCTCTGTGTGCATCTGCCCTCGCTAACAATCATCCCTGCAAACCCGATCAGAGGCTGTCAACACTCAGGTGGGAGTGAGGCACACAATGACACAGACGCCTCAGACAAATAGGCTTCATAACTTCTTTGTAACAAACAATCACTCAAGCCTGAGCTCTGATCCTGAATGAAATACCCCCTTCCTGTGCAACTACAAAGATACAAATGTGTTTTAAATGTGTGCATTCTTTGTTACATGAGATAGCGCTTTAGCTGGCAGCCAGGGCTTATTTTTTTGTTCTGCTTCAACAGATTGATAAAGAAACCCACAGTGTTTGGCAAGCTACTTGTAATATTTTGTGAGCCAGAGTACTGGTAGCTCAACATTGAATCAAGCTTCACACTGGACTCAAATCTTGGTAGATAGCCCCGCTAGCCAATTCAGCTTTGCCAGTTACAGGTATGTCAACCTCAAACAGGAGTAGAAACAGAAATGTTTTCAATAAAAAATGGTAAACTACTGTTGTTGTGTTGTTTTAGCTGTTCTAAGGTAATGCTTATGGGCGTCTGAAAATGCAAATCTTTGAGAGCAGGTTCCAGTGTAAATAAGCAATACATGGATTCTCTGAAAACAGTGATGCCACAGCCTCATTTGCACATACATATTACATTTCCCATCAAGCTAAGCTGTATTTATGCTGCTGACCCAGACAAAGGAAATGTATGAAATGGACATGTAGCTACTTGTATTAGGGAAATTTATCACGCAGAGATAGACCAAGTTATAGTTTCAAGAGTGCAATAATCATAGTCCTTGTGTTTGTTTGTACCACTCTGTTGTAGGGAAGCATTATGCACAGGCAGGTTCTTTGGTGGCATTTCATTTTAAAGTGCCAGCTACTCATCTGGCAAGCGTACACCAGAGTATTAGTCTTCATTTTGTTGTCATGGGGAAAGACTTGTTTTAAGTAGGGCTGCTGTCGTGTAACCAAAACCAAAGAGGCATGGTGTTCAATCCAAGCCTTCCCACCTCTGTTCCAGGACTGGAGGTTGTAACAGCTGCAACACAGGAAGGGATCACAGCTAGCTGGAAGAGACAGGTCAGAACAGCAGTCTGTGTGTGTGTGTGTGTGTGTGTGTGTGTGTGTGTGTGTGTGTGTGTGTGTGTGTGTGTGTGTGTGTGTGTGTATGTGTGTGTGTGTGTGTGTGTGTGACTGTTTACCTCCTGTGCTTCCCAAGCACCATTATACAATGTGGAGTTTCACACTTGGATACTAATATTACCCCACTGTGTGTGATCAATGTTGAGGTATAAAGGTGTGATGGTATGCTGCTTTGTTACAGCACTGTTTGCAGACACAATATAAAAGGAGTTGTAGCTAAGAAAAGCAAGTTGAGATACTAAAATACAGCAAAAGCCACCTCTACATTAAAAATCATTTGACATTAAATCAGTTCTGATTAATGTTTAGTACTTGTATAAATATTAATAGTCAAAGCTACAGCTTCTCTACTAAACCTCACATACAGGGCATTAACTGTATATAGAGTGGACAGCGTGGCTCCGCTATTTACCATTGTACGGTTTTGAAGCCAAAATTTGAAGCCAATGGCGCAGCCATCGTAGCAGTTGTGCAGCCAGAGTCTGCACAGTAGGGACTGTGAGGGATTCTGGGAGAATCTGAGTGGAGCCATGTGACAAAAGTAATAATTGTTTTTTTTTCTTTCCAAAGTTAATCACTATTGGCTCTACCTCTCAACACATTATACAATCCCTGAAAAAAATTCACAAGAAAGGCAGCAGTCAATCATTAAAATGTGACATTAATTCTCGTGTTTAGCCTCTTATAAGTAATGAAATGGAAACTTTAGAAAATAGGAAGACTTGAATACAAGACATTTTTCCACGAGGTGTATTGATTTTTTAAAGTTTCACCACAGCTCATCTGGATTGACTGGAGAGACAGATTTTTTTGACCCACATTGCAGTCAGCCACCAGGGGGAGCAGTTTCTTGTGCCAACCTCACTTTGAACTGAGCAAGATGACGTCCATTTTTTTTTAATATATATACTCTATGGTACAAGGCAGATCTTACCTTCTTCATGCTTTGTAGTCAGCTGATGACAAGTGACTAACTTGTGTTTCAAACAGAGCTTGTGATCATCAGAAGTGGAAATTCTGTTACAAACACTCACCTGTATGAGCGTTATCAGGTCATTCTGAATCACAGCTATGGCACAGCAACTGAAAAGCTAACTTCTTTTTTTATTAGGCCATTTCCATTTTTTTTTTTTTTTATGTCATTTAAACAACATATGTAAGAGACAAATAGCCATCATTATTGCTTTCAGAATGATCGTTATCTTGTTAAAAAGTAAAAGACAACTTGTGTTACACCACCTCTAGGAGGGGGTATTGTGCTTTTCTTTCAGGGCTTTGTTCTATCCACTCAGTACCCTTGAAGAAGCTTTATGCTTTACAGTTAACAAATAAAAAAAGAAGAAGAAAAGAGGCACCAAAAGCTATTTTTCTCACACTGTTTTTTTTTTTTTTTTTTTTTTTTTTTTTTGTTGTTGTTGTTGTTGTTTGTTTGTTTGTTTTTAGAACGCCCTTATATCATCCTCTGTTTGAAGCACTTGGTTTCAGCTGCTGTCTCTTTAAGGCTCCCTGCTCAACAAACCCCCTTCCCTCTGACTGGCAGCAGGTCTCAAGAAGATCTTTTTCTATTTCTGTAATGGACCTGTTTGATCAGTTTACTGACAGGTTCAGTGATTTTCACAACACATGAACATGTAGTGCTCTGAGAATCTGCATGCTTAGTATAGGTATTCATTATTGCTACTTTATACCCATGTTTCGAATAGTGTATGGAAAAGCATACCTCCTCTTTAAACTAAGCTGGGGGCTTTAGTTGGAAAACCGACAATACACTGGCACACATAGTTTTTCTCACACTTGACTATAGAAAATAGAACAGTGTACACAAACCTTTCCGTAACTCTACACTCCCCTTAAATTCTGGAGGAGGAATTTGCTGCTCACTGTTTGGTAATTGAGTCAAAAAGAGCACAGAGCTGGCCAGCAGCTGACTCAATACTTGAATTTGGACAAAAGACGGTTTTGTCAGTTACCTGTCATTGGCTGACCCAGCATTTGACCCAGCTGCTGGGCTTTTATAAAATGCCCAACCTTTCTGGAAATAACCCAAAAAGATAACCTAACCTGGGGTTTGGGTGAAAAAAAAAAAAAAAAAAAAAATCTCAGTGCAAACATAAGAGTTTATCTCAGACTGCACAGTTTTCTTAAAAACACAACATTTTAAAAGACATTACAAATAAAATGCAGTAAGAGCTTAAAATTAATATAGTAACTGTAATAGAAAGCGTAGGCTGACACTTCAGCTCTTTATACCTACCCATTTAACAAAACATATAGTTTTCATTGTCAGGTTTTCATTGTGACAGCGGAGATGATACACAAGGGTTTAATTTCCAGTTCCAAGGGCTTTCTCTGCAGTTATGTCTTGGAAAAAACTGATGGTATTTGGAGATATGAGTCGACATGGCAACAAGAAAACCAGCATTATTCCAAGTCCAAATCTGTTTCCCACATTACCATCAAACAAGTTTGTCCAAGTTTCACTCCTACAATGTTTAACAGGGTCTGAGACAACTCCTACTAACATGCTCGTAACACAACAAAGCACACCTGAACATGCCAGGTATCCACCAACACAGCTCCATATGTAATGCCAACACTGCTGCACAGTGACAGAGAACTACACAATGTTGAATGCGAATACCGAGATAACCACTTCCCTGTTGTATCTGTGCTACATGTAGATAGCAGGGCTAATCTCACATGCCTCCTACATGTGCATCAACACATTCAACAGCACATGTTCTGAATCTTACAGCTATTCATCCTGCAGTCTGAGCTTAAGAAGAATACTCCATCAACCCTCAGCTATGTCTGTCATGTACTCTCTTCAGTGTCAAAGCTCTCCAGAATCCTTTCAGCATCAAGAAGCTCATTGGCAACACCGCAACATCAACACCTCAAGAACATCTTTTCCTACTTCACACAAAAATCCCGGCATCTAAGCATCCACCCACAGCAGCCTTCAAAGTCTACTTCAAATATCCCAAATGCACAGCATGTAAGGTAACCATGGTTTTACTTTGGCTTGTTTAGGATGCTACCATCTCAAGGCCTTGGAAGCTTTTGGAATTATTCATTGCTTACTATCTCTCTGCTTTTGATCAGTAATTTGGAAGTCAGATGTGGAAAATTCGCAGTGAAAATTGGACCAAGTGAAAACACTGACAAGATGTGATATTTGTAACTGAGGCATAGACTGCAGTCTTGAAAAGTCAGATTTGAATTCACTGTAATTAATTTTAAAAGAGGGAGTTCTGCTGTCATAGTATGCTGTTATCTGGTGTAACAGTTCAACCTCAAATGGGATTTTGATCACATTTAAAAAATTGAACTATAGCAGGCATACAGAAGTCAAGGTAACAAGTAAAAACAACACGTTTGTTTTCTGTGTAAAGCTTCTGTGAGAAGTTTTTAGTTGGTCATGAAGCACACAAAAATCTGCCTATAATAGCTAACAAGATCATAAGCAAAATGTAAACTATTTTTTATGGTTGTTTGAAGCTACTGGTAGCAATGCTGTACAAGTTGTACATTCTCCATGGCAAAGGATTATCTAAAAGTGGTTTGGACCACATGAAATTTCCCCAAGAACTACAGACTTTTGAGGAACAATGTGCTTTTCAACTAAAGGAACTCGGGGCTAGTGGAGCACCCACAGTGTTTTATTTCACCCTCTGTCCACAATAACATGACACACAGCTTTGATTCACTTGTGTTTGATACTCTTGAAGAATCATCTTCTTTGAGCCTGATAGTGTGAATGTGGCTCTGTCAGCTCCTGGTTTTACAGTTTAAAGAGTGACCCTGTAAAATGGAGACCATCAGCTGAATGTGTCAGTGTATATCAAGTTTTTGACAGCTGTAAAAACACAAGGAGAAGTCCTCGGGTATAAAAATATGCATTTACATTCAAAACATTCTCATCAGATAAATATTAAATGATATTCTAAAACCGTTTAAGCAGTGGCGTGGTGTGGGGATTTTTTTTTGAGGAAGCCAAGTGAGACAAAGCCTCTAATCTGTATGTTTTTTAGGGAGTGGGGTACATAAAAGACTATGTTACAGCTTGTGTATATCGCTATTTCATGTAATGGAATGACCTGTTAAGAGTGCCCAGTGAGCGCTCATTTTACTTGCACAAACTTGTTATGAAAACAACATTTTGAACACCAACAGACGCCCTTTCACTCTCCCATCCTCAGTCACTCATTCACACACGTACATTGTCCTCTTGACTTAGCCTAAACATCTTATTGATTCACTCAATGGCCCACTCAAATGCACAACCGGCCGCTTCATGCACACTGCAAATGTGCTAATCTCCCTAATTTCATTCAGTGGCTTGATGATGATGATACTGTGATTTGATTGGCTTCCCTTGACACTGTCTTGGCCAATCACAGGTGAGCAGTGTCATAACTGCAGCCTCATCTGATTGGTTAATCATTCTTGTTTTTTTTCACCAAGGGACGCCAACTCAGCTTGGCCTCCTTGTGGACAACAGTGTGCAATATCCTATTTTCACCAATCATAACATTTAGGAGGGTGCTGTTTTACACATCGTAACATGCTCAATAAGTAGAGGAGAAAAATAAGGAAGAGATGACAGTGATGAAACACAGATGAATTATCAAAACTGTTAAAAGGAGTATTTTCATTAAATCATAGCTACAGTCTAAAAAAAGAGAGGAAGCATGGCTCCCCTTGGCCTCCGGGAGAAAATGTCACTGCGTTTAAGATACATGCTTCTCCCAAAAGTTGCCAACCAAGGACGCTCTTTAAGACAAAACACTGGTTGATCTTCACTGTTTTTGTGCTTTAGATGGCTCATATCGACTGATCTTTCACCAGAGAAACGGTTACAAAAAGTCTAAAAAAAGTGTTAAGAAGAGAACAAGCCCGAAATAGGCTTTTTAAAATAGCTTAGCCTCTACCACTTGTTTCCTTTCAAGTGTTAATGCGACAAATATACAAGCTGAATATCCTCGATGCTTACAGGCTAACCGCTGCCCTGCACAAAAGGATCCTACCCTGTATTCACCTTCTATGGCGTAGTCTTCGCTAAATAGCCTTCATCATTGTGTTACTAACCTCCACCGGTCTGGTGTTGTAGAACAATTGCATATCTTTTTTCTTCAAACGTCATTGGTCTGATAATCTTACGGTATTTAAGGCCACATTGGAAATGCAAGTAACAGTGGAACCATTTTGTTCCTGGAAGAGTGGTTATTTATGCCTCATCTACAATGCCAGTTCAGTCATTTGACAGGGACTGGACTGCAGCCAGTAGTACTGCTCTTATTTCTGTCTATGTAACCTGATTATTTTAAAAGAGGAATCCATTATTATTATAATCATTACTGTTGTTTCATTGCTGACACAGGGTACAACAGCACTGAGATGACTGTTTACCTCCTAACAGCCAGGTGTTCTGGAGTCAGTAATAATAATAATTATACATTAATTAACATTAGAGCAGATAATGTTTGTCAGCTGTTTTTAATGAATCACACTTCACACTCTTGGTCCTCTGATGCATGAGGAAAAAATAAAGCTACATGCACATGGGACAAAAAGGATGATCTATGGTAACCTGCAAGTGCAGGACTTTTTTCCAGTTTTTAGAGTAGAGTTGGTTGAGTTGGTGGGGTGAAGTAAAAAGTAGGTTGTGCTTATCACTGTTGACTGCTATATGCTGCTTTGGCCTGTTTTATAAAAGCAATATCCTTCCCAAGGTCAAGACGTGCTGAATATCAACAGTGCTGTGATTATCGTCGCCACTCATGCTGAGACCTTGTGCTTCTGACACCATCACTGCATTTTATTTGAAACTGCCACAAACATCTTCCAGATCCCACTACTTTGTGTGTTCCCATGTTACTGTGATGGTTGCCAACCAGTCACAACCCCGAGAGCAGTGCCCAACATGTTCAGGCCCCCTCCATGTAGCCATACAGCACCCTGTGTGGTAAACCAGAGTTTCACTGATGATTGACCTGTCCAAATTACAGTCTTTAATCTTTGACACATCTTTGTTCTGCCAGTATCTGGCAACACCCAGGTATTACCTTGTGATTCCTGTTGGTGATACGACCAAAGGACGGATTGATCATTCATTGTTGGGTCACATCAAGCTACTATCCTCATTCATCAAGTTATTAAACTTATTCAAAATTGGTTGAATTAAAGTGGGTTAAAAGCTGTTTTTTGTGGCTAAATGAAGTCAGCTTTATCTATCCAGACAAAGGTTGTTCTGCTCTATAAGCACATGTGCAATGTCTTTTGTCCAATCAGACTGTATTTAACTCACAGTTGAATGATTAAAAATTTAACACTGACTGTTTTCTAACCCTACTAACTCACGTTTCTCCCTTGTTCTCCCTAGGCGGTAGACTACGAGAGCCGGAGCTCCTACTCCTTCTCCGTTGAAGTCCTTAACCCCATGGTGGATCCTCGTTTTCTGCGGCGTGGCCCTTTTAAGGACCGGGCATCTATCAGAGTAGCTGTGCTGGATGCAGACGAGCCTCCAAGGTTCTCTCGATCCCGATACCACATGGATGTGTCGGAAAATTGTCCACCAGCCTGCACAGTGGGCCGAGTGAGCGCTGTGGACCCTGATACTGGACTTACCAATAATATCAGGTACAGAAATTAGCATGTGCATAAAGCATGTAGGATTACAGTAAAACTGTTATATTCCATATATTTTTAGTCAGAAGGGGTATAAAGTGTGGTCAAAACAGCTAAAACGGTTTTCCCACCATGTCTCTTATTGTAGTTTTGATTGGGAATTGTTGACTGATAAGAACGATTCTAGATATTAAGGAAATCATGCTAATGCTAGCAAAGAAAGAGAATTCTCCTTTGCATAGCTTTTTGTGAACTTTGAAAAAACATTGGCTTGATTTGTTAAAATGACTGAGCTTTCGAGGCGCTTTGAATAGAGCCAAGATGTTTATCCTGCTTTTAGTCTTAATGCTAAACTCAGCTTATGAGCTTGTGTCTATAGCCCTCAATTAACATTAAAACAAGAAAGATTTTTGATTTTTTTCTCATTATTTTGAGATGATTTTGCAATTGGGCGACTGTATCTCTCACTTATTAAGACCATTGTGGCACTGGCCTTGCTGTCCAAGTGCTCCTTGGCACTCACCTTAAAATCCCCCCAGTGGCTGTGCCAGCACTGCGTGAATAAGATTTGTCGATACTGACAGGCAAAGATGAGAAAAACCACTACATAATCCATTTACCATAAAAGTTTTAATACTGAGAGAAAAAAAAAGGTTAGACCTGAAAACATTACTTTCCTTTGACTTTATTTCTCCTCTGAATACCAATTTGCATCTTATTTTCTGAGAAGAAAGTTTATTTTTTCCTCTTTATTGTTTGCTTTTTATTAAAAGACAGAGAGGTATTTCCGCTAAAAGGGACCATTTCCTGGTGTCGTGAGTTATACATCTCAGTTTATTGGACATCTTCATGGCTTAGATTTGTTTTTCATTTGATATTGACTTTTCAGTCTCAGGTTAAAATTTTGATGAGCAGGAGAAAATGAGTTTTCTTTTGGACTGAAATTGGAACTCACCTTTCTATTTAGACTTAACAGTGAGAGATAACCAAATAGATATGAGACAAACACATATATTTTCAATGTTTCCCCTGAGCTGACTCTGAGTGTGAAAGTTTTCACTTTAATCACGTCTGTTTAGGTTTTTTTCTCTCTTTTTTTTATTCAAGAGTTCAAGTAGGGAGGCGTGGGTTTTTTTCTATGATAACCAGCACAGAAAAGCGTGTCCCAATTAGCATCAGCAAAAGGGCTCAGAGTGAGTGTGTGGGGAGGAATGATAGTTGGTGTATTCATAGAGATATTTAGATAATCAGAGGCACTTCAAAAGAACTCCTATCAGCTGTGATAATCTCACTATATTAATTCTTTAGCCATTTGAATGCAGACTTCCTTATCGCTGCCTCACACACTCGCCCTGCCTGCTTCTTTCACTCTGCTTCTCTCTGTCATCACTGCTTTCTTCTTTCATGCCCTTCACTCTTTCTCTCCTTCATTTCTTTTCTATCACCTTCCTCCTCTAAACACAACTATCACCCTCCTCCCATTCTACTTTTGCTCTTCCAGGTTCTCCATTGATCCTCAGTCAGACCCGGAGGCCCTCTTTCGTATCACCCCAGACACTGGTCTCATCACCACAGCCGCAGAGCTGGACAGGGAGCGCGAGCATTGGCACAACATAACTGTCATCGCTACACAGAGAGGTCAGAGGCCGCTCTTTGAAATCCACTTCAACCGTGACATTTGAGCTTGTCTTTTACAGTTAATGCTTTTATTCTGAGCTTAAACTCTTGAATGAATCCAACATTTTAGCACCTCTGACACCTGTACCTGCTGATGAGTGTTTGGTTGTAAGAGGTTTAAAGAGTGTAAACCGTGTATTGTAAGGTATCTGAAAAGCACATATCCACTGTGTGATGCTCTCCACTAAGCGGCTTAGCGCCTGAATCATCAAGCCATGAGGGGAATGCTGTTTGGCGCCACAAATAGTTTGTTACAGCAGCCTGAGAATCAATTGATCTTCATTGTGTGGGTTATCTGATGCTGGGATAGATCTGTTCTTATAATGACTCAACTGGAAAAGAGAGAATTAAAGCTACAAATCGAAGACAGCCACAGCGTTACAGGCACAGCAAGGCTGCAAAGAAGAGCAGTGAAGACTTTTATTTTCCAAGAATGGATACCCACTTTCACTCAAGACTGAGCCACTTCGCAGGTAATATTTTAGCAGGAGAAAGAACCACACATGAGGAAAATTACAGATTAAACAATCGCAAGGAGCTGGAGCTGCTTTTAGCCTTTGATATTGATCAAGCAGAGGTTGTTTTCAGAGCTGTTTCTAAGGTGAACAAGAAGACAGCTGGTTGAAGTTTTATTTAATAACATGGAGACGCTCCTTGTTGACCCAGTTAAGTATATCAATATAAAGCGATAAATCCCTGTAAGCTATTTGGAGAGCCTGCTTGAGAGCCGTGGTTGTGGCCTTGACATCAAAAGATTTATCACTATAGATGATGAAAACTGAAACCAAGTGCAAAGCAAGAGAATAAGAAACAAAAGTGACGTTTATTAAAAGATGACCACTTTTAGGATGAGAGTATCCCTGTTTGGACCTCTGTTGGTGTTGAAGTGTGTCTCATAATTTCACTCAACCACAAGTCGTAGAAGAGAAACTAAAACTCTGTGTATATTACTTAAAGCCTTGTGAGGAGGCTCAGCTGATGATGAAACAGAAATTAAACCTGATTTGATCGAGAAAAGCAATATCAGGAACAGGAATAGATACTTCTACATATTGATTCTTTAAGCTTGTTGCTGCTTTCAGCTAGCTATCATAAGACAAGGCAATCAGCTGCCTCTCACTAAATTATCCTTTGCATATTTTATACACTAAAGGATACTCTGTAAGCTGCATATTGAGCACTTAAAAGTAAAACAAGACGACAGAGTATCTCAGAAAACACCTTTTGCATTAAAAAGAAAAGAAACTAAACAAGTTGTACTGCTTTAAAGGTCCCATATTGTGTAAAAATCCCTTTATTAAGTCTTTTAGTGAAATTTGTGGGTCTTTGGCTTTCCTCCCAGCCCACAAAATGTGATATTTAATGACAAAACCTGTACTTAGTAGTGCTTGTGAATGTAAAATCCTGACCTTAAACGAGCTGTTTGGATTTTGGGAATCGCTGACGTCAGCGGCAGCTGACGTCAGCTGGGAGGGGAATGCCAAAGTTGAAGAGCCATCACTGCTTTGTTTTTGGCTGTAAACAGCCACATAGTTCCATGCACAAGCTTCCCATCTTGGAAGAAGACAAGACTAAGTGGCTCAAGTTCATTTATCAAGGAAATGTGCCAGCTACACTCAGTAAAACTGTGCATGTGTGTGCTAGTCACTGCACGGCCAACTGCTTTTCCAACTTTGGACAGTACAACAGAGGGCTACCGAATAGACTGGTCTTGAATCCAGGCGCATTACCAACCATCCGCCAACAAACCTCAGACCCTGGGAATGTGAGTATTTTAAATGCTGTGTGCTGTGGAGCAGATGTAAGAGCTTTTCCTCAGTGTCCCCCTGTCTCTGTGTTAGCTTCAGGATGCTAACTTTAGCTGTGGTTAGCCTGTTGTTTTAGCCTGTAATGTTACAGTAAACAAGCTTCGCTGTTTTCTAAACATTGTGCACTTGTAGCTTGTGGCGCCGCTCTCAGTGACGCAGAAGAGCAGGGCGGTATCAGTGGTGGCTCATTTACATATGAAGGCCACGCCCGCTAAATCAGACCGTTCTGAACAGAGGGGCTATGAGAGCCTGGAAACAATGCTGCTGTGCTCGATTTTTTGGCTTTTTGAACCAAAACATGTTACTACCATTTCATGAAGACATCAATGATCCACATTAAACTGCAGAAAAGGAGCAAAATATGGGACCTTTAATCATGGAGGTCAGCAGGATTAACACAAAACTAAACTTTTTACATGGAAGCCTTTATTTTGTGTTCAGGAGTACTTTCCATTTGATAAAGGCAATGTTTGTACAGTTTATGAAATAAAAACAATTTTATTGGAAAAAATCAACTTTTATCAAGTCTGAACTTTCTGGCGGTAGGTAGCAGTATGCAGTCCGGCATCGCATACAGGGAAAACTAAAGTCACAGTTTTTCACTGTTCATCGTGTTAGAGGAGGTTAACATGACTGCAATTTATTAAATACGCCTCAAGTCCTCAAATTTTCACATCAGCTTTGATTATTTACCTGAAGAGTTAGCGTTACAATCTACACTGAACGGCTACTTTATTAGGTACGCCTGTTCAACTGCTTGTTGAAGCATATACCTAGTCAGCCGATCACATGGCAGCAACTCAGTGCATTTAGTCATGTAGACATGATAAAGATGAGCGGCTGACGTTGAAACCGAGCATCAGAATGGAGAAGAAAGGTGATTTAAGGGACTTTGAATGTGGCTCTGGGTCTCTGGGACAAAATGTTGTGTAGATGCCAGAGGTCAGAGGAGACTGGATGCACTGGTTGGAGATGATAGAACAAAGATGACTGGAATAACTTCTTGTTACAACCGAGGTCTGCAGAAGACCATTTCTGAACACACAACATGTGTAATCTTGAAGCAGATGGGTTACAGCAGCAGAGGACCACACCGGGTGACCCTCCTGTCAGTTAAGAACAGGAAACTGAGGCTACAATTCACACCGGCTCACCAAAACTGGACCATGGAAGATTGAAAGTGTTGCTTGGACTCATGAGTCTGGATTTCTGCTCCACATACAGATGGCCAGCTCAGGATTTGGAGCAAACAACATGGAAGCATGGATCCATCCTGCTTTGTTTCAGCACGTCAGGCTGCTGCTGCTGGTCTAATGGTGTAGGGAGATTTTTTTGGCACACTTTGGGCCCCTGAACAACTGATCATGGTTTGAACTCCACAGCCTACCTCAGTATTGTTGCTGATCATGTCCATCCCTTTGTAGTCATAGTGTATCCATCTTCTGATAATTACCTCCAGTTGGAAGACACTCCATATTTCAAAGCTCAGATAATCTCAAACTGGTTTCTTGAACATGACAATGAGTTCCCTGTACTCCAATGACCCTCTCAGTTACCAGGTCTCAATCCAATAGAGCACCTTTGGGATGTGATGGAGAATCTCATCATGGATTTTTAGCCCACGAATCTGCAGCAGCTGTGTGATGCTGTCATGTCCGTATGTTTTAGCAAATGTTTTACAAGACTGAAAGGAAAAGCTGATTTTCACAAACTTTCCTCCAAAAAGGAAATGTTCAAAATGGGATAAGGAAGAAGTGATTAGATTTTGGAGGTGATCCGGATCACTGTCTGGATCCAGGACTTTTTTAAAGGATTCTTTATCATTGTGAGATATGGCTGTTTTCAGCACATGTGTATGTAACTCCAAGACAAGTGGTCGGATTGCTTTGCAAACCAATATAAGACAAGGTCACCATAATTTATGACAGATGTGAAAGTACAATCCAGATCCTGGCAATATTCTGGATACTAGGATCTGGAATGTGAAATATGTTCTGGGTTATCACAATTTTCAACACTGTCAGGAAACAAATTATCATACAAACCTGCAGCTAACACCACATTGTATAGCAGACAGTCTGCTGAAAGGGAGTATAACATTAAAGTAGGACTAAAGTGTTGCGTGATGATAATAATGCTTAGCGGAGGTCTGCGCTCTCTGAGTGCTTTTGGAGTTTCTTTCTGTAATGGTTTGGGTTACTCACAGCAGCAGGACCTTCAGCATCCCCTGTCTATAGAAACTTCAGTTACCATGTCCATGCCATAGAAGAGTCACTCAAAAAAGTCTGTGGCTGTGTTACTCTGTTTTAAGTAATTTTGTTACTGTTCTGGGGCTTAGACTTAGAGGATGAATAAGGGTTTAGTTACAATGACAGGGCTTGTTAATAAGATAAATTCTTTTAGAAGTTTCTAACATCACTTCTCCTTTAGAGTGTCCTTCAGCTCTGAAAAATATATATCTGACTGACAGGCTCTTCTTCCGATACTGAAAGTCAAGTCTGAATTCTCTGAGACAACAGCGGAAAAAGAAAAAGAGGAGTGCTACCTTTTCTACAAATGATGAATACTCTCATTTTAAACAACTGCACCATTATTCTCTGTTAATCAGTTTTCCGGCTTTAACTACAGCAATCTATAACTAAAGAGGCTGCAAATGTGATAAACAGTCAAAAGAGTCATTTTAATGCGTTTATGTGGGCAATGACAAACGATGTCATCCTTCTTACAGAGGTGCCAGATCAGAAAGTGCTCCTAAATTTACTGTATGGCTCATTTGAAAGGCAATGACAAACCATCCATTCTCTTTTTTAGACGTTGGAGGATTAAAATCAGCTTGCTGCTAAATCCTGAATACGTTCTGAGAGTTTCTTTTTGGCAGATGACAAGCCATTATTTGGCTCGCCTCCCGAGTGCAGCCTGAAGGAATCAAGTCACGTTGGTTGGTGCAGAAGTGAAAGTATTGTTGGAGAGGGCTGTCCAGTGTGCGGGAAGGAAATGCTGTTTTCCTGCCAAGTCCTGCTCAGGACAAACTTAATCCTTCCTTAAAATCTACTCAGGGCTCCTTGTGGCAGTATTGTTGGTCAGACTGTGGAGGCAAAACAGTGAGAGCCTGTCTTGAATAATGAGCTCTATCTAATAAACAGGCTGTTGGAGGCTGTGTTGACATAAAGCGCGGTAGGAGCTCTGCCATGGCCACAGGCAGGTTGGTTCACCCAGTGGCATTACAGCAAGAGCTCATTTTCAGCTTTTCAGCCATGGGAGCCGGTCGCTGTCATCCATGACACAGTGTTACAGCTTCAGTCGTGGAAACACGATGCCGAAGTTTGTGTGTGTGTGTGTGTGTGTGTGTGTGTGTGTGTGTGTGTGTGTGTGTGTGTGTGTGTGTGTGTGTGTGTGCGTGTGTGTGTGAGTTTACAGGAAGTCTGGCCCTTCTGTGTTGCGAGTTTGCTTGCTTAGATGAAAGAGTGCGGGTGTGTGCCGGTGAGCCTGGATCACGTTCTGAGCCGTGCAAGAGCAGCCCTGAAATGGGATGTTGAATGTTGAGCTCAGAGTCTGACTGTGCGTTTCAAGCGTGGCTGTGAGAACTTCATGTTCGAGTGTGTGCATATCCAAATGAATGGGGTGTGGGAGACCCTCTGCCAATCCATTTAAACTGCGCCCTTGTGTAACTGCATGCAGATTGACTGCTTTCTACATCCCTCCTCTGCCTCCTCTCCCTGCTCTTTCTTACTCTCCTCGCTGTGAGACGCTTTGGCTAAGAAGGGAACAGTTTGATGTGGAAAAATTTGACTGCTATGGAAGCATAAGAGGCTGTGAGCTGTAACACAAGCCAAATGAAACCAAATGCTACTGAATATTTAGCCAATTTTGTGCTCCCTAAAGTGATCTGAGTGCTGTTGAAGTTTCTGGACAACACAGAAATGCTTGATCTCGCCTGTGAGGACAATTGAGTGGGTTTAATGGAGTGAGAATGTGGATCTGTGTCAGAGAGAGCACTGGTGTTTGGTGCATTTGGGAACTGTATGCTTATATTTTTCCACATAATGCTGTCTTCAGAGTGATGTATTGTGAGCTGGCTCTCTGATTGGCTCTTTCAGACAATCCCAACCAGGTGTCCAGAGTTGTGGTTGCAATAGAGACATTGGACCTGAATGACAACGCACCTGAACTGGACAGACAATACACAACAGCTCTGTGCGACTCTACCTCCACTGGACAGGTCAGTATGTGTTTAAATCACCTTTGATATCTGGTGTTTACATTTTAAATTATCTCTGTAAAACAGTAGAATTAACAGCAGCTTTTCTGTGTTTTTGTTCAGCCTGAACAAGCTTTTCTTTGTGTAAAAATGGGACGATCCCAGTGAAAATTGTTGCAGTCTATTAGTCCTCTTCTACTGCCGGAGCATAACAAAACATAATTTGACGTATAGCCACTGTCACAGTGTCTGCTTTTGTTTTTATGCTTCCTCTCCCACCTTGGGGACGAGTTTCTGGAACTAAATTTTTGGCAATGCTCATAGAATATTAAGAAGAGTTTGAAGGTACTTTCAAGGGTTGTCTGCAGTGCTGTGGATTGTAATTTCTGCAGAGGACTAAAAAAGAGCCTTGCAACAAAAAGCCACCCAAGGTTCATAAAAGGTTCAGATGATGGGAAGCCTTAGGTTATGGCTGTCAAGTTCCTGCTCTGGAGAAAGGACTGCATGTGCTGCTCTCAGTCCTTTCATGTCAGTGTCCCCGGGTTAGATCGGGGGTGATGGAGGTGGTTCAGTGTGTCGTCAATATTTCCCGCACATACAGCCTGAGAAAGACAACTGCTTTTCCTCCACGTTTGAAACATAGTCATGGAACACTAGTTGCACAAACATTAAGCCACTACTTCCATCCAGGCTCATAGATCACAACAATGTCCAATTTTGCACATTCATAGGATGAATCGCAGTGACATAAAGGACTAATCTGTCCCACTTCAGCAATCATGTACATTGTGACATTGCTTTATCGTGAGATATCTTCACAACATGGTTGTAATCACTTTTGTATTCATGGTTCACAGAGGATGAATCCTCATGATATGAACAAATCTATGAGACCTTCTGCCCCACTGCCTCCTTTGGAGGATGTTTGTTCTTTGCAGAGAGCTATCCCCTCAACATGTTCTTGATCTCACTCTAACACTGATCTCTCTTCATGACCTACATTATGAAAATGGTTATCAGCTACATCTTCTTTTTTAGTCCTCAAAATGAATTTCAGCACCTGTGTTCCAGCTTTGCCGGGAAAGTTTGATGAATAGAAAAATACAAAGCAGTTTTTTTTTCTTTTTGATATTTTTTTTCACTCATTGTTTTGTCCTTGTGGCTGATCCTGAAGCAGGATTAGCAGAAAAACATATTTTCTGAGAAAGTATTGATTTAGACAGAGAAACTCTATACGGAGGGCTTGGCTAAGTAAAAAAAAAAAAGCAGAACATCTATGAACAGGGTTGTTATTTTTTCCTGGTGCATGAATCCTTCACTGATTTTGAGGACACGAGTCAAACTGTGTTCATTTTCTATTATTCAGGCATTTCTTCGGAAACTATAGAGCAAGTCATGACAAAAGGGGCTGTGACAGATATCATTGAAAGTGGTGTGTGTGTGTGTGTGTGTGTGTGTGTGTGTGTGTGTGTGTGTGTGTGTGTGTGTGTGTGTGTGTGTGTGTGTGTGTGTGTGTGTGTGTGCGAACTTTCTGTAAGCTTACTAACAAGAATAAATCAACTTTATCATGATGTGACAGTCATTGAATTTATGTAGCTGTAAATCAACACATGACCTCATCAATCTGCCCCCTGCAAAAAAAAAAAGTCGTCCTGAACAAAGAAAATTAATATTCAAATGAAGATCTGTATTCACCTTGCTCTAACCGTGTGTTCCAAAAACAGCAACATAAAAACTTCTCACAGAGCTTTAAATAATGATTATCATCTTTGGAACAGGTTAGAATTAACTTTTTTGGGTGTTTTCTATGTGGAGTGAAATAACTGAATTTTTATACACTCCTAAAAACATGAATATCATCATGCTTCCCTCGCAGCTGTGAGGGAAGCATGATTTAATCACTGTTAATCAGGAAGTGTAATCACTCTAAGAAGTTGAATGTTGGAAATATTATAATTTGAGTTGGGGTGCTGGCAAACAGTTTTAATATTGGCAGCTATTTTAATCTTAGTCTTTTTTGGGGAAAAATATATCTTAGTTTTAATCACATTTTTATACTTTTGACTTTTGACTTTTTTTTTCTAAGTTTCTATGTTTTTATCACTACCTTTAGTAAAAAATAATCTCTTTAAATTCATTTGTATAGCCAGTCAGTTGAATCAAGTGTTATATCTCAATTGAAAAATTTAGCCTTGACTCTCCTCCCAGTGTGAAACTCCTGCATGTCTCTGTTAATCTATAGAGTGAGGAAAAGTTATTAACTTAAATAATACACAGACAGGAGTGAAGTTAGAGAAGTGTGATCCTTTCTTCGAGTACAAATACAAAACTTACTTGATTTATTACCACTGACTTCAAATAGAGGTGTTATGGACACACAATACAGTGACTGTACTGCAGGTTTGCAATGGTCCTTTAAGGCACCTGTAATAACAAGGGATGCCTGACCTGCCGGCAACGATTTGGGCCAACACTGATTTTTTTTTTTTTCTTGAATTTTTTATAACTGACAGCATATACCTTTAATGTCTCAATCTTATTTTATTGAAAATCATTGAACAATACCTGCGAAACAATAAATCTTTATGTTTCAACTTAAACAACCAATAAAGTGTCCTGAGTTTTAGGTCTTAGAGCCAAAAGCAACAATGGCTGGCTGTCAGACCTTCCTGGAGGTATATAAGATCGATTTCATATGTAAGGATGGGCCGATCACCAATCACCCAAAATCAAGGAAATTGGCACCTATCAATCGGTGCATGTCTTGTAATAACAGACCCATGTTGGACAGTCTTACTGAATGTGTCTCACAGATCACCGAGCGCCTGTTGTAGAAATGCTTTGCTCATGTTTTGACAGATTAGACACACAGCAGGGAATATAACAGATTCTAAATGTAGATGGTCCATCATTAACATTTTTGTCTTATCATCGTCTCATCACCCAAAGCAAAACCTCCAAGTGTTTATCATCAGTAAATTATTGATACACTTAGTTATTTTGATAACAAGGGCCATTGATAAACATTTAAAGCCTTAATATACATTAAAAAAATGAACACTGCTGACTAGGATGTTGGCCTGGCGTGAAGCAGCAAGCAAACTTAGAGACTGTGATTGTTTTAGTGATGCTGCTAACCAGCTGGCAATTTTTAAAACACATTTTCCAACAAAGCAATGGTTTTATACATTTTGACACTTTAACTATGTTTGCATGCTGACAGAGCACAGCCTCACAGGCTTTGTGTTCAATATCATGCTGCTGTGCTTGTTAAAAAGGATTTTCTATGAATCTACAGTGTCAGTGATTTAAACTTTATAGATCTGTCTTTTTTTTTTTTTTTTAATCAAATCTGATTAGCATCTCTGTGTTAATGCGCTCCATGCAGGGTACAGGTTTGAGTGTCATTTTTAAACCATAGCTTGCTCTAATAAGGTACTTCCATAGAAGAAACATAACATATTCACTTTGCTGAGGATTAAAGTTGCCATTATAAGTGCTATGATAGACATAATACAATAACATGCTCATGTTCAGGGTCCGTGCTGTCAGTTGACATGAGTTAGATCTTTTTACTCAAACAGTGATGTTACCTTTGAAGAAACATGGCACACTTCAAAGCTGTCTCCTGTAAATGAGGAAGCTTGTTACATAAAGAAACGTCTGCTTGAGTGTGCAGTAGGAGCATATACATAACGAATGCTCCATTATTTGTTATCTGAGCGCTGTTGTTCAGTCGTCAAACTTCAGTCTCCTCTCACGCTGCCTCTCCCCACCACCATCCGTCTTGCTGTAGTTGTTATTCTCTGTTATTCTGCATCATGCTGCTGTTATTTGATGCTATCTCAATTATAGAAATCATCTCTGTGCTCCCCCAATCTATCCCTGGAAACCATCCTTTTGCTCCCTCCTCCATCTTCTGCATTTCATGCTGGCTCTGTCACCATAATTTGCCGTCTTGGCCCATCTGTTGTTGTTGCTGGTGTTTTCATCGCTCTGCTTGTGTCTTTTTGTTGTTTCGCCACTAAATCTGTGATTCTATGGCGCCTGTGTTAATTTGTTTCTGCCTGTGATGATCATGTCTGTGTTTGTGTGTGCAGTTGTGTGACTGAGAGGGTGACAGTTTGAGAAAGAGAAAATTATGATATCTTTGCATGTGATAGGGGTTTGTGTATGCATGTCTCTGTGTGACAAGTCATTAGCAGAGAGGCATTTGAAAAGGCACCAACGGCATCCGATAACATAATGCGTCTGTATGTTACGAATCTCCTCAAGGCCCAGACACACTGACTAACTCAGAGAGCATGTGACACCCTTCATCTCTGCATTCAGTCTCGTAACTGGCACTCGAAAGCAGCTCGGAGAGGAAGTCTCACATAATAACGAACCAAGTTTTTCATTAAAAAGAAATTACCCATCAGCAAAGGCAGCCAGAGATTTGTTTGTAGATTAATTCTGTTACCACTGCCTTGGTAGACTTGCGGAGATGCTATTACTGAATTGAAAACCACACTACACTATCTCTATGAAGGACGCTACAAGTCAGAGCCAGTTATTTTAATCAGTGTGAGCATCAGGCTCACTCTGCTCGGGTCTTTTTACTACTTGTTTAGCTTGTTTTGACATTGCCTAATGCTGTGCAACTAAAAGCTTTCTCTCCCTGTTAGTGTTTTTCCCATTACCTTCTCTTTTCCTCTTTTCTCTGCTCTCTGTGTCCCCTTCACACACACAAACACACACACGCACAAACATTGACATCCTTTCCTCCCCCAATCTCCTCTCCTCTCTATCTCTGTGTTTCAGGTGGTGCAGGTGTTGCGGGCGATTGATAGAGATGAGGGAGGGAATGACAGCACCGTGTATTTCAGCATCCCTCCGGAGTCCACTGCTGCTCTCAACTTCAGCGTCAGGGACAGCGGTGGTAGGCACTCAATCTTTCTGTCTGTATATATTTCTCTTAATTCCTTTTTTTCTTCCCCTGGTGTTTTCTTCTCACTTTTTAAGGCTCTTATCCCACATTTTCTTTCCGCTTTTCTCCTTCCATCTTTGTCTTTTCTCATACTTTCCTTTTCTTCCTCTCTTTACCTCCCCCTTCCTTTTTTCCTGTCTCTGCCTCTCTCTTCTACCATCCATCTCCCAACTCCGGTGGCCTCATTGTTTTGCTTTGTTATCCTCCTCTCTTTTAATCGTCCTTCTTGTTTGCCTTCCCATATCCACCACATCCATCTTCTCCCCCACACAACCGCCAAGACTTGCTGTTTTCAATGAAAAGCTTTGAAGGAATCTGAGCTGCTTCATTTAATTCACTTCAAATCAATTGGATTTAGTTACTTTGTATTTTTTCTCGTAAATTCTGGGACTGCATGGCTCTGCATGGCTCCAACACTACACAAAAACACCCACATACTGTACTGATTAAAGAGTAAACATACATAAAGAACAGTGCAAGCAAAAAGAAACATAAGCATTTACACATCAAGGGCATGCTGACTTATGAAAGCATTATCCTGCTGGTTATTTACAGTTCCAAGCATCAAGTCCAAGATTTCAAAGGTTATATCTGCTGAAATAATTTCACCTAACTTAAAACAAACCACATCTACAATAACTGACAAATACACACCATGCTAGAAGCACATTCACATGTGGTGCTCCCTGTTTTATTCATTAGTTTTATTGGTAAAATGTTAAAATCATTGGTCCCCCAAATCATTTTTGGCAAATAGGCCTCACCTGTGGAGGTTCCCTGTAAACATCACAAACAAACACAGCTCTGTTTGCACTCGCTCTTCCTTGCCAAAACATATTGTTTGCATCCTTGAGGCCTAACAAACACGCTGAATAAAACATAAAGCATTTGTTCTGCTGATGTTTTTTTGAATATTTTGAAGCTTGCACCATTTACTGTACAGCAAGTCCCTGATTACATCATCTCCTCATTTTCCCCCATGCAGTGAATTACAGCGACAGGCTGCCAATCAGGGGAATACAGGAAACTTTGTGGGCTCACATGCACCACACATTAGCTCCACTGCTGTCTGCAGCAGGCAGAAATACATATCAAAACATTGCATCAACAGTGGTCTAAACAAAATGGAGGAATGCCTGTAAGCTAGTTCAGGAGTGGACTCAAGCCGCACAGTAATACACATAATGGCATGTCTCATTCTCGACAAACAGCCACCAAACACTTCGCGCCCAATTTGGCATCGCATTACAGCTGCAAGATTTCCAAACCTTTGCTCACTAAATGCCTCTGCTGCTCAGGATTATACTGCATTTGTTCTTCAGCCCCACAAGCACCACAGAATCCACCTGCAGGCTCCAGCTCCAGGGTTTACATATAATCCCATCATTCCCCACATTTCAGCGTGTAAAGCACATCCTCAGGAGGCAGAGATGTCAAAGCCTAAAAACCAAAATCTGATTATGTTCAGTCCCACTGATAAAAATTTCAAACATTTACTGTCAACTAAACTTGTTAAAAATTTTGATTTAATTATCAAAGTCATGAACCTACAGATTTTTGTACAACAAATTTAATCAACATATATTTTCAAAATTATATGCACTTCTACCATTTCTTCTACTTTTAAACATTGATCTTTTAACTTCAGCACTGCAGAGCAACAACACATGTCACTGCAAAAATATCCCCTGAATTGGAGTTCTGGATTTACTGTTGTGTCTGTACCACTTGCAGTACATCCATACATCCATACATCCAGTGCATTGTGGTTGTGATAATTGGTTTCTGACAGTGACATAAGTCTTTGAGATTTAGAAATAAGTCTACAGCCCACAGAAAATGTAGCTATCTGCCAAGACCTGCTGTGCCAGCATAGCATAAATTAACATATGACGCAGCACGTTCAATTCTTGGGGTGACCCATAGACTGTATGGTATAGGGGTGTGGTCTCCAAGACATCACCCTACTGTTTCTGATACAGAGTTTTTAAACTTAGTTATAAAAAACACCCATTCATCCACATCACATGTTTACTTATGCTGTAAAAAATCACATTTTTTGAACCGAATCAAGAGAACGTTCTGCAAACTGCAGATTTTACTGCGTCTGCGAAGGCTTCATTTCAAGCGCCAAGAGGTTGCTGTATAGGCATACACAACAACTGGTCTCAAGTTTGGCTAAGCTTTACTAAAAATGATGGTAACACTAGGAGAGAGGAAGTGCATCCATGATGGCAACACAGAGATGCTGTGGCCTCCTTTTCATCAGAACACCACAGCCAAATGAACATCTCCTTACAAACATACCAAACACACAGAAGCATAAGCATAAATAGATGTGTAAAATGACTTTTAAATATATTTTGTTAGATATGAGTTTAGAGAGCATCCCACTCTTTTTTCCGTTGCTAGGCGCTACCCAAGTAGCTGCCTGTTGCAGCAGCTCTCTCGTCTTTGTCCGTTTCTTGTAATTTTTTTGTCTCTTTTCCGTAATCTTTGTATTTGGAGTGGATCATCACTTTGTATGGTTCATTGTCAGTCACGGACACCTAACTTTTTGTGGCTTCGGCGGTATTTTTGACTACTTTTCTCCTGTGTTTGTCTGGAGATCCTACATGTAACCATGGCTGCATTGTTTACATGCAAAATTAGCTGTTAGCAGCCTGTAGCATGTCAATGCTAACTAGTGTAGGGCTTGATGATTTCCCTCGAGCTGAGGAGGAGGAGGTGAGGATGACGTGCTGGTTCTCGGATGTGAGCTGGGAGGTGACGATGTGGACCTGTCCTTCCATCCATCGTTGTTGGGAACGTGGGATCTAGCTCCGGGGGATGGACGAGCTAGCTGTGCTAACCCAGCGGCATCGTGCTGTTCACGGACGTGGCTGACAGAGCTGACATCGGACGCTGGCGCCACATTGGAGGAGCTTCGCCTGCTGTGAGCAGACAAGATCCAGGAGAAAGAGACTGAACAGACTTCTGGGGAGGCTCAGTCCTGGACCCTGTGGAGGTGGAGACTGGCTGGGCTGGAGAGTGGTGGACGAGTGGTGGACGGGATGTCGTCATCTAATCTAATTTCTTATGGACTTTTTTGCCCTTTCTATACTCTTTCTTACTTTTGTTTTCTTAAATGCTGCGGTGACTCCTGAATTTCCTCTCGGGGATAAATAAAGTATTTTCTATTCTATTCTATTCTATTCTATTCTATTCTATTCTATTCTAGCCTGAATTCTGTGAGGAGTCCCTGTTGTGGAGAATCTCTTCACATTGGAAATGAAAAGTGGAGGAAAGTCTCTGAGCTGTGGTTAGATCTGTGATGCTATTTGTTTGCCACAGTTGAGTCAGATGCATTTCATATGTAAAATGCTCTATGTATGTTGGTAATGTGATGATTTGTAATTCCTTTTGATCTTTCCCAATAAGAGTAATTTTTAATGAAGCAAAAAGAAAAAAAAAATTTTCCCAGTTGACATTTTACTTTTGTAGTCTAAATGGCCCAAGACTTTTGGCAAGCTAAGCTTTTTTTAGAATTGTTCATTATTTTTTACTCTCTAAATATGGCATCAGAATCAATGAGACTTGCAGCCAGAATCAATTAATTTGAAGCAGTAGCCAACAGGGATGAGCGCAAAGCAGGAGACCTATCAGGGTTTGGCGCTTAAAACAATTGTCTCCCAAAGAGTTGAAGAATTCAACCAAGCAAAGTAACTCTATTCATGTTGAGATATTTGACCTAAGCTTATTATAAAACTTTGAGTTTATGTTTGAGCCAATTATGCCATTTTTGAAGATTTTCATTGTTACACACTGCAAAAAAACTGAAATCTTATCAAGTGTTTTAGTCTTTTTTTAAAGTAAAAATTGTCTTATTATAGGGTTAGGTCGATATGAGCCACTTTCAACTTATCAATCCAGAAAAAATGTCTTGTTTCAAGTTATCAGAGTACAAAAATGAGGTTTGAATTGCTTGTAACCAGTAAAAAAAATCTGCCAATGGAACAAGAAAAAATAGCTTGAAAATTTCCTTGAGACTAGAACAATGTCTTAATACAAGTAACTTTTCTCTTGTTCCATTGGCAGATTTTTTTACTGGTTACGAGCAATTCAGACCTAATTTTTGTCCTTAAATAACTTTAAACAAGACATTTTTCTGGATTGATCATGTGAATTTGGCTCATAATGAGTCTAAAAAGGAATTTTCTACAGAAAATAAGACAAAAACACTTGATAAGATTTCAGTTTTTGCAGTGCAGTAGCTCATTGCCCACTATGTACTTTAGCTCCGAAAACATTCTCAGGTTATCTGTAACTCCAGCCTCAGTTCAATCATTTCTGATATTTGCTCAATATCAGAAACAAAACCTGATCTAATGCCAGATTGGTTTAATATGTTAGAAAATATTTTTGATTTTTTTTCCTGTACAATCAGTAGTGAAACAGAACAAATGTAGAAAGCCTGTCAACAGGTTGTCAGAAAAAATAGTATTTAGTATTTTTCACTGGGTTGCTGTGTTCTTGAGGTTGTAGCGGTTATCTGTGCAGCTGCACACATCTCCTTCACTGTGATATAAGAAGGTTTATATTTAGTTTGAGAGGTTGCTCCTAAATCATTGGATTAGCAGCGGGGACACGCTGAAGGACCTCTCCTTCTGATCACATGCAGCAGAGCATGTGCCATTTGACACACGCTACCTACTCAAGGGTAAAGAGTGAGGGGAGGTTCAATCATCTGAAGCAATCTCATACACATAAAAAAGAGAATGTAAAACAGTCAGTGGAGTAGTGACACTCAGGAGGCTGAAAACACCTACTTGGGCTGCCAGCCCAGGTATTGTTGTTACATGGGATATACTGCAGTGAGGAAGATGAATCCAGCCCTGTTGAATGATATTTGCGCTCTCTGCTAATTGTCTCTGAACTTGGCACAAGCATGTGAAACATACCTGCTCTGGCTGGGTCGTGGCTCAGGATGAAATCTGGCTGACATGTGCGATCAAAGGCCTCTCTGATGTGCTGTCCAATTTGAGAACAGAGAAAGAACATGTTTTGCTCTAATGTGGATAGCTTGTTTGACAAAGGCATGCCACATTATTTGCTCTGTTAAAAAGGTAATGATTTGATCTGCGATTTAGATCCAAGCAAACTGTTAGGATAATTGAGTTATGTTTATACGAGTGGCTTTTATTTACTGGTTTAATGTTTTCAGCACTGTGTTTTTATGCACTCAATTATCCGTTGTTATTGTAGCTGTTTATTTAATTTAATTGAAATCAAAAACATCTCCCACACGAGCACTTAACGTGTCTTCTGCCTTATTGCAAGAGAAGCCAAACCAGAAGGGTCCTGTGCTGAATACTGTATTTCATGCAAGCCTCTTAACATTGAAAAAAGCATTTTAAAAATCAAAGACATGTTTGATTAGACATGACTCCTGTCTGCAAAGAGATTTCAGTGTGTGTAGCACTCAGCTTTGTTCTGCATGTGATGAATTGGCTCTGTCTTTCAGAACAGGTGTAAGCAAACAGGTGTTTGTGTATAAATCACAGATGGAATTAGTGGCGATAGATCGAAAAATGAAATCCAGTTTTTATTTAGAAATTCAGCTTTGTTGAAGGTCAATACGAAGCCATGATTCATAAAGCATGGCTGCAGTACTCTCCAGTGTAAATCAGAATTCTCAAATTAATACCACTGTTATTCAGCTTCAGGAAATGGAGCTTAGGTCCCACTAAAAGTTAAAAAAAAAGAGTCAAGGTAGGTGAGAGCTGTTAAATTAGGTATGAAATGGAAAGGTTATGAAACAGGCGTCTGTTTTGTTGTGTTTTTTTACTTATTGTTGTTAGTGTTGCCTTCCTCCATTTGATTTCAATGTTTTGGTTGCTGCAGCTCTTTTAAAATATGCTTTTCAGCACCCAGTGCCACCTAATGAAGATAACAGAGTGGACACTGTCCCGCTGGGAAGCAAGCTGTTCTCAAATGTCAAATTCACTTATGCTTTCACATAAATTATGAAAAATGAGGAGGGCTAGGAACTTAAGTCAAAAAATTTTGACAAAATGTATACCTGTTTTGAGAAGCAAGGACACGTTTCTCTTTGGTCCCACTTCATAAAAGCCAACAACTTACTGTAGTTGCCCTATTAATGGCCACTTCAAAACTGCAGGGAAGTCTCAGAAACCCTAGATGCTTATCAGCCATTTCTCCTCATGTCACAAGCAGCACTGGAAGCTTATATGCAGTTAGTTTGTCTTCATGTGTTCCATCACAACTGTAGAGGGACAACCTGATGGCTGTCAGGGAAAAAAAACTACACAATCTTATGACCAGTTAGCTAATACCATGGAAATGCTTACAATGACAGTTAATAGCAGCTGTCTGGCTAAAATTAAGTTTGGCAGGATTAATTATTGTTAAGTAAGTAACTTACAGCTTCACTGATGAAACATTAAACTTAATGGAAATGCTGAGATGGGCTCATCATTGTGGTGAGAAAAAGACTGTTTAATTTATGGACATAGTCTCCTGTTTGTTTTTGATACCGGATTTTAAAGTTTGTCGTCGTAGCAGGCCACATAGAGGTGCTGAACTCAACCTAGCTTTGTTTGAGTTATAATGAGGTAAAGGGGCGGGACTATTGCATTTTTGAATACAGGGTGCCCACCTGTCAATCGAGTGTGCAAGAAAATCTGAAGAATTTAATGACTTCCAAAATAACAAGTTATAAAAAACTTCACCCCCGTACAGTGTGTGCTCATAGAGAAATGAGGCACAAACTTTTATTTATTTTAAACCATGTTGTGTATACGTTTGCTATAAGAATTATCTTTTTTGGTTGGTGTTTATATGAAATGTTACACTCTGAAATGTTTGAGGTTATTTTCTTCCAGTTATTTGTTTGTTTGGTTGATGACCATCTAAGAAGTATTGAAAAAACTGAAGTTCAGAGCACTGACTTGCACTGGAACATATTCATTATCATTTCATGTTCCCCTACTAAGCATGACACAAGCAGAAAAGGCCACTATGTGAATATGGTCAAGTATCTTTTCTTCAGAGGGTATATACATTTTTTTTTAAATTCACAGTTACTCATTGACCAATCAGTTCAAACAATGGAAACTTAAGTTTAGTGGCCAGGGTGTATGGTCTAGTGGTTAGCCCTTAAGCGGGTTGTGTTGAATCCAAGCTGCAATCTCTTTCCTACATGTCACTTCCCACTCTCACCTTGTTTCCTTGTCCATCCACTGTCCTGTTTGCTTTGAATAAAAGCATGAACAGCAAGCAAAAATAACTTAAGTGCAGTGTAACATCTTGTCGTCATTCAGTACAACATGGGAGGACGACATGACATCATTCATCCTCTTTGTGTATCTTCCTTCAGGGCCCACAGCCAGCCTGGTCCTGCTGTCCCAGCTCCAGCCGCTGTCCCGCTCTGCGTCCTCTACCCTGACGCTCTACGTGCCTCTGATCCTGAGGGATGGGACATCAGGCCTCACCAGCAGCGGGACGGTCACTGTGTCCGTCTGTCCCTGCCTGAGAGGAGGGGCACGGGCTGGGGAGAAAGAGAAAGAGAAACAGGCTGAGGGCGACTGGGACTGGGAGAGAGAGGCAGTGTGTCTTCCCCAGCAGTCCACGCTGCCATCTCCTGGACTCAGTACGGCCGCCCTGCTGGCTATTCTGGCATGTGTTGCTACACTTCTGGGTAAATATCTTCTATCCGTATATTCAGTTTATATGGACATTTTAGTACAAGTCTGGGATCACCACCAGACCCTGGTAACAGTAAAATAAGTGGACACACAGTAGAAGTGAGTTCTTTAAGAGCCATTGCTATAAAGCTGCATCATTACTCAACAACGTTGCTAAGTTTTATTTATACAGTGAAGTTAAATCCTAAAGATTTACCGCCTTTAAAGGAATTTATTGTTGCTGGGCTTATAAAAAGAAGAATAAATAGTGTAAAGGGCTTTTTACCCTCCACTCCACCCTGAATGCTTAATCTGCATATGAAAATAATGGAGGCAGCAGCGTAAATATTTCTCTTAGTCACAGCTGCTCATGGAGGGTTTACTTTTCCTCACAATTCTGGTCCAGTTATCTCCTCTGGCAAGGTCAGCACTAATCAGAGCTAAAATAACAACGCTGAGTTATTATCCCAGCCCTTCAGTTTTTGATAGCGACATAATAAAATGTCACTGCCACCTTTGCTAAAACTCAAATGCTCAATTGGATAATGTCTAGGTGCTGAGGAGGCTCTGGCTGGTGGCCAGCATCATTGTCATTTCTATTCAGTCTGTTGGATAACTACTCATGCCTTGTTGATGGGAGCATTATCATTCTGAAAGAGCCCAGTTCAATCAAGACAGAAGCGCAACACGGCGTGAAGGTGATCATGCAAAGTGGCTTTGGAGGAGTTTAGAATTTACTTCACTAAGTGACAAGGGCATAAACGATACAAGGAAATACACACAACTTTAGAGCAATCACATTGATTCTGTGGCTCTAAAACAGCTCTGATGTTTGTTCCAGAGCTGCTTATTTTCCATGCCTATAAGAGGTTCATACTAATCCAGAACAGTATAACTTGGCGCTCCACAAAATGCTGAATGTTTCTACTCAAGCTTTGACAACAGCTCCATCAGGATCCCATCTGGTTGTTTGAGAGGGCTTGGCATACGAAAGGTGGATATTCAGATAACCAGTCTTCATGAGAGCCCTGTGGATTGAGACTCTGATGAAGACAGAAATACATGTTCATTCTGGCAGAAAGGCGACCCCCTGTACTGTTGCACAGATTAGGCTTCCCCCTCTTGTGTTAGCGATCATTAGATCAGTTTCATAGAAATCAAATGATGCAGTCTCCAATAATATTAAAGCTGTGGGTTTATTAACTGAAGCAGCTGTGAGCCGATGTTACATTTATAGAAAAAATCACACAAGCATGAAAACGTTATCAACAGCACCTGGGTAAAGCAAGTAAAGCAGGTTTGTTTTTCTCCATATTCTGAAAACATAACACCAACAAGTAAAACACTCAATATCTTACATTATCTGGAAACATTGAATGACCATTAACACAAAGAGGGAGTATTGTGCTTTTTATTGAGGCTTTATACTGTCCATCTGATACCCTGGTAGAAGCTTTACATGATTTACAATAAATAATAATCTGACAGATACAGGGATTTCTACAACATGAACACTTTATAATCTGGACACATTTAGCATGGACATCAAGCGTTTTGCCTCTTATATCGATGTTTAAAATGTGATGAAATGATTTTACCCCTCATTTGACATTTAGAAAAAAATGAAAAAAAAAATGGTTTCAGTCGACATATTAAAATTCTGGGTACAGTATAAACTTTGCATTGATCACTGATTCCTCAGTCTTGTTGTGGACCTGTTATGACTCTTTTTGTAGCAGAAGTATTCCAAAATGTATACATTTAAGTCAATTTGTGATGAGTTATCAATAACATCATTTGAAAATGGAGTCTGAAACTTTAAACTTGGTCAAAGCGAGAGCCTCTATTCAAGTTTTTATTTTCACATAATAAAGTTAAGTTACATAAAAACCAAGATGAAAATATGAATCACTCTGCTCTTGAGAATGCCAGAAAATATCCATCTGTCTGTGTGGATTTATCACAGGTAGCCCTTCGGACAAATGTCACAGAGCCACCATGGCTTGGTTTGTTGCCCACAGCCCTGGGTCAGATGTAGCTGTCTGCTCTGGGAATACGGGATAAGAGTCATGGAGTCATGGGAGAATAGAGCGTCCATTTGCCTGGCTGGAGCTCAATGTCAATTACACAGTGGAGGCATGCAGCCTGCTGATATGATATACCAGCCCTCTAACCCAAGGCCTCCTCTGTATTTGTTTTGTCTCACCTCTTTGTCTGCCTCAAATTTTCTCCCCTGCTCTCTCCTTCCTCTTCCTCCATCCCTTTATTTCCCCCGTGACTTTATCCTCTTTCCCATTGTTCATCATTCTTTTACCAATTTCTCTCCTCTCCCTCAATATCCTTTATTCCCTCTGCCTTCCTTTTGCAGCGGTGAGTGCCCTGTCATTGTCACTGCGCCGTCAGAAGCGTGATTCTCTGTCACCGCTGGAAGAGGACGACGTACGTGAGAATATCATAACCTATGACGATGAGGGCGGGGGCGAGGCCGACACCGCTGCCTTTGACATTGCTGCACTCCAGAGTGCTCCACACAGCTCTCGCACACGTGGCTACCGCACACTTGACAGCAGGAACATGTGAGTACATCCATGGAGCGTGTGCTTTGTTAATGTAGGTCAGAAGTTGTTTGCTTGCATCAAACCTCAAAGCTGACCCTCCAATCACATGCTGAGAGGAAGTAAGGAAGGAAACAGATTTACCTCTTCAGATTAAAAGCTTTTATCGCTTTCCAGAACCTTACTTATCCGATCAAGCTGTAACTCCCGGGTCACAATCAGTCAGTGATCAAACTGCTGAGACAGGACGCTATCAGGCTCTGCAGTCATGTAAGATGACTTTGTTGTGCTCATTTTGTTAAAGCACGTTTCTGCTCTGCTACATCAGAGTTGTTTGTACCCACTTTGATGTTTCTGTGAAACATTGTTTTCGCCTTTGGACCAATAATTAAACAAGATGAATTAACTGTAGCCATACGGGGAGGCCATAAACAAGTACAAAGGCTGACTGTAGTTTATCGAAAATTGCTTTCCGCAATTTATGGAGGTGGACAGAAAAACACTAGAAACCTTCTAAATCTAATGCAATGCTCTGCAATATCCCTGCAACAGAAAAAACACCTTTCTGAACTTTTTAATGTTTTATTTTTTCTTAACACTGTTTCACAGACAGTGCTAGTTAACATATTCAGTCACTTTGAAGCTGTAGTCTGTGGTTCTGTTGAGGACCAGTCACCAAATGAAAGCTTGCGTTACTGTTTTCTGGTCACAGGGAGAAGCTGCAGCTCAGTAATGACCTCTGAGGCTAGGAATCTCTCTTATGTGTGGGAAAAATACTCTAATGATGGCTTCAGAATTAGCTTTGATTTTGCTAATGTGCTGACGTAACCGCAATATATCTGCATACAAATGGGTGAAAGTCAACAGAAGCAGAGAACTGTGTGGAATAGATCTGCCCTACAGATTGGCCCTTGGTCACCAATATCCGATTCCAGGATCCCTACCTGGATCCAACATTTTATAAATGTCCGTAATCAGAGATCCATATAGCTATAGATACATTGTAGGTATGACTACAGCCCCATACTCACTAGAGTTCCCCCCACCTTCGGACTATATACAGTGACAACCCAAAGACAAGGAAATCTTGGTCTGGATATCATGGTTGTTTATCTGTAGCATCTAGCCTGACTGGAAATTGGCCACAAAGCCACCTCCAGGATTGCAGTGTAGTCCACTGAAGGGTCTTCAATTGGTCTCCAGAGACAACAACTTCAGGTGGCAGTGTGGTTCAGACACTGGAGACCTCTACTTCCTGGAATGTTCTCATATTTGTTGATAGATAAATATCTCTGAATAACTCCAATTCTAGAGGCCCAGTGGTGATTTTAGTCTCATGTTTTCCAGACGTTACACCCAGCGTAACCAAGAAAAAGCTCGGACCTACAGCTGGGCTCAGAATCCAGGTGTGGACCACAACTATTCCGGACCAGGAGGACCTCTTTATGGCCGCCTCTGTTACAGCAGCCACACCTTACCAGTCCTCCGACGCACACCGGGCGGAACATTTGAACCAGGTCTGGCAGAGATTGGATACCGCTTTCCTGCTGGCCAGCCAGACCACTCTCTGGTCATTCAGAACCAGGGGGCCATGGTGGGGCCCATGGAGTCGGGGGCAGTGTACATAGCTCCAACAGACCTCAGCACGGGCAGTAGAACAGGGAGTCGTGCTGGAAGCCGTGATGGGACTGCACCCCAAAGTGGGGTGAGCACGTCAGATGGGGGAACGCCAAGGACCAGTGACAGCCAGGAGAGAGGAGGGGGGACGGGAACAGCAAGCAACTGTACAGAGGAGAGCAATGGGGACAAAGGGAACCACAACCAAGACGTGGACTGGGTAAGGATTTCACAAAAACTTGATTGATGTGGTCAAAGTTAAGCTGATCTTAATTTGTTCCCAAATATTTTATCCTTCGTTATGATTTCCCAATGATGCTGTGTCACTGAAGAGGAAAGAACTGTGGATAAAAGCCTTTGATCTCACAGGTCAGGCTGACTGGAAGTATCTTTTTAAAGTAATTGTGCATTCAGTCAAAAAACTGACAGGGGCAATCTGCACCAAATAAACCTGATGTATAAAAACATAAGGACCCTGGGTCCCAGGTGATTTATATCCTTAGTATGGAGCTTCCTATTCAGTGTTTTTTTTTTTTTTAAATGAAAAAATGATCAAAGATTAAAAAGATAGATAAGAATGAAAAATAAGAGCAGATTTTACAGTGGCTGGTGGTTCCTGACTCTGGTGACTTAACAGTTTTTTTTTAATGAAAAGAACTCATTACATTACAAGATTACGCCTATTAAGTCATAACATGTTACATGATTACACTACTTAAAAATCAAGACATCAAAACCAAACTGAACATGAGAGGAAGAGAGAAAACAAACAAACTCACAGCTGCTATGTCTGCTTCTAATATTCATCATTCTAATACATTTATCATTAATTAAGGCTGAAATCACTGAAACTTAAAACTGCTGCATAGAAAAATATCTCTGTTAAATTCTTCATTTAAGAGTTTTTATAATTTATAAATTTTCACATTTATTTTACCTTATGATCTGGATGACTTAGTCATTAGAACATGTATAGATGATTACAACAAGAAACTAGTATCAATATTGTTGACATTTAAGGTAATGACTTTAAGCAGTTTTGAGGAATGTTCCATAATACTGAAGGCAGAGACAGCCCCCATTGTATGGATGAGAAAAGGTGATTATTTTAACAAACAAATAATAGAAACAATGCAACACAGTTTAATGTTTCCAAATATGATGGATGGATAAAATATGGGGGGATAAAAGATGGATGGATGATATAAGATGAATGAATTATACTTCTCCACAGAAGCAAAGTGCAGTAATTACACAAACGGAAAAACTGAGAAAAATGCTGTTACAGATTTTGGTTGGGCCAGACAAATGAGTTGTTGGTAGATCAGTCAGAATGTGAGAATAGAAGGGGAAACACTGTAAAAGTAAGCAGGTGTTGTGTCTCATTCCTTGTACAAAATGTCCCATTGGATTTGAGCTATTCCACATTCACCTGCCAAGTCATGTTTTAAGACTGACAAATATATAACCTGATTTTCTTTTAATGAGTAAAACCTAATTAAATTTCCTGAATAAAAACATTAACACATCAAAACTAAATTCATATTTCAAGAAACATGACAGTAGATTTTTCCTACTGGCAGATGTTTTTGGTTGGGTCTTATTTTGCGCTGGTTTTATTGTTTTAACTAGGTGTTCTTCAGGCAGATTTAGATAATATTTAATCTAACAGAATACTTTTCTAAACTACTACGTTTTAAACATTGGCTTGGTTTTAATTTTTGCTGCGCTTTATGTTTCAGTGTGCAATAAATTACTTCCTGTGTTTTGGCTTCGAACACTGAAAAAGGAGTGTACCTCTGTTCAAAGCCTAACCACAGTAACATCACTCACTGCACTTTCTCACTGTGTTACATCATTGCAGCTTAGCGTTTTGTAAACAGCTAGAGCACAGTGACAACACTTCCTGCTGTTTACCCTGTTTTTGTTTGGATTTAGGAGTTATGGCAAATTTGATACCATTTTTTTTCTAAAACAGTATAAAAACACTTAGCTTTGGGGCTGTTTACACAACAACAGTTTTAGGGTGAAACCCAAAAGTATTGTTGCATTTTGGCCTCACGTTTACACGGAAATGGCGTTTTAGCTGATTTAAAACGCAAACTTTTGAAAATGGCCTCCGGAGTGGAATTTTTCCAAAATGCTGCCGACACCGTCCCATGACAATGTTTCATCAAAAAACGCTAAAACACAGTGAAAAAATGTGCGTCAACACAGAAACGCTGAGGGACTGAAAACGCTGTAGTAAGCATGCCAGACCTGTAGTTTGCCCTATACCTGTCTTGTCCAGAAGCAGCTTTTGGTAGATCTTCACTGAAGTAGAGTTGATCCGATCATCTGATGTATCGGCGAATGCTAAGTGCAAAAGTGGAGAAACAGATGCACATTTTGTTAAAAGACAGTCAGTATATTCAGAAGATTGAGCTTTGGAGGCCATTTTTGAAATTTTGCTTTCTAGGTCAGCTAAAACACTGTTTCTGTGTAAATGCACAAACCACAACAACTTTTCGCGTTTCACCCTGAAACCATTATCGCGTAAACAGCCCCTTTGTTTTGGCCAAATGGGTCGTTACTGCACTTTGCCTTTGTAGGGCGGTATAGGATGAATGAATAGATTTGTAGTCGGTTGGTTGGCTTGTTGGATGGATGGGAGAAAGATGGTGGGCTATGGATAGAGAAAAAAGATTAGGAAAGGATGGATAAAGGATTGATGATTGATAGGTTGTGGATGGGCAGAAGGATGGATGATGGACATTAAGATGAAAGGATGGTAGATGGACAGAGCTCGGTGTTTCTGAAAGCACGCATGTAAAGAAGTTGCTTTTGAATAACAAGTTAAAATTGAATCACTGATGTGATAAATGATAGATGCTTTCATAGAGGAAAGCATTAAAGATGAATGAATGACTCAGTTATTCAATTAAAAAGGCAAACAAGTAAGAAAGAAAGTAATTAGGCAAATATAAAATAATTATCCAGTGTGCTTAAACCTTCCACACTACGTTACTGCAGAGACTGCAGAAGTGAAGGATTTTATTCTGGTAGCAGAAACGTGTGGGAGAAAAGATGATTCGGAGATATCAGCACATTTATATCCTGCTGTTCATTATCTTTTCTGTGTTTTGTTTTATTTATTAGGCCATTGCAAGACTCTCTAGCCCTTCCTTTATTTAATTTTCAAATATTTTATCTCCCGGTCCCTCTCTCTCCATCTCCCTCTCACAGTGCAGTGTTAGCTCATTTTAGTGTTCAGTATCTACGGCTTCTTCCAGCTCTGCTTTTCTTCAGCTCTGCTCTGCTCAACGCCTGTCTCTTCTCTTCTCAATCACTTTTTATCACCACAATCCCTTGCTTTTTTACATTCGGGCACTATTTCATCACACCTCCCCCATCTTTCTGCTTTTATTATGCTTCTCATTAAATTATGCCTCATCCCATTTTGTGTGACTGAAACCAAACCTAACCTAACAGTACCACACCCTGCCCCAGCCCCAAACTGAAACCACTCCTGCTCACCTACGTCCCCTCCAGGTGCAGTCAGAGACCTTAACCAGGGAGAACAACCTCGTCATGACCAGGTCTGGCTCCCTGATGGGCCCGGCGGGTCAGAACGGCGGAGGTTGGGTGTGTGACTCAGCAACCCTCCCCTTGGCAGGACGCAGGGCCTCACGCAGCGGCTCATCTCCGAAACGTACAAGCTCTGGTCAGGCTGAGCCTGACTCTGGTGGAGGAGGTGGAGGTGGAAATGGAAATGGAGGCACCTCCACAGATGGACAACCTGCCAGTGGACGAAACTACGCCACTGTCCAGCAGGGGGAGGTGTCTGGACAGAGAGACTACCCCGGCAGCTTGGGGAGAGGAGGACTAGAAATGGGGAGCAACTTTGTTGTGGCAAGACCAGAAAGGGAGGGTGGAGGGGTATCATCCGTCTACCCAGAAGCAGCTGGCTTTATTGGGGACTGGCGTGATCGAATGGGCCTGGGGGGCTATGTTTTGGGCAGGAGAGATATCAGCCCCCAGTTGTTCCCCTTCCCGGGGCAGCCTCGGGGGCCGTATGGAGGAGTGATGGGCTTTGGGGCAGGCTGGGTCCCAGGAATGGAGGCTGGGAGAGGCACACAAGGTCCCGGTGGTCCCTCCTTGGCACTGAGGGTGGGCGAGTTCCTCCGTCTGCGTCTCGCCCAGGTCACTTTTGACCCATCACAGCCGCCGTACGACTCTGTGCAGGTTTACGGCCTGGAGGGCACAGGGTCCCGGGCTGGATCCCTCAGCTCTCTGGAGAGTGAAGGAGAGAAGGATACAGAGAAGGAGGAATGGGGGGCAGGGCTGGAAGAGTGGGGTCCCCAGTTCCAGAAGTTAGCCCACCTTTTCAAAGAAAGAGAGAAGGAGAGAGAAGAGAAGGAGAGTGTGGAAGAGGGAGTCAGAAAGGAAAAGAAAGAGCCAGAGAAAAAAGATAAGAAAGAGGGAGGAGAGAAGGCTTCAGACGAGGCAAAAGACTGAGGGAGGATAAAAATGAAACAAATAGGGGCAAGAAGGGGTAAGGAAGGAAGGCGGAGGGAATGGGAGGATGATGAAAAGGCAACCAGAGCTCGAATAATGTGAAGAGAAGTTAAAGGAGAGAAAGATGAAGAGGCAAAGTAATAAAAAGAGACAGAGAAAAATGAGCCCGGGGAGGGTGGAGAAGGCGAGGGCAGGGGAGGGAGTGATTGATGTAATTTAAAGCAATAAGTGTTGAAACGCTGATATGGTTGAGCACAGATACTGAGACAATGCAGAGGCTGCTTCTGCTCGGGGCAGCAACAATTTGTTAAACGCTTTGGACAAAGAAAAACAACCCAAACATCCAAGACTCGATTTAATTCAGCTCTCACGTATGGAATGAGAAACAGCAGGAAACACGGAGAAGGACGTTTTCCAGCATGTGCGTTAGCTCTGCTGCTCTCTGCGTGTCTGCATGTGTGTTTGTGTGTGAGAGGGAGATCGATGTGCGAGAGCAGTGCATACACTCACACGCTGGTGTGAGTGCATATTTAACAAAGAGGGAAAATGGAGAAATAATGACTACGAGAGACAACTTGAGGACAAGTCTGGTGACTGATGATGCATAAAGTGCAACATTAGTTTTCACCACAATGTGCAAAAGTAAACATTTAACAAGGAAGTTTTGGAAAGTAGGATAACACACAAGGGATTTAATATATATTTGAATATAAAATAACAGGCAGGCGGTGGATGTAAAGAGAAAAAACGCTGGGGAAGTGAGACGATTGTACAGAAACTGTTACTTTTTATTCCATCTGCAGTGGCGGAAAAGTGAATTATTCAGCTCACTACTTCATTCCAAATGAAAATGATGAATCATTTAAATCCTGCAAAAGATTCTCCCTCCTCTCAGCCCACAAGGAAAACAGACATGTTGAAAAATTTAAGTCATTTTGGGGTGTGATCCCTCTCTCATCCCCCAGCTTTTTGTAGTTGAGTGTTGTTATGTTTACAAAGATACGCACACAAACACACACACAGACACAAAAAGGACTGATGAACACCATAAGGCTTTGATTGTACTACAGTGAATTATAAAAGCAACACCATCCACGAGTACTCCATCTACTCTATGGAGCCATGACGACTCTATAATTGATCATTTAAATGTTTTTATGGAAGAAGTCTCCTATTTTTTATCCCCCTGTAGCCTCACTAGACACATCTTGAAAATAAAGTATGCATGATTTTTGAAAGCAACAAAAAGCTAAAAAACAACGGCAATCAGTTCCACTTTGAACACTCATACTGCCCAAATGAAAACCTCCATAGATCTGCAATGAAATTATAGGGGAACAAACCACAGAGACTTTCACGACAGGCTTTTTGTTCTTGTTAAAGGTCAGGATGCAAATGAGCTGGAGTTTTCAGCTGGAATGCACTTTTATACCGTGTGATGTTCAATAATAGATAATGAATCATGTCAAAGATTACAGTTGTTTTATAAGATGTCAAAGAAAAGATACAATGTTTGACTGTATGTAAAAGCATTTCAAATGTAAATAACACTAGATATTATTGCTAAAAGAGAGTATATAAAAGAAAAATTAGTAAAAATAAAAAACAATTACAAAAAAAAAAGAAGTTACATGTCCAAAAGGAGCACTGTTGGGATTATCTGTATGTACTGTAGATTAGAAATGGATTAACTGAGCTGGACTACACAGCCTCCCGGGCTGCAAACAACACCATGTATTCAACATCTGTGTATTAATGAGCAGGTTGGGGCTTGCTTTGTGGTTGCTCTTGTCTGAGATGGACAAGCCAAGGATTCAATTATACATGTGGCCTCTGGCAGATGGTTGTTGTGCACAATATTAGTTACAGAGAGCCTCAGAACTAGCTCGCTCCAGCGAGGAACCAATTTGATGAAAATCCAACGGAGTGAGGAGAAATTCCCCTCTTAGGCATACAACAGAAATTCATTGTTTTCCCTAAATCTTGATTATTATTCAGAAAAGAAGAAAACTACACCAAAATGGAATTTGTAATGAGTCTCAAGGAAAGCTTTGTGATTAGTGTAGCACTGCCTGGGAGTTATGAAAGTTTTGTAGATAGATACTGAGCTCTACAGATGTAACTGACTGAAGATACTAGAGAGAGATTTTTAATGGGTGTTAGGAAATGGCCGTACATGCTGATCCAATAAGCCTATAAATATTTCTCTACTTCACCCTGCATTTCTGAATATTTGAAGTCAGATATTCTCTAATTGGTGATGAAATTTAATGAAGTCCAGAGGGGAGTTTGTCCTCATGTCCTCATAAATGTGGATGTCCTTGGTGTGCCATCGCAGAAATGTCTCCGTTTATCACCGGTTCACTGTAAAGCCACCCACATAAGTCAAGCTGCCAGCTTTGCTAGTGTCCGCCAGTTTGGTCCACCATAATCTTGTTGTCGAGGTCTGCTACTGTCAGCACTTACTTAACCAGTCAGGACGTCACAAAGAAACCCACATCCACCTCTGTACCCTTTACCTGAGCCACAGACATGCTCATACAGTGCCACTGTGCAGACTGGATGGTGTCAGGACCAATGTACAAAAACTGCACAACGAGTGGGGAAGAGTGAGGGGGGTGCAGAACCTCAGGGGCAACGAGACTGAGTATTTTTTTACCTTGTCATCTCAAAGCTACCGATACCTTTTATCAGCTGTGGAACATCTGTTATCTGAAGGGACAAATCAGACGAGCTACACAGTATGGACTAGATAGACACCTTATGAATACATTTGTTTTAATGACTTACAGTCATTTTATAGTTGTTTTATATAGATAGCTCTTTCTACTAGTCTTTATATAATTTTAAACTTCAAGTAGGTTAGTCTGGAATTGTAGAGCTTGCTCCGAGGACGCCTAATGGGGCAAGTTACCCAAAATTCAAAAACAGATATAATGTTTTCTTGTATTTGAAACACGGGTATAAAGCAGCACTGCTGGATGTTCATACCAAACATGTACATAGTTTTTAACTGGTACATTGTCTTAAGTTGTCAATGCTTGAATCTGTCTGTAAACTGATCAAAACTATCCATTCTAAAACTTACATCATTAACTTAGATTATCACAAGACTGAGATAATGAGGTTATCTCATAAGGATCTCCTCAATGGTTCTTGACATGTTGGGAGGAGGGTAAATCATGCTAAAGCTATTAGCGGGAAAGTATAAAGCCAAAAAAGGGACAAAAAAGGGACAAAACCCCTTTCTTGTAAGGAGAACAAGGCTCAAGCTATCTGAACAAATGAGAAAAGGAAAAAAATCGAAGCAAGTTCAAAGTCAAAATATTGTAATACTAAAACTCATAAAAACTCACAGATAACTACTTCAACTTCCTTATTTGGGACTTAATGTCTGTGAATGCAGACAAGGTTCCAGTGCAATGAGAAGATGTAGCAAACATTTTGATCTCAATGTTCATTTCATGTTTGACTCATATCTTTTGGATAAAACAAAGAGAAAGGTGTTCATGCATCTTTAGTGAGCATAAATTTAATGTGTTCTTTTTTGAGCTAGTTACTATGTTTACCTCTCCATTAGCTGTCTTTTCTCCTGGTAAATATGAAACTACATGAAGATTTTAATACATTTGTTTTAAGTCAGTGAAGTCCCCAAGTATATTCTACTTGCTGTGCTAATTATAACATGCTTATGGTTTAAAATTGATGCCTTATTTATTTCAACCGCTACCCTTTGCTGTCCCTTACAGTAAAAAGTCAAGCTGCTGTGACAGAAAACAATACCACAGCTTTGAAATGGTAGATTTCACTTTAAAAAGGACTCCCAAACGGCTGAGGAGACGAGTCCAAAGTAATCTGCACTTGGTATCAACAAGGACCTTGTGTTGAAGTGCAGCTTCCACGTGATGATTTTATGTAACAGTAAGGTTATAAAGTAAACCTTATTGCATTCATGTGATTCTGAAATTAAAACAGATGAGATCTGCTTTTATATTGTTAATACAGACTAAATGGACTATGGACTGTTTTTTAAAAGCCCAGTGATGGCATCTCAGATACGATTGGAATATGACTTGATGCAATTAGCTTTGTGCACTGTTTGAGTCAGGAAATTGAGGTTTGAAAGAATTTGTTTAACAGCCTGAGTTTAATTAAAACATATAGTTTTGATTTTGTTCTTCCCAACTTTTCTCACCAGTGCCCCAAATCTGATTGTACACATGATAAATTCAGGGCTGAACACAACTACAGACAGTGTATCTGTGCTCTTTTTAACTTTTCCAAACACTGTTGCCATTTTTCCTCTGTCTCCAGCAGTACGCCTGCTCGGTAAAATGTCTGATAGAACCGATAGAAAGGATGATCCTAACTACAATTACAGGCCCTGACATGAAATAAACTCGGGTTATCTCCTACACTTCATTTATCGCAATGAAATGTCAAACCCTTTACCTTGGAGGAAGTGAATTAAGGCCATGAATGATAATTGCCCTGCTACACCTTGAGAGGCTGCCAAGGAACCTGGACCTGTTCTGTTATGGGAGTAAGTGTTGTTGTAAAGAGCACTAATGTGTTGCTTTGCCAATTCATCATTCAGGCAGCGTTTTCTCAGCATTCTCACAGAATGTGCCAACTTCCTGAGTCTATTTGTCTCTCCACACACAAAAAACATCCACATTTTCATGACAGTGCTGCCAATTCTACAGCATCCATTACTAAAGTAATTATCCCTGGTACGCCAATAAGTGACCTTCATGCCTTCTAATTACATGCTTTATTCCAGCGTCTTGATTGGCTCCAGGTGTCTCATCTTTACTGATTGGTTCAAATCAAAGTTCTGCTGTGGCTGATTGGTCAAAATAAAAGCGATGATTCTCTTGATTTGTCCTATATCAGAGTTCTGGAGAGCTGCGCTGACTAAACCACTTGACGGAGCTGATTATCGCGCCTCCTGAGCTCTGCAAATTGGTTCAATCAAAAGTGTGATGAGTTGAATCAGTTGTTTTCAATAGAATCAAAAGTGTGTGGTCTCGGCTGCACTCCTCGGCTCTTTTTTGGGGTCATTACGCTACTTTAGATGCACCAAACCACAGTGATAGGTAAAGGGGTCCTGTCAAGGCTTTAGACAAGATTTCTGTCCAAAACAAACCTGATCTCCTGAGGACGGAGAAGATAAGAGCATGTATTGGAACATGTAAGAGGAGAAGGATAAAGGTTGTAGGTTAAGGTCATACTCTCTGGACCCCAAACAGGTAGACCCCGTTGGTTCTGCACCCCCCAAGAGACTTCATTGCTCCTGCACGATGTTGATACAATTCCACAATTGCGTGCTGAACAAAGTGTATTTATTTCTGTTGTACTTTTCTTTTTGTAAATTTGAATAAAAAAGGAACTATTTCAAAAGCGATGACTCAGACCTGATCTCTGCTTCTTTCTAGTCTCCTGAAATTCTGGGTAATCAGACTTCTGCTTCTTGCGTGTGTCTCTGTTTGAATATGTGTGTGTGTGAATGAGTATGTGTGTAGATGAGAGAGAAAGACACACACACAGAGGGATACAGCGATTGAAAGATGTTTCATGCAGGGCATACAAATATGCGCGCACCTTGTGAGCATGTGTCTTGTTGTGAGTTGGCAGCGGTGCCTCGTCAAATTGGCCCCTTGAAATTTCCAAAGCACAGCCAGAGTGTGTGTGTGTACATGCATGCGTAGATAACTGTGTGTGTGTGTGTGTGTGTGTGTGTGTGTGTGTGTGTGTGTGTGTGTGCATGTGTGTGTATGTGTTTGCTGGATGAAGGAACACCTTGTCTGGTCTGATCCAGCCCGATGGGGAATGTGAGGTCAGTAATAGAGGACAGACGGAGAGTTCTGCAGAGCAATCTCACTTCCAGACGGAGGGGGAGACTTCTCTGTTTGTTCCCCACAAAAAAAGAAAAAAAAAAAGGGGAGGAAAGGACATTTTGAACTCCAGAGCAGCAGCAAACAGAGCAGACCTGACAGCTCTGGCCAAACAATACAAGGCCCCTTCGACAGCCCTCTCAGCTCTCCTGTATTCTGCCGGCTTAGCCCAGCCTGATGATGGATCGGGGAGATGTTAGCCATTTCTGTGTGACTGAATAGCTGGTTAAAAAGATTTATTACAATAATCAAATATGAAGGAGGGGATTATTTCTACATGATGGTTTAGAGAATGATCGTGTTAGCCGGGTCTCTGCTTGATTACAATGATAATACCCGCCTCAAGTCAGGAGAGGGAGAGTGAAACGGAGACGGGGAGAGATGGGATAGAGGGAAGCGTATTAGCGGTTAATATGCGAGTCTGTTGCGTTACATAAAACTGTATTTGTGATTAGAGTTGGAGCTGATTCTACACAGTGCTGAGGAAAGATTCCTCTCCATCTCGTGTCTGCTCTCTCCTTTAATTATGCGATTCATGGAGCTGACTCTCTTCAGCTTCATCCGTGGAAACAGCTTTGAGTTTAACCCCTTGCCCTCCTCCACCAGCTGATAAAACACATCAATTTTCACCCGATAAAACATTCGCATTGATCCAACTCCTACATGTGCGTTAATCCATCCACCTCGAGCGTCAACACCGCAATGCAGCATCCTAGTTGAGAATGAGGTGCTGTCATGGCGGTGTCAATAATTGCAGCATGCATAATTGATCACAGTATTATGGCAGAGCTGCAGATAAAATGGGCTCCTGTTTAAGCAGTACACCTGGGAGTGACTAACTAAGCAGCGGACCAGGGAGCTACACACACACTGATGAAGGTGCTGGAGGATTGCATCACAAGGCAGTGTGTGTGTGTGTGTGTGTGTGTGTGTGTGTGTGTGTGTGTGTGTGTGTGTGTGTGTGTGTGTGTGTGTGTGTGTGTGTGTGTGTGTGTGTGTTCGAGTCCAAGAACATGGAGATTCCTCATTCTGTTTGAACCTCCCTGACACACACAATCCCTCTGGCTATTCAGCGCAGCGTGAGTGCCTTGCTTTGTGTGTGTGTGTGTGTGTGTGTGTGTGTGTGTGTGTGTGTGTGTGTGTGTGTGTGTGTGCATGGTGTGTATTTGTGCCCATGCATCTTTGCATTTAAAGTGTGAGCAGGCTTTAAAGGCAGCTTCCAAAGTGTAAGGGAATGAGGTGAATTACAAGTGCAGAGGAACTCAGTGGCAGGCTGCTTTCAATCGCAGGACATCTGAAACAGCAGCTTGGACTGCAGCCAAAATATGATGCTGTAAGCTCCCCCTCCAGTGGTTTCTTTGACAGGGTCTAACTTTCTATACAGCAGCTTACTTATAACTTGGTAGTTTGGTGGTTGAGTCACCAAAACTCGAGGCAAAGTTGAGTCTTTGAGTCAAGTCTGAAAAGAATCTGATCCGAGTCCTTTTGGCTATGTTCACACTGCAGGACTTTAAGCCCAAATCTGATTTTTCATTTTGTTGTTCACATTAGATTTTTAAATGTGGCCTGTCTGTAGACTGCGATGTGAACTACTCACACTCCTGAAGTGACCCAGAAGCTCAGCGGAACATAATTGGCGCCACTCACCGAACCACCCAACTTACCCTGTTTATGCAATCCAATATGACCCCGTGTTTGTTTTCTTAAGTATACCCACGTTTTTTTTCTCTTTTACTGCTGCATGTATGATCTCCACCTATGTCTCTCCCAGCTCTCCACACTGAGAAACACAAATGTTTACGTTAGTTTCGCTTTTTCTCTGTTCGATCCCCTCTCCACTCCTCCCATCTGCAGCTCCGCTTTCTTCCATGTTTGCATTCACTGAGTGTGACCTCTGCTCCAGAATGACTTCAAAGTCACCTGGCTGTTCCGAGCGCTGCTGCGTTCAAAAAACCTTTTGAAGTGGCATGAATCAGATTCAAACATGTCAGATTCAGTGTGACTTGGGCTGTTCAGACTGTCAAAAAAAAAAAAGCCGATATGAGTCACATTTGAGCAAAAAAAAAAATCAGGTTTAGATTACTTTTACCTGCAGTGTGAACAGAGCCATGGACTGATATAATGTTTTTAATTGACACTACTGACTAAGTGTAACCTGACATACCAGACTGACAGTTTCATATATCCGCCACGGAAATATTTAACTAGTCCATGTGGGTAGCAGCTCTTTGGATTTGTTTTCAGAGGCGGGACTTTCAAAAAAATCAGCAGCTGGCGATGTGATTGACACACTCACCACTGATAAATCCACATCAACCATGGTATGATGTAGCTTACGTGTGCCGCTGCTGAGAAACAATAGACAAACAACTACAGGAACAGGAGAAACAGCTGTGATATTGGCGTTAGACAACTGCTGCTGTTTTGGTAAAGTTAACTTAAGAATCAAAGAAACGCTGACAAGTACGAAAGTCTGCTGATGTCGCGTCTGCTCGTCACTCCCGCAGCTCCTGCCTCTCCTGCCTCTCTGCCTTGATTGGGCCGGTAAGAATTTAGCTGAGTGAATTCGTTGGTCAATGGAGCCTGGCAAGATGAATCTGCAGGATTTCAGAAACTGAATCAGGCAGGTCCATCTGCTCTGCAAGGTTAGACTCAGTGAGCCTCCAATGACCTTTTGGACATGTAGATTTTATCTGTTAATATTTGATTCTAACTGATTCTGTGGAGTATCTGGAGATTTTAAATTATCAATGGAGTTACAGCTTGCGCATACCTGTGCACTACAGCCCTCTTACTGGGGAGATGGACTCATCGATTCTGCCGAAGTGGAATTCCTGCAGGTTTGATAAACTCAGAAATATCTACAGCTTACCTGCTGTTACCTGAATTTTAACTAACCTAACATTTCAGATCCAGTGGTTAGGTCACTTAAGTTTCTAACATTAGCTTGCAAAGTCATCCAAGGTCCAAGTAGGCTCAACTTTTTTAACTCACTTATTTTTCTGGATTCATACCTGTCTGTTAAAATGTAAAGTTTGGGTCCTGGGTTGCGAATAAAAGATGGAAGAAAACTTAAGCAGCTTAAAAAAATGTTCATTCCAAAATAATGTCAATTGATAATGATAAATATGGAGCATGTAAAACCTGTGGGATCAGTAGCATGCATGTGTGTGTGACCATAGTGTAGTGAGAAGAGCTGAAGGGAAACTGACTCCAACACAATGGTGCAGATGCTGGAGGAAAGAGAGATGACAGGAGCTTTTAGGTCAAGTATAGAGTACAAAGCCAAAGGCTCCAGACCTGAGAGGATGTGCCCGATCAGTTCTCCAGCTCCTCAAACCCTGAAAAACGTCTATGGGTAAGTGCACAGTATGACCAGTACATTAACATACAAGCAGGGGCTGAGACAAAATGTTCCTTTTTCCTCCTCCATGCTTCTTTTTCACGAAGAACACGCTGCACTTTCATTTACTGTCAGATCTGTCAGAGTGACGCTGATGGTGTCCCATGGTGTCTTAGCAGGAACTGTTACAGGACAAGAGAGCATGTGAGAGCAGTTGAAGGTATCAGCTGTGAATAAATAATGAGGGCTTTGTGTGTAAAAGAACTGACAAAAACATTAAAACTGGTTTTTTAATAATAGGCCAGAGTCCTCTCTGTCCATTTTCAAAGTCTTAAGCAGCTAATTGAATTCAAGCTCAGTCTCAAGTTTCCCAGGAGAACATGAATTCATTTGCGGCACACAGATTAAGTCCCTTTGACAACACTGCACTGATCAGTAAAGTTTAGCAGTGAGAAGCAAGATCTGGCCTTTATCCTTGAAAAGAAGAATTTCTTGGATTAATTTTGAGGTAATGGTGGACACAAGAGTTGAAGTGTCAAAAAGAAAGCTGAAAAAGAGAGTGATAGGGCACTGGCTAAAACAGCTAGGGGTTAAGCCATTTATGATAACATTCATTCCAACCCACAGTCAGCAGTTATTCCGCAGTGGTCTGTTCAAACTTGAGAGTGAGGTTGTGTTAGCTCTGCTTGGTGAGGTTTGAGTTGGTAGATAAGCACTGGTAGGGTGTAACAACGATTCACTAAGGTTTCACATTATTTACACGTCTCAGAGCACCAGGCTGTGTGTTACACTAAACAGATGGTCTGCACTTTCTGGACACTAGACTATGCTTAAAACTGAGTGAAAAAAGTTTGATTGTTCTACACTTTCAAACAATAGTGTTATGTAAACACAAATAAAGACATTACAATCCTTGAACAAAGAGAAGCATGCTTCAGTTGTGATTAAATGTTGGATGTTACCTTTTGAACTTTCTGAAACTTGCTCTAACATAACCTACACAATATCAGGATTTACAGTGTTCAGCTATCAGTGCACATCTTGAACTTGAAAAAAACATGAATTGCTTGTTAAAGGGACTGTGAGTAATATCAGTCTGAAGTGAATTGCAGCGACACCTTTGGTCCAGAGTTGCATGCACGCTGTTGTGATGACATGACCCTTAACAAGGCATGTGTTTTTTTAAAGCAAATGAATAGAAATTGAATCTTATTTTAAACACCACTTCCTTTATCAAGACAACTTTTATCTGATACAACATGATGAGGCAAGATATTTATCAATAGTTTCATGACGCTGTCGGTTGAAAATTCTTTAAAAAATCTACAATGTGATTTCCTGGATTTTTTTCTCATTTTTTCTCATAGTTGAGGTGTACCTCTGATGAAAATTACAGACCTCTTTCATCTTTTTAAGTTGGAGAACTTGCAAAATCAGTGTCTGACTAAATGCTTTTTTGCCTCACTGTATATTCAGCGTTACTGGCAGCCTGGCGTTCTAAGCCATGTCTGTAATGTTAGTGAATCCTCCTTATGTACTGCCAGTGCTCATTTATCAATCAGAGAAAATGAGTTTGAACAGACCCGTGCAGTTTAACTGCTGCATGTGGGTTGTAATGAACATTATCACAAACAGCTTAACCTATAATTTAGCCTTTAGCCCATGCTCTATCACTCTCCTGTTAAGTGTCCTTTTTTATCATACAGTTCAGCTCTTGTGTCTACCATCACTATAAAGTTAATCCAAAAAACAGTTTTCAGCAGAGAAAAGGAGATCTGTCTTCTCACTTCAAAACTTTATCAGCTGCTTAGAGCTTCCCAATCGGGAAGCTCTTGGGGAAGCTTATATGCTGATAATATATTTGAAATTCTTGGATCATCTAGAAATGAGACTTTTCAAGATCACTTAGAAAGTCTTCACTGTCCCTTTAAGTTCAAAATCTATCCTTGTTTTACTAATTTGTAATGGTCATGTTGTCTGCTTTATTTTGGAAAGGTAACCAAACGTCCGTAGTGTTGTGGATGTGCCAAAAGGGTCCCTGATGGCTCCTGGATCATCATATTTTCAAGCTAAGGGCCACTAACCAAGCTGTTTAATTTGATGAGAGAGAGAAAGTAGAAATGGCTAGTATAACTCTAGATGTGACAGCATCCTGCCGGGTAGTTAAACATCTAACAACCTTCTGTAAGAAAACTTTTCACTCTACCTGCCTTTTTTTCTTCCCTCCACCAACCCTCTCTTCTTCTTCTTCTTCTTCTTCTTCTTCTTCTTCTTCTTCTTCTTCTTTTCTTTCTCCTCGCTCATGCATTTTGCTCAGGACACTCTAAAAGTTCAGCAGCTCATTTGAAGTGGAAAATTAAATCTTCATTAACAATCTTAATTAGAGTTCGATCTTTTCCATAGTGAGTCGACAGGGAATCCATAGTGTAACAGGGGGAGACCTGGAGCAGGAGTTCGTTTCGGGAAGATGGGGGGAGGATCAGAGGGGGGTAATTAGTGAAAGGGAACTTCAGGGTAAATTACACAAGAGGTATTTACACTCTCAGAGGCAGGATTGGAGGGGGGTGGATGCATGCGGATAATTAAAGGCAAGAGTATGTTGAGGAGAGGACACTGGTAGTCCTGGTAAAGGTAGTCCTACACATGGAGGTGTGAGGTTCTGTTGTTGACAAACTGAAATTTAAGATGCTATGAGGGAGATCTGTTTTGATTGGTCTTCCTTGCCACCTTCTGGCCTGGAGTCTCACACACACTGTCATAAATGACTTTCAGCAGGGCGCATGTTTTGGGATCAAAAGGAGATTGGATCGAAAAAAAAAATGTAATTCTTTGTTCAAGACGAGTTTGTACTGGATACAACATGCCGAGGTAAGGTGTTTGTCATAAAGTTATGTGGCACTATGGTTTGAAACATGACAAGCAAACATTGTAGTAGCCAGCTATATGTAGTGCTATCGGCAGCCAGATGCTCCGACGTATCTGTAGGTTAACGTGACAACAAGTACACACTGCTAGTTTTTAAGTTGTTTAGTAGCTGTCTATATTTAGTGCAGCTGACAGCCCGGTGCTCCAAGACATGTCCGTAACGTTAGTGAATCCTGGTTAGCTTCTGCCAGTCATCCAAGCAGAGCTAACGTAATCTCACTCTTAATTTTATCAATAGACTCTAGAGTTTGAACAGACCACTGCAGAATAACTGCTGCATGTGGGTTGGAAAGTACATCATCACAAACAGTTTAGCCCCTGTGTTAGCCTTTAGTGTTTAGCCTTTGGCTTTCTTCTGCTCTTCTGTCTGACAGTTAGGCTCCTCTGTCCACCACCACGACAAAATTAATCCCAGAAATTGTTTTCAGCAGAGAAAAACACTGATCTCTCTCCTCGCTCCTATACTTCATCAGCCAGGAAGCTAAGATGTAGCATGTTGAAATAACCTGTAACCAGTAATATTGGCACAGACAATCCCATTTTGAAGTGTGGATTACAATCAGGCATATATCTAGAAGGAAGGCATTTTCAAGATCACTTAAAAACTCCTTGCAGCCCCTTTAAGAGGAAGAAGAGCATGGAGCTTAGATATCTGATTCTAATAATGGATTCGTTTCCATGTGTATATCCTCATATCATCGGCTAGCCTGGCTCAGATGGAGACAGAAGGAGAGAGCTCCATAAAGACAATCAAACAGATGGACCGACAGACAGCGACAACAATAACAGAAGAGAATGCAGACTTTGACAAAAGTACTAAAAATATGTCAGACAACACAACCAGAACTGAAAACCACAACTGTCACAGTTCGAGTCATACAGGTCCACAACAGGACACATCACAGGTCAGGTGCAGCTGGTCCTCTCTCCAGTGGTCTGAAGAAAAGAGAGCTTCAATCAGCAGCTCCTGCACTTACGGGTTCTGTATGGTCTACTTAAAGGTCACAGCTTCAACTCATATATATGTGAAGGCTCTTCTTTGGTTTAATGTGAAAGTCTGGCAGCCAAACAGAACATGTTCATAAACAGAAAGAGAGGGACCAAGAAGGAGAGAAGAGACAGGAGCTTAGTGTATCTGGCACTACGGCAGTGCCTGTTCCAAACCAAACCAAACCAAACCAAACCAAACCAGATTATTAGGCTGTAATGCAGGAAAAAAAAGATTCTGGTAGCACTATGGTGTGAGACATTTTCATTTTCTTTTATTATTCTTTTTTTTATTTTTTATTTTTGTTTGTTTTTTTATTTCTTTGTTGTGTCAATTTTAATTTTTGAATAAGATAGGATGAAATAAGATAATCCTTTATTTGTCCCACTATAAGGAAATTTATGGCAGCAAACAAGAATTGTATGGTACAAATCTTACAATAAGAATATATTCAATAGAACTATATAGTAGGTGTTACCTTGAAAAAACATGTATATATTAAGCATAACACATAGGTAAAAAGTCTTCTGAAAGCGGTGGGATATGTTTTTCCTCAGAGACCACAGCTTGACCTTCTCCTGTCAGCCACCATCTCCACAGAGTTCACAGGGTCCAGAGGACAGACCAGGAGCTGGCCTTCTTCACCGGTTTGTTCAGTCTCACTCTCCTTTGTCCTGTCCGCTCAAAGCAGGTGAAATCCCTCCAGGGTGGTGTTCGTGTCTGGTGTTGGCCAAGTCTCTGTGCGTAATACTACTCTGCCTGTATTCCCTCTGGTACTGGGTTAGCATGGCTGGCTTGCCCATCTAATTGGAAATAGATCTTACATTCCCCAGATCGAGAGATGGGAGGAAAGGTTGATAGCTCGCACAACAGTGTTTACCTAGGTTTGACATCGACATGCTACGGGGTTCTGAAAGCTGATCTTGTGTGTAAACAACAGAACCATGGTGACACAAAGGATCCCTGGACACACGAGGGAACAATAATAGTAAAACCATGATTTCAAATGTAACCAGTTTGGTGTCCACGGCCAACAAATGAGCCATATAAAGTAATGACAGGTTCAAAATAGAAAAATGACCAAAAAGATCAGAAGAAAAAAAAAAAGGAAAAAAGACAAGAAGAAGAAGAAGAAGAGTTGCTGAAATGAGCGGCCACTGTCCTCTGTTTTGTTTTGATATTTCTAAAACTGGTTTGGGCCTGAGTACACGGACAAGGAGCTCCATGAAAGAAGGATGCAGAGGGAGAGAGACGAAGAGCTGGCTCGAGAACAACAAACAGGAGCACGTCCACGACTCAATGCGAACTGGTACTGGCAAACCGGTAAGGACAACCGTCAAACTCGAAGTCGTAGTCTGAAGACTGTAGACGAGCTGACTTTATGATAACACTGGCGATGGATGAAAAAATATAGCCGAAATGAGCAATTTTGCAGAGATTATGTCCCGCGCTGAAGCTCCCTTGCCGTGGCCCCCGCTAAGTGCGGCTAAAATCGGTTGGATATAAATAACTTCTGAAGGACTCCGAGCTGCACCATGTTTGTATCAATGAGTATATGAGCATGCACACACCTATAAATAAGGTCCAGGTGTCAAAAAAACAGAGTTGCCCTTTAACCTCATTTATGCTTCCAGGTCAACATTAAAAAGGTTGCAGTTGCAAGTATAATTCTCATTACTGCAACCATCAACCTAATTTCTGAACACGTATATCATTACCTAAACGGGTGCTACTTGACGTTAATTGACAGAGTAAGAAAAATATGTTGCTTTTCCTTTGGTTTGCAGAATGTCAAAGTTTTGTTGTTTTAGTTTTTCAATGTGCCATTTAAAACATGTCTGGTTTCTAAGAAATATGAGAAAAAACTGTTTGCAGATTGTGGGGTGTGATGCAGAATTGAAAGAAATCTCAAAAAAAAAAAAAAAAGGATTCATGTTGTAAATATATTTAATTATGTTTTGTTTGATTCCATACATATCATTTAAGAAGTCTATCTTTAAAAATCAAATGATATATTTTTTTTTACATGCAGACTTGTTGCAGTTCTGAGATTTTACCACAGATCTCTTTGAAAAAATATTAATAAAAATTTTTAAAAAGTTCAAATTGCTCCAGATATGTTCAGAAATAATAGTTATTAATAATTAAGATTTTGTTATTAGTGTTTCTAAAGAAATATTCCCTATTTATGTCTTTTTTTAATTTTGATGTCTGAAATCTCTTATGGCTTTGGAGATGCTTCAAGATGTTTTCGTACAAAATTAATATTTTTTTTCAATCCCTTAAATAATCTCTGAATAAGTGTTTTGTGTCATTTTTTCTTTTCATGTTTGCAGTTGACAGCTTGATAAGAATCAGGACAATGATTAGTTAACAGGTGGTCATGCAAATTAGAATCCAGACAGGGTGAGCAGGACTGGACTGTAAGATGTACGAAAGGAAACATTTGCCTCATTGATAGTGGTTAAGGAAGAAATGATTGTTGGTAAATTAAACAGTGAACCATTCATGTGAGTGTTTGCCCACATACTCTATCACCCTCAGTGTTTGTCAGTGCTTCATTTTGGCAGCCCAGTCTGGACACGCCTCTGGATAATGGAGGTTAAAGGGGGCAATATTAGTCAGAAATCTTTATTGGAATTGCTTCTTGTCTGCCGTTCTGGGTGACATGGTGTTACTTGAGGCGACGTAATCCCTTATCATGCTCCCATAAGCATCAAGCATTTGCCTAATACCAGACAGTAATCATTCAAAGACACTACTAAGCATGCAGCCCAATGCTCCCTCTCTTATCCACATTTACATACCACAGCACACTATTCAGCTGCTGCGTGTGGGGAATGGATGGTAGGGAAAACAATTACATCCCAGCACAATTAAAATATGCACTCTGCTCTTAAAAATGAAAGCATGGAATAACTTTTTCTTGCAGCGCTTCTTTTCAATGCCTCCACTGACTGATGTCTTTTACGTCTGCAGCTCTATTGTAGTGAGCCATTCTATCAGAGAGCATCTCTGCAGTCCTCTTTGTGAGAGAAATGAGCTGAAGAAAGAGGCTTTTTTGCCTGAGGGACGTGAACTAACCTCGTACCACGAAGGCCACAAAAGACAGCCCGGCGACCTGGCCTGAGTACGACTCCATTAGCCCCCACAGGATGGATTATTTGTGTCGCTGTCTGGTTGTTCCTTTATTTGCAGAGAACACACAGATATACGTGGCCAAAGGAATATTTCTAAACCGTGAGGGCAGGAGATAGTGTCTGGGCATTGGTTTTTATTTATCTTCTCTGAGCGGTTTCCTGGGAGCTGAGCTGGTCCACCGCTCCAAGCAGGGTGATCATATCTGCGGTAATGTTGCTCCAGCGGCTCAGGACCCAGGAGACATGTCTGCAGTTTGTGTGTGTGTGTGTGTGTGTGTGTGTGTGTGTGTGTGTGTGTGTGTGTGTGAAGGTGACAGACTCTATTTACACAGCAGATCATTAGAGACAAAGAAATAGAGAGCATGATAACAACTACAGACTCACAATCCCAGAGACAGAGACGCAGACAGAGAGTTAAGCACGTTCATTAGCCCTTTGTGTCAGATTGGTTAATTGTTCAATGAAGTGAGCAGAATAAGAAGTTTGAGGGGGTTGTTATTGCCTTCAGTGAAATGTTCATGGGGATTTATTCTCATCAGCTGTGTCTCTTATTGTCCCGCATAGATCAGGGAGAAATGTTAACAGCTGAGGGCTGCAGAAAAGACAGAGCCAGAGTGTGGTCAGCTGCCCACTCACTAAATACCAAAACACTCAAAGTGACCATTAACAATCCCCCTGTCATCACACCTAATGTTTCTCCCCTGCCAAACAAACAACGCCTGCTCACTCGAGTGAGCACAGCTCTGTTAGAGTTTGAAATATGACAATTAAAAAAAGTAAAGAAGAGGTAAAGAAAGAGAAAAGACATCATTGATTTGTTAGTTGTTATATTTTTGATAAACAGATTTGTGGAAGTGCAAAAATGAATGCTATGATCAGGGTCAATCTGTTTCCTGTAGCTGATGGAGTAATTTTATTTGCTTTTGGCTAAAGAACACTTGAATATTGCAGCATTTTGCAAGCAAAGTTTTTTATCCTACAAAACAAGATTTAGCAGGTGGGAAAATAATGGACAACTGTTTTTGAGAATAACTTTTTCCAAAAATCTGTAAAATCATGAGGAAAAAAAGTTTTAGCTTTCAGTGTTTGAGGTATTCACAAAGATTCCTGAGATGATTATTCCAGGTTCCAAGCTTTAAACAGGAGAGAGAGAAAATGAGGACTGCAAAGAAAAAGCTTTCTCATTATTCCAAAGGTATGTTTCTGTCGTCACTGTTCTGTCCATCAGAGGCTGAAGTGAAACACTAATGTTTGAAATGAGACTGAAAGAATGTGTGTTTACTTCCAGGGGAGTTGTGATTTCTCCTTGAACTGAAAACACAGCAGGGCTTCGTGCTGTTTTCAAGTTATACATCACTCATTTGGCTTCTAATGATTGTAGTGTGAGTACAACGGAGGAGATTCTTTTTCTCCTTCATTTTAAATGCGTCAGAACCAGGCATCAATCCAGGGTGCTTTCATATCTGGATCCTTTCAATAAGTTGTTCTGACACCAGAGCATTTTCCCGATCAGTGTTTCGAGCATGTGAGAACACAGTGAGAGGGGTGTAGAACTGGCCCTCCAATACATAGCTGGCCATCCCATGTGCTGCCCCAAAATCTTTTCTTTTAATTAGCTATTTGCTTTGTCAGAGGCAGAACTTATTTCAAAATAAACCTCTTGGATGCTTTAACAGCTGTGACTTTGGAGAAACATTTTATTTTGAAGTCCTCAAAGATTTGGGCTTAGACGATCATCTGTGTCACCACTCTGCTAAGCATTTGCACAGAAATGTAGAAGCTGTATGATACTAAAAAAGTTGGTCATTAAGTGGAGAATGAAAACCAAAGAGGATAGATGCTTCAATCAGTAGTCCCTAAAGTGGGGTCAGGACCCCTCTCTGGGGTCATAAAATGCCTTAAAAAATTAGAGAGTGTTTACAAATGCATTTTTCATCAATGACTATAAGAGTATTAAAAAAATGATCATGTTTAATCTGTTAGTCACATTTTCTTGGGACAATACCCCCAGGTCAGGATACCCATGGTACCAGCGGAGGTAAACTGAATTAGAAACACAGCAATCTGTACACGTATGTAGCCTTATTTTAATGCTGAGCAGCTTAAAAACAATATCTCAGGCCATTTTTTGTTTGATTTTATCTATTTTTGGACTGACCTATTAGTCGGTCTAAAAACTTTCTTGTTTCTGTTCATCATTTGTCTTGTGTAAGCTGCTCCACACAAAGTGCCCCATGTGGGATAAATAAAGTTGTCTGAATCTGAATCTGAATGTGAGTGTGTCAAATGACAGTGGGTTGCAGGCTAAGAAGTATGGAGACCCCGAGCTTAAAGCTAGGTTATTCAGACTTTTTGTGCTTTTATTTTGGAGAGTATAGAACTGTGGATTGAGCAGGAATCCACAAGAACTTTCTTAAGTTGCCCAGGAAAAGAGCCACAGGTTGGAATAAAAACACTTGTGGACTGCAGCCTCCTTAAATGGGGGTTGTGACCACTTGTCCAAACCAACACCCTGACTTGTGCAGATACAAACCCCTTCTAACCCTTCCTGTGCCATAAAAAACATGAACACACCCCTGATCACAGAAATTGCACTCTAGTATGGGGCAAAATAAAGAAACTGGGACAGGTAAAGGTGTTTCTGCATGCTGTGAGAAGTTCTGTTGTGAAACTGTAACCAACCCAACTAACAGCTGCCTAATGACTGCCAGATAACTGGAGTAGGGAGACTGAGGTATTCCCTTGATTCTCATCCCAAGAAGGAGCCTCTTCTTGTTCAGGTTGCTTTTGACACAGTTTGTTTTATTTTAAAATCGCTGAATGTTTCTGCACAACTTCCCGCCCCATCGCCTTTTTGTAAATTGACTATAGACTGTTTAACGAATGGACATGGTCTTCATGACGTCACCTGCCCATTTCTGAAACTGAAGTTCAAAGCTTATTGTCAGTGGGAGTCATATCAGAAATGGGGAGGGCTTAAAGCCCCAACACTAAGGGCTCTAATTTCGTGGCGCAGTGCAGGGGGCTCATCCCAAGAAGGAGCCTCTTCGCTGACACGTGGTTTCTGGTACTTTCTGAGTCAGCTTCAAGTGGACTCTCGTCAAACTGCAGTTTTTAGCACTTCTAGAACGCCTACAATTATTAGACCTGAGGTCACTGCTTGAAACTGATGGGTCACAGCTCTGACAACAGATATCTAATGTCACAGATCTGCCTTACCAGAGCAGGGATGCATCCAGACCACAGTGGAGCTAATCCAGTGTGAGTTAACACATTGTCTTGAATAGAAACCTATTTGATTCTGGTGCCTTGACAGAGCGGAGCTGGAGCATTTTGGGTGTTACCTTACTGTCAGGAACTAGTAAGGAATTGTGACCTCCAACTACTCCAAGTCAACCCATGGCTCACTGTGTTGATTGGTTTACTGGCTAACACCAGAGATGAACCATGCACGTGCGACCACTCCACATGGCACATTTTAACATATGTAGAGTGGAAAGGAGGCTGTCATGTACTGATGTAAAGACAGTCTTGTTATACATTGTACACTGTGGCCCACTTTACAATAATGTAGTGTGATCTCAAAAAGACCTGAGGGGAAAATGCAACAATGGATCATTTATTCACCTGAGGGAAATGAGCAACAGGTGTGAAAGGACTATTGCTCATTAAAGTAATGAATGCAGTGAAGTGAAAGAGCAAAATTGTTCTCTCCTTTTTTGTCTGCTGTTTAAAACACATTTAGTATTCCATTTATATAAACACAATTCTGCTTTTGATCGTTTTTCATAAATCTCAACCCATTTATGCTAAACAGTCATTCAATCAAAGCAAGACAGCTGTCTTTATTGGTCTGATTCAGTGTGTTGATACAATTTTCTGGCCTTTACCTCACTCATACTTCTATTTCTGCCACACTTGCCATTTTACAATCCACAACTTAAAATGAGATAATAAAATCAGTTACTTTTAAATGCTTTTTTTAGTATTCATGGCTGGGTGAAGTTTTCCCAAGAGGACATGAATCTGTTTAAAACATACAGACCTAAAATCTATATGATTGCACTACAGGCCATCAAAGTTTAGCACTGAGAAGTGAGTAAACTAAGTGAAAAGCAAGCTCTTGCCTTTATCCTTGAAGAAGAGGATTTCTTGGATTATTTTGTAGTAATCATGTACACTGGAGCTGAACCGCCAAAAGAGAAAAAAGACATCGGAGCAGAAGAAAGCTGAACAGGAGAGTGAAAGAGCACGGGCTAAAATGTGGGTTAAACTGTTTGTGATAATGTTCATTCCAACCCACATGCAGCAGTTATTCTGCAGTGGTCTGTTCAAACTTGAGAGTCTATCAATAAAACCAAGAGTGAGGTTATGTTTGCTCTAACTGGTGAGGTTGGAGTGGGTAGACGAGCGCTGGTAGGACATAACCAGGATTCACTAATGTCACATGTTACAGACACGTCTTAAAGCACCTGGCTGTGAGTAACACTGAACAGATAGTCTGCTCACCTCCTGTTCACTAAACTAAACTAAAAGCTGAGTTTACAGTTTGATTTTTGTCATGTTTTAAACTATAGCATTATGTAGCCATAAATAAATACATTACCGCTTTGCATCCTGGGAAAAAGTTGTCCTGAGCAAAGAAAAGTAGTGTGACAAGGAGTACCTGATCTCCATCCATTTGCTTCAAAACAAATGCACGCCTTGGTAAGAGTCATGTCTTTACAACAGTGGGTGATGGTGCTCATGGGAAATAAAGTCTTTATCCCAGAAATATACTTCTGATTCCAATTCCACTATCACTGTGATCAGTGCCAAACATATAATCCTCACAGTGCCTTTAATATAGATCATGAATACTTCCCCATACAACAATTCAGGCTTCAATTCAGACAACATATAAAATGGAAGCTGCTTTATAAACCTGTATTTAAAAGAAAAACTACTTTAAAACCAATACTTCCATTTCCTGTAATCCTCATCTTTCTGAAAGTAGATTCAAGGCTGTTAAAATCATTTCTGCTAGACAGCATCATTTATAATTTTTCACTTAAGCTCTTCGAAATGTTTTTCTCCAGAGCTTTCTTGATTTTATGCCAACGGCGTTTATCAATAGAAATGTTTAAGATGTGTTGTGCGACGCTTAGTATCAATTTCCACAAAATTCAGCCGTACTTACAGTTTTGTCAGTGAGGTTTTTGTGAACTAAATACTGACTTAGTCTGTCATTCCTGCCCTGTACAAGTTCTTATGAGATGTTCACTTTCACACAGAATAGTACGGTGGCCTGTGGGTGTCATCCAATTTGCAAAAGCAACAACATGAAAGCAATAGCAAAGGCAAAAACACAAATGTAAAAGCCACAACATGAATGCAAAAGCTACAACACGTTTACAAAAGCCACAACACAAATGCAAAAGCTACAACAAGAATGCAAAACCTGTATAAGGAATGCAAAAGCCACAACACAAATGCAAACACTACAACACAAATGCAAAGGAAGTGCTTCCATAACAGGAGTTAAGAGGGCAGTTATCCTAATGAGCACAGAAAAATTGGGAAAGTAGGTATATGATCATTTTCTATTCTTTTTTTAACCTTCAGCTACGATAAATAGAGCTTTATTGCTAATGTTATTCATTTATAAAGCTTAATGGTGACATATTTTTCAGGTCATTAATGAAATAGAAGAACTATGAAGGACATTACAACGTGAGACCCCTACAAAGCTATATTTATCGTAGATGAAGTTAAAAAATTAAATGACTTAGGACGTGGTCACATTGTCAAACCGTGCCGTGCTTCAGCACACTTCAGCTCTAAAGCACATTTTGAATGGCTAGTGTGACCGCAACCATGCCGTGCTTGAGCACAATTCACTTCTCTGCTTCAGAGAGGTGGGCTTCAGGACGGTTTACTTCATGCACGAGCACGAGCACGCAGACAGCAGGTGTGATCCTTGAGGTATTATCACCGTGAGTGCATCTCTCGACGACCATTTTAAACAAAGCAGGGGTGTTAGAGGGGTGTTAGAGGGCTGTGTCGGGCAAAAACGACTTACCATAAGTCCAAACGTTTCTAAAGTTGTAGCAGTGCTCTCTGTGTCTCATTGTGCTGACTCTGATGAGATCGCGCTTCATGTAAACAGACACTTCACAATGACGTAGGCGAGCCATGCGCGTGTGTGATACCCGATAAAGTCTGGTTCATATAGGAGTAGTGTGACTGCTGGCCGTACTCTCCAGCTGGGGAACAGCACTGCGGGGGGCAATCGTGCTTAAGCACGGCACGGTTTGGATGGCCAGTCTGACCGCGCCCTTACTTCCTTTTGCAACTTTTCTGTGTCAATTGGGGTGACTAACCTTGTTGAACTTCCGTTGTGGCTTTATTTCGGTTGTGTTGTGGCATTGGAATTTGTGTTATCACTTTTTGCATTTGTGTTTTTGCTCTTGCATTCATGCTGTGGCTTTTGAAAACTGTCAGACACCCACCGGCCACCGTAGAGTACACCCCCAGCCATCTCTGGGTTTTACAGTATTAATGATTGAAATCGAAGATAACCAATGACATGGGGTCCTAACTGATACTGCTAAAAAAGAGAACATATGGTTAATACATAAGATCCTGTTTTTACCTTCAAAATAAATCTTCCTTAGTAGGTCTGAACTTCTAAATGTCTTTATTTTTATGATGAATTGTGGTAGTTAAAGTTTCTCTCTGCTACAGTTATATACAGGTGTGCTCTGTGGGGTGTGGTATCAATGAAAACCCACTTCAAATCACATTCATTAGCACTGTAAGAAAAAGAGAGTTCAACTAGAGATGCTAAAACACCACTTTACAACCTGCTGCTTTCTTTACCTGCCACTGCTTCTAAAATTTATATCAATTACACAGAAAGACTAATTCTGTTCCTGTAAGTGAAGGGTGCATTATTAGACCACCCACAGTTATGAAACTGAATCTGAGAGCACAGCATGTCCAGCCACACTTACATAAAGACGCTAGAACAGCTGCACACATTAGTTTGTGTCTGCTGCCACCTGCTGGAGGAGTTAAAACCCCTGCTTGTATTTGATGCTGGGCAGAGAGCAATCCAGTATGCACAGAGGGAACACCCTTCACACCTCATCTGTTCATTACTCAGCTAACTCAGTCGTACAGACAATGATTCACATTCACACCTCAGGTCAATTAAAGCTCCCTGCGCTGCCTGACCGGCATGTGTTTTGGGGAAACGAAGACCCCACAGAGAGTTCACAGCAGAGAAGAGAGCTGAGCTGAGGAATCGAATATTCATGTGAGGAGATTAACACACCAGGGGGTTCAAGCGCCTGAACACCTTCACTAACTGATGTTAAAGTAAGGATTTCAATCTGTTTTAATGGCTTATTAGGAAGATTTACTGCTTTCATCAGATGTCAGGGAAGGTCAGGGAAGGTGTAGAGAGTTAATGTGTTAAGTTGGTGCCTTTCTTTATGTTATCACATTTCTGAAATGAAGTCAGCTGGTTCTGAGGGGGGATGATGAAACACAGTCTTAAAGGAAGTGTCAAAAATCTATGCTTTGGTTTTTTGTTCACTAATTGTGTAAAAAATCGATTCCACTTTACAGTTCTTGTAATTTCACAAATTGAGCTAAAGGCGCTACAAGGACGATCCTTTTCAAAAGACATTGTTTGTGCCAGTGCTGCTGTCATAGAGATTACTACTGTGTGCATTTCTTTTTTTACGCGAATGAAAGGAGAGCAGATCTTCTTTTAAACACTACTCTTCTTTGTTTAAGATAACTTTTAGCAGGATGCAAACTGATGAGGTAATGCATTTATTTACAGTTATGTTTCCCTATAGAGGCCAGATCATGCATTTTACATAAAGTCATTTTTAAGTAACTTCTAACCAGTCTACATGCTGTATGCAGTGCTTCTCAGATAGTTTCAGACCAAGACCTGCTTATTACCCCAAATAAACTCATGGGCCACCAAACTAAAAAGCCCCAGATCAACAACCCAAATAGCAAGATGATGTATTATAAAATCACATCATACATGCTACAACTTGCATCATACATGTTGCAGTAAATTTTCAAATAATTCTCTCTTTCCCCCTTCATCCAATTCTTTCCTGTCTTAAGTCATCTGTGCATTATAATTTTGCCTGTAGACTCTTTAATGGAGGAACGTTAGCTTGACTGTTTTCTTTAAGAGCAGGGGGAATCAAGGAACCATGTGAGTCCTGGGAAACCTGTTTTTTTTTTTTTTTTAAATTGCAACATAAAAAAAAGAAAGAAAAAGAAAAAAGAAAGGAAACAAAATTAACTTTTGTGGCGGGCTACTAGGGGGCATTGGCAGACCACTAGATACCTAAACCGACTGCAGATACTGAGGAATAGCGTTTACAAATAAGTTTTAGCACTGATAATTTCCTTTCAAATTGTGGGTTATAGACTGCCATCCATCGTTTCTTTTAAAAGTGGCAAGATATATGTACAGTCTACTAGCAAATTGAGTCTTATCACCATTTAATGCTGAGTTAATGCTTAGATTATTCATCCAAATATTAAGTCAGGGGATATTTTCAGTGAAGTTAAAAGAGGCTTACTTAAGGTGACAGCATTAAATTACATTTTTTAATGCTAATGTTGAGACCCATGCTAATGTCAGGGACTCCCACTCCTATCAAACACAACTGATCAAGTTCTATGTATGATTAAATAAGCTCCATTTACAAAGTATTCCATGCCTCATTTTTCTCTGTTTAAAATCACATTTTTAAACATGTGGTCTTCTTGTCGATTAGAAAAGGAAATATTTAACAAAACTGATGTCAAGTTGAGAAACTTGAAGTTGGGATGAATGTCGGCTTGAAGTAGAGAGCATTAATCCTACTTTAAAAATGTAAAACTCTCCTAAAAGTGTTACAGTGTGTGTATGATGTCGGCAAGACAGCTCTAATAAGATTAGCTACGTGTTATTGACTTGCTGTAAAACCTTGGATGAGAACTCTGAATGGCCAAAAAGACAACCATAAAGAAATAAATCACATAAAACACTGATGTTTGTCTTCAGATACCTCAAGCATGTTTTTGAAGTGTACTGGAATCATTCAAACACAACCTTAGAAAGAGTTAACTTGTGACTGACCAAAGTGGTTGTATTTGTGATTCGATACACATTTTCCTGACTTCTTGAATGTCTGATATCGGCTGGTACCTCACACTGCGTTTCTGATAACAGGTATATAAAATCCCAGCAATGATAGGCTGTCTTTTTTAATATTAGCAAACAAAACTTAAAGAACAAAGAGTTTATTTTGGGGATAGAATAAAATCTAAGATTTAATTTCAAGTTGACAAGCCCCTCTAAAGCATCTGTTGGTTTGAATGTAAGTGTCCAAAAGGGGATACATTTTCCTTCTACAGCAGTTATGGCTCGATGAGGGCTGTCAGCTTTGACATGTAAATTGCAGAGCCATTGAGATCCAAAACGTACACATTATTTTTTAATCCCATGCTATTTTGTTCCTTCCCACACCCTGTATTTGGGCTGGCAAGATGGAAAGAAACGATGCGTGTGTGCTTTTGAACAGCACATTTTACTGAAAGAAAGAAAGAAATCACTTTGTTTCAAAAACAATTGCTTTGAGTGATACGACCTATGAGCCAGGCATACAGTGACAATGTTCTGACAATGTTCAAAGCCCGGCTGAAAACTGTTCTGTTTAGCGTTGCATACAACAACTGAAAGTATTTTATCTGCACTCTCCTCTTTAAATTTAATTAATCATTTTTAATCTTTTATGGTTTGATTCTATGCAATGATTTTATTTTGCCTATCTTGATTTTATTTTGTTTTATTTTAGCTGTAAAGCACTTTGAATTGCCTTGTGTATGTATTGTGCTCTACAAATAAACTTGCCTTGCCTTGCCTTACAGGTCCAGGTTGTTAGACTGATTTCCACAGGTGCATGTCAATAAATAAGACTATTGTGGAAAAATTAGTTTATTTCAGAAGTTCAATTCAAAAAGTGAAACTCACATATAAAGTGGGTTCAGTTCAAACAGGGTGAAATATTTAATCATGTATTACAGAGTAAAAAATATTCAAAAGGACTGTGAGAAAAGCTAGCATTAGTGCTGGCAATAAAGACTCCGCTTCCAATGAGCACTTACTCCTCACTGTTATGATGACTCTTAACAAGGCATGCATTTGTTTGTTTTAATAAATGAATTGAAATTGTATCTTTTTTCTGACCCTACCTTCTTTGTTCTCTGCAATGTTTTACAGGATACAGTATGACGAGGTAAGATATTTCTCAACAGTCTGTAAGTTAACCTGCAGCCCCAGAAATCTGACAATGAGCTTAGACAGTGCAAACTCAGACTATTTTAAATGCATGTGAACTTCTTGGTCTGACCAAGATGGGACCAAACATAGCTCGACTGACACATCTAGACAATCGGGCTGCGGTTGGATTCGGCAGGACTCGGCAGGTCTCAGTACCCTTCAGTGTTCAGCCAGGAAAGGAAGTAGATGACCCTGATAAATAGGGTCACTGTGTGGCTCATACAGTCTATGGCTTCAGCACAACAAACACCACTTACATAAAACATAAAAAGCTCCAGCTCCAACCATCTTGGCCATCGTAATTGACAGTTGCTTCCTATTCAGGTGGATCAAAACCAAACACTGTATAATTAATGGACGTAGTCTCCCTATAGTTACCTGTCTGTTTCTGATACAGATTTTTGAAGCAAATCCGCCATGGCAGCCATATTGGAAGTGACACAACCTGGAGACATGAGTTGAGCTATGTCTCTAATTGGGCAGTCTCACGATCTTGATATCCTCTGATCTGCTCAGTTAGAAAATTATTCACCCTCTGTACAATGTGTGCCAATAGTAAAATTAGCTACTCAGGCATTTTTTGAACCAGGCTGTAAATAGGTTCATTTTTTCTCCGAAAACGGCTGTTTTGTTTGGTTCAGTATGTATGTGACTTTCAGCACTGCTGGAGCCACTCACAGAGACTTTAATGTGCCATAAATCAACCTGGTCCTATCCGACCCAATTGGGAAGCTAAGAAATAGCATCCAGAAACAACACATTGGTGCTGATAATCTCATTTTAAATTGTGGATCATGATCAGGCATTTATCTAGAAGTGAGACTTTTTAAACATCACTTACAAAGTCCCGACAGTCTTTTTTAAAGAAAAAGGTTGAAGATTGTTGCAATATTTAAACTCTTTTTGAATCGACAAGAGTAATAAATTATTTTTTCATGATATGTAAACTTATTAAGGTAGACCTGTACATGGTTAAACATTGTCATCCTCACTTGTCTGCTCCAGAATAACTTTTACACAAAGAGAAAAGGAGAGTGGAACAAAAAACCTAATTGAAACGAAACTTTGGAGATTTTTCATTCGTCAAACATATCTGAAGTATGGTGTATACTGATCCAAATAGCACCAAAAAAGAGCAAACGCACCTTATATTTTACACAATTTTCTTTTGTATGGAAATTATAGTTCATGTTTCTTCTGTTAATAAAAGCAGTTTTATTTCTCTCTTTTCTTCAAGTCACTGTACTGTAGAAGCACTTTCCGCCACTTCAACAGGTCAGCAGACAATTTTGTGAGCGACTTCAACACAAAACAAACAGGAGACAATCCCCTTTTGAGTCTCCAGATAACAATTTCTTATATTTTACAGGCTTACAGACTCAGTAGGTTTTATAACCCAGCTGTCTCAAATCCTCCCCTCCTGATCCTGGTCATCAGTCCCCCACTGAGGCAGTGCAGGAAAATATAGAGCACAGCTGCTTTTTTGAAAGCTGCTGTGAAGGATGGGCAAACAGAGCTGTCAGTGAAATGAAAGGGTAAGGGGAGGCGGAAATCCTGAATGGGAGCTGAGAGAGTTTAGATAAAGAAGCGGCACAGATGATTAAAGTGGAGCACTCGGTCCATAATTAGGAGCACAATAAATCTTTAGAAAGTGGATACTTAAAGTGTTTCCTCCTAAAGTGGGGAGAAGGGAACACTTAAAGATCTGTGGGTGAATTCCAGATGGTCCCTTGAAAAATTATTAGTCATTTAGTTTTAATCCCCTCATTAGCTTACATTTATTTGTCTGATTTTATTTCTTCAATCGTCATTATATCATTCACACACTGTCATAATACCACCGTATAAATAGGTAATGTCTGCCGGTAAGACTATGAAAAAACTGGGTATAGCTTTACTTTGGTGCACCTGAATCAGGATTGTAAGGACTCAAACTGTAGCTCTGTGTTCGCGGCTGCATTCCTGCCTTTGGTCAACAGGAGATGATCTCCAATGATTTAAAAGAGCTTATTGAGGTTACTCATTTGTTCTCTACTAGTGCAAAAACAAGATGAAGATTAAAATAAACATACTTTCGCCAAAAACAGATGCAGAGGTGAGATTAGTCAAACAGAAGGCTTTGAAAAGGGTCCCACCCAAGGGGTGCAACATCCGGTTGGTAAAAAATGAAGCCTATGTGGGAGTGCTATAAGTCACTGTTCATTGAGAATCCGCTTGAGGCTGGCTGCATAAAGACAGGAAGTCACGTGCACACCCAGCCATAAAAACTGACTTTTAAGGAATTAAAAAGTATATTTACTGCCTGGTTACAAAAACGGCTTGGGTCTTAAAGCTGATTTCTCTATCAACACACACAGTACGGTGAGTGAATTTTTTTCTAGCTCTGCAGTTTAAAAGTTGTTAGGATCGTTTGATTGTCCAATCAGAGACACAGCTCAGGTCACGTGACTGCCGGGCGCCCTGTAGCTGTTCAAAGGGAAACTCACAGCCGGCGTCATATCAGATGTGGCTGCGTCCACGGATTGGATCATTTCACTGTTTCAAGGACAGACAGGTGGCATTGCGAAGACTATGTCCATGTTTTATACAGTCTATGGTCCCCCCTGGCATTAAAAACAGACACTCTAGGAATCTTGTAACAAATTACATTCGGATTATCAGAAAATCTGAAAGAGAGCAGACAGAACACCTCACCAATAAACTATACTCTTTTTTTTTTTTTTGTAAACCAATCTGATGTGCTTTAAGTTTTACTTGTACTTTAAAAATACTTGTGTTAGATTGTATCTGACAAAAAATTAGGCAAAGCTGGTCGAGTAGAATCAACTAATGGACTAAAGAAAATAATCAGATACTGTGATAAAACTTAGGAAGCACAGTCAGGTCTTAATGTCCAGAGCCCAACTCAAATCTTGAGTTATGCTAATGTGTGATGATGCAAATTTTTGTTGTGTAGTTTCAATAAAAAAGTGTACTTTAGGACTCAGGGCACACAGTTCACACTGGCCATCCAGTGGCTAAGCCCACTTCAACCCCAGAGGCCACTTTGTTTGGCCACTGTGACCACAAGTGTTTTGTGTTCAGGTAAGGTACACTTCAGCACACTTTGGAGAAGTGTGCTTTGGCATGGTTCAGGCATGAGCACAAGTGTGCGTATGCAACAAGGACATGATATATAATCCATGACGTACAATCACTGTGACCGTTCCTCTTGGCAATCATTTTGGACAACAGCAGGGATGTCAGAGGGCTGTGTCAGACTACAACGACTAAACACAAGCCATAAAGTTGTAGCGATGTTCTGTGTGTTCTTCCATGATGATGTAGGCTGGCCATGGGTGTGTTGTAGTTGGACGCAAGTCCTGTTCATATTGGAGTAGTGTGACCGCGGGCTGTACTGGCCAGTGGGGGATCAGCGTGGGCCAACTGTGCTTGAGTACAGCACGGTACAATTGGCCAGTGTGACAGGGCCCAAAAATGAAACATGAGGGGTCCCTTTAGCCTTGCAGTCTGGTTAGCCCCCTTTTTGCTCTGTCAGCAGTCCTGCCCTCTGTAAATACAGGCAGCAAAGAAAAAAATAAAAAAGGTGGATAAATAAAATCACATAAACTATGTCAGTCACTTTCCAATAGCAGTTAAACTTCTGTTATTTTTTTTTTCTACAGCAAAGGAGGTTCCTTAAATACTACAATTCCACCTCCACTTTCAATTAAAGGCCTGAGCTGAGAAGATATACCCAAAACTTATGCCACCACACATTTGTTGAGAAACTTCATGGCCTACAGAGGGCAGATCCTAAGACTTATGGGTAATTTTTCCAGCTGTTTTTATAAATGCACACTAAAAAAAAAAAGAAAAAAAGAAGAAGAAGAAGCTTACTTGCTGATTTTGGTTGACTGTGGCTTTGCCTCGTCTATTGACACTACTATGCAAAAATCTCTCTTAGGTTTGAGATTAAACATTTGCATGCACAATTTCACACACACACATACACACACAAAAAAAATAAAAATAAATATATATATATATATATATATATATATATATATATATATATATATATATATATATATATATATATATATATATATATATATATATATATATATATATATATATATATATATGTATATTTAAGATTCTGATAGAACCAGATATTTGTTCTACTTCCAACATCATATACCATTATTTTAAAACAAAGGAGTTAACATGCAATGGTTCTCGTCACAAGTTTTACTCAGTCTCTGTGGAGCATGAATCCTCTTTGTTCTAGAGACTCAGTATTACACGTCAGACACCATTTTGAGACACCGTTTTTGTTTTGCTGAACCTGGTTTGTCTAAGGAAGAGGAGAAAGTAATAAACTTAGTTGGGCAGTTTGATATCCCCAAAGGATACACCAGTAGAATTACACTATAATTTGTTATTTAAGGACCTGAAATGCAGCGTAAATTCAGTCAACACTGAGAGACTTCAGCTGAAGGAACCAAACCTCTGGGGTCTAGACGCCCATTAGCTGTTTCATTTCATTCTATTTCAACTTTAGTTGAAGTTAAAGTCTTCCCCATGTCAGGACATAAAACATGAACTGCTGAACTTAGCATAAAATCACCCAATCTCATTATTCATTAACACAGCACCTTGTCTAATCATGACCAGATTAAAATAAAGAGGTTTACACAAAGAAACACTCACAAAAAGCAGAATGAGATAATGAGTTTATTTTTACAGTTGGGTCTTACTTTCAAGGGTAAAACTAATTAAACTGGATCATTACATAACAGACTGCCCTCCCTCTTTCTTCCTTTTTTGGGGAACAGACTGAAAGAAGGTGCAGAATTAATAATTGCTGAGGTGAGTCCTTGAGGTAGATTATCTTTGAGTGAGACTGAAAAAAACAGGGTTATTGAAAAGCTGGTACACGTCGTCCTTTGTTGTCATTGTGGAGAGACATCAATAAATTATTTTTCCCCATCTTCCCTCCTCCTCTCCTCTATTTCTGCTGAAGTCAAAGACTGGAGATAAAGAGAAAGAACATTTGTCATCAGTTCAAAGCCCTGGAGAACAATTCCTCCTCTCTCTGTTTGTTTTCTTGCCTGCTGGTTATTGAAAAGTAATTTGATTTGAAGAATGTGATCGATCAGTGACTTCATGTTCTACCTTCTTTTCCTTCTGCAAACTATCAAACATGTACAACTGTTAGAGAGGAGCTCCATCACAGCATGTGGTATGAGCTAGAAACCATGAAGCACCATCATGTTTTATCATTTTTAATCAAACCGACGCAGCAATTCGCCCGTTCAACTTTGATGCTGAGATAAGTGGGAACGGCTGTGCAGCATTAATCTTTACCTTGATCAATCATTAATCCTGTTTCAAGTCAACAAAGTCCCTGGGAGAAACATTCAGAACATTTTACTTTCTGCATTTGAACTGGTTTTGAGACATTGTTCAGCTCCAGTGAAGATATTTTTGTCAAACCAGAGTCAGTGCCAGTTTCCTGGGCTGTGTAATGATGGTTTCTTCAACTTTTCTCTTAATGGTGTATACTCAGGTTTTTCACCTGAGTCTCAGATAAGATGACAGGGAAGACAGAGATCATATTCAAATTTGTGCATTACAGTTCTGAGAGACATTTGATTCTTTTCTCTTTATGCTCCGCCTGTCTGATACTGTCCTGCAGGAGGCCACTGCATCCTCTGCTCTTTCTAAGACTTAGAGCAGTCGGAGATACAGATTATGGCAGGGTCTGCAGCAGATATCCACTGAAAGGCACAAAAGTCTTTGATCATTTTGGTCACATCAAAACTCCAGCTGCTCAGAATCACAACTGGAGATCTCTATCATTGTCCTCTGAGTCCTTCAGATGGAGTCCCGGTGTATGGGATTAAACACAGGTCACCAAACAGTGCTAGAAAAAACCTGACAGTGGCTTTATTATCTATTGTGTGCCTGTAATTTCACTCAACCCGACAAAGTCAACCTTATTATTCAGTAGAAAGGGTGCATAGTGCTGGAACTTTTCAGGTCTGGTTTAATTTATTTTTGTTAATCATTAGGATGCCGGTTCAAAATTAAAAACAGTGTGAACAGCGTGTTTAAAGACAACTCCACAAACCAGTTTCCCTCAGTGGAGCTTTCATAGATATTAAACAGCAAAAAATAACAGAAAACTTTTTGATATGAAGGGCTAAAATTCTTACTTGTGTTTTCAATTCAAATCCATCTTGTAGAAACTGAAGCACCTTCAGTTTTGATATAAAGAGAACAATGCTTCCAGCAAAAAGACATCTCCAACTTTCATTAAGCTCTTAGTCTGTGCCAGGTGTAAGAAGCTTACTGTTTTAAAAGAAGGAATCATGAAGAATGAGGAGATGCGTAGAGTTTTACCAGTTATGTGTCAGCAGCATGTTCTCAAGGTCAGATAACAATGGTTAAAAACTTGTGATCTTAACCCTTTGATATCCACTCCTTTAAACCTATAACTTTCACTTGTTAAATGCAAGGGGCATGAAATCTGTTTTAATTTTTAACCCTTTAACATGCAATCCAAGAAAAAAAAAAAGTACAAATTTGTTCTTTTATTTTTCATATTGTTTGCTTGCTATGTTCAGGAACAAATTAACAAAAAACAGGAACATTTCTTAAACTGTAGCAATGACCCAGTTAGATTTTACTCAGTTTAACATTTTTTCAATGAGATATTTTGATTTTTTTCCTTTTCCCTCACGGGTGTTTTAGAAAACCCTTTTTTATCAGCCTTTGTCTGAAACACTTCATTTTAGCTGCTGTCTCTTTAAGGCTTACCGCCCCACATACCCCCTTTTCCTCTGATTGGCCTGCACTCTTAAGGCCCGTGGAGAACTGTGGGCAGACTTTGGTGTTTGAGGCTCATCCCTACATGTCATGAACCAGTCAGGAGATCCTTTAAGTGATGACTTCGTAATCCAGCATTCATTATGGACATCAAGCATATTTGTGTTTAAAATATGGGAAAAGGTAAATCCCCCTCCTAAAATCCCACTCTGATTTTGCATCAGTGAAGATCGTCACAGTTCTTCTGCACAATATCACTGTTATGTTAATATATAGTGTGTTTTAGTAAACAATTTTACCAACTAACAGAAATGAATACGTCAAGAAAAAGTATTGTACTGATTGGTCAGATCCAAAGAAACATTGTATCTGATAATTCCTGGACATTACAGTCTACTTGTCAGGATGTGACTCATGTCTTTGTGGTGGAACTGATTAATGATACAACTTAGATTACAAAAAAAAAAAAAAGTTACAAAGTATGATTAAGGTTTGACATAACACCCAACTTTAAGACAAAAAGGGCCATAGTTGTCCAAGAGCCTTGAGGAAAGCGACACAGCCCAAAGTTCTTGTTCTTTTTCAGTAGAAAAGTTATAACTTGGATAGATAATTAAGGCCACAATGTCAACTATTGGATTTAATATGCTTCCCTTTGCAGTAACAGCACAACCACTGCAATACAGAAACTCTACCATACAAACAGACCCTAGAGCATCTATCTAACTTTAGTGGCACAACATGAATTTTTGTCAGCAACAAAATGTCAGAATGAAGACAGCAGAGTTAAGAAACAACAGCTGCAACATGATGGGACAAGTCTGCAAGTGTTAAAAAGTATTACTGCAAGGTACTAAAACATACAAATCTTCTCATTAGATTAAAGTAAAGGCCTTATAGACAGGTTCTGTGGCCACTTGATCCCCCCACAAGTGGCCACAGTCATACACACTCAGCTGCTGGGCCAGTGAAGTCACATAAGACTGTAAGCTACTCTAGTTTTTAACACTAAATTTAATAAAATTGCCAAAGTTATTATCAACAAATTATAACCAACAAGTGAAAAATTGCAAAATTGATGTTCTATAGACTCTTTTGGTTATTTTGTGTAGATGCTACCCTGTGATAATAGAAACAAAAAGCCACCAGATGTGGACCACAAAGCTAAAAATAGATATATAAATAGATAAATAATACTTTTATTCATTTGTTATACATTCATTTTGACCCTTACAAACATCTTAAAATCAAATTACAGTTGCATCTTTTAGCTGTTAATGACAAAACATGAACCCATCTTTTCTGAAGTTTCAGCTGTAAACGAGGCATTTTCTAGTGTCAGGAGACAGCATGTTGCTGCACAGTTGACTAGAGAAGAGTAAATTGTTTTACTTTCACTGAATTAAACTTTCATTGCTGTGCTGGTTCATTTTTAAAGTGCATAAAGCAGATCCAGACCCACAGAGTATCAAACTGTATTAACTTTGCATCATTTAGTCTGAACAGCGCATTATGGTGTGCTTGATGCAACAAGGGATGTTTTCAAGCCTACAAAACAATCTCCTCAGCTGCTTCCACTTTTTTGATGTTGAGTATTTCTTCTTTAACTAGTTTAATCATGGACACACTCAGAGCATGCTGGGGCATTCTCCAGCAACCTGCTCCCTCAGAGATGGAACAGATGGGCTTTGAAAATTAATGAGTGAATGAGTGAAAACCTGCAGGTACGCTCCACTATGCCTCACACTGATTACTGATTCTTAAGATCAGAGAGAATACTGACTTTCAGCACTCGTGATGTTAAACAGGTCCAATTCTAATCTAATATGTAGCAAAATGGTGTTAACAAGGAAAAAAACCATTCCATCTGTATTAGAGCCACAGTGAAACTGTAGATAATAAAATGTGGCAACGGGGTTGTGATCCATAAATTTTATAATTAGAAGAAAAAATTATTTCAGATATTTTGAAGATGAAGATAGTTTTCGTTATTAACTTTTACTTGACTTTTTTCCTTTTCTTGGTGAAACTTGTCACCATTGTAAAAAACTGCAATATATTTTAAATTTTATCTGTTTACATTAAAATAAGTTAAGATAGAATACTCTTTTATTCATCCTACATTGGGGTAATTGACAGAGTTATAGCAAACAAAAATGTTAAGATATGAAAAACTTAACAATGACAATGTATAAAATAGTATAATAGTCTTGTAAAAATATGTACACATCAAGAATAACAGAAAGGTTAAAAAACTGATGAAAAGGGTGATGTTTTTATAAATTATAATAAAGTGAATAAAATGCTATAATTTGCGCATCAGCAAACTGTTAATGGATTTACAGAGGAAGCAGACAGATGTAGCATGGATCTATCTTGATTCTTAGTTCTGAACCAGTAAAAACTAAAGACATGAAGGCAAGATCTCTCAGTCTCAAACCTGTTTTGATACATGATCTATGCATGTTAACATAGGCTCTACCCAGCAGTGAGGCTCCCTAAGAGTAAGGTCATGTTTATTGCAAATCTTAAAAGTGCATGAAATCAATCAAAAATGGTCACTGCATGTTAAGTGTGAATTCTTGTGCTCAGAGCAGTCAATTTGTGAAAGGATTAGTCATGAGGAATCACAGTAGCCTACCAGAGATGGTCGACCCCAGTGATCTCATTAAGGGAAAAATTTAAATGCTGGAAACCACATGGCCAATGAATACGGTATGTGGAGAGCAGGGGTTTGTGCTCCATAGTTGTAAACGACGGGAACAGTTACTTTTTTAATGTTCATCCTTTTTTAATGTTTAAGTCCCTTTAATTTTAACAACCCCTGCTCTCACATACCCATTAGTTCTGCCCTCAGATCCACCAACATTTACCCTCTCTTCCACTTGACTCATCTCAAAAGCTCTTAATTTCAATAAAATGTGTTGAAGCATGTCCTTCTGAAACTCTCATCCTTCATTGATGAAACAAACATTCATTAAACTGATGCTTGAATCGGTTCTTTCACTTTCTAATGCCTTCTGAACCACTTCTCCTCAGGCTTTATGCAACTCTTGACAACATATTTTTCCTGAAAGCTCAATTTCCTTTTTAATGTCAAGGGCCTGGACTTGATCATTTATGTTTTTAGCCTGAAAGCTTGCAGCTAAAGCCACAGAAATCTTCAAGGTCTGGCCACAATCAAATTGATTTTTGTTCCGACCAGACTGTGGAGCATTGTTGTCAAATTCAGCACAAGAATGATACCAAAAAAGGCCCAGGGCAGACCTTCACTGAGGCCTCAGGGTTCGTACAAGTGGATGATTTTTTCACAGTCAGCACTGCTCTGACATACAAGTTATAAGTTAACTGGTGGGACTCAACAGATCTTATGTTAATGCAGCCATCAGCTCCTGAAACATGTTCATTAAAGCCTGTGATGATGATGGACAGAGTGATCAGATAACTGTCCTGCAGAACCAAAAGAGAGGAATCAATCAACATTTTCATACTGGAGGAAACGACTGCTGCTCTATCCTCTTAATTTTCTGTATTTCAGTTGCAATTAGACAAACCTTAGTCTAATAAATACAGTTATTATGAAGTCAATGATGATATTGGCATAAAAAAGAAAGTGTGATTTAGTTTTTTATACTAACAGGCCCTGAGCGACTGCATGTGCAGTTTTCCCTCCTGTTGTGGAAATGATTACTTATTGCAGTGTGGTAGCTTAGGGTCTTATTGACTCTTTTCAAAGGAAAGCAGCAAACATTTGCTCATAAATCAATATAACTGTGGCATGGGCTTCTTTTAAGGAAAATGTAGCAACCATCATTTAAAGTCTACATCATTGACAGACACTGTGCTGGTGATCATTTGTGGCTTTCCCCAATGGTTGAGGCAACCTCAAAGAGGGGTAGGATAACTATTTTTTTTGTTTGTTTAATGTGATATGTGTTTAAAATTTGTTCAAAGTATGTTTACAACACAGTTGTTAATACAAAAGACAGGTGATCAGAGACAGAGTGATCTGACGCCTTCAGTCTCTGCATTATCAGGTCAGTCCAATTGTTATATCTAAACTAATAAAATGATAGGTTTGTCTACCTGCTCACCTGTTTGCACCACACACCCTGCACCCTTAAAGTGATACTCCGGGATGGAACAAGTTGGGTCCTATCACAAGGTTTAGGGCAGAAATTACCCCTACAGCAGTGTTTTTTTGCAATAGAAGCCCAGGGCGCTCGCACCAAACACCCCCTCCCTGCTCGTCAGCTGGTTTCCTCTGCACTCAGACGGGGCCATATTTTACTTGACCAAAAACACAAATAAACGGACTCCCACCGAAAAAATCTGATATCGGCCTGCATTCACGCTTTATTTAGAGAATTTTCAGCGTGTTACTTTCACACAAAACACCGCTAAATAAGGCCCTAGTTCTCATCCTGAATATTAAGAAAGCTCTCAGTGTCAGCTGGTTTTTGGGTGAGGACTTCTTATTTTAACTTTGTCAACTGCAGTAATGTTGGTATGTTTATTGTTATACTATTATATATTTGAGGGTGTCACCAACCCCATTTTGGGGTACAATTTCCAAGTCTAGAGTTACTGAACTTCTTTATCAATGGTACTTTAAAGCCTTTTAAAATCTCTTGAATGATATGAGAGCAAAAATTAGTCTTTCAGATCATTAAAAAAAAAAAAAAACTTATATCATCCTTGCCCGAGGACGTCTTTTATCACAGTTATGCGGCGCTCAGTGACTCTTTGCTTGTGTCGTGTGCTCATGTTGTCTCCTCATCTTTGGTACTCTGGTGCACACAGGTGCCGTGAGTTTGTCAACAGAGTCTTTATCCTCCGTTATAGAAGCAGGTTGTCTGACCCATGCAGAGGGCACTCAATCAGTACGTTTACATGCACACAGAAGTCAGACTAAGGTCATAGCTTGATCTTAAAACTCACAGCAGGGGTCTAGTCTTTTCTGTGTATACATGCAGAAAGGAGAATTGGACTTTTGACCAAGAACGTCTCACTCTGCTTTGATATGTGGTGTTGTGTCGAGGACAATGGCCGAGGACAATGGCTGAGCTGCATGCAGCTGTAGGTCATAATGAATTATGTGAGCTTGTTGTGTTGGAACCATAGACTGTAAGAGCTCAGTGACCATATATTTTATAGTCATCTACTTCCTCTTCCTGCTGAGACCTGCCAAGTCCTGCCAAATCCAACCATAGTCTAATAACAACCACATTATCTAGGTGTGTCAGTTGAGCTTTGCTTAGTCTAATTTCAGTCCTACGAAGCTGTTTACATGCATTTCTTACACTGACTAAGCTCATAGTCTGATTTCTGATGCTGCCTTTTAACCTGTTGAATGTTTTGTCTTCACTGTTGGCGGACATAAGGATGTCCATGGCTTTATACTGTGGGAACAAAAAGTATAGAGAAAGAAAGTTTATCTAACATTTCATACAGGTGGACTGTGTTTGTCTCCTGACCTTAAGAAAGTGTACAGGATTAACAGGTTTGAGGATTTTCTGCCATGCCCTCCGTTTTTTAAACAGTCCACTGTCCTGACCTTGAACATTTTTTGACGACTCCCTGTTTCTAACATCAATCATTTGGCTTCGTAATGTGCTATTGTTGTTATATCACTGTGTACCCTTCTTAAGTATATGACCACAAACAACTTTATCTACAACAGTTCCCATAATCAGCTCTGACATTCATTCTCCCAGCGTTCTCTGACTCTCAGCTCTGATCCTTGCTGCTCCACCTCTGCAGCTCCTCCTGCATTTGCATTTAGATTTGTGTGATTTCTGGGATGTTTCTCTCTATGGGTTTCGCGCTCATTCAAATGACTTTTGTATCCGAGGCTGTGCTGGAGGGTGTGTGAGCTCAGAGACAGTCTGTGTCAGGCCTTTTTTAATGTGTGTCAGAATCATTTCAGGGACACAGCATCACCAACAAACCAAACACGACTGCTGCAATAAACGCTTCAAACCTCTAAAAGAGTGTTTTGACTGAAAATTATTCAAGTGAAGGTCTCATTCTGGCTGGATGTCAAACGCTGCTGTTATGAGACATCTGAGACCTCAAAGCTTTTTCAAAGAGGACAGTGAAGCCCTTTAGGCTTCATGTCCAATCAATAGTCTTTTTAGCTTTTTGGTGTGTGACATTAACAGATCAGTGAAGCCATGAAAAAGAAAGCTGGAGTGTTCATCTGTGCTGTTATCCACTCTCTGCTCTTTAAAGAGATACTCCATGTTACTTCCAATCACCCTCTGACGTACTACCTGCTCTTTCTTTTTCTCCAGGCCAAATACAGCAGAAGAATGAGACAAATTAGAGCTACGTAACAGCAGGAGAGCCCTGACCAAGCAGAGTGAGTAGCCTCTGGTGAAGGCAGAACATGCAGGCTGTGTTCATGCAGCCAGCTGTTTCCACACTGACTGTTAATCTCTGTTCAGGCTCATTTACAAACTGGCTGCTGTGGATTCACTTTTCTCAAGCAGAGTCATTGCTGTGAAGGTCAATGGAAATTTATGCTCCCAGGAAACCCCTCAAAATAGACCAGAGTCAAGCCCCTGGTGCTCCTGTGGAAATTCTGGTTCAATAGCTGTGTGGTTAGTATCAAAATACAACTGCTTGTGTGTGCACAACTGACACATTTTAAGCTACATGAACTTTGCCTTTTGGATATCCTTCAGGGAGTTGAGAATCATCATAACCTAGTTCACAGTTTTTCTGCCTCATATCAAAACTTGTACCTCGAGGTGATCTGGAAACCTTCCAATATCCAACCCCAGTCCCCACAGACTGAGCCGCCTGTGCCCTGCAAACTGATAAACTGTAGATACATTAGAGGTGCACATCAATACGTTACATACTCTGACTTTACCTTTCCTCTTTTAGGAGCAAGCGAGGGATTCTCTACTCTTCCTTTTCAGTGGGTGTGTTGCAGGTCTGCCACTCCTTTGTTCTCCCAGTATGAGCTAACTTTGTTCACACCTGAGGCTCAACTAATGTCAGGGGAGTTCAGGAGAATCATCCAAGGTTCAGTTTTTCTCCCCTCCACCTTGCTCTCATGTTCACACCAAACACAAATAAAACAAATTGTGTGAGTGAATTACATGTAATATCAGTGAAAAAATGTGAGAAGATGCGATTTTTGTTGGCTAGCTATTTTATACGTGAGAATTCAAAGAAAAGAAATAGTAAGTGAGATTGATGCTGAACCTTCTACCTGCTTCATTTTCAAATTGAAAAGTCTGAACTCAAGCAAATTATTTGCTTGGCAATAGCCAATCAGCATGGTGATCCTCAGGTGATCTGAAGAACATGAAACAAATTGATGATATCTGTGTAGGGATGGGTACCAAATTAGGTACTTTTAAAGGTACTGACCGCATTACGTCTATAGTACCAGGTACCGATTCACGTAAAAACAAATGGTACCATTTTTAGGTACCCAAAGGAATCCTTGTGACTGTTAAAGAGTTGAAGAGTAGGCAATTTTCCATGCTGGACATGAATACATCATTGCAAGTTTATATATTAAATAATAGATGTGTTAAATTGAAAAAAAAAAAAGTTGAACAAAGTAATACTTATTACAACATAAAAGTACCAAAAATTTGTACCATTGAGTACCAATTGCCAGGTACCGGGATTCGGTACTGTATTGTTTCAAATGTGAAAGGTACCCATCCCTACGTCTGTGTACAGCTTTCCTGAACTCAGTGACTACCTGTTTTTGGCTGGATTTGTGGAAAGTGAGTGAGGAGGTCAGGTCATTTTGTATACTGTGATAACATTTCTCTGCCACTTCAGTCCAGCTATACTTTGCACGAGTAAATAAGCCCCACTCTTATGAGCATAACAGGCTTCACCTCACAGTGAAGTGAAGCCTTGGTGGGTGACAACAAGCCGTACTGAAGGAACCTGCTCTGCTCTTGTACAATTTGGGTCATTAGGGCCCCATGAATGAAGCGAGTGAACACAGAAGAGTCATGCAATAATTTTGCAATGTTTTACATTTGGTGAGAATTTCTTCTCTTTGCCCATTAAAGCTCAGTATTAGTTACTGTAACATCTCAAAACATTATTCATTGATTTATTCATTTACTCAATGTTTGTTGTGTTTTAAAACCCCAAAACCTTTGACAACAAAAAAGTTTATGAAAATAGTAAGAAAGTCAAAGTTAAACTATGTTAATGTTAATATGCTTTTATTATCAATATGGGCATATGTGATATAATCTTATGACATTTAGTCCTATCAGACATCTTTAGTGTTAAACTGGATAAAAGTGAAACAAACAAAAAAAAGTCTTATACTAATAAAAGCTTCAAAAGAAAAAAGGCATTCACATCCCTCAGTTTTAGTTTTGTGTCAGCTTGAGGTCTGATGAGGCTGAGTTGTTCACAGAGCCAGAAAATTTTATGGGAGCCAAGGTATGTCAACAAGGAGCAAAACATGGTCCTTTCTCCATTGCATCACTTCTTTGTATATGACCCCAAAGACTGACCTCATGACCCTTTGGCAGGAGCCTGACTGCAGTGATGTAAGTTGTCAGTCTGGGCTTCAAGGAGCTGGTGAGAAAGGTTTCTAATGGCTGATCATTTTCTACAGTTTTATTAGTATGTGAAATGAGATTATATTCAACTCCTCTTCCCCAATCAGCATATAGCTGTCATTACACCAGAATTAAATGTCTGAGTGACACTGATTGTACCCTTTTTTTTTGCATTCAAGTTTCCTTGAAAAGGCTTTTTAAAAGTTGCAAACATGTAAACAAACATTTACTTGAGTGATACCAGCGTTCAGTGGATTCCAGGGTATACATTTAAATGAATTTACTCCCCCATATTAATATTCATTACAGGGTGCCTGCTTTGTTTGTTGTGGGGAGAGTTCACATTAATCAGCATAGGGCAGGTTAACAGCCTCACCGTAAACGAACAAGGTTAGCTCTACAGCTAATTTGCTCTTGGAGTCCAGACACAATAAAGATGACGAATGAGCAAAAGAGGGACAGAGAGGGTTGCAAAACACAATCCCTTTGCTTTGCTTTACAAGCTGATGACTGCACATTAATATATACAACACGTCTCCATCTAGTAGCATTGATGGTGGGATATTTCACCTTGATTGGCACCGACACGGTGCGGTGGTGAAGTCAAGGCATGCACAGAAGTGATCAGACTACTGTAGTTGGTGTCACATCTTTGGATGTAATCAAACATTTCCATTGTTTTCTGAATTTTGAAGCCTTTTGATGTTGGTGGCCATGGTGGAAATGATAGTCACATCATTTTTGGTCAACATAACATGAGGTAAAAAGTAGAAGTTAAGGCAGACTGTAAGCCTCCTCACAGTGACAGTGTCAGTCAAGTTGGCTGTGAACTGAACTATGCAAAACCCTAATGTCCTAAAATAAAGTTAGAAAAGAACAGTATGTGCTGGTGGATAAAGGAGCTATTAAGACCCAACACATTGTTTTGAACCAGGCTGTGAAAATTTACTGAAGGTGTGTATGTGGCCAGTAGTGCTTTTGGAGCCGGCCTCAAGTGGACACCAGAGGAGCTGCAGCTTTGAGCACACAAAGTATTTAGCAGCATTTAGAGGTACATTTTTTTATTTTTAAATTGAATATATAACATCCATAAGTGTGTTTAAAAGATGAAAAAAAGTAAAAAAAAATATGTTTTGTTTTGTTTAGCTTAAAACGAGCCTTTTATGTCTAATAAGGATCCATGGAGGCCACTATCTGGCATCATCATGTTTTAACTGTAGCTCAGTAAGGCACACTAGTAACCTCTGTGCATTTTTGTATTTTGTAGAGTGAAAAGCAAAAGGGTTTGAAGTCAAAAGAAAAAGAGTGGTTTTTGTGTGCAAAACATATTTAATGATAGAGGATAACCGTGATAAAAGAAACTTGAGAAAAGGAGGAAACCTGCCAATATCTCTCATGAATTTTGTTCTTAAGAAGGCCACTGTTGCTTTACCAACAGGAGGAGTTTAATCCAGAATCTGATCACTAGGTATCACTAAAAATCCCTACTACTACAAACATCTTAAAGTACAGTCCACAGCAGAAAAGTGGTGGAGAAAATGGACGCTCTCTGTCCCAAACGACAGAAATTGTGAAAAGGATCGTTCAGTAATCTGCACCCTCATCTTAGTCCTTACATTTTTTTAAGAATCTAAAATGAAAGACATGCAGGCTGGTTCTATAAGGTGCCAGTGTTTTAGCTCGGTTGTTTTGAACAGTTGTTTCCAGGAACGTGGTTTAAATCCACTATCTTGATTTTATTGACTGTGTTTTGTCTTTTCTCTTGAGCTTCCTGTCTGTAACTTTGCGTTTTTACTGCTGCCTGTCTTGGCCAGGTCTCCCTTAAAAAGAAGGTTTTTAATCTCAACGAGACCACCCTGGTTAAATCAAGGTTAAATAAATAATAATAAAAAAATAGAACCCGTTTTGAGTTAATTTGAAGCAGACACATGCATCATTCATTGACTCTTGCGTCAGTCTTACATTACCTTTAGTAGCTAACCCTGCTCTCTTCTACTTTGCCCACCCATTAAAAGTGACACACACCTTCTCTTTTTAACATCAAATCAAACTTCTATGAAAAATAGATACCTGGCAACTAGTGTAAAAGCTTTTTGTATGAAATTTGCAACAAGATTTGATTTAATTAAAAAAAAATGGTGTGAAGCTCTCTCTGTCCACAGAGAGGATTACTGTGATGCATCTCTCACAGATGATACCTGGGTGTGTTTGAGGCATGGATTAGGCAACCAGTGATGGTAAAATCTAGCAGACCTGGTTCTGATGATAACGCTGAGCGTCTGAGCCACTGACTGAATAAATCACAAAAATGAGCTTCAACCCAAGCAGCAGCTGGAGTTATTTTCTTTGGTTTGTTTGAGTCAGTAATGTTTTGCTGGTACTTCTAGTTTTTTTTTCTCTTAATCTGTCAGACCTTGGTTGAAGAACATTATCCAGGAAAATCCAAGTTTTTGAAACTGTTTTAATCTACTTTAATAATTTTTATTTTTTATCAAACGACACATTCTAAATTCATACCACTCTTGGCTTTGAACATGTCTCCTGTTTTCATGACAAACTCATCCTGCCCTTGAGGTAGATGTTTACTTTGTTGAGCCAGAGGAGGGCAGTGTATCACAGCTCTGATGCATAGCCTGGAAGTTGTGAGTATGTGTATGTGTGTTTGTGTGTGTGTGTGTGTGTGTGTGTAAGACCACATTCTGCACACTGAGAAGAACTTAGCCTGTGCTGAATGATGGGAGAGGATTGAGCGCCTGCTTTGAAGCATCATCATGAGTTATTTCTGACGTAAGGAGGAGCAGTGAGACGCACGGTGCTAACACTTTTATATCCGCTGGCTGTTACAGACTGGATGTGGTTGCCAGTTTAATACACTTACTCCCTGCTCCTTGTTTTTCTCCTTCTCACTGCTTCTTTCGGTGTGTTTGTGATACGCTGACATCTTACTTGCTTCTTCTCTGCACAGATGTTGTCTTGTTTGCTTATTGCAAAATGACTCCCAAATGTCTGTAGAAGCAGCGAGTGGATTTGTATCGAGCGTTTCCAATTTTTGCACATTAGCGTTGCCTGTGGTGAACACCTTGGGTATTGCAGTGCCTTTGTAGGAACCTTTTATTCCAGCATCCTTTTGTGTGAGCACATTCACACACACACAGTACCTAGATAGAGGAGTAATTGAGGGCACATTGAGCATCTTGATTCCTGTCTATGAGATGCTGCATTGATGAATAAATAATGCACGTCCTTTCAAGTGCAGCTTTGAACAGAGCTGAAGTTTTTAACCGGATGAAACCTGGAGACAGTTACACTCCTTCAGACTATAAACCTCTTATTCAAGCTGTCTTGGCCCTCTGCCTTTCTCCTTCAACGCCCCCACCCTCCCTCTCTCTCTCTGAGGCATGCTGCCCCCCACTGAGTCGTCTTTCATCATAGAGAAAGTATCAGTAAGACGCAGACACAAAGGTCTCTCTCACACATGCGCAATCATACATAAAAGCATGCATGCATATAATGTAGCAGACACTGCACTTTTGTTGTCGGGCTCTGAGGAGCCAATTTTTGACACCAGAGGCAGCTGCACCCTCCACTGCCTATTCATCCCTGCATCATGAACACATTTTTCAAATTAAGAAGTGATTTCAAACAAAAAGGGTTAAAATGTTTTCTAATTTCATCTGAATCCATGAAAAACAGCTGAACCATGTTGCATAAGCGATGACATTGACAAGTAGCGGCCATTCAGATGAGTGGGTGAAACATACATCATTGTTACTTACAGCTTGAGCTTCAACCTGGTCTCCCAATTCTCCAGCCCAAATCCTATCACAGCGGGTGAGTGGTGCTCCTGCAACACAGAGGAGAAAGGCACTAAATGAAATACGTTGATATATGGCTCTATGCCCTCGATGTCCTCACATCATTACAGAAGTACTGCCTTGAAAACACATTTATCAAAAGCATCAAATCAACTTTCTGCCCTGACATAAGAAAACCATTATTTTTTTATTGAGGGTTAAAGTGAAACCATTCTACATGTAAGCACTTACATATTTTTGGTCAAAAGACAGCAAAAGACAAAATGATAAAAATTTGATGCGCAAAAGCCTCTCTAGAGATCAGAGCCTGGATATTTATTACATTTGAAGATTATGTTCTTGGTTTCCTCTTATTTGAACAATGCACACCCACATTTCCATTCATCTGGCTGAGGGATTTGGGGCAATCATGACCAGATTTCCATCAGTAGTCCAGAGGGAAATAAGAAGTCAGGGTGGTCTGGCCTCTATTTCACAATCAGACTTATAGCTCCATTACTCCAACTAAGTCAAAGAGCTTTATATGCTCTGCTCCCTGTGCCTCAAACCTTCTGTGATTGGATCTAGAACTGCAAAACTTTTCAGAAAATCCTGCAGCTGATGCTTCAGAGTACATAAAATCTTATTGTGATAATGGGTTGACTTATTTGGAAAACCTGGTGACTGGTATTGAATAAAAATGGTCTACAACATACTTAGAATTGGGTTGCTTTTAAAATAACAATTGAAATCAAATGTGTATTGACTAGTATTGGTCCTGTTTATGATAATTTCTCAAATGTTGTTGTAAACATTTCATAATCTTTACTGCATTGTGTTTTTTAATTCATATAATAACTAACTGCTGAATTTGAGTACAATAAAAAAAGAACCACACCTGGGAGTTATATATAAGTAACTTAGTTTGAAATAAAATATCCTCCAGTAAAAAAACAAAAACATGTGGCACGGCATCCGAATGGTATTGGTACCGCCCCTTTTCCTGTCAGCCAATCCGATTGGCCGTCAGCCTTCAGGCTAACAAACTGCAGGGACTGTTTACCCAACCTCTACAACTTGAAAAGGAGAGTACAATGTCTAGCTGAGTACAAAATGCTCTAAAATAAGAGATGTGTGAGGCAACATCACGAATTAGTCTGTTATAATTATAATTATTATTATTTTATTTTCATCTAAGATTTGTAGGTTCCACTTTGAGAACATGTCAATGCTAAAAACAAACTTTTAGCTGAGCCACCTATGGACTGCCAGGTTAGTAAATATTAGCCTGCCTTAATTTTCTTCGTAAAATAGGAAGGTAAGTTGTTGTACCTCTGCTTTTCACCCGGGTATTCCGCTTCTTCTTATGACATTTAACGCATTTCTTCTTGTCGCAACAGCTCGTTAGTTTACTGCGTATTAGGGACTGGTGAGAGACTCAGTGATTGGCTGGAAGTTGTAGTGGGCGGGCCCACAAACTACCTCTCATCGTTAGACACGTCAATGTTCAATTAGTGATGGGACGACCAGGTCTTTTAAGAGAGTCGGATTTTTTGGCTCAGCTCCAAAAGAAGAGCCAGCTCGTTCAGCTCACAAACAGCTCCTGATTTAGTATTTTTTGTAGCCTTTATATTTTAGCCTAACCTGGCAAATATGGATGAGCTGTGTATTGATAAACCCTTATAAGGGTTTATCAATACACATAAACTTCTCATAAGACTTCTCATAAACTCTGAAAGCTTATAAGCTTTCAGAGTTTTTATGAGAAGTCTGTTTTGTGCATTTTGGTGTTACTAAAACAGGAATTTTACCCCTTTTTTAAAATATTATAAACAAACTTTTTTTTGCACAAAAAAACAATCAAGAGATGCTTATCCAGATTCCGCTTTAAATTTACTTGTTTACGTGATGTGACACACTCCTCACTGTTGTCTGTTGTCTTAGTCAGTGACTGGGGCAACACGCTACATTTGATTGAGTGTCCCCATGTCTTCTCACATAACGGTATGATCATAGACTGTATAAAACATAGACGTAGTCTGGCCGACTGCACCCATCTGTTACTGAAACGGAAAATGAAGCACATCGGCTATAGTGGTCATAGTGGTAGTGGCAAGGGCTTCGCCTACAGCCATAGGGCGCCGGCCGTCACGTGAGCCTCAGCTGTGCCTCTTATTGGGGGAGCTTGCGATCCTATTATCCTCTGAATGGCCTCATTAGAAAAAAAAAATCACCCCCTGTACAGTGGGTGCTGTTAGTAAAATTAGCAACTCAGACAGTAGACGTTTGTTGAACCAGGCTGTAAATAGGTTAATTTCTGCTTCTTCTTTTTTTTTTTTTTTGCTTTTGCTGCAAATTTTGCTTTGAAAATGGCTTTTTTTGGCTTGGTGTGTATTTGACTTCCGCTACTTCCGGAGCCAGCCTCAAGTGAACACTCGAGAAACAGCAGATTTTAGCACTTCCGCATTGTCTCATATTCTCAGACCAGAGGTTGCCGCTTGGGTATGATCCTGTACTGTCACATGTATGGCCACCATGCTGTCAATCAAAACAAGGTCCTGCCATGAGGGACTAAATAAAAGAGAGCCACCAAAGGGAAACTGTTGGGAGCCGGCTCTCACTCGACAAAACTTGGCTCTCCTGAGTCAGTACAAAGCATTGGCTCTGAGAGCCGCACCTTTTGAGGACACAACACATCCCTATCTTTAATGTGCATTTTTGTTGTAATGCTATAATGTTTGGGTTCTCTCCTTGATCAGAATTCCAATGCTTTTGTCAAAATTGATGCAAGCATTTAGCCCAGAAGAAAGAACCTTTGTGTGACACAGTGTTTCAAGTTTGGTTGGATGCAGGTGCTGCCATCTAGTGCCAGAGGAAGTACCTTTTTTTTTTTTTTTGGTGAACATTTTAGCCAAACCTAATACAGCTAATGATTTAACATCAACAATATTGACGTTTGAAACATTCAATTTCCAGCATAGTCAGTGTAAAATATTTAGTCAGTCATTGACCTTCTGGTTGATATGCTCCTCATCCTTTTGGGAAAGTGTCTGATTTATTGGGAAAGGAAGGACACAAACTTGTATGATTACTTCCTAAGCTTTTGGATACATGTATTTATAGTTCCTGCTCGTTACAATCGTTTACAAGGCTACGAAATATCTGTTTTTTTGTTTTCCTTTTTGATGGGTGATCTTCATTTTGAGATTCTTTTTTTTTTTTTTTTTTTAACCCCGACTTGATGTAGTTTTCCTGCCTCATTCAGTCTCTGCTGAACTAATGATCTATTGTAGGCTATATTTCAGCTCAGATTCAGCTCTCTCCCTATTTGGCCACATACGATTTGGCCACATACTCCTAAACTAATTCAAACGCTGTCCAACCCCAATCCATATCGTATACAGCTTATCCTGAGCCAGGACAATGTGAGCCTGGACTCCTCATGTCGTTACAATCAACACCTGAAGGACCCCCTCAGTGTATTAGGTTAGTGTATCTGGATGCAGCTCGCTCTCTCTCTCTCTCTCTCTCTCTCTCTCTCTCTCTCTCTTTCTCTCTCATGTGCTGAGTCGGAGGCGCTCCTCGGGTTTTTGCCAGTGCGCAGCGCTGCACCGCTTCACATCACACCGCACGGACTGTTCCTGCGCCTGGGGCACCTGCAGGCGCGGAGGTAAAAACTAAAGTGCACTTTGGGGACGTTTGTTTGCGGAGGAAGGAGAGAAGGGGCCGGACCTGCGGGGAGGAGCGCACCATGGCCTCAAAGGAGACCACAGCGGCGGGCTTCGTCAACGTCAGCAGGGAAATCACAGGTGAGCCCCAACGTGACTTTTTTGGAGGAAGTATAGAGGAGGAGGAGTAGCTGTCTGAAAACGCGTGGGGATAGTTTGCCTTCACTCAGCCGCTCTGTAAATCTTCGCTTTCTGGTGCGTTTCATTTGAAAGGAGTTATCACCGCAGGCGAGCGCAGGAAATGTCTCCCCAGGCAGAACCAGAGTTAATGGCTGTTGAAGCTCGGGAAGATTGTAATCCCATCGATCTCGAACGGCGGCTTTCACTTTGGGATTGATTTCATATTAAAGATCCACTGTGAAATTTATCGGACACCAGAGTCCCATAGTGCTGTCAGAGTTATTTCAAGTGATGCTGTTCTTGTGTGTGCGCGGAGTGGCTTTGTGCATTCATTTGGAGTTCTCATCTCTTTCTCCTTTCCCTGCGTGTGTGAGCGTGGGAGTTATTGTGCGACTGGGAGCGCTTTGCGTGCATCAGGCAGCATGGGTTCAGTAGCACACTAGCTCAGCCTCTACCTGCTGGGAAGGTTGGACAGTACACACACACATTCAGAGAGCAGTATGTGTGGATGACAAGGTGTTCAAGAGGTGTGTCCCTCACAGATAATTATCCAGACGCAGCGAGTTAAATCCCGCTGTTTACCAGCTCAACCTGTCCAAGCCCCGTCTGTCTGGCCTGCTGATAAGAGTCAGGCTGCATTAGGACATTAGCACACCTGCCAGTGGAGGAGATAATGTGGAGGGGGGCAGATGAGGAGAGCGTGAGTGAGCAGATCCATCAAAGTGTCAAAAATGACAGTAGGGACATGAGAGGGAGGGAAGGAAAGAGGGTACTGACCCATGCTGGTTTTTCTCTTTTTCTCTTCCTCTCATGCATTTCTTCACCCCTCTGGGAGCACATGTCCAGGTCACACCATCCAGGCCTTTGGGGGGGAATAACAGAGTGTGTTAAAAGGTTTAAGCGATTGGGTCTTACCCAGCTTAATGTCAATAACTCTGTGTTTGTCTTCGGCTGATCCTCCCTTCGATCACACCCCCTCCACCCTGTTTCCCTCTCATCCCTGCCTCCTTCATCCTCCCTGCGTCGGCCGCTGCTCAATCAAGTGTGAAAGCCGACTTCATGGTTTGTTTCTGGATGTAGAAAGTGAGACTCATGAGTGAGGGAGTTGGGAGATTGTGACACAGCATGACGTGCTGTTTCTCCATCTGCTGGGCTCACTTTTAGCTTCAAATGTGAACATCACATGCAGCTTGCAGGCATATGTGTGTGCAAGCAGTCTGAGGCTATAGACTGACTTTGTGCTTGCGAAGAGCAAGTTGCTTGGTGCAGGTTGTTGTTGAGGAAGAGATGGAGATGGAGGAGGCCTCTGGTGCGGATCAGTGAGCTTCAGCGGGGTCAGTCGTGTTCTGAGGTGGAGCAGAGGCCCTTAAAGATGGCAGCTCTGGATCTTGTGGTCAGTTCCTTTCAGAGGAGCGGGACTGCTTCTTTCTTTCTTTCTCTAGGGCTAAAAATAACCCAGTTATGAGTCTTTTACAGCCACAGGATACGTGTGTATGTTTCTGTCCTCCTGTTTGTGTCTTTACTGTTGCCTTTCGTTCTCTTTTCTCTGTGACTGTTCATCTCTGTGGGCTGACTTAAAAAAAAAAATAATCCACCAGCCTGTCCCTAAGCTGGAAATCAAAGAGAAAACCCAAAGATGGCATCATCCAAATCCCTGTGGCGATTTTACAGAGATAGAAGGACGATTTCTGATACACAGCTACATGCAAATACAATGGAACTGATTTATATAGAAGACTTCAGCAAAAGCCCTCAGACACCCGAGTCATTATTGATGTCCATAAAACCATGTCCGAAAGAACTCCCCCTTTTAATTTCCTAAAACCAAGGACAGTGATGCTCACCTCATTTTTACATTTAAAAGAAATGTATTTGCTAAATGTGCTGGTGGCTGACAATGACAGATCCTGATATAAAGCATTGTAGATGTTTGAAAAAACAGAAGTTGGTACTTTGACACATGATTTTTATTAGCTACAGGTTAAATCTGTATTTTTCATATTAAGGTGGTTCATATATTCCCAAGGGTAAATCATTGGCTGTTTAATATGTGGATGTAGTTTCTGGGATAGCACCCATTTGTTTCTGATACAGAGTTTTGAAGCCCATCATTGGCTAGTGCCAATGTGCCAATATTGGAAATGTGAACTCAACCTAGCTTTGTTCAAGTTATGATAAGGTATTCTGGAAGTTGAATCCCCCCCACAGGGTGTGTAAAAAGATCTTTCTGGGTTTGTTTGTGGTTTTGCTGTTTCTGCGGCCAGCCTCAAGCGAATGCTTGATGACCTGCAGTTTTTAACACTTTGACATGGGCTTCTTATCCCCTTTGCCCAACTTTCAAGATGCTCAGAAGCAGGATATGTTCTAGATAAGAGATTAACTTGTACGAAACAGCACACACTGATCAATTCTTCTAAACAAACATATTTGTCCTGAGGTTCTTGTTTTGCTGGTTAAAATAGCGGTACACATATAGAGGCTGTATCTCTTGAAGTGGACAGCCCAGGTTTGATTCCGACCTTTGCGGCATATTATTCACCCCACTCTCACTTCCTATGTTTCCTCCTTTTTGTGCTTTCCTATCTGTCTCATTAAAGGCAAAAGAAAAGGCCAAACACTTTCATCAGATTTTTAAAGTGAGAGATAATGAAAAAAAGTACTTAGCTGGTATCGTCCTACAACAGAAACTGATCAAAACCCTTGGGGACTCACACTCGTAAGATATGACAGTGAGCATGCCATTTGCTTTGAACAATCAGGTTTTTGCTATCTCATTCTGCCCTATTTGATACTGTCAGGGACGCAACTTGCATAAAATGTCTTCAAACTGTTGTTAAGGCCTGACACATACCTGAGCAACACATCATGTAATCAGAATAAACTGAAGTAAACAGACTGCACATGAAACACTGTTAATGAGGGCTTTTAGGCACCTTTACTCAGAGGAAAGAAGAGTAGGGTTAGTAAATGGGAAGAAGGAAATGGAATGACTGCAGCTGAAGGACACAGGTCAGATTTGAACCTGGGTTACTAGCTTTGAAGACTTGCAGCTCTGTTCATGGGGTAAGGGCTGAACTGATGTCCGAGCCCTGTTTGCTTTACTTTTAACCATGTCTTATTTTATTCTGGGGTTAAATTTAGGGCATTAATGCCTGTGTTAAACTAGAGAGTCGGAAAGAGACATGAAATGTTTAGACAGGAGAGAAATACACACAGCAGAGGGTTGTGACTAATAACTGAACCAGTAACTGCTTGGATGAGGACTGTACCCTCTGCTCATGGGGTGCGCGCTTTAACCTCAAGACCAAACTGGCAACCCAATTGTTCAGCATTATCTCTATTTTTAGGGTTATTTAAGCCAGTTAACTTAAAGCTAACCTGTGTATGTTGAGCTTTGAAGCACATGTCACAGGACAGCTGTGGTACTCTGTCAAATGAGCTTTCCTCTGTTTTTCCCTTTGCACTGCTGTCAAACAACTGGACCCACAAGGTGTCCTCTTTACTGCCCTTAATCCAACTCTGCTGCTGACTGTTAGTTCGGGTGTTTCACTTGTGTTAACTCTGATGTGTGTATTGCCTATGTGAACTATAATGTGTGTTTTTGTGTTATTATATAAGCAGGAGCTGTAGACTCCAGTATCAAGCAGAAAAAAGAAGCTGGCTTCTATCAATCGATTTGTGGTTTGAGTTTTAACTTCCAAAAAGTTCTGGTTTAAGTAAAATCACTCTAGGCATATTTTCTTGCTCTGGACCCACCAAAAGCTTTATACATCTTCCTCAAATGCACCTCCCTTTCCTGCTTGTCAAGGGATTTAAAGTTTCCCCATCCTGGGCCTGGGGGAACTTGACTACAGTAGGAACACAGCATCATATCCCCGAAAAGTTCTCCCTGTGTCTCCAACTCTAAAAACAACTAAAACATCTCCAGTGAGGACCTGAGTCCACTAACAACATTTTTGCACTGGCAGCATTAATTTCAAAAGGAGCGTCTGACCAGCGTTTACTGTTGCAAAGTCACAAAAGTTGCCTGCAGCACTTCAGCTTCCCTTCGTAGTGATCATTAAGTCTGTTTGAAGCCTTGCTCTGAGTGCTTGATATTTGCTTTTATTCCACAGAAGTAAAATTGATGGAAACCATTTCGGAGCATTAACAGCAGCTATAGACCTTGCAAAAAATCTGCATGATTTCCTCCATTTTGTCTGTCTGGGTCTTGGCCACTGTTTTTTTGGCCAAGTGGAAATTTGAAGTTCCGTTCCTTTTTGCTGTTTAATGGTCAGTGACATTAAAGAGTGATCCTTATTTTTAAAAAGTGAGAGGATTTTGAATGTTAAAAATGTTTTCACCTAAGAGTGAGTTTAGTAACAAGTTGACTCTATAGGCATTTCTCAAGAAAGCCAAGCGCTACATGCTCTACAGCCTTGGGTTTGGGTTAAAAAACAACTATAATAATAATAATAATAATAATAATAATAATAATAATAATAAAAAAAAAAAAAAAAAAAAAAGTTGCTGCCTGCCCAAAAAAGCTGTTAGTGGACACAGGCCCTTAAGCTTCCCCAGAGAATAACTTTACTCTTCTGTTGATAATCCTCCTTAAATGCTTATACATTTCAAGAAAGAACTTTGTTTCCTCAAATCCTGAAATCCTGTCTTAAGGTTTCATGGATATACAGTTAACTTTGAAACGGAAAGATGACTTACAATGTTACATGTGAACTGTGTTTATTTTTGTGCTTTTTCCATTCACCTGACCTCCCAAAGTGCTTATACACAGCATTCACACCTTATACACCGTCTAATTTCAGAGCTTGCTATGTAAGTGCCCATCAGTGTTGACTAATCTCATTCACACACATGCTGCCTATCTTGGTCAAGACACTCTTATAAAAGAGATTTGTTATCTCAGTGTGTTATTTTCTGGTTGAGTAAAGGCTGATTAAATAACACCAATGACTCAGCCATTGACGTTTGAGGCTGGGTGTCTTCCCAAAAAACACTTCAGGATGTGGACAGTGGGAGTAGGGGTTGGATGCCTGACCTTCAGATGGAGAGATGACTGACTCCACCGCTGTGCAATAGCCTCCCCATAAACTATGAAACCAACATTTATTTATTAAGCAGATTTAATGATTTGTAAATCCCCTTTATTCACTCTGTGTTCTTTGCAAATGAAATGTTGTGCATTTCAGTTTGTTCTTGACCTTTTTATTCTCTCTGCTGAAGAAGTCCGCGTGTCAAAGGCAAAGGATGATACCGTGGGGTATTTGTACATCTGTGTTTTGGATCCAATATGCCAGCTTTGTTACATTACTGACCTTACGAAGCAGACTGGTGGCAGCTTAGTCAATAAAGTCTATTTTTCAGGCAGAGCTGTTATAAATTTGAGTTGGTCCAAAAGTTGCAGAAGGCTGTTGAAGGTTGCTCAGGGTCCATGGTAACCCTTGGGCCAAACATTCTCATCTCCATCAATACTTTCGAACAGTTACATTTCAATTTTCTTGAGCAGCGTTTTTTTTTATCTGCTCTCTTTATTTTGCCATTCGATGTCTCTTTCTGTTTCTCATCATGTGACCTGAGACACAAGGGTGTGGCCATGTAGTGAGGTGTACAGGAATGAAACTAAGACCTGGTATCGAGAAAAAAATGTGTGCTTCTTTCAGCTTCTTCCCTCTATTTATCTCCTTCTTGCTTATTTGAATTTATTAGTTTTTCCGTTAAAAGCTTTTTACAGCTCTCCCGGGTGCATCTGAGGGCAGTGCTTTTCATTCTGTTATGTGTTTACATTATGTAATTAGCTCTCCTGTTTTATCCCTCTTCCCTCTTCAGAGAGCATCAGAAAGGTGCTGGACAAGCAGGCCATTAAGTTTGTGCGAGCCATCAAGCAGGACACGAGGAGCGGCAAAACAGAGGACAGAATCCTGGTGAGAGACGCCAACACCCTCACACCCACCCTCTCATCCACTCCCCCCTCCTCCCCCTGTCTGCTGTCACACCAGGTCATCTGAAAGAGATAGTCATTGTTAAAGTGAAAGAGTCGTTCTGTGTGAGGTGCTGGATATGGAACAAAGAGACACCGACCTCCTCGCAGAGAAATCAATAGACGTTAATTGGGACAAATTGAAAGAGCCATAAGAAGTCACGGATTACGCATCCTGAGACACACAACAGCAGACGTGTTGAGAATCAGGCTTAAGACAGATGCTGCCTAAGAGGAGCAGAGTGGACACCGTGCCATGGCCTACTGAGTCCATCCTCAGAGTTTATTAGATGTGGCAGCATGGCCTTAATGCCACTGGCGAGAGTTTGTGCTGTGTGTGTGTGTAAGCCTGACATGCTGCACGTTCGAGGGCATCAGTTATTGTTGTTTTTCCTTTGAAAGAGGAAGCTGTGTGTGTGTGTGCCAGGGGGTGTGTGGGCAGCCTGTGATGTGTTCAAGGCCACCTCTGTGACTGAGAAATTGTCAAAAAGTCAGCCATATTAATGAATGAACGATCAGTTACCCACTTCCACCTTCTTAACAAGCTCATTTCCTCCCTGAGGACAACGAAAAGTCACATTGATATGCCAATCAAAACTATTAATCAGTACTTGTTTCAGTTTTCTGTCTCTATTACTCCTCCTTCCTTCTCTCACCACCATCCATCTCCATCATATCCACCCCACCCCTCTATTTTTGCCATCTCGTCTCTTTGTTTCATCTCCCTCCCTCCTTATCTGTCTATCTCAATTATCCTCCACCCCATCATCACTGCTCTGCTCCTCCCCCCTCCACCTAACACCACCACCACCACCACCACCACGCCACTAGCTCCTCACTTTCTCTCTCTGCCCTTCCCTCCGTCTTTACTCCAACCTGTAAAAGGGTATCGAGCTCCTCTTGCCATCAGAAGCAATTCAATTAGGTCTCTTGCCTTATGAGAGTTTTTACTATCCAAATGGGCCTTGGCTGCTGCGGCTGCTGCTGCTCCAAATTCTTTGAAGAGAAGGCAGGCGAGATGGATGTTAGCATTCATTCTAGCTCGTTGTCAAGGTCCCCCCTTCTAAAAGGCAATCTTTTCACTCTAATGGATAAATTTGTTTGGATGTAGGAAGGGTGAACAGATGAGGGAGTTTGTAAATAGACTGTTTGTTTCAGTCTCTCTGGGTATTGTGGACACAATATTCACTCATGCTTGAAAATGTCTTACACGGTAGTTAGAGAAAGTGGAATATATCAGGGTTGCTTACAAATACGTGGGTGGGATTTCTGTTGTTTTAAACCATTCCTCTCAGTTTGCATATATAGGCGACACCTTTTTGTACCTTTATCCTCTCTTTCTAGTGTTCTTATGTTACAACTAACGTCGATTCAGTAGTTAAAGACTAAAAAAATTTCACTTAAGTTCTTCTGATTGGTTTGAATGTTTTATTTTGATTTGACATTGACTGTATGAAAGTCTTTGTTCTGCTTCTTGCTCCCTCTTTTTGCCCCCTTTACCCTCGGGAGACTGCTGGTATCCAGCTGTCTGTGTGTGTTGACTGCACCAGCCATCATGCTGTGACACACACACACACACACACACACACACACACACACACACACACACACACACACACACACACAAGTACATGTACACATAGCCTGTATCCCCCAAGCCCCCCTATATCTCAGACAGACGTAGGGAGGGCTCAGCATGGCGTCCAAACGACACCCAGGGCAGTGCATTGGGGAGCATCACCATGCATGTTCACATGAAGGCTGACGTGCACAAACGCACATACATGTACACACACACACAAAAAAAGAAAAGAGTTCATCTTGACATGTGCAGGAGGCATGTATGCAGACACGCATGCCTCAGTGCATCAAAAGTTGCCCATGTTCACATTCTTCTAGCCATTATTAGATCACCCTATTTGAAGATTAGAGAGAAGTCAGAAAACAAAGCATCTTCAAAGGCAGAGAGGAGGAGAGACGGGGGGAGGGGGGAGGTGGTGGGTGTGATGAAGAGTATGTGAGGGCACCCCACAAGAGAAAAGCGAATGGAGGAATGAGTGAAAAGAGGGAGGGAGTGGGGAGGAAATCTCTGCTGTGTTGTGATGCCCCAGTTGCCAATTTGGTTCTTCCGCCACTTATTTATCGTGATCAGTCGCTTTGCTTTCTCCTCAGTGGACTCTGCGCTCCCCTGGCTCCCACCTAATAATGGGCCTATTACTGGCTGAGATTGCCACTGTTTGACAGTCCCGAGCACACTCGGGTGCCTCAGACACTTATTTCCACTTAGATTCTGTGGTTACTTGGAGGTCCCACTCATGAGTGTGGCGTAGGACCGAGGTTTGAGGTTGAGTTGGCGTTGCAGTGTTTAAGGATCTGATTGTGGTTGCGTGCTCCCTGGATGTGTTTATTTAGCGGGGCTGTTACTCAGACAGTTGGTCAAGTCATAAATGTGTAAAAATAAAAAGTGATTTGTGGTTAGCAATCCACTTGAAGTTGATTTTATTTCTCACACAAATCATTTCTGAAGTCATTTATACACAAACCTGTTTATTTACTTCACTACTTTCTACTAAAGTGAGGCCACATGCACAAAAAAGATGAATTAAATTGATTTTTTTTTCACTGCTTGGATTGTTTAGACACACAGAATAAATATGTTCTTGTTCAGCTGACTGCCTGGTTGAGTCTTTCTCAGTAACAGGCTTTGGAGATGCAGGGTATGGATATTTTCGGGTTGATACTGACAGGACAGGAAAAACTTTACTTTTTGGCAGTTTTATGTTAAAGAGTTGAGTTTATGAGGACATGGTGAAAAACAAACTAACAAACAAACAAAAAAACAACAACAGAGAACATGTCTCTATGAAAATGAGCACTCTTGCTCATGAAATAATGTCTTTTTCACGTTTGCGTCTTCATCCAGTGACTTTGCCATCAATCTGAGCGTACTCACTGGACTACAGCCAGAGGTCTGTATGATGTGATAAAACATTATGTCATTGGCCATTTTGTAGAGCAGACAGTGACTGTATGTAAAAATCACATTATTCAGGGACAGTTGAGACATAAAATAGCAGTGACTTATAGCGATGTTGCAGAGAACTGTTAGCTTGTGAAATCCTCAGTCTTCATCTTCAGGACGAAGTATTCAAAAGCTTTGAATTAAGTGATTCTGACATTAATTGCTTTAACTTCTTGGTTGTTTCTGGTAATTTTTCTGCAGCTCTGAAATCAGCTATTTGATTGAATTAATGCCAATGTGGCTGTTTAGCATCCCTTCAATAAATCTATGATATGATAAGAACTTTTCAGGGTACTTTTAGGGCCTGTGTTGAAACTTGAGACCTTTTTCCCATCTTTGGTCAGCTTGTTGTACACGGTTTGCAGATTGCACTTCTTTTATCCTCCTGAAACTGAAAAAAAAACACACACTCACACTCTCAATAGCTTGTTGATTGCCCCTCCTTGTTCCCTGCACACAACACTTTCTGTCTTGGAAGATGTAGTTTTGTTTATATGCAAATAAAAACTTATATCGTCGGTCTCTACCAGATAAAACTGTATTATTGGAATGATAAAACTACACCCTCAGTGTCTCAGCAAAAGTAAACAGAGTAGGAAATGGAGCTTTTCAAATTTTTTGTCATTGAATGTGTTTTTTCCCCCTACTATTTTCACCAAGGGGAACCTAAATCAAATCTAGGGAGGGTCTGTCAAAAAAACAAGAAGTCACTGCTAACTATTTGCAAAAAAAGCTCCCCACTACAGACATAAAGAGGCAGAGTTACAGAGTTTCATTTAACTACAGTGTAAAGTTGTAAATATGAAAATTAGATATCTTATTCGTGTGTTTATCCCCCTCAAATTAATCGGTGCATGTCTAATATATATATATATATATATATATATATATATATATATATATATATTAGACATGCACCGATTGATTTGAGGGGGATCGGTGATCAGGGAGCAGGGATCTTTTATATTTGTAATTTGTTTATGGAAGTTTTTTGTTATTGAATGAAAACAAGCAAAGAGCTTCTACATACTCCTCAGCCACTGCTGGATTTACATATCACATTACAACCAGGGGCTAAGCAAACTATTGAAAAATACGTTTTTAAGATAATATAATAATCTCATGAACTATTTAACTTTGTTATTAGTATTATTATTATACAGTTATCCAAAAACCATAGCCAATCCCTATGTATTATCTCTTTTTTTAAAACTTCCAGAAAAAAAGATGCTGAACACTAACTGGAGGCTATTTATTTCTTTTTCAAATGGATAACAGCCAATGGTCCAGATAGGCTAAGTGATGAAGTCCTGTGCTCACATGTATGTTTGCTTAAGTCCTTGAAGCCAGCATCTAAGGTGTGACCCTAACTTTTTGCTTTTTACCTTCTTCTTTCTCTATTTACTGTCCTATTTCTCTATAAAGCAAAACAGACTTAAAATGCACTTCAAAAGTTACATCATTTACAGGTAATGGGTCCATCTGAGAAGATCTCTTTATAAAGATTGAAGTGCATTCTGGAAATTTTTAGGTTCATGACACACACACAGAGAGCTGCATTTGCTTGCTATCATATCATTTCACAACTTTTTTTCAAGCAAAATGACAAACATTTATTCCTTTTGCTTCATTAAACATGATCATTTTCTGCTTCTCTCTGGCCTTTCATTCTACATGAAAAGTCTCTGGATCTTTCTGTCCCCACGACACAAAAGAAGCAATGTGAAGACATCGCTTTGTGCTCTGGGAACATGTCATGAGCATTTTTCACATTTTTGACATTTTAAAGGCTGAAAAGATTCATGGGTTCATTGTGAAAAAGCAGAGTAATGGCTGATAAAGCTGAAAGCTGGTTACAGCTCTGCATTAGAGCTAAAAAAAGACTGTAAGCTGAAGGAGTGGTCTATTAAAGCTGTACCACTACATTTTGAACTTCTAAATATACTCTTGATAAACTCTGACACCATGTTGTGATCCCATGGACTCTACTCCTGCCTTTCCTGTACATTACACAGCGAGTCTTCCGTGAGGTCTTTATGGATCTCTTCAGTGCTTTAATCGACAGACTGCAGAGCCCTCCTGAGATGCACTTGTGTTTGTATACAATGTGGTGTAGATAGAATCGGTTTGACTTCAAATTTGCTGAAGTTGTTTGTTAATTAAGTGCTTATTGTGGATGCATGTACTGGCTAACTCAGTGTTACTGAACCTTATCACTCTTGTAATTATTAAATTGCTGCTGTTATTTCAGAAATCGTCTGGCCTGAACAACATCACTTTGATGCTTAACAGATCAAACCCCAGATCCCTGTGTGTAATGCAGTGGTGTTTCATCGAGCACACACAGTTAAAATTCTCATTATAGACCTTTGATATCAGAGTGGCACAGAATTTTTCCACATCGCGTTGAGTTACTCAACGTGAGTAGTTCTTATCAGCCTGTAAAAACACTTTCATGCTTTCTGGGCAGGGAGCTCCTCAAATGTCCCTGATGATGTAATCCTGGTTGTTATCTTAGCCTGTTTGCAGACTCGGAATATTAAATCAGTGTTTCCCATTAATTAATGAGACTGTGGCGGCCCGCCACAGTCTCATTTGGCCCCGCCACAGTCTCATATGGAGACAAAAATACGATCCGTCACTCTGTCAGACCATTACACAGCTGTACTTTCCTACCGCACGTAAACAAGAGAACAAGAGTGCGCGCGCACTGGTCACACTCGTAGACGTCACTCTTTACCTGTTACGTTTGGCGCGAACCAGATTCCAGCGAAGTTAGAGCGAGGCGTCTGACTCTGAGGTACGTGCAACTTCTTTTTTGGGCATTAGCGGCCATGCTAACTGCGGCCGTGGACACGGTATCTCACTGCGCTGTCTGCCCCCCTTCTTGGGAAGAGGAATGGCTGCACCGCGCACGTCTCTGTTCAAGAGTTTCATTATCACAGCGCATTCAGAGTCAGTGTCAGGCACACAGTACAATTACCTGTACGATACCAACGAGCTGACGCGGGTTATTATTTCATAGTCTCCTCTCCTGGGGCCTACATTTATTACAGCGAAGTCCTCTTAAGTTTCACTTACGACGAAAAGGCAAAACGTGGATACGACCAACATTCTTTTCAGATCTATCAAACTCTGCATACACACGGCTGCACGCTATTCCCCGTGATAAATCACACCGCGACGAGAAAAGCTTGAATGTGGTGAGCACGCCTCCTTTCCCACCTTCAGCGTGCCCGAACGTAACCATATATGGTCAATGCAAATCAGTACGTGCATATTAAGTAGCCATGTGCTACTGCGATTTTTGTACTGACGTCAGCGTAAGACGGTGAACACCACAGACGGAGAGAGCATGGAGGAAGATGAATTTCTCTCAAAGCCAGATACACAGAAATATCAGGAAATATCAGTCAGAAAATGATCTTGCATTGATTTAGGCTTCATTTTGTGATGAAGTGGGCCTCAGCAAATTTAGGAATCTTTATTTATTTAGACTATTTTCTGCAGTCACTATAGAAAAAAAAAACAGAATGAAAACAACACTGCCAAATCCAAATAAGGGAGCAGAGTGAAGGAGAATCATAATCTGACCCTTTATCCCAAAAAATATTTTTTTAAGATGTTAAAACAATATAAAGGGTTTCTACTTTGCTTCCCTTTCACCTACTCACATCCTGGTGCTCTCTTTTCTTCATCAGCTTCAAACACACACCTCGTTAACTCAGGTGAGAGAATAAGGGTAGGCTACAGTCTCAGTAGCCTGATAACGGATCACAGATCATGGAAATAGTGTAAATAACCTGTTGTTGAAATGTTGTTCAGTAAATTGTTCAAAATATTGTGAGAGAGTGAGTTTTTGGTTTTGTTTCTGAATCAAATTGAAAATATTTCTGATATGCCTTTGTAAGTTCTTATTTATCAGTGTACGTTCATGTCCATGGTCCCACACTGCACTTACTGTAAGGGCGATACATCGCGCTTAAAAACGTACACACACATTAAAACCGCCGAGGGTCAGAGACTCCCCAACCACAGTCTCCTAAAATCCTGTGGGAAACACTGTAAATGAAAGCGTGCCTGACAAATAGGGGCTCAGAGAGTAAAAGACAAGAGCATAAATCCATGGAAGTAGAAGGACTGGACGAGTGTTAGCTGTTTATTTCTGTGAAAGCAGCTTAGTGCTACATCTGTCTGAAACACTTTGAATAAATTACCTGGATCCAACAGACAGCTTGTGCACGATTCAGCCTCACAGTGCAGGAGTAATAGTTTCTTTTAACCCCATTTTCTGAGCCTGGTGATGATTAAAGCAAAGGACCACATTTTGATGTTTTTTATCTCATGTTTTAAAAAAAAAAAAAAGTCATTGCTCATTTTATTTTGGTTATCATTAATTCTACCATCTGTGCCACTGATTCAAAGTAATCACCATTTTAAAACATTAGTGAAGAATTTATGTCTTTATTTGAGATTTTTGTGCTCTGTTTTGAGGCTTTTAAGTCTTTATTGTGAGGACAAGAACAGTAGGTAGAGCAGGAAAACCATAAAAGCTTTCTTTCATGAAAACTTAAATTTGCTGTAGGCTGATCCTTGGGCTCACTAGCTTGCTATCATTAAACTGATGCATCACAAAAGACAAGTTTATCAGCTGCTATAGCCAGTGAATGTTACATGAATAACAAAAAGCTGATATTTGTCAGCGTGGAAGATAAATGTGGAAAACAATATTCAGTTCATTATACTCTTGCATCATTAGTTTAAAGATATTTATTAAAAGAAGAGTCACTCAACTGTTTGTACCAGGATAAAATGAATCATCCCTTTGTAAAGAAAATTCTCTTTAAAGGGACTGTGAGAAGTTTCTAAGTGGTCTTGAAAAATCCTCGCTTCTAGATATATGCCTGATCATAACTTAAATTAAGATTTTCAGCACCAATATAGGTTATATTCTGAATGCTATTTCTCAGCTTCCTGGTTGGGTTGAATAGGACTGATTTAAGGCTCTAGTATCCGTGACATCACCATGCTGGCAGACGAGGTTTAGCAGTGAAGAAAAATCTGTGTTTTTTTAAGCTGAAAAGTATTTCTTGGAATAATTTTGAAGTAATAGAATAGAATAGAATAGAATAGAATAGAATAGAATAGAATAGAACAGAACGTTGTCATTGTAAGAAGTACAACAAAATTGAAGTCACAGCAGCAATCAAGAAAACAAAAGTAAGAAAGTGTGTAGAAAGTGCAAAAATGTCCATAAGAAAATAGATGATTACAGCTTGTCCATCATTGTCCAGTTCAGCCAGCCTCCACCTCCACAGGGTCCAGGACTGAGCTTCTTCAGTCATGCCCCATCTCTGTCTCCTAGATCCTGTCTGTTCACAGCAGGTGAAGCTCTTTCTGTGTGGTGTTGGTGTCCGATGTTAGCTTCGTTAGCCATGTCTGTGAATAGCATGATGCTACTCTACCCTCTGGTATTCCCTCTGTTGCTGCGTTAGCACAGCTAGCTCGACCATCTTATTGGAGATAGATCTTACATTCCCAATAATGATGGATGGAAGGACAGGTCCATGTTGTCACTTCATAGCTCACACCTGAGAACCAGCACGTCGTCCTCACCTCCTTCAGGCCTTACATGCTTCAGGCTGCTAACAGCTGAGTTCATATGTTAACAATGCAGCCATGGTTACATGTAGGATCACCAGACAAACACAGGAGAAAAAGTGGGAAAAAAAAACAGAAGCCACAAAAAGTTTGGTGTCCATGACCGACAAATGAGCCATACAAAGTAATGCTTCAGTCCAAATACAAAGATGACACAAAAGAGACGGAAAAAATTACAAGAAACGGACAAAGAAGAGAGAGCTGCTGCAAAAGGCAGCCATAGCCAACAGGGCGGCGCCTAGCAATGTCCTGGTGGACACTGGAGCTGGACTGTAAAAAAGAAAAAGGCCATATCAGAGTAGAAGACAACTAAACAGGAGAGAGATAGAGCATGGACTAAAACACGGGTTGAGCTATTTGTGATAATGTTCATTTCAATCCACATGCAGCAGTTATTCTGCAGTGGTCTGTTCAAACTTTAGAGTCTTTAAATAAAATGAAGAGTGAGGTTACGATAGCTCTGCTTGGTGAGGTTGGAGTTGATAGTGACTGGTAGGTCATACTGGGGTTCATTAATGTTACATGTGATGGGCAAGTCTCACCAGCTTGGTTACTAAATGACAATCAAAATCTCAAATTAAAAAATGAGTTATACAAAAAAAATGTAACATAAACATTAATACAGTCTTTATGAGTCAGATTCCTCCTCTTCCTCCCTATTTTTCCAGCTCTATTGTATTTGGTGCTTGAGTTTGAGTCCAGATCCGAGTCATTGGCGCTCTTGTCTAAGGCAATTAACAAGTCCTTAAAAATCAGGATTCAAGTTGGACTCCCTTATATCGCTTACCTTTAAATATTCAACTGAAACAGCACGTTACTTTGTTGTGACTTTATTACCTCCGCCAAGGAGGTTATGTTTTTGGTAGAGTTTGTCTGCTTGTCTGTGAACAACATAACTCAAAAAGTAACAAATGGATCATGATGAAATTGTTATGAAATGTTCAAAATAGGATAAGGAAAAAGTGATTACATTTTGGAGGTGATCTGGATCACTTTCTGGATCCAGGATTTTTTTTACAGGATTCTTCATCATTGTGACATAGAGCCCTTTTCACCATATGTGTATATAACTTCACGGTAAATGATCGATTGCTTTGCAAAATAATACAAGACAAGGTCACAATGATTTCTGACACATGTAAAAGTACGATCTAGATCCTGGCAATATTCTGGATACTAAGATCCGGAAAATGAAATCTGTACTGGGTCATCATAATTTTCAACACTGTCAGGTAACAAATTACCGTACAAACCAGCAACTAACACTTACTGGACAACTTACCAACAACTTACACCAAATTGTAGCAGACAGTCTGCTGAAAAAGAGTATAACATTAAAGTAGGACTTATGTGTTGCATGACAATCATAATATGCTTGGTGGAGGTCTGCGCTCTCTGAGTGCTTTTCTCATCTGTAAAAGTTTTCTCGTAAGATATGTTTAAGGTAACAGTTTGATATTTGTGCTTCTTTTAGTTCTCTAGTTCGGTTACTGATTTCTTTTCAGTCGTGAGTCATGTCTGACAAATTCCTCTACAACTAAAGATTAAAGAATTACTTATCAGGTGGTCTGGCGAGGATCCTTTGGAAATATTTTTTTTTTAAAGCACAAAGAGATCCATACTCGCAGGCAATTTAGGACAGAGTTGAGCTCCTAGCAGAGTCAGTCACAGCCCAGATAGCTCTTTCTGGAATTCATCATTTAGCCAACGCATAAAGACACCAGGACGAGGAGATCAGGGAAAAGAAGATGTTGTTACTCTCAAGGTCCTGAGTTTTTATTCACAGCGGGGATTTGCAGTCATCTTTGTGCCTTTTTTAGACAGCTGAGCCTGCAGGACAATGAATACATGATCACAGAACTCAAATTGGGCCAATTTTGAACCCTCCTTTAAACTACTTGTTTTGCAAGCAACACAAATCAGGCTTGGTTGTAAACAAAGTCAAGAGCATAACACGCTCACTGACTTACGTAACCAAATTGTGCATTTGAAATGGTGAAAGTGGGCCTTGCTTTCAGCTCAGATGACACTTTGTCGCAGAGAGACTCCAGCTGTGCGTTGGACTGTGATAAAAAGCCCGACACAAAGCAGCAAGGCAAAGACGGATCGTGCTAGCAGCAAAATCTGCAATTCTTTCAGCCTCTAAACAACACTTCCATTTTTTGGGGTAATACGCTTGCGTAATGGCTAACATTACCACTGCATCATCTACTGTTTTCCTTTCATGGCTCTTTGCTGTTAGAAACTCGGCTCTCTGCGAGCGTCTGGGATTTAGCATCTGATGGTGCGTGGCGAAAGCTCTGTGCTGTAATTAGGAGTGTGCTTTCTTTTGATTATCATAACACATGTTGGTAGCCTATGGCGGAGAGGCTCTGAAGTGTGACTGCTGACCTTCCTTCTTCCTCCATGAGTGGAGTGAAGTGTGTGTGTGGGTTGGTGTGTGTGTGTGTTTCAGCTCAAAGTATCTGTGCCTCTGTTTTATCTCTCCTCCCTACTCATTTTCTCTCTTCCTCTGCTCGCGCTCATTGTCCTCATCCTCCCGCATCATCTACTCTCCCTCTCTCCTCTTCTCTGCCCTTATCCATTTTGCCCTCTCCCTCATCCCTTCTCAACATCCCCCACTCTCACATTTGCTTACTATGTGACACTTTCTCCTCTTTCTCCATCTCGGCCCTTACAACCGCTCTTCAACCTCCATTTCTCTTCTCCTTCCCATCTCCTTCTCCCGTCTCGATTAGAGCCCTGCGACCCCTTCCCATTATCTGCCTCTTTCTCTTCGTCCTTTTCTCTTCATTTAAGAGCTCCTTTGGGTATCAGACAGCTCTCTGTGCCATCTCTTTGATTTAGAGGCGTTGGATTTGGTTTTTATGAGAAAATCTGGAACAAGATGTGGTTCTGAGCTCTCTATTCTTTCTTCCATTCCTCCCTCCTTCTCTCCCTCCCTTTCAGCCACTCTGAAGTCCACTTATAGACCAAGACCTGAGGCATCTGTGCTTTCAGACCCCTGTCTGTCACTCACAGGCACACACACACACACACACACACACACACACACACACACACACACACACACACACACACACACACACACACACACACACACTTGTATGCACATAAGCTGACAGATTGACTGATGGCAGGGTTGTGTTCTTGTGATGCTGGGTTAACTTGAATGATGGTAGCTGAGTGTTTGAGAGAGTGTGTGTGCGTGTGTGTGTGTGTGTGTGCATGTGTAGGTGTGTGTGAGAAGAGACAACCAGAGAGACGGGGGAACAGGAGGGTGTAGTCTAAAGCCAGCTTAGCAAACCATTGAGCTTCATCATAAATGCATAAACTGAATGTTTGTATGTGTTGTGCTAGCATGTCCAACTTATGCTAACATATGTATGGGAATGTTTCTGAATTTTTACTGTCAAACAATTGTGTGTGTGCGTGTGTGTGTGTGTGTGTGTGTGTGTGTGTGTGTGTGTGTGTGTGTGTGTGTGTGTGTGTGTGTGTGTGTGTGTGTGTGTGTTCAAAATGCCCTTGTGGTTGAGCCAGAAATACCGCAGGCGACCAAATCTGGCACTGATCCTTGGCTTGTTCCCTCTAAGGCAGCACTACACACACACATACACACACATCTCAGAAACACACACTTTGATTTGCACCATCTCGTTTGAAGTGCAAGACCCAGCGCCTGGCAGCTTATGATTAATATAAGCCCCCGCCCTCTGCCCCTTTCATCCAGGCGAGCATGCAAACACACTCAGACCCACAAAGAGATACATTTGTTGCTCTCATGCATGTTCTATACTGTACGCAGACTCCCTCTGTGTGACACACACTCCACTCTGCCTTCCAGGGTTAAACAGCTGGTTGGCTCTTTGAACTAGAGCTTCTGACAATCTGCAGCAGCAGCAGCAAGGGCACCTCTGTAGCCCCACATCCTATCATCTTCTTCCCAGTCCATTCCTCTCCTCACTTCCTCAATTCCTCCTTCCCTCCTTCCTTCCTTCCTTTCTCTGATCGTCACCTGTTGTGTCCTCAGCCGACCCGGTCAGAGAATTCAACCATCTCATCTCTGAGGATTTGCTGGGGGGAAATTGAATCTTAAGGGACTTTTAAGATTTTTGATTGATCCTTGGAGGGAGACGTTCCCAGAATTTCACATGTGGGGAAAAATGTGGTTACAGCTAGAGCTACGGCTATTTGTGCAGATTAAGATCAAGAGCTGGATGATTTATCACGATGGTGTAATGCTTCTGTGGTTTGTTTACTCATGAAAAAACTTTTGTTCATTACACACATTTTAGAAGGATGAGTTATGTGCAGCGCTTGAGTCAGGAATGTCTAGACAAGTAGGAAATATTTTACTTTGTGAGTAACTGGTTATTTATAAAGTTATTAAGATAAAAAGCTCTGCATAAATAGGGTACTGCTAACTTTAACTTTGACACTTAATGGCTGTTTGCCTGGTGGCTGACAGTCTACCTGAACTCCACATCATAGCCTCATGTCACGGCTAAATCACAGCAGATCAGTCTCAGGTCTGTCACAGCCCAGGATCTGATAGGTTTTAATTAAAGTTAATGTGGGAACTAACACTGGCTCCGCTCCATTACATTCCAGCAGCATATCTGCATACCTGATCCAGGTAGCAACCCTCTGGATCAGACATGGAAGACTTTTTTATTTTTTGTGGATGCTGGAGCAGTAATGTGTCAATTTGCACAAAGTAGATTGAGCAGGACAGGAAGTCAGGCACTGAAACAACATTGATACATTTGGTTGATTTTTAAATAAATCACATTGTGTTGTTGCCAGATCATATTTAACTTAACTTTAACTACAACAGTTAACAGACATAATAAGCGGATATTTTTTTAGCTATCAGGATGCATTGTTTCTGTCTGTATTTTGCATCCTTTTCTGTTGTTAAGAACGCTGCTCTGATCTGCCTTTGACCTGAAAATTAGCCTTTTGGCTAATTGACATATTTTCATGGATGCTGAGCTGAAGTGTTCAATAATATGCACTATTTCTTTAAATTAAATAAAAATGGATAAACTAAATAAATAAGCTAGAAGAGCAGTCAGAGAGCGTAGACCTCCGCCAAGCATAGCCTACTTTAATGTTATACTCCCTTCCAGCAGGCTATCTGCTACAATTTGGTGTTAATTGCAGGTTTGTACTAGAGTAGCTGGTTTAGAGAAGCAAAAGCAAAGGAGAGGAGACAGAACAGACACAGTTCTGGCTTGTGTCTGGCGTGAGGTTTAAAGAAAGTTAGGTTGAGTCAGCATTCCTATTATGGTGACCACTGTCAATCGGCTTTTAAACTCTGCTTCAGAAAGCAGTGAATCATGTTACTAAGACTACAACCATGTTTGTAAAGTCTGTGGTGCGATCAGTCTTGTGATGGATCTCCATTAAACACAATCTTAACATTAATCTTTAATGAACATCTGGAAGTAGAAAAAACAACAATCACTGATGCCTTTTTAAATGTTTTTTGACCAAAAACTGCTGATCAGTCTGAACGTGGATCTGGCCTAGTGTTTACTGTTTGTTTATATTAGCTGTCTGTACCTGGATGCTTTCTACAACATGACAACAAAGAGATTAAAATGGCTAACACTGGATCAGTTATCACCTGACCAACTCCTCAGTCTGAGAACGGCATGAAATTCAATTACTCCATTTATCTTGAAGCACCTGTGAGTACGACTTCATGTTTGTGCTTATTTTAAAACCCTGCAGACAGTTGCAGACAGCTTATCTTATCTCTTTGCTGGCTTGTCATGCACATGCGTTGGAAGAGAATATTGGCAACAGATCTCGTCCCGTTTTACTGCCATTCAGTGTGTTTACATGCATGCAATGGTCCTACGGAGGTCATAGCTGCATTGTAAAGTCACAGGGGGGATCTAGTTTTGTCTGCGAGTACATGCAGAAAAGAGAATCAGACGTCTCACTCCGCTTCCATAGGCCTGCATGTGGAACTATTTCTGGTTCACCTGAAGAACGAAAGCAACATTCTAACAACGAAGGCCGAGATGGATGCAGCTGCAGCTCTTTATGTTTCTTACAATCCATGTGCATTAATTCAATTACGAAGATAGGCTGTTTCCTCCTCACTTCAAAAATGAGACTTGTTGCTCTCTGTTGCCATGGTGTTTTTTATGTTGTGCTGAATTTCAGCAACCCTATTTATCATAATCATTTAATTCCTCTTCCTGTGAAGGTTTTCTTACGCTGAACACTGAGACTTGTCAAGTCCTGCTGAGTCCAACTGCAGTCCGATAGAGTATATATTTACTTTGCATCGGATAGCAGTTGCGTTATCTGTGTGTTGATCGAGCTATGCTCAGTCTGTTCTTGGTCTAACTAAGCTGTTTACATGCATCTTAATAATCTGATCTTGCACTGGCTAAGCTCATAGTCCTATTTCTTGAGCTGCATGAAAACATACTGATTGTGAATAGCTACATTCTCGTGAGATGCCCCCTAATGGTTCAAAGATGTATCAACAGGAGTGGCCAAGGGTGGCATGGCTCCCCTTGAAACTGACTCAATCAAAAAGTCTGGACACCCCCCTGCTTAGCTGCGGTTCCACTGCCCCTCCACTACCCCTCCACCTATTTAGTTTGGCTTTCTATCTAAATACAGCTATACAAATCCAACATAAAGTGAAATCTTTGAACATGTTGTGAAGGCATACACAGGTTCAGATCTGTCAAGTATGAATTCAGACTCAGTAATAGTTGCATTCAAACATGCTGATTACTTGAATCACTGTAGTTACAAACATATCACATACTTCATGCATAATAATAGACATTTGTGTGAATGAAACATTGGCTTATATTAGAGACGAGGGGGTGAAAGAGGCTTGTATTAAGACATCATGAAAGCAGACGTTGCTGCCATGACCCTTTGTCTGATGTTCCACTTATTTCGAAATGATATCCTGTATTTTCTTCTACTCCATCCAAGTAAGCAAAAAATAACTGTGTGAGTATTGATTGTCTCTAACGATACTTCAGTGGTCTGTAAATGATATATACCACGAGAGCAAGAACATGCAAGAGGCCGTGTTTAGCAGCAGAGGATCAAACAGCCCCCCCCCGTCAGAGAACCTGCATTATTGATGCCTCTGTTTACATGATGAGACCTTCTGTCAACATTTGAAGAGAGGAGATGCTTCTGTCGTTCATTTTTCTCATAAAATATATCTTCCTGAACCCTCTTTCTTTGTGCCTCAAGGTCCCATCACACATCCCCCGCTCCTTTCTAGTTTTATATAAGAGAGTTTTCAAACTTGTCAAAGAGCTGTGATTGGACTAACAATCCTCAGCAAAGGCCCTTCCACCAGCTTAGCGTGGGGATTTTTTTCTCTTTTGGTGGTGGTATCATTCTGTCTCTTCGTTTTTAGTCACTTGTTTTCATTCCTCTCCCTCTCCCCTGTCGTTTCTCGGCGGGAGTCTGTTATGGATGTCTGTATAGTTAAGACACAGGGTTGATCCGGGAGGCCGGCTTCGCCAGGAGTTGCTGAAGTATCCGAGGACTTGATTATCAGGAGGGAAATCTGGTGTCTCTGTCCTTCCATCGCCTCCTCTATCACTCCCTCTTCCCCTCTCTCTTTCTCTCTTTGAACGTTTCGCTTTCTTTCTTCCTCTCGACGCCACTCAGCGGGGCGCCATTAACCATTCAGTGCAGGGAGGCCTTGAGGAATTGAAAGCGACAGAGCAGAAAAAGAATAGAAAAACTGAAACGGGGAAAGGAGACAGGGGAATTGAGAGAAGGCAGGGGGAAGGAGGGAGGAGGGTTAGGGGCAGGAGGAGGTGGAGAGAGGTGTTAGGGCGGGAGCAGACCAGACAGGGCACCGTGGCTCGTAGGAGATGTGAGGGGGATTAGGGATTAAGTAAGAAGATGGGAAAATGAACAGATTTCCATGGAGATGGAGAGAGAAATCAAGGGAATGACAGGATGCAAGGATGGGAATTACGGGCGGGAGAGAGTGGGAATTTAGAAGCCGGCTGAAAAAGAGCAAAAGAAAGTGTGGCCAAGATTTAACGAAAGAGGTGGGGAGGGATAGAGATGCACAATGAGTGCATGAGGTATGCTAATTATAGATTTCTGAATTATGAATGAGATTTATTACATGATGATTTGAATTTATTCATTTTTTCTCTCACCTCATCCCAAACACTTTTAAATGGAAATTCCTTTCTTTTGAAAAACACACGCTCCTCTTTTTTTCTTCCCTTCCTGACGTCTTTGTTCTCTCCCTCCAGTTATGTCACAGCTAGTTTCCTCCCCGACACAACGAAGCATCTGTTGAATAAGTGCCACTTTGTTCCATCAACACAACTTGGCACCACAGTGAACTGGATTGTCATATGACTCTGCATCTCACCATCATATCTCTTTCTCTCAAACACACACACACACACACACCCAATGTGCTATCATCATTAGCTTGCTAATGTCTGGAGTGCTTAGCATGACTTACGAGCTGCTAGGAAGAGCCGCAGAGATGATTTGCTCTCTTTATGGGGTGTTTGTGCCGTGCTATTTTTTGCTGCGATTAGCATTTTGCATTTCCTGCTCTGTGACAGAAAATGAATGTGTTCTCCCCTCAGGTCCTGGCAACATGGAGGCTGTATCTCTTTGCTGTCAAAGTGCCCACCAAGGTAAATGTTCCCTGCTCTCAGTGGAATTTTATGGCTTTCACTTGCCAGCCTTGATCTCATGGTAATTCGCAAGAGATGTGACAAAGAAAGTAGCAGAGTTTCAGAGCAGAGGAGGACAGATAACGATGATGACTGCAGTGATGTTTTAGAGTGATAGGAGTGATGACAACGATTACAATGGAGACGACAAGGTGGCAAGGGGGATGAAGTTAGAGAAGCAACTGTTTGACTTTTTGGGGAATATACTTGTTCCTGCTCTTGACAAAAGTTTGAAACAAAAATCAAATCCACTGTAATCGTTTTAAATGACACAACAGGCACCACCTGGTCAGCTTACTTGATCTTTAAACTTGTTTGAGACACAAATAATTTACCAGTCTTTATGAGAAGATATTTTTTCAAAAACTCTCTTATAAAAGACATTCTTTCCAAAAGGTTATCATTGGTGTTAATAGCACGACACTTGTATGTAACTGCAGTCACATCACCATGAATGAACATTAAAGATAATTATTCTAGGGCAGTTTACATACAGGGCAATGCTTACCCCATATTATTTAAAAGGATTTTAACATACATCCAAAAAATATGAACCACTCTGTGCTGTAAATCAATACATTTTCTTTCTTTCTTGACAAAAAGCAGGTTTGTATAGAGACAGGCCTCAAACTCTCTCTGCATAACATGTGTTACTGTAAATATTGTACTAAAAAGAAAGGCCTCATTTTTTATACACTTAAATGAGCAGAACATTTGCAAAATTACAAAAACCAAACAAAACACCTTATTCACTGACAAACAGCTACGCTCAGAGTTTTCTGTCAGCAGAGGGTTGGTGGTAAATGTACCAAAGTCATTATGAGCATATTAAGACTCACCGTTAGTCATAACATTTCTACTTCTAGATCACCCAGTATGTCTTGACAATGCTAAAACAGCCCAGGGTTAAATCAGTCTTGGGCTGTCTGTGACTGAACCTCTGCACTAACAGGTTAGGATGGGTATCTTTCACATTTGAAAAGATACGGTACCAAGGCACGGTACCTGGCCCCTTATTGGTAGTCAACAATACCAACTTTTGGTACTTTTCTGTATGATTATGTGGTTGAACAATTTATTTTTTAAATAATAAAGTCTTAAATTTTTGCAATTTAATAAATTAATCCTCAATGTATAACTTTGCATGCTGTGTTCATGACTGGGGATACACCAATCCAACTTTTCTGGTCCTGATACAGATACTGATACCTGGGCTTTGGGTATCGACTAATACCTATCCTGATCCGATACCAGCATCAAATAATAACCTGCATGCTCCACTGTCAGACAAGACTGGTAATGTTTGAGTAAAAGACAAAAATAAGTACATTTTGAATTACTGAAGTTAATATTTATTTCAACTATAAGTGTTTAAATGTTTAACAGCAGTTTGGTTAAAAAATGCTTCAGAATTTACAGAAATGACTATTTAAATGTAAAATTTTATACCCTGTATACTAAGTCATAGTTTAGCCTTAGTGTCAAGTTTGAACTGATTCTCTCCCACTGATACCCGATCCAGCTTTCAGGGGCTGGATCGGCACCAATACCCAATACCAGGATCTGAACAGTGCATTTCTATTCATGACCAGTATGGAAAATTGCCTACTCTTACACACTCTCACATTCACAAGGTTGCGTGTTTGTAGGTACCTAAACATGGTACCATTTGATTTTATGTGAATTGGTGCTCTGTACTACAGATGGAATTAGGTCAGTACCTTTAAAAGTACCTAATTTGGTGCCCACCCCTACTTACTGGCTGTACCATTACAAATGACTTCTTGTTTTAAGACATCTGAATGAGTTGCATTTTGCTGTTTCATTCAGGGAAGTAAGCTGGTACCAAACAGTCAGAGTCAAGTGGTGAGGATTTTACCTCTCTAGGCTCTCCAGGAACATTATCTTCCTGGATAGAATTTAGTGCTATCAGATTAGAAGTGCTAATGTCAGGAATGTGTCCCATGTAAACAAAAAACAGCTGACTTCTAGATTTAGCTATTATCACTAAGCCAATTACCTGTCTTAGTGATTACAGTTAGCTATATCTAGCAGTCAGATTATCCAAATGGTGGAGTTCATTCAGCGACAAAAACAGTCAATCAAAACAAACTCTTCTGTACACAAAAGCTTCCACTATTCTCTCAATCCTTGTCCACCAATCGGTCCATTTTTTCACAATTGGCTGCCTTCTATGCAAAAATGTGTTTGCATCCATTTGTTGCTCTCAAAAAAAACATGCTAGTGGAAGATGGTGGCCTTTGTGGAAGAGAGTAAATGTAAAAGGCTGGTTCTAAGCTAACAAGACAAATTAAGGTGATTACACACTAATTTAAGCATGTTCATTCATACGATATGCCATTACCAGGTCTGCTCTGCTTATTTCTCCTACACACTGTACCTTAAAGCTGCACAATACCAGAAGGGAGTAGCATGTCAGAAATTGGTGACAGGTGCTGAGATTCACTAGTCACACTCAATACCTAGAAAAAGAAAGAAAGAAAAGCAGGTCCAGTTCTTAACGCTTGGACATAAAGAAAGATGGAGAGAGAGTTTCACTCACCTGCAATGAGTAGTCTTCACGGTCTCTGGATTCTTAAGTGATAATTACACCCATTTTCTTGTAAATGTATTCCTAAGTGCTACAAAGTCGTGTAAAGCACAAGACTTACACAGGCGCACCTTAAAGGCTATAGAGGAATGTAGGGCTAGGCTGAAATGCATACAGCTTAATGTAGAAACATGTTTATGCTTGAAGAAAAAAGCACACACAGGTTCACATACACAGGATAATTACACCCATCAAGCATTGAAATATTAAAAAATGTTTTTCACACAGATTTTTTAAGACACCTTAGTTGGAATTTGACTTGCGTCCTTGTAACTGTTAACTTACTGACTAAAACCTTGTGCAAGTCAATAAAATCAAACCAAAACGTATTAAGAAAGAATGATATTGATTCTGCCCTTTGTTTTTTAGGGGCAGCTTGTACAGGGTGGGCCATAACTTTCTATTCATAGGAAAATAAACATTTTATGTTGGACAACCACTTTTATATAATGTGCTTTATATGATAACCATTGTTTCAACAACACTTGTTCATTTAGGCCATTTTTATCAGGTGAAGATACAAGACATGGATCATCTCAAGGAACTTCAACGGTGCAAATGTAAGTTCATCACCAGTGGAAAACACGTATCAATATGTGTTTTTGAAATAATGGTAATCATATAGAGCACATTATATAAACAGAAATGGTTGTCTAACGTAAAATGATTATTTTTCCTAAGTATGGAACCTTGTGACCCACCTTGTATATTTCAGACTTCATGATGTCCCATTATAGTTGATTAATGCGACACCTACCCCTCTGACATACTAATGAATAAAGACACATTAAAAGAAAAAACACCAAATAAGTGTCCAAAAGCCTTTAGGGGGGCCCCATGTAAATCAACCAAAAATAAATTACAAACAACCCGAGAAATAAAAAGAAAAAAAAGAAAAGAAAAAAACACCAACATAGCAGTCACCCACCCCAAAAACATCGGTCAAACATTAAATCAGTGGTATAAAGTTCAAGCAACAATAGTTACCCCCCCACCCCCGAAAAACAAACAAACAAACAAAAACAAACAAACAAAAAAACAAACAAACAAAAAAAAGGTCTTCGAACATAGATGCCAGTTCACACTGCCATGTCATGATTTTATCAATACAAAACTGTGGATGAAACATCACTTGTTGGGAAGTCCTGTTTAAAACTTCAGTAATATAGGTTTAAGTAGAGGCAAGAGTTGAACAAGAAAAAGTTCTGTATTCTTCGACTGATGCTTCAGTAAATGTAGTGATAAGTTCACTGTTAGCTCTTGTTTTGCTTTAAGTTCAGTAAACTGCAAAGTTAGATTAAATTATTGATGGTATTCAAACTGTTTGTGTTTCTGACCTCATCTGACCTCCTTTAAAGAGAAGTTTCTGCATTTCCAGATCTCAGCAGAGACTTTATAGAGTTTGGTGTTATCATGTTAAAAAGAGAAGATGCCACAAGCAAAGCATAAAGCCAGAGAAGCTGTCAGAGTTCGTAAAGAGGATGCAAATAATGCCTGGTACAAGCATCAGTAACTTTGTTCTGATGTTTTCAGGTGGAAGTCACCTTCAACTTCTTGGAAATCCGAGCAATGAACACCTATCAGGAATACCAGGTGAGACTGAATTTTAACTACCTCCTGGCTGGACTGTCATGCCAACATGAAGCATCAGTATTTGATGTTTGACATGTCTGTTTACAGGTTGTCATAGATACAGACAAGACGACCTACTCGCTAAGACTGCAGACGCAGGAGCAGCTGGATCACATGGTCAGCCACATCAACTACGCCCTCTCCCGCGTATTCAACAACTCCATTTATGCGTAAGAATCTCCCAGCACCCTCGCCTGCAGCGAGGAAACAAGTCTTTTTGCTTTGTTGTTGTATGTGCTGAGGAGCAAAGACGAGTTGGCCGACGTTAACAGAACTCGACAGCGCGTTGGCAAGTTGGCAGATTCACTTTCCGGGCAGCTTTCCTCCTCAGCAGCCAAAAGCATCCTCGCATTGCTGTAGTAGTTTGCATTCAACCCGTTTGTGTGTCACGGTAGACTTTAACACCCAGCAATCACTGGGATTAAATCAGCCAGCTGACACTGAGTAGGCAGTTACCTGAAGGCATTGTGTTGTCTCTCTTTTTCCTTCTTAAATCAGCTCATTTAGTATAAGCAGAGAGTAGTAAAACACACAGTCACTGACAGAGCAATAGACTCTGCCCCCAGTCAAAAAGCCATTCTTCACAGTTGTGTGTCCTCTATTCTCTGAAGAAGAGAGCACAAAGGACACAAGCCAAAGAGATGCCTGATAGACTTTTCTTCAAGCCCTGGACATGTTTGTCCCGCGCTCATGTGAATGTATGGGTGAGCAGACAGGCCAGGGAGAGTGAGTCCTCCTCTCTCAGGTCTCATCTTCAATTTCTAAAAGCAGTGGGATTGACCGTGCTCTGACAATTGACCTACACAAGGCTATCACTGCACTCTATCATCTTTCCGAATGGCTCTTTTCCATTAGGGCCACAGCGGATGATTGCTTCCAGTGAGAACATTTAAAGAGAATAAAGAGCGAGGGGGTGGATGGAGGGGGAGTTGTTGTGGGTTTGATTGTGCAGCCTTGTAACTGATTGGTGCTGCTGTATCAGAGTACATAATGCAGATAGTATCTGGACAGTGTTAACACACTCACACGCACACACACACACTCAGGCTCCACAGGCAGATGATGATGTCGAGATAAGGTGGGGATTAAGGTCATGGATGTGGTTAGGTGTTATGTGTGATTTCTTGACAAATGGGATTAAGGATAGTGTGTGTGTAGAATGCAGCAGTATAGTAGCATAATCCCACTGAAAAGTCGAATCAGGTACAGAACAGTATTGTGTATAAAAAGATTTACGTTGTCACCCTGTCTCTACTCTTTCTGCTTACTGGGAGCTTTTTGTCAGAGATATTTCAAAGAGAGCTTCTTTTTAAGCTGAGGATAGCTGCAAAAGCTTCAAACAGTATCCCTGGGAGACACTTTTATTGTTTGTGTGTGATTTATGCACAACCAAAAGAACGTTATGAGCAGTTCTGACGCTGCAAATGTTCATTTTAATACCGACTGAAGCAGCTATAACAAGTGAAAGACAAATTACAAACAAATTAGCGTCCTGCCAACAGAGATAAGATACTTTATCATATTGAAAATATTATGCAGCTGTGCTTTGTTCAGTGGGCGTCGGATAAATCTGCTTCTGAATCTTCTTAAGTCAAACACCCGTCTGGTCGCCTCATTCATTAAGCGGTCTGGAAACGTGTTTATTTATTTTCAACCAGGAGGAGTGTTCGAAGGATTGTGAGGGTTTTACTCAGCCTTGTACCACTGTTGTCTCTGGGCTCAGACGTGCTCCACTAATACAGCTGGGAGTTTAGTGCCTTGCTGAAGGGCACTTCAGAGGTAGCAGTTAAAAGAGAGGAAACACAATATTTACCATCTGTATTGTCCCTAAGCCGTAATTGGGGTTATGTTTGTTGTAGTCACGACACCACTTTGGTGTGAAATCAAACAAAGTGCCCTTCCTGAAAATCTGATGTTGAAGATGATAAGGTTTTAGTGATGCTGGCAGCATGGCTCTGGGGCTGTCAGCATCAGTCTGTCGGTTTGGTCCACCACTTTGGTGATCCCATGACTTTTTTCTGTCAGCGCTGTAGTGTTCAAAGTCTGACACTGCGGGCCTACCCTCAGGCAGAATGGAGACAGCTGGGCTGCTTTTGCACTCTGCCATGCAGCTGATTATGAGACCTTCACATTAGTTCACTTCACATTGCAAAACTCCTTCACCTCCCCTGTGGTGGAGGAGGAGTTAGCTAGAGTTTCAAGTTGAAATGCTCCTCTACAACAGGTAGCTTTACTTCCCTATGTTTTCTAGCTGCTTTTGCAGCAAAGCCTGAGCAAGTTGGCTTTATCAGCAAGAAAGCAACAATAACTTCAGCATTAAAAAGTTTTTTTCTTTTTTACTCAATGAAGCACATCTCTTCATCTGTGCCCTACATGAGAGCTTTTGAGCAAAGACTTTTCCTCGGTTTGATAATATGACGCTCATACAGAAGTGCTACTATCTGCAATTTAAGTCATGAACACTCCCCACAGAGGCTGGGTAGAGAAGGTGAGCAGTGGTGTCAGTAGCATATGTGTAGCAGGGATTAGTGGGAGTGAAGATGTGTTTTAATTTATCGCCTTATCTTTTGACTGAGCTGTGATTGAGTGGGCTTGGAAGCAACAACTCGAAGATTAGCCTATCAGCTGATAACAGCTGGACGTTTGACTTCTGTGTCCTGTATGAACTTATGGAAGCTACATTTTTGGAAACCGCACACACACACACACACACACACACACACTGCCAAAAAACAAAAACTGTTGAAGCATTTGTATACTTGTTCACAGCCTAGTTCAGAAAATGTCATGGGTCTGAACAGCTCATATTTCTATTGGGCATGATTTTTTTTTGCTTGTTTGTTTTTTTATAACTTGTTTTATTTGAAGTCATCAAACTTTGGCATTTTGCTTCTATAGGAGTATGGCTGTCTTGACTGACAGGTGGGCAGCCTGTAGCTGCCTGCAAAGAGACTTAAGGCTCACCTCTTTTTCTCATTTTATCTTAAGCTAGATAGTGTTTCTTGTATGGCCTCCAGTCAAAGATAGGCTTCAAAACTCTGTACCTAAAAAAACAGGTGACATCACAGATACTACCTCCATATGTATTATACAGTCTATGGGTGCACAGACCGAGTTTAGGTATAACTACCAACCTGACATTCTCCCCTGCCTTGGCTATACTTTGTGTGAAGAGCTAAATGTCCTCAACATCCTCATGTTAGAATTTAGTATTTTATTCTGAACTGTGTGTTTGGCTTATGACAGCTTTGCCTAGCTTTCAGGAGCCGTCTGTTGACCTACCTTGTACAAACCTCTCTCCCTCATTGCCTTTCAGTCCACCAATTTGTCGAGCAGAGGGAGACCTAACGGACGGGAGTCACAAGTTTTCACCAAACTCGGAGTCGTCATTAGAGACCCAAAAAACCTGTGGTGAGCCCGGATGATTTCTGTCTACATCGCATCAAAGGGACATTCAAACAGTTGCATTTCAGAGTCTGCTGCACCGGCTGACTTTCTGACTCACACCAAATCATTTTGGAGACTCATCTCTAAGTGGGTCAGAAGACCAAAGTTGCTGGATGCACTCTCTTTCTGCTCGTAATCCCATTAATCTACAAGAAGAGCCTCTTTCATGGTGCAATACTTTCATCTCACCTCAATATTTACAGCCAATCTCTCTCTTTCTCTCTTCCTCTCTCTCTATCTGTTACTCATTTTTTCTGACTCTCTCTTTCATCTCTGGCCTTCTCTCTTCCCTTTACATTCCTTAACTTGTCTTCTTCCTGCTTCACTCCTTCCTTGTTATTTCTGATCTGTTATGGTCTGCTCTGGATTGATTTGTTGTCTTCGTCTCTGTCTTTCAGGAGGTTTTTCTGAGACCTATGCAGCTCTTTGTGACTACAATGGAATTGGCTGCAAAGAAGAAGTGCAGTGGGTAAGCACCAATGTACAGGCTGCACAAAAGATTTCCGTTTGTTCTCTTTTGTTTATATATATACTCGGGTCTTTTGTACTTTCCTTTGTCTGTTGTGTTTACTGTGTTTCTTTGTTTTTTCCTCATTTTTTTCTTTTTGTCTCTCTCGCTCTGCCTCCTCTCTGTTCCAGGATGTTGACACCATCTACCACTCTCAGGACAACCGGGAGTTTAATTTGCTGGATTTCAGCCACCTCGACAGCAGGTGACACAGTTTTCTGACATCTTCACCACACCCAGGCTGATTACAGCACGCCGGCGTTCGCTGATTGAAAAGGCACAATTAACTTGTGCCAAACTTAGACTGTAGCAGTATTCCTCATGGTCAGAGAGTGGGAGTGTGTTGGCTCTTTACTTCAGCAGATTGGATTTAAAATAAGAAAATAAATTAATTTTAAGTGCTGACTTTCAGCATTAATTGAAGGGTGTTTAAAGTGGTATCAGGGGACATTAAAGATGTGGACAGTGATCCTAAAAGTTTAGAGAATTGTGTAGTATCTGATATGCTCAGCTGTGTTTGCAGCAAGTGTCTGTATCCATACACCATTAAAAGCAGACTTTGGCTCGCTAGTTTGGGAAACTCTGCCAGAGCTGCAGCCATCTTTACATCCCCCCAGTTTTAGAAAGTTTAAAGTCCACACTTGAGACTGCCTCAGCTCTGCCCCTTTACTGTGTGCACACCAAAGGTTTCATGTAAAAAAACAACACACTTTTGAAATTTACCATTTGCACAGTTAGCTTTTTAAACTGACATTTATGACCATAAAAAAAAGAAATTTAAATTCACATTTTAGATCTAAGATTAAAGGTAGAAACAGAGAAACTTTTTCCCCATTAGCAGAATGAGTTGAGTCTGTTTTTGTGAGCTGTTACATTTTAATGAGGCTCCTTTTCCCCACTGTTTCTCTTTCTTTCCTTTTTTTTCTTTTTCTTTTTTTTTTCTTTTTTTTTTTTTTTTGCTTTTAAACACGAATAAGTCTTCTGGTTTCTAAATAAATGTGCTCCATGGTGCTTTTAACTTTCTATTAATGCCCTCTGAAGAATAAAAAGGACCATTTCCTTTTTGCTGCAATGCAATAACCAGGAAAACATCGTTATCACACTGTATACAAATAGCATAGATAAACAAATGCAACAGGTGAAGAGTTTTTGAACATTTACTTTGAGTGTGTCCATTGTGTCTCTGCACAGATAGAGCTCAGAGGCTTTGATTTGATAGGAGCTAGGTTCAGTCTTGACCTCCAGCACTTCCTTCTCCATTAGTAGCATCCAAATTTTCCATTTTAAGTTGCTTTGCATGCTTTCTACCAGCTTTAATTTAACAAAGTATAGAAACAACAACAGCAACAACAACAACCTAAAAGCATAATATTAACAATAAACTAGAAAAGCACTCAGAGAGCACGGACCTTCGCCAAGCATGTTGTGATTGTCATGCAACACTTTAGTCCTACTTTAATGTTATACTCCCTTTCAGCAGACTGTCTGCTACAATTCGGTGTTAGTTGCAGGTTTGTACGATAATTTGTAACCTGACAGTGTTGAAAATTATCATAACCCAGTACATATTTTGTATTCTGGATATTAGTTTCCAGAATATTGCCAGCATCTGGATCATACTTTTACATGTGTCAGAAATTTTGGCGACCTTGTCTTGTATTGTTTTACAAAGCAATCCGACCATTTATCGTGGAGTTAATACACATGTGGTGAAAACAGCCCTATCTCATAATGATAAAGAATTATTTAAAAAATCCTGGATCCAGGAGGTGATCTGGATCACCTCCAAAATTTAATCACTTCTTCCTTATCCCATTTTAAACATTTCGTAAGAATTTCATCAAGCTCTGTGACCAAAACAGATGTTTGTGTTTTGCAATGGAACTCTGAGAACACTAAACTGCATTGGTTTAGAGCTGCTGAAGTAAAAAGAAAAAAGAAAATAGTAGACACAAGCTCCAATTGTATATTTCCCATCCTTCCATTACTGATTGACAGTTTGCAAGCAACAGTTTCTGTTTGATTGTGAACAACACTCACAAGGGCGCAGCATGCCTACAGAACTACTCATTGAATTGCAAGCCTGGAGTACAGCACGAGTTGTTTCATACTAATTCCTCCCTTGGAGTTATTGAATGTAGGGTGTGCCTGAAGGCTTCACTATTGTGTGTTAATATAATTCATTCCTGGAGCTATACTCAAAATCAGACTTTTGTAACAATGTCGCCGTGCCAGTTTTGGAAGTAGAAGCCACTATGCCTCAAATACACTAGATACGTCTATGGTCCAGCTCTGTTCTGTCGTATGTTGACTGTGTTTGTCAACTCACACCAGATGGATGTTTGGTCCAGCAAACCACATCACTGACAGAGTTCCTGCACTTCTCACTCCATTGATGAGTCTCTTTTCATTCACGTTGGGCTGTAAAACCTCAAACCTTTCAACTCCTTTCTCATTATCTCTGTTTGTTGTTGTAGTAAAGCTAAATATGATCTGTTTTGGACACAGTTTGTTTAATTTTGAAAGTCACTGGCTATTTTTAGGTAGTTCCCGTGCACAACTTCCTGTCCCACTAAGTATTCCCTCCGCTGAATTAACAGGTCACAGCTCCGGCGTACAGCAGAAGCTGGATGGCTGCTTATTAGCTGCGACCTGCCGGACCAGCCAACAGAGTGGATTCAGTTTAAGTTGACAGATTGACCCTACTGGAGATATGGTGTATTTCAGCCGTTATCATACCAGTGATGTACAAATTATGAAAAATTAAAGGCAGGGTTGGCAGTGCTAAAAAACTAGCATGAATTTGAATGTTGCATCTTGTCAGGACTCTGCCAGGCCCCCCCTCCCCCTCCCTTTGGAGCTCCTCTAAAGCAACACTCCTGCTCACATGCATGAACGCCGCTGATTCATGACTTTGATTGTGAATGACTGAAAGACAGACTCGGCACATCATTTTATGTTTTGCACTACATCGAGTCACGTCTCATTTAGAGGTAAGGAAACACCATAACATTAAAATGTAAAGCTAAAAACCAAATCAACAAACACAACTTTTGTTTGTACTTGCAACTGTCATTATTCACTTTTACCTGTGACACGATATCAGGAGTCAAGCTATAATACAAATAGTACATGCACATTTTCTGGAGGACTTACAAATAACACATTTTTTTTGCTTGTCAGAGCCCCTGTGGTGAGAGTTTATTAGACTCTGAACCAGACTACAGCCCAGAGCCAAGTACCTCATTGGGTCAGAGGGGACAGGCCTGAGGTCGAGCGAGAGGGGCAGTAGTTAGAGGCAGGGGAACAGAAAAAGAATAGAAAGCCTCTGTCTTTCATTTCTTGCTCTGTTTAGCCGGAGGAGCGGTCACCAGTAATCAGGGTATGGGTAATTTCTCTTCCATTCTTCTGCTGAGTGCGAACCTGTACACCGCTAAACTCGGGGAACACGCATTGAGTCAGGGGCAGTTCGCGCCAGTGGAGGTGGGCAAAACGGCAGGATGGGATTTGATTGGTTTAACAGACTGGATCCTAATTGATGTGATTGGCTGATGTTTTCCTGGGTTTTCTCCTGCTGTAGATAGTGGATATTATTCACTCTCATTTAAGAACACATCAGGTCTTGCTTGTCATCGGGGCATATAGATCATTTTAACCAGTATAACAAAAAGTGTATCTAAATCAAACTACCAATTATACCTTTAAAATGTGGCAATGCAATACCAATGCATCATGACGGTACTGATCTGTATCTTTAGTATGTGAGTGCTTGGGTAAGAGTTACAGGAGTTTCTCATGTGTGTGATAGTTAACTCTCATGTGGTGGAACCTAAAATACTTATTACTGTCAATAAAAGCAGCTGTCAGCCAGGACGGAAGTCTTTATAACAGAGAGTAAAATTTAACACTCTAACCTAACAGTTGTTATATTTGAAGTCCTCTATGCTGAAGTACAAACTCAAAGCAGGAAATCACATCCTTGTCATCCTACTTTCTGACATCTCTCTGGTTTTGAAGAGCTTATCCTCTTCATTTTATATCATGGGGCTTCTGAAAAATGTTCCATAGAATGCAAAACACATCTTGTCATCTGCCAGTCCTCGTCTGATCTGACATTAGAGTTGCTGTTTGTCCAACAAGACCCTCCTGAGGTAAAACGTTGAATGTTTCAGTCTTTTTCTCTCTAGCTTGCTTGCTGTCCTGTGTCAGTGTTCAGTTTGTTAGAACTTTGGTAAGATCACAGAGAAGGCAGAGAGATGACATGCATGTCAAAGGAGTCGGAAGCATCTGTAGGAAACTATATGTCTTCTCTTCAAGCTCCCTCTGGTTTCCTTTTGAAGCCACGCATATCTTTCCCCGGATACACTGAAAAAGAGAGTACGTGTCACTCGGATGCTGCCAGTTATAAAAGACCTGACAGCTGACATGCAAATGGAGGATTCAACCTAGCTAACTCGTCTTTTGTTTGACGGGTTTTTTGTCCTCAGAAAACCCCAAGACCAACAGTTATTCTTTCTTCTCCCCAAAGTAGAAACAACGATTCTGACCAGAGACGATACATTCTCACTTAAAAATGCACATCTCATCACAGGAGCCAAGCCGTTCTATGCTGGTAAATCAAAAAGCCATTCATAGAAGCATGATTGCAGCAGCAGCAACTCATGAATATATTAATGCCTTCTCATATTGAGAGCCAAAGTCTCTGCATCTCTGTTGTTTTTCCTCCACTGTTTTATATAGTGTGTGATAAAGAAAGAGCCAGTGCAGAGGAAGCTGCCTCCTTGTGCTGTTTTGAACATCTTCCTTTAACTTATTGGTCCCTTGAGTCCACAGTCCAGTGCCAAAGACTCTCCCTGCTTTTCTGGAGAGCTTCTTCTGCCAAAGTAAAAATTTACAGCATGCACAAATATCTGAGCCCAATTTATAAATAATGAAGACTGGGTGCAAATGGGTAAAGGTCCCCTAAAACACAAATGCACAATAACGTTTTAACTATATAAGAAACAGATTTACACTCACAATACTCAACAGTTAAAGTTATTAAATTAACCCCTTAAAGCAGTGGTCAAACTATGCCCCAGGGGCCGGATATGGCCCGCCTTCACGGTTTGCCCTGACCCCTGAACAATACCAGATACACATTATGATTTTTTTTTTTCAGTCCAGCCACGTAATCGAGACTTAGAATGTAACTTTCTATTCCACCCTTCTGCAGTTTGTGCCTGAGCTGAAACCCCTTCCTTAAAAAAAAAAAAAAAAAAAAAAAAAAATCCTGCTATACAACCATTCTGGTAGTCATATATATTGTGCTGGTAGGTGTTGCATCACTTAGTTTGGTTTCTTAGCCTGCTTGCTTTGTGGTTTTCACAGTGAAGTTAATGAGAGAGAGCAGCAAACAGTGGTGTCCACAAGAGGGTCAATATATTATGGTCTTTTTTTTTTATTGTGAAAAACCTGAAAAGGGTTATTTAGTTATTATTTATTTCATAAATAGTGTTTTATATATATATCATTAACAGTGTTATTTATTCTCTGATTTTTTTTCCTGTCAAGATCCCAGAAAGGGTTATAAATATTTGGTTATGTGTGGCTTTCTGGGAAACAGTAAATATTTACGTTTGGACACCTCTAAGATCGTCACACTTTTTTTTTTACAAACTGACCTTGGCCCCCCATCAGAGAGGGGAAAAGATGGTTGGCCCTGATGGGAAAATGTTTAGGGACCCCTGCCTTAAAGTGTCCTCTTTCTCCTTTTTGGAACTCACTGTCTTCACATTCAGCTATTCATAACACGAACACAGCAGCTATTGCCTTTTTTTTATTTATTTATTTATTTTTTTAGTTTTTTACCTCCATTGGTTTAATCAAAGTGGGATTATATTTATTGACTGCTGCAGCTGATTTTAGGGGGCTGAGGGCATCTGGTTTTAACCAAGGCAATCTATTTTCAGCCTTGGGAGTTTAGAGACTGTTAAGGATCATTTCCCAAGGTTGTTGGGCTTTGGTGGCAAGAGTTAAGCTCTGTAACTGGATGACACAAAAAGTATTGAAGGCTAAAGAGTCATCTTGAAGTTTCACATTTATAAAGTTGAGAGTTTTGGGTTTCCCTGAGCAGATGCTGCATGCCAACCAAATCCTGCACCTCCAAAAATAGACTCTTTTTTTTTTTTTTTTTAACCCAGGAACAAGGGACTTTTTTGATGAACTAGGTGCTTTTTGACCACAGGAACTAGGGTCTAAACTGAGTTCCAGGGTAATTGGTCTCCCCCCGAAAACAGCCCTGTGTGCAGGTACTTTTCAGATGTCCAGGGACTTAGAACAAGCTGAATAACTTTCTGACCCACAGTGTTTTTTTTTTTGTTTTTTTTACCCTCCATCACTTCACTCATATTTGTGATTTGTTTGGGTTTTCCTTAACAATGATCTTCTTTGAGCCTGATAGTGTGATTGTGTGTCTGTTAGCTGCCAGTGTTAGAGTTCAAAAAGTGTAAACTTTCTGTCAATTGTGGGTCTGTGGAAATCATGTTTACTACAGCTGTTAAAAGTCCTTGGGAATGCATCAAAGTTTTATTTTTCTTTTCAAAAAAACTTATCAAAATCGTCTTTTTAGAAGAGTGCATTCCACTGAAAGTTAACAATCAATGGGCTCGTTTTTTAAGCTGGAACCTTGCTTTTTTCATGCTTCAGAGGGCCAAGATCAGCAAGTGTTTAACCAGACAAAGCATTTCTTAAGCCTGAAATGGCCTTTTGGAAGAGCTGTTCCAGGAACTAAAAGTTTGTGAACCATAGCTTCTGCCCTAGTCTTCAGTTAGTGAAGTAATTGTAATTCAAGTCTGAGTCTGGTCCCTATAATGAAAATATGATCAAAAGGATTTACTAGGAAGACTGCTGTGTAAGTATCAAACAACCCATCAGATGGACCTGGATCAGTATTACATATACATTTGTGTGTTTGATGTTTCTGTTTTTATTTTGTTGTTACCCTTTTCAGTGTGTATCCTTTCTAGTTTGACGACCCTGTGTGGATTAAGTTTTTTCTACCAAAACTGCGACGCTGCTGTTCTTTTTATTGGAAAGCACACTCATTACTTACCAATCTGAGTGTATTTTAGACAGCTGTTTGAAGTTTTCCCTTTCTTCTCCTCAATCTGTTCCCGTCTGCATTTTCTGTAACATCTTTGAAAGCAAAAACTCAGGATTCATAGCTCTTCTTGATACATGTGATAGTTCTGGCTGCTGTTAAATCATTGGTGTTAATCTAAAAATCAGGACTTGGGTAAGACATGGATCGTATACTTTGACTCCATTGTAACTGATCCAACACTGGCCTAAACATAGTGTTTGTGGCTGCTCTACCCAGAGAATTACATACAGTGAAAATGCGATCCGCCACACCCACTCAGTCTTTAGAAAGTCTTTACAGCAAAACAAGCTGTGTTTCATCTAGTATTTCTAATCATCTTTGTTTAGAGCATTTATTTCCCATAAGGTTTATGCTGATGTCGAATTAGACTATAATCCTGATGCCATATATACACTTAAAATATTCCAATCCATATTTCAGGAAGCTTCAAGAGAGGATCTATGGTTTACTCCTCCCACGATTAAATGCCAGAGGCTGTTTGTGCTGCATTACTCTCCTCCTCCCCTCCTTGTCCTTCCACATTTCCATCACTTCCATCTCCTCTGATTGAGCCCATCTACCGTTACCACCAGCGACAGGGCCATGCTTTTTCTGCTGACTGCTTGTCCTCTCGAACATCGTCTCCGCTCATTCCTCCCGGCTGAAAGCCGACACCTCTTTCTCCGGACCTGTTTCCTCTTCTTGTTATGCACTTCCTCTGTTTTCTCCTCAATTTTCTCAGCCCTCTGGTTCCTTTTTTTCTGTTTTTGAATCAATGCCTTTCTCACAAACACACACATACACACTCGCCTGTAACTGTTTTTCCTGTCTGGCCACTGAGATTATAAAGCAGATATTTTTTTGCTTGAATATATTTCATATTTTTTGGGGGGGGGAGAGAAATTGTTTACTACCTGGTAACTTTTTGGCACCTCTTGGTTTGACATACACTCCACTGGATGCATGCAGTCACACAAAGTCACTTAAAAACACTCTTCTGGATGCAGTGTCCAACTTTTTCCAGTTTTTGACTGTTTTTTTTTCTTTTTGTTTCACTGTTATTGAAGCAGGACAGTGGCTCCACAGCTCACTGCTACCATCTGCCTCAGCTGTCACTGTGACAGGACCTGCGTCATGGTCTGTACAGGGTTAGACTGGAGCATTGATTTATTACCATACAGCACTGTCAACACCAAAATCCAACCATCTCCAGCTGACTTTGCTGGTTGGTTGGCTTATCATATATTATGAATATTTATGATCCCCGGAGGATGATTTCTGATGTCTTCTGACCTTAACTGTACAGTTGCTTTGGATGTTATTAAGTCACAAATACAGCAACACCATCGCGCCTTTCCTCTTTTTTTGCCTTGTGGCAATGGAAAGAATTCCCCAGAGGTCCCGATATGTTTTCCAGTATTCAGCGAGTGCCATTTTTATCTGTTGACTTGTAAACAGAGTTGTTTTGATGGCCCCTTTGACCTACTTTTGATCTATACAATAAAAATTATTCCACTTGCTGCTCGGTGAATCCATCTGCCGTTTCATGACCATGAAATTTACTGAGCGTCATCAAGCTCCCTAAAGGATAAACACTGTTTATTGTGGACACTCCATGACCTTCCCTCAACTTGTACCCACAAGCTGTTAAATAATCTAACAAGCTTATTACCATGAAATGCTCTGAACACAGTCACTCTCCCTGGGAGACTTTTGATTCGAATGACCTCATGATCTTTCTCCAGCAGCACCTCAGGTCTAACTTTATCTTAGTCCTGTTTGGTTATGAGAACATTGCCGGTCTCTGCTGTGCATATTATGGGCTGTAATAAAGGTCTCAGCCTTGAGGGTTTGCTGGAAGGATGAAAATAAAGTTTTTACAATGCATAACTGTTCAATTGCCGTCCAAGGCCTGAGTTGAAGTTGCAGTAAGAGAAGACACTTTGTGAAGTTGTGTTCTGGCACCGTACAGATGAATCTTGCACACACTATATCATCTGAGGCCATTTTAAAGTTCTCTTTTTATGCAAGAAAGATTTGCAGTATTTTTGTTGCCTTAGTTTTCTATGTGTTGTGTGTTTTTGGCATGAAGCCAGCCACTATATGTTTATAACATGCTTGTGCAGTTAAGGCGTGTTTGAGCTTTTCACAGCAGAGTTTTCATTCGTTCATTTGGCAGCATTTTTTTGGTTTAGTTTTAAGAGTTTATGAGTTTACATCACTTAAGATTCAAATTGTTCTGCTCTTACAAAATCAGTATTTAAAAATTAACATTTTAATTCAAGAAACACTATTTGCTGGGTTTAGATAACTTTTTGTTTCTTTTGCCTATGGTAGAGTCATATGAAATACAAAATTTTGTGTCACAAGTTAAAAAAATGGATTTAATTCAAACTAGAAATGTTTGAATCAAAAACATACTTTGATGCGTTATTAGTAGGGTTTATCCGGAGTAATGATATGACTTTTGCCAAAGGCAAAAGCATGTGAATGGAGAGTGGAGATTCTTTTAACACTGTTGTCGTAGTGGATACCTGATGGAAACATTAAATTTTGGAGGTGATCCCGATCATTGTCTGGATCCATAATTTTTTTAAAGGATTCTTTATTATTGTGAGATAGGGCTGTTTTTACCATATGTGTATATAACGCCACAATAAATGGCCGGATTGCTTTGCAAAACAATACAAGACAAGGTCACCATAACTTCTGACAGATGCAGAAGTACGATCCAGATCCTGGCAATATTCTGGATACTAAGATCCAGAATATAGAATATAAACTGGGTCATCACAATTTTCAACACGGTTAGGTTACAAATCATTGTACAAACCTGCAATCAACACCAAATTGTAGCAGACAGTCTGCTGAAAGGGAGTATAACATTAAAGTAGGAATAAAGTGTTGCGTGACAATCACAATGTGCTTGGTGGAGGTCTGCGCTCTCTGAGTGCTATTGAAGTTTTATGTCTGTTTTGGGGGCTTTTTATGCCTTTAGATAGAGAGGATAGGACAGAGCAAGAAACAGAGTGAGAATGGGGAGTGACAGGCAGGAGTGTTGCCACAGGTTCGCTATGAACCGAGTCTGCCAACTGGACAGCCTGCCTCATGGGATACACCACCTAGACCGCCAGGCTACACTGGGACCACAGAGGACTATCACTGTTTCTCTTTTGGTTTGGTGGGCCTGAATCCAACTCCATTTATGTTTACAAATACTTGATCTTTCACAAATCTAAATATATTTGTCTGTGGCTGTGATACACTACCCATCAAACATCAACCTGTTTCATTAAATTGCCTCAGAATGTAATGATAATAAATTTTGTTTTCCACTGATTGGTTTTTAGACTTTAGTATCACCTTAGGAAAGTGCTGGATTTGTTTTTTATTGCCTTTTTTTTTTTTTTTTTTACCAATCAAAACTATCAAAACTATCGTGGCTGTGTTTCTGGTTATGTGACATGCAAACAGCAGCCCCTTTTAATCTGTAGTATCAGTTTATAGCAGGGGAGGCACCTCATCAATCGGTGAATCTGCAGTTTGTGTAAAATTTGGTGCTTCTTTCTCACTGTGTGTTTGTTCGAGCAAACTGGAAGAGTGTGAGGAGACACCATGCACAAATGAGTTAATCAGGGACTGTGGTGTATTTCTGGAAATACGCATATTACATGAGAAAGTGTCTCTTTAAAGAAACTTAGAGTGTGACGCTCAGATGAATCCTGTGAGGCAAACACTAGATGATCATTCCCTAAGTGATATTTATCACATTGCTGCCTAATAAGTGGGCGGCCTCATGCCACCACTGACTGCAAACATAAGACCCCTGTGGAAAACGAGACCCCCACCCTCCCCCACACATACTTTTCATGTTGTGTGTAAAACAGTTTGTAGGGAGAGGCAGCAAAGAAGAGACCGCATTTGTGACAGGACAGTAAATAATAAATGGACTGCTGTTACACTGCACTTTTCTTCTGACTCTTCTAAATGCTTTTACACAGCATGTCAGGTTAACCGTTCCCCTCACACGTTTATAGACTGATGGTAGAGGCTGCTCCATGAGTGCCTCACTGCTCATCTGTGCCATATACACTTCCACAGGCTGATCACAGTGGCCCTCATTTATCAAACGTGCGTACGACCAAAAAATGGTTGTACGCTCATATCCACGGCATTTATCCATCTGAATGTGGGAGTCGGGTACGCTAAAATCCCGCCCCAGGTCTGACTTTGTGTACGCAAGTTTCATGTCAGTTGGAGATGTGGTGCAGCAAGGGAAATCTGTCTGTGGAGGAGAATTATTTGAGTATATGAGTGCAAAACATTTTTAGACAGAAAAACTGATGTTCTCAGATTAATATTTAGATCATTGGATTAGATATGACACAAAAAAAAATTGTTTCTAACATTTTACTCTTCTTCTGCCAACCAGTAAAATACATCACTATGACAGAGCAGCAGGGCGAGCCGTCAGCTGGTTTCTTTGTATATTTAAAAAAAAAAAAAAAGTTTACTATATTGATGTACTTAAAAAAAAAAAAGAAATTAAAAAAATATTTGTTTTTGATACACTGCCGTGTCTATTATAAACTCTCTGCAGGGAACTTCCAGACAACACTGAATCAAACTTTTAGCCTTGATTTTCTTAAGGAAGCTTTATTGATTACAGGATTTACCGTCAAGATGATTATTTTACTCCTTACAATATTATCATATAAATATGAACTGTAGAAGAAAGAAGTGACTATTTCACAACAGAAGATGATCTTACATAGGATCACAACCGACCTGCTTGTCTCATGGTACAAACAACCAGAAAACTCTGGTCTACCCTTGTGTAATTGCGCACGATTGACACACATCTTGTCCAGGCACCAAAACGACACAAATGAAGTTAATGAGATCAGTTTGTAGCTGAACTAGTTTGCACATCTGACACAGAGCAGGTTGGTCTGTCCCTCTGTCACCTCTGGCCGAAACTGACGCAGACAATGCGTCATCAAGCTTCAGATGAATAAATGCCGTGAGACTCAAGGCTGGAGTCTGCAACTTCTTCCAGAGCTCACTTTTTTAAAAGCCAACTTTCCGCTTTTCTGGACCTGATTGGGACAATTAATAATATCGTGGCTTCTAGTCAAATATCACAGATCAATCAATCGTGGTATAAATGAAGGATGTGTAATTCAAATGTTAAGAACTCTGTTGCAGATTATTTGTCACATTCACGCTGCTGACGGCTGCAGTGATTCCCTTGCACATGGGTTTTTTTCTGACTTTCTTTAATGCCACTTTTCCAGCTGCCAAACAACACAGTGTCATTTCACCTTTTTTTCAACTTGGTTGCTATGGTGTTGACAGTGGCAGCACAGAGAAGTCTCCTTTTTTCTGTAATGTGCCCCTCCATGTCGTATAATCTGTGGGTACAAACACCTGAACCTTGAATATTTCGGGGCGTGTTGATTGTTTTCAGCTGCCACATTTATCAACACTTGATCAGCCGTACGCCATGAGTGGCCCTTTATACCCAGATCTGCACCAATTCCCATCCAAGATTGATGAATGATGGCCATTGTCTTTGGGAGTAGCTGGTAGACTGAACACTTTTCCTGTTGGGGTAAATTTCCCCCTACCACTGAGCCGCCGCGATAGAAATGAACCTGAACCTGCCCAGTCTAAAAGTTTCCTTCTCAGCATTATCTCTAAAGCTCAATGTTAAACTTCTGGGAGTCTTGTCAACACCTTAGTTGATCTGCTAAAGAAGATCTCAGATTGACCCAGTGCGAAATCATGACAGGAACTCCTGTACAAGAACAAGACTTCACATGAACACCAACACACTGAATGACAGAGTGAGACATCATGGAGGTCACTTACATGTCCTGCTGTCAAAACATGAATCAACAGCAAGTGTTGATGATGACTCTTGACATGTGCCTCATCTGCTCTCTCTCACACACTCACTCACACACTCTCAGCTGTTTAGTCAAAATGCCCTGCTTTGATGGCTGGCATGGTAATGAAAAAGGAACACAGCCTGTAGCCATTTTACTCCTCAGAGATCTTCTCTAATGTCCTGGTGACTGCAGTTACTGGAAACTGCAGCGTCCCTGGCTAGATCACACTCTTTCCTCCCCTCTCCCTCTTTTTCACTTTGTATTTTCCCTCGGTCTCCTGCTCTCTCTGGGCTGATTCTCTTTCCCTGTGCCTCCCTTCTCTCCCTGGGTTGCTGCTTGTTTGTCAGATGATGTATGGCAGGTGTAGCAGCAGTGTGGCTTTAGTTGGACCGTGGAGGATACTAAAGCTCCCTCCTTCCTCCCTGTCCTTCGTTTTCCCCTCACAAACACACACTAGACGCTCGGTGGACTCTGTTTTTGTCAGTGTAGCAGTGGATGTAGCTGTGTTTGAGGTCTGTAGCTGAGATCAAGCTGTGGCTTTATTGAATAATCCACTGACCCGGCCATCGATCTTTACATCTCTCTCCGTTTTTCCTCTTCTCCTCCTCAGTGGGGCCGCAGTATCAGTCATTTTTCAGAAAGCAGCCCTGCCCACAGTGTTCTCACTGTCACAATGATAAACTGCTTTTGACCAAACAGGGAGCAAAGAAAAAGTTTGGCCCATGATAATATAAATTATGGATCAATGACATCAAGTGGTTTGGAGCAGATGGAGTTGGCTTATTCAAAGTTTTAGATTTAATTCCTAATATAATGTTTGTTTTCATTCCAGGGACTTGGCTGTGATCGTGGCGTCCATCGCGTACAACACCTGGTTCACCAAGCTGTACTGCAAAGACATGAGAATAGTAACTATGCTGTTTTATCTTTCACTTGTTTACATTCTTATGTCTCCTCTGTGTGTCATCAGACTACATTTATTTTATTGAAATTGCTTTTTTATTTGCTCAAACAGACGTCTGCGGCCCAAATGTGGGATTGCTTAGCAACTGTCAGCTGAAATCAGTCTACTGTTTATTTGTACCAAATGCGTCAGGAACATGAAGTCTCACTGGGAAGTTATTTAATTTTTTAAGCTCTCAAACCAAAATGAAGTTTAGAAAGCAAGTTTAAGAGAGGATGTGGAGTCAAGTTACATTTAGCTCAGTTTTCTAAACCCATTTCAAGTGATGAGAATCATTATGAAATATTTATATTGTGCATTAGCGTAAGTGGTATCTATCTGAGTTTGAATGTCATCAAATCCTTATGTTTAAAAACTTAATAAGATAAATAATTAAAAAGTATTAAACTTTGTAAACTTTTTTGGTCCCCAAAGCTCTTTCAAACTTTTAAGTTGAAGATATCGTGCATATTATTTCGTTTTTAGTAAATTTGAATCATGTCAACTTTTAGTTTTACTCAAACACATTCTGAGCATCCTTGAGGTCTATCAAACCTGTCACAGCTCTTTCATCGGTTGCTGTGTGCTCTGCTTTTTTGAAGCCCTACATTTCCAAAGGCAGTTTTAGCCAAAGAGTTGTCTTTGCTGTTTTTCCAGGAGCACGTCCAGCATCACTTCTGCATTGAACTGGTGTCTTAGCCTACAGTGTAGGTCAGCTTTCCCCTTTTTTTGATGCAGAAGCCCATACATATAGCCTGCTGTGCACCTCATCACAAAGGTGTCTACACATCCAAAAAACATGTGATTGGTGAACTAAGATGGGATGGTGTTTCCTTTATTTATAACATTTCTGGAATCGATGCCATACGTTTCATTTCCTCTGACGTCTCCTATATATCCTTCCTTGTATTAGTCACAGGTTGATATACTGCAACATAATACGCTCAAAATCACAGTGAAAAAGCAGAAAACAGTTGGAAAGGAAGAGGCTATGAAGTGATCACAAGGATAACTAAGTACTCATGTGTTCTGGAGGAGCACTAAAGAGTGACATGGACACATAGACACAGGAGTTAATGATCTGGAGTGCTAGCCCAGGAAGAGGCTGGCTCAGGTAGTATCTCAACTTTCTCTGGAGGAATTACATGTTTACATCCTGGTACAAAAGGCATCAACTGTCTGAATAGCAGATATTTTAATGACACACACTGTACAGAGGTGTGTTTTTTTTTTTATGTCTGCTTTTTAAAAAATTAAGATAACATTTCACCCAATCAGAAGCAAAGCTCAACCGACCGACAGCGCCCTATAACTTTTACTGTGGACGCTCAAAGCCTGTCCACTTCCAATATGGCCCCACCTGGCGATTCGCTTCGTCACAGAAACAGATGGGTGATATCTCATAGACTGGGGTCTATTTATTGTAAAGTCTATGATATCAATACAGGAGTATTTACTCTTCTGCAACATGCTGCCTCCTGCTGCGAGTCAGTGGTATACTGTTGCCTGTGTCCAAAAGAGATGAGAGTCGATCCCTGGTTCTATCAAAAGACATTTCTTTACACTAATCTCCAAAATAAATATTTTGTTTTTCATCTAGAAATATGATTGGTGAACTGAGACGGGATGGTGTTTATTGTTTTCTTTACAACATTTCTGGAATCGCTGCCATACCTTTCATATTCTCTGACATCTCTTTTCCATTTATCGTAAAGTCTATGATATCAACACAGAAGTGTAAACAGGAGTATTTACTCGGATGATCCCAGGTTCTATCAAAAGACATTTCTTTGCACTAATCTCCAAAATAAATATTTTTAGAGCTTACTGATTGTTCCGCCAGATCACATCGATGTAACATTATATCTCAAGTCTTTCACTTCTTTTAAATGTAATCACTGGTCCACGAACAAACACTCATTGTGTAATTAGCTTATAGATAAAATTAAATTGCCAGCCAACAGGTCATAAAGTACACAGAGATGAATTCTGGTGATGTAATATAATTTACGGTATGTCGCAAAATAATTTCTTGCCTGTGTTGTAGAACAACCTTGGTGGCCGAGCAGTCAGGTAAAAAATCAAAAAACAAAACAAAAAAACAAAACAAAAAAAACAAGCTAGTTTATGAGCTTAGAAAGGTATATTAAGGATGCATCTTGATGTTTTCAGTCCAGTGACTCAAATACATATCTTTCCACCAAATAGTAGAGAGGTATCACTAAGATTTGGAAGCTCAGTAACAGTAAACAATAAAAACAAACTGTCCACATTTACAGTGTAGACCCATTAGCATTGTTCTCACCATGTTCAAAATGTTTTTACTGTGTTGCAAAGTAACTAACAGTCCAGTAGAGCTGAAGTTACCTGTAGGAAAACTGAAAGAAAAACAAGCAAACCAAAGCTTTATATCCAAACTACAAATAATTTGTTATACATTATTCTATTAAGTTATTGATCTTCACGTACAAAAGGGCAATTTCATAAAAGACTGCTTTCGTAAATCTGTTCTAATAGTGTGTTATTTTTAATCCATTACTCTAAATTTGTGGGTAATCTGATTTCAGCTGATGTTAGCCTTCCTCTGAGTTGATGATGTGGTCACAGAGTCGTTTTGTGTTGTTTTGTGTCTCCAGGGGTCAGAGGTGGTCGACCAGGTTCTGCACACCGTCAGCAAGTCCAACAGTCTGGAGGAGCTCACTCTGGAGAACGCGGGACTCAAATCGTAGGTTCCCTTCTCACTGACACATCGCCAGCTCTGCCACTCACTTCTTTTGGTTTAATCTAATTCCCCCTCCTCTTCCTCTCCAACTCATCAGCCCATCACTCACTTCTTCACCTCTCTTCCTTTGTCCTTTTCACTCGCTCTAACCTTTTCTCTCCTCCCTCTCCCCTCAGCCTGTTTCCTGTCCTCTCACTTCGTTCTCTTTCGCCTCACCTCTTCACCTCAGCTCATGTCACCAACCCTCTCCCCTCCCAGTCTCTGCCGTCTTGACCTTTCTGATTCTGTCTCTCCTCCTTTTTCTCCTCTCTTCACCTCTCTTGATCCCTGCCCTTTCATCCAATAAAGCTCCCTGCTTTCTGCCTGTGGCTGCTCTGCTCTTTCTCCAATGAAACATGAGTTAAATTTTGGGCTTCACCTGCCAAGACTCTTCAGCCTCTGTGCACGGATGGTATCATTAGGCAAAGCAGTTCCCCTTTTAGTACTAATTGAGATGAATTGGCTGCCTCAGGGCCAGGTGATTTTCTGCAGCATAATGATGAAGTTAACACGTTTTTATATTTTCCCAGGGTTAAATCATTTTCAATACAGAGGGTAATTTGTATAAGATGCTCTTCACAGGCACTGCACCAACCCTGACAGTGATATTGAAAAAGAAAACCAATACATCTTTAATAAATTAGTTTATTCACACATAATATTCTACAGTACAGGATGTGATTAGATAGATGAGCTGAATCCTCTGATTGTAACTTGAAAGATTTTGAAGGAAATTATCCTCCTTAGATATAAAAAGTAGGATGTGTTTGTCCTTTTCTCCTTCTTGCAATAGTGCAATCACCTGAGTGATAAACTATGCTGCTGAAGTTAATAAGCTTTCAGCCATTACTGTCTATTAGAATAGAATAGAATAGAATAGAACAGAACTTAATTGTCATTGTAACAAGTACAACAAAATTGAAGTCACAGCAGCAATCAATTAACAAAAGCAAGAAAGTGTATAGAAAGTGCAAAAAGGTCCATAAGAAAATAGATGATGACAGCTTGTCCATCATTGTCCAGTTCAGCCAGCCTCCACCTCCACAGGGTCCAGGACTGAGCTTCTTCAGTCATGCTCCATCTCTGTTTCTAGATCCTGTCTGCTCACAGCAGGTGAAGCTCTTCCAACATGGCGTTGGTGTCTGATGTTAGCTCCATTAGCCATGTCTGTGAATAGCATGATGCTACTCTGTCCTCTGGTATTCCCTCTGTTGCTGGGTTAGCACAGCTAGCTCGTCCATCTTATTGGAGATAGATCTTATGTTCCCAATAACGATGGATGGATGGACAGGTTCATGTCGTCACTTCTTAGCTCACACCTGAGAACCAACATGTCATCCTCACCTCCTTCTCCTCACCTTGTGGGAAGACATCAGGCCTTACACCAGTTAGCATTGTCATGCTACTGGCTGCTAATAGCTGAGTTCACATGTAAACAATGCAGCCATGGTTACATGTAGGATCTCCAGACAAACACAGGAGAAAAAGTAGTAAACATTTCACTGAAGCCACAAAAATGTTGGTGTCCATGACCAACAAATGAGCCATACAAAATAATAATCCACTCCAAAATACAAAGATTACAAAAAAGAGACAAAAATATTATAAGAAACAGATAAAGAAGAGAGAGCTGCTGCAAAAGGCAGCCATAGCCAACAGGCCGGCGCCTAGCAACCGAGCAATTAACATAGAGCGAGACATTGATAAACTAAAGTCAGTTTCTCTTTGGATTGTTGACCACGTTATATAAGACCACCAGGTGAAAATCACTGGGTCAAAGACAATATTATATTTGCTGTAGTTATACTTGTTTCAATTCAACATAATTTCATCAGAACAAAACAGACACACATGCTTTAATAAATTCAATGCATCCACTGCATACCTGCCGACAAACACCCTGTGCATTAACACACTGGTTACTGTTGGCTGTAACCAAGCCAAAAATAACTCTTGGCTCTCTGTTTAACTCTTAGCTGAGTGCGTCCCACAACTCTCTTAGAAAACACACAACACACAGATGTTGGCTACTGAACCGACCATCCCGGGTGATGCATTCACTGGACGTTGTAATTCTGAAACACAAAATAACTCATCTGAACAGTAACATACTCCTATTATCTAACACAAACAATCCACCCAGTCTGTTACAGTATCAACCTGAAAAATCAGGAGAAAATTGGGAGAAATTACAAATCAGGGGTTTAGTGGGGTTAAAAAGCAGGAGACTCCTGCAGAAATCAGGAATGTTGGCAGGTATACCATTAATCATAATCATAGAAGGGAACTAGGGGTTTTACACCAAGAGCAGCCTCGAATGCATGCCTTGTAGTTCACTTGCTTTTTAACTGTTAATTAAACATTTATGGTACCCCTGAAAAAAATATGAACTGCAAAGACTGAAATCTTATCAAGTGATTTTGTCTTGTTTCAGTAGAAAATGTCTGTTTAGACCCAATATTGGCCACATTCACCTTACCAGTCCAAAGAAAATATCTTTTTCAAGCTATTTAAAGACATGTGTATGACAAGTAAAAAAAATCTGCTAATGGAACAAGAGAAAAGTTTCTTGTATCAAGACATTATTCTAGTTTCAAGCAAATTTTCTGGCAAACTTTCTTGTTCCATCAGCAGGGTTTTTTTTTTTTTTTTTTTGCTTGTTACAAGCATTCAGACCTCATTTTAGTCTTTAAACAACTTGAAACAAGACATTTTTTCTGGACTGATCAGTTGAATATGGCTCATAAGGAGCATAATATGACAATTTTTATGTAAAAAAAACACTTGAAAAGATTTCATTTTTTTGCAGTGTTCCACCACTTAGGTTAGATGACTATAGCGTGAGCATTACTCAGGTGCTGCCTGCAGTCGTGCATATGTTTGGATTTTGTATTCTACAGGACAAAAAGCTTGTTCTCTTGCCTGATGGCTTAAAGCCACAGTGTTCTCCCACTCAAGTCAGTGCTTTGTTTATGAAATAAAACCAGATGTGACGTTCTTAGAGATTCTAACTATAGCTACATCTAGAACACTCATTGTGATGGGGTGAAAGAGACAAGGACAGAGATGTGACAGTTGCCTTCTGCACTTCTTCTTAGAGTCTAAGTATTTACTCTATCCTTTCTTTAACATTATTCTAGGGTTCTAATTCTGACATATGCACATACTGCTGTTAATTGTTTTTTATGTTTGGTATTTATTTAAATGCAAATGTCCCAAAAATCCCAATTTACTACAAATGCGTCATAGAAAAAAGCAGTGAGAAAGCGTTTACTGTAAAGAGAAATTCCATACACTTAATTTTAAAGGGACATTCTGTCAAACAAACTGTTTGTTAACCGCTTCTAGAAAAAATAACCTTGAGTTTTCAGTCACGCTAGGCTTTATCTCAATATTTTCACACTAGTAGTGATATATTGTTGGCTTATTTTGGATGAACAAACTTGTTTCAATTTGCACCCGTGTTTCCGTGTCATTTCTAGGTCTCTTAGTCCTACAGCTGAGTGTGTACATTCAAAACTCACTTCCTCTACAGAACTGCACTTCAGTTTAATTAGAATATCTGCAATGAGATAATACTGCAGCCATGGTGGGACATTTAGCACTCAAAGCCCAGAGCTACAATGGTGAAACTTTATTGAGTTTTTACAAGAAACTTAATTCATCTGTTTAACGCTTTGTCTCCAGGGATTTTCCACAGAAGATGGCATCGGCGCTGTCAGAGAACCCAGCCTCCGTGATTCACTCCCTGAACTTGGCTCACAACACGCTAGACAACCAAGGTACTGTTCTGGACTCTGAACTCGTCCTCCCTCCTACGGCTGTCTCTCTCAGGGCTCTCTGATTGTTGTGCTGCTTCTACTTCAGTGCGGCTTTTGTTTGCTCTCAAAGAATTCAAAATCAATCTTGGTCCCCTGTTTTCTCTCTTTCATCCATCTTTTATCATATATGTGTACGAGTGGTGCTTTGAAGAACTGCTTTTTATTTTTCTCTCGCCCACATCACCCAACACAAACTGAACGCCTTATGTTTCTCTCTACACACACGTATCAACCTACATTCTAATTGTCTCTGCATGGCTCTCACTATACACCAACCTGTGACCACTTCTGCACTATGTTAAAGCAGAATGCAGTTACACGTGACAGTATACATACCACAATCGCTCATTAGCAAATTATATCCTCCAGCCTGACACATGTCACCTCCACTTTTTTTGTGCTCACACTTCCTGCTCTGTGTGTGTACTTTTTTACTGGTAAGGTCTTAGCTGTGTAGCTGCAAAAATGCTGCCGCCATACCTGCTATCACAACAACACAGATAATTAGAGTCAGGAATGACCTTCAGTGCCGTTTTCTAATTGCAGGTGTTACATCGTGTTTTTTTACGTGTGTGTAATTAGAGATCTGAACCTTCACAGCTAATAAAGAAAGATGCTGTTACCAAGAAACGTGGTTTGGCACAACTATGAATCTTATTTTTAATAAAGCCTGGAGTTTCATATTTTTATCATTATCATGGCTGCAATTAGTTTCATTACTTTTCTGAGCTCACCTTGTTATGTAATCTATCTTTGGGTAGGGTGTTTTTATTGGGTATGTGGGAGAGGGTGAGATTGTGAAGTATGTCGGTGTGATTTTTTTTTAGCTGTAGTGTACTTGTGGGTATAGCTGTGTGTATGTTTTGGAGGGGGTGTATTGATAGAAGTTGCTTCCTGGCTTGATGTTATGTGAAAAAGCTGTGTGGGCTTACAAATTTTCAAGAGCACTTGGGTGAAGGGGTGTAAGTAGCTATTGTTGCTACAATCAAAAGATGTGTCAGTTTTTCACTATAAAACACAGCGGTAGAAAACTACGGGGTACATTTGATAGGCTAGGAGGATCTCATTTTTGACATTTTCTTTATAAAACGCCTAGAGCACTCCAAAGAGTCGTGCACCTTAATATTTCTTATTTAGTAATAATGAACACGATGACATTTTTGGCACCAGATGGCTTTTTGTGAATAATGATGCCTTCATCCTGTCCACTCCTTTCTGTTTTCATTCCAGGAGTCTCAAACCTGATTCAACAAGTGTGTCGCCTCAACAAGGGCCTGCGCCTCCTCAACCTCTCCAAGACCTCCCTCTCCTCCAAGGGTAGGAGAAGCAGCAGCCTCTAGTGGCCCCCTCTGCACACAAACACTCATATTTTGTCATTATAAGTAAAAAAAAAAAGTCACATTAAACTTTGGAGTCAAACAAAGACAGTTCAGCCAAGTGGCTGCTGTTGGTAATCTCTGCTCATGATACTAACACTCTCTGTCAGAGCCGCCCCTGCTGCACCAAACAGTTTATTTTGGCTTGCATTCACTCTCAAAGATAAAGAGACCCCTGCGAGCGTAAGGTTATCCATCTACCAAATGATAATCAGGTCACAATCATAAGTGGTTGATCTGATTTTTTTCCCATGAAGGAATTAGCGCAGTGTCCCAATTCCTTTTATCCGAGACAATATAACATGCAGCAGCTTTGTCGATCCAGCACAGAGTATTACGGCAGACTCAGGAGGATCATTTTAGTACAGATGTAAACCCATACATCAGCATGCTCATCTTTATGGATTTTTGTCATTATATGAATTTGTGTTTCATTTTGTCTAAAATGCATGTATATAAAGATGCTTATCTGACTTAGGTCATATGATAATTCCTGGTGAAGTGGAGAGTGCAGTGTACTGTCCAGCAGATGCAAAAAAAAAAAAACAGTAACAATGTTTTTCTGTTCCTCTTTTTTGTACTGAAAAGCTGTATTTTCTTCTTATTTTGAGTAAGATTAGCATCAGTGTGAGACAGACAGAGCCTGAAATCAAGTGACTCAAGCCAAAAGTGTTGGCAAACCTTGAAAAGAGTCTGTAAAAATAGCTGTTACAAAGCTAAGCTAAAGCATGTCTGAATGCTTGCTAAGATATATTTTAAATGAAGAAGAGTCTCGCTCCTCACCCACTGTAATGATGGCAAGCTGGAGAGAAAATGAGGGGCATCTTAGCTAGGAACAAATCATTATTTTGAACATTCACATCATCATTTCATGATTAGAAAAATAAAAATCGATCTTTTTCATTTGTTTTTATCAGCCTCTGGTTGTTGTGTGCTATAACTGCCAGGCTTGGGTTTTAATGCATCTGAAAGCTGCTTTTTTGCCCTTAAATAAGTAAACTTCCAGAATAACATTTAAATATGAGAAAGCATGAGTGTTAGTTGCTGGTGAAAAGGGTGCAACACTGTGTGAAGAACTGGATAAAACAGACTTCTGCAGCAGCAAAGAGTTCCGAGATAAACTTCCACAAAAACAAACACAAAAAATGACATACAGACTTTTCTCAGTTAAACTAATGTGGAGCTCATGTTTGTTCTTATGCCACATTTAACTAATCTACAATAACTGCACAGACTTAAATATCTCTATGTCAGCAGGGGGCGGAGGGAGGATTACTTGAATCCTTGGGAAAATGTCTCCTTTAGCTAGCAAAACACTGACTTAAAGACCTATCTTTAAAGTTTTTTAATTATGATGTGTTATATTTCCTGTTGAGATTGTGCTTATTACCTTGCTATTGACTGAAAATACAAGCAAGTTTACACTGAATGATTTTAAAATCACATCATGAATCACATTTTGCTCAACACTGTCAATCAAATCTAAGTTCAAACATTACTGTTTCTGTTAGCATCTATAACCAATTTAGAAAATAACAGCTTTACCTGTACAAGGCCCTTTCTCTCACTTCTCTGATGGTCTACACAGCTAAAACCCATAATCACGTATAAAGTTGTTTCTGGTTCCTCTTCCACTCAGCTGTTTGTGTGCTTCAGCATTTTTGATAGTTTCTTTGTATTTCTCCTGCTCTTGTTTTCCTCTCAGCTTTTAACCACAAATCTGAAGTTTTATGCTCTACAAATGAATTGAGGGTTGATCCAAAAACATCTTCCATGTCGTTTTCGTGCTATTAAAACAGCAAGGGTGAAATTATGAACTCTTTTCACCATGTTGGTTTGAGAAGATGTGTGTCTCTTTAAGACATGACTCTTGCAGTTCAGCAAAAGTTACTGTTTTGAAGCAGTAGGGAAAGGTTGTTGAGTAAAAACTCTGGACAACAACATGCTCTTGTTTGGTGGTTTAATGGTGGAGAAAGCTAACAGGCTCTGCAGCCTTAATGACTGTATTTTGGGAGAAATAACTGGACGGATCAGTCACAGTTTTCTGGCCAGCTTCTTCTCAAAGTTTTTAGTCTCTTTTGGCTTCATAGGACATTAGGAATGATTTTTTTGACTGTAATTATGAAGCTGGGGAGCAGATTGTAATGAGGACCTTAATCCCCTGTCATCATGTCAACCCACACAAGCTGTGACTTGGAAGACAGTGGGTTGACACAGAGATTCAGGGGGAATGCAGTGATGGGACTGACCTTGAATGCTGAGTGTTGATATGACTTTGCAGGGGCTGAGCATTTTCAGTTGAATATTTATAGATTGTTCCCCCTCCCCCTCCTCATGCCTGTCTCTAAAATACCTACACATATGCCTGCACAAGCTGCACGGCGCACACTGAATCCTCAGCCACATATCCGTGTCTCTAAGATGTGATCAGACATGCTAATAAGCAGATTTAATCACACATGCTCACACAAACCTGACAGGGTCTCACAGGTCAGACGGCTTCTGAAAATTTCCTCCCTCAGCAGAAATGAGCAGCTGATGGATGGATGGATGGATGGATGGAGGGGAGATTAGACATCCTGACCCCTCTTCCCCTCATTTCCCTGCTAATCGCTACAAATTAGGGATGAAGAGCTTAGCGCTTTGCCAGCTTCACAGTGGTACATGAAGTTGATATCTTCCTCTGTTTACACCCGGACAGTAGAGAAGTAAAGAAGTACACTTCCTCTGACTGCAGACAGTAGTCAGTGTCATATATCTTAGAGCAACCAGCACAGAGTAACAATGCTTGTAGACTGTTGTTATTTGTTGCTTCTGGTTCTCTTTCCCTGTCGATATTGTGTCTATATTTACTCCTGAGCTTGCCATGGAATGCTGTGCTTTGCCACAGCTTTCCAGGGTGAGGATTTTAATGAGGGGCTCCTTTGGGCCTGTGGGTGTAATTGTGTAGTGATCTGATTTGAAAGAATGACTTTCTTTTGTGTTGGCTTTCAGGGGACACTTAGATGCTTGGATACTGGAAAAAAAAGGGGGGCGGGCTTCCTCCTTGTTTTTTGTATTGCTGGCCTGCCACATGAGCTCAACAGTTTCTGCTCAATTATTTCCCCCAGCAAGCTTCCTCACCATCTTCTATTATAAAGTGAAGCTTTTATCAGCTGCTTGTAAATTGTGTCGAGAGCTTTAACCTGGAGCTGTGGGGAAAAAAAAGGCAGATGATAAGAAGATTAAATGACAGAAGGATGATATGACTTGTTTATCCTTATTTCCTCTCTTGCTTTTTTTCACCTTCCGTCCCGTCTCTTTTCTTTTTCTCTATCTCTCCTCAAGGTGTCGTTACTCTTTCCCAGGCGTTGTGTTCAAGTGATGACTACTCCAATTCCCTGCTGCATCTTGACCTCAGCAAAAACCCCGGGGTTCTGTCTGGCGAGGACGCCACAGTAAGAGACACAAAGCAAAAACAAACATGTGCTTAGAAAAATTGCATCTAGTTTGAGACAGAAACTCATGTTGTTTTGAAGTCTTGTTTCAATGATTTTGCTCAGCTTTGCTGTAATATGCCACTTATTAAATTTGAAACCTTTCAGCTATTAAAAATGCCCTAAAACCTTTACTTATACAATGAAAAAGCCTTTGACCAAGTATTTACTTTAAGCAAAGAAAATACATTGTTGTTGCACAATGCACATTAGCGTCTCAAGCAGGGGACTGTGAATGAAAAGCATTTTTAGATCCAGCTACAACCTCTCCATTGAATTGAAATCTGGACTTGGGCGCTCCAGGATATCAGAGTGGTTGCATTACCTTGTACAGCTCTGGCTTTATGCTTCAAGGGGCTCATTAAACCGCTAGAAAACAGATTTTAGCCCAATCATTCCTTTTCAAGCTACCTTCATGAGGGTTTTCAGCCAAGACTTCTTTGTATTTTCTGCATTTATTCTACCCTCACAAGCCTTACAGGGCTTTCTGCGAGAGGAGTCTCCACACAGTGTGATGCTGCCACCATCATGCTACACACTGGGGAACCTTATGTTTATGATGATGTGAAGGAAGAAAAACTCTCTATTGTAGTTTCATCAAAAAACAAAACTTTCTGCAGCAGACTTCAATGTGTCCTACTTGTCTCGCAGCAAACGTTATGTTAGATGTGTTTTGTCAGAGTGGTTCTTTCTTTGTCGCTCACCCACAAGGCTGTGACAAGTTAAGCACTTTGCTTGCATCCACACCTTTCTGTGGAATTGCTTGGGGAGTTTCTTTGTCCTCATGAAAAGGTTGAACACAATACAAACTCACCAAAAGTTGGCTCTTCAGATACAAGGTCACCACCACTGTGATGAGTTCAGATCTTTAGAGTACAATCACATCCGTCATTCATCTAATTCTCTGACTTATGGTCTGTAGGATCCGATTTTTACTCCTAACAAAGCTTTACACACCTTCTCTAAGTATTATTTATATTTAAAAGTATGTATATTTTTCCTTCTAATTCTGAAAGCCCTCCTGTTCTTCTCTTGCAGAACCTGTATCTGTTCCTGGCTCAGCCCAACTGCCTGGTCCATCTGGACCTGTCTGGAACAGACTGCACCGTGGACTCGGTTTGTACTCCCCATCTTTGTTACAGTCACTATCCTCCCATCGCTGTCTGATCTCATCTCGAGGATGGGATTCAGGCCAAGAAAGAGGAAGGGGGAAGCGTCCTGAATGCGAATCATCCAACACACAAACACAATGTTAGCTCGGTGACTCACAGTCTTCCTCCTCTGAGCAAAATGCTTTGAGTGATTTTAAAAGCTCTTCGAGAGAGTTACAATACAAACGTATATCCTCTTATGAATTATACAAACGATACACAGTTTGAACAGCATAAAGGATCCTTTTGTTTCATGCATTTATTCACACCCTGTCACTACAGAGGGATGACTTGGTCTGTGTTGTTAACTGTGTCTAAATTTAGCCTATTTGCCTGTGTGACAAAATGCTGTCTTGCCGCATTAGCAGAAACGCTAACAGCTGAAAGGATGACAGAGCCTTCTCTCTGAGAGAGGTTAGTGACCGTGCTCAGATGTGTGTGCCCCTGCTGGTTAATGCTGAGATGGCAGTTCTTCCTGTTTCACTCTGAGCACATAAGACCCTAAATAAAAACGCTGGACATTAAAACTGTTCTCAGGATGGTTTTAGTGTCATCTCTATTTCTAGAAGATGTAGTGTTTGGACAAAAATGCTGGATGAATTGGAGCTCATATTTATAGTTAATGTCCAATTTGTTTTTTTTTTTGTTTTTTGTTTTTTTGTATTGCTGCCGACAGAACGGTATAAAGTAGGGCTTATGGTTGTTTTACGGTCTTGCTTTTGATTCTGTTATTTTTGGAGAGTAAAAGAAACCTGTATGTCAACACAACATTCTGCCTCGACTGTTGGGATATTTAGGCTTTCAAAAGCAAGCTGTGACTTGGTTTCTCTTTTTCTTTCATTATTCTTTATTTTTTTCTTCCACTTTTTTCTTCATCTACTTAATCTGTCTGTTTTAGTACTTCTCACAGTCTTCACAGCTAATCTGATTTTCACTGTTCAACTTTTATAATGTTCTGTATTTTAAGGAGATTTGTGCTTTTATTTTCACATTTCCAACCCTAATACTTTTTAAAATATTCAACATTTCGCATAAATGATTTGACTATTAACATTAATGGTCTGCCTAAAACAGCTTTAACTCAAAGACTCCTTTTTAAGTTCAATATGATCACAAATCTGTCCAATATTTAACTCATAATCAGATTTTAGGCAAAAAAGAGCAGGAAGAGTAAAGAATTAAAAAGGTTTTGCCTTGTCCACAGAGGGACACAAACTGAACAACACAAAAGATAAAAATTTAAATCCTAGTGAAATATTACAGATGAAGTATCTGTGGGTTTATAGTGGTTCATTTATCCACAGGAACTATTGTCACGCCCCTATGCAGACAGAATTCACTGTTATAATTGTTGATACATAAAATTTTATGACATTTGAAGCGGGTTGGGGTTATTGAACCTTAGGAATATTTCGACTGTCAACACAAAAGACAATTTTAGTCTTACTATATAGAATGGACTTAACCTGCAAGCCATTGCTGTTAATGTGTCATTGGAACTTAGGGTGAAAGCAATCTGGGGAGGGGGTTAGGGATTTGGAAACAGGTTTTTCTTAAGCTGAGTTCAGCATTTCCAATATGGTATCCGTCCATTATGGAAAACTTTGTATCAGAAACAAATGGATGACTTCACGGAAACTCTGACACAGACCTGATTACACTAAATATGATGCATTTCCTCAACTTACTTTACTTTTTTGCAAGCGGTGCACTTGATGATCTTATTTGGTGAAGCTAAACATAATCTCTTGCAGCAGGTTTACTTTATCTTCTCACTATGTTGTAGACATACTGGTTCACAAATGATCCTCAGGTTTTGTACTTAAAGGGGCTGTGAGGAGTTTGAAAGTGATCTTGAAAAAGACTCCCCTCTTTATAAAAGTCTCCCTTCTGACCGTAATCCACACTTTAAAATGACATTACCAGCGCCAATATTGCAAGTTACAGTTTATTTTAAATTGCTACTTCTTAGCTTCCAGGTCTGGTCTAACAGGACCAATTTAATGCACAGCACATTTAGGTCTCAATGACAATACCATGCCAGCTGTCTGAGTTTAGTGGTGAGAAGAGATAAAACACAGAGAGCTGTATTTTTCTTAGCTAAAAAACAATTTCTGTGACTAATTTTGAAGTAGTAGCAGTGAGGGTAGACACAGGAGCTTAACTGTCAGACAGAAAAAGGGCACATTACAGACTTGTCATAGAGCACCGGGCTGCCAGCTGCACTAAATATAAGCAGCTACTAAACTTCTTACAAACTGACAGTGTTTGCATTTTGTCACGTTAGCCTACAGATAGCATGGTACCATCCTCCCTCAGCAGAGGGATGAGCAGCTGATGGATGGACAGCCCGGGGCACTGGGCTATCAATGCCGCTACATATAGCTGGCTACTATGTTCGCTTGATGTCACATTTCAAACCGTAGCGCTATGTAAATTTACTATTAGTACCTTACCTTTGTGCGTTGTATTCAGTAAAAAAATGTCTTGAATGAAGACAATTTTTTCAAATCCAATGTCGGTTTAATTCCAAAACAAACACACACCTTGCTAAAAGTAGTTTATGACAGTATTCAGGAAACTCCGGGCCACAAGGTAGCGGGGGAGTGTAATTAAAACAGATCGTCCCCATAGCATCTTTAATTTCAAACCAGTTTTAATTTATTTTAAGAAAAAAAGGCTTTTACTTCCTCAACTTTCCTCTGTTAACCGTCTTGCACACACCACATTGTAATGTTTCTCATCTTTCTTTGTTGTATATTTCATCCCCTCCCTACAGTCTCTCTTATGTATCTGATATTTGGTCAGTATTCATCAGCACCACATTTTAAAGATACCTCAGTAACACAACTTCTCTTCATCTTTTTGAAATGTTTCACTCATACATTGATCTGTGTGGGCAAGACTTGTTGACAGCTTTTCACGCTGATCTAAATCTAAGATTTCAGAAGCCACCAGCTGCTCATAACTTTTCAAACAGCAGCATGAAAAGGTTCATATCAATAAGAGATCATCTTGTTCGTTATTATGGGTGACAGTTGAATACAGATAAAGGCAAAAGAGAAGAACAGAACGCTGGAGGATGCACTTCTGTAGCTTGAAATACACTTGGGCAGCCAGGTTTTATCTACCCTTCATGATGTGTTTACCACCAGTAGCTTCACAAGGGTTCTGCTCTGTGTTTTGTTTCTGAACTACGAGCAGATGAACAATCAGCTTACATTAGCAGTAATTTAATACAGCTCTGAAGCCACTTTAGCAGAATGAATAGTAAGACAGTGAGCCTAATATCAATGAGATGAATTTTCAAACACTGCTGGGTTGCATTCATGCATCGCTCTCTCTCAATCTCCTTATTTATAAAGGCAGTTTTAATTTAAAGTTTGAGCAGCTGATTTAGTTATAGGATGTAAATGTAATACATGGCTGTTTTTAAAGCTGCAAAGCATTTTTTTTAATTAAAAAAATCAGTCTGTTCATGACTATTTTAAGGGAAATAACTTAAATCTTCCTTTTACTCTCTAAAGCTAAGAAAAGCAGCTCTCTGAACCACTTTTATAACCTCACTCTTTACATTTACTAAATGAAAGGATCTGAGAGCTCTGCCCAGGCATTGCCCTTAACACTCCCTTGTAGTTAACTGTGCGTGTGTTTGCTGTCATTCTTGCTATACTTCACTTCAGCAGTTTTAAACCCTCAGGAGCAGGCAGCATGTCAGCCAGGTATCTGTTTCAGGAAGAAATAGTCCACCTCATGAAACTTATCCTCCTCTACCTCCCTGTAAATGTGGGCCATGAATTTTGTGTTGAATTATGCACAGCAATGAAGATCACTGCATCTGATCTGCTTTGTTTACAACTTCTCAGACATTATCTCCTTCTATTTCCTTTGGAAGTCACACACACCTTGAGACCAACAGAGTTTTTTTTTTTTGATGGCCTCTTCTTGTCCTGTTTGCTAATTGTCATTTATCCTTTACAGAGGAACTGTCTGAGGGAGAATCTGTCTTTTTTAGTGCTGGCCTGTTGGATTGAATTATTAATAAGTTCCTGTTTTAATCTGCACCGATGTACCGACGACGGTCGATTAGTCAGTTTGCGTGATGGATCACTCTGCCACGGAAAAATTGATTTGTCCGATGGTTTAACCTCTCTGGAGTGATGAGATTCTACTTAAAGGCTCACAAGAAATTGGGTTTTGATGCCAATTTATTTCAGCCTAGAGCCTTCTCCTGTCCAACAAACACACATTCATCATTTTTATTTCAAGATTAATTAGTCAGAAATTTCCTGTGTATTAATTCTGGAGCTTTCCATGGCCCTGACGTTTGAAAGGGAGCCATGTGGTCATTAGACGAGAGGTGATTGGATATTCTCTTTGATAAATGACAGATGAGTGTCTGCATTGCTGCATGATGTTACATTGATCATAAAAAGCAGGGAAAGTGTAGGTGACAGAATGCTTAATGTCCGACTCAAGATTTGAGCAGCCTTTTTTCATCTTTAATGTGAAACTTGACATTTGATGGATTCTCTGTATAAAAAAAGACGACTGGAAGTCATTCCTTTTCCTCTGGTATGGTTTCAGCTCGACATTGATTCAGTGTAAAACAATTACAGTCCTTATAGCCTATTTGCTTCTGCTATGGAGAATTAGTCGACTTTCTCTGGCAGATAAGCTTATTCAGTGGGTACTCTAAAAGATCTGAAGATATTTGATTCAGCTATTCGAGCAAGGGGAGCAGGAACCCTTGAATGTTCCACAAAATCTCAAAGGATATATCACTTTTATTTCCTAATTCATCAAAACTAAACTATACTTTTCTACCAAGGATGAATTGTTATATAACTTTGAAATTGATTTGTGTAAGACAAAAAATGAATCCTAATCAAACAAAAAAATATAAATTCATTTCATTGTTCAACCATGATGAATGAATTAAAACCTTTAACTGGAACCACTTCATTGAAATTTGTTTCGCTGCCATAACTACAGTGGAAAACTGAATCTGAAACAGTAGCTCGGTTAAAGTTCAGTATTTCTATTTTCATGCAACACTTTAGTCCTACTCTAATGTTATACTCCCGTTCAGCAGACTGTCTGCTACAATTTGGTGTTGGCTGCAGGTTTGTACAATATTTGGTACCTGACACTATGAAAATGATGACCCAGGACATATTTCATATTCTGGATCTTAGAATCCAGAATATTGCCAGGATCTGGATCGTACTTTGACATCTGTCATAAATCATGGTGACCTTGTCTTGTATTTTTTTGCAAAGCAATCCAACCATTTATTGTGGAGTTATATCCACATATGGTAAAAACAGCCCTATCTCACAATGATTAAGAATCCTTTGAAAGAATCCTGGATCCAGGTGGTGATCCGTAACCTTGCAGAGCAGATGGACCTGCCTGATTCAGTTTCTGAACTCCTGCAGGTCCATCTTGCCAGGCTCCATTGACCAACGATTTCACTCAGCTAAATTCTAACCGGCCCCATCAGGGAAGAGAGGCGGGAGCTGTGGGAGCAGACGTGACGTCAGCAGACTTTCATACTAGTCAGCGTTCCTTTGATTCTTAAGTTAAATTTATAAAAACAGAAGCTGTCGTCTAACGCCTTTTTCACAGCTGTTTCTTGTGATCCAGTAGTTGTTCATCTATTGTTTCTTAGAAGCATCGGCTCACATAAGCTACGTCATACCGTGGCTTGATGTGGATTGGTCCATGGTGAGTGTGTTAATCAGAACGGCCGTCCAATCACCAGCTGCAGATTTTTTTTAAGTCCCACCTCTGAAAACAATCGGAAGAGCTGCTACCCAGATGGACTTGTGAAATAATTCTGTGGCGGATATATGAAACTGTCCGTCTGGCGTGTCAGGTTAGGTGATCCAGATCACCTTCAAAATGTAATCACTTCTTCCTTATCCCATTTTTCACATTTCCTGACAATTTCAACAAGATCCATTTGTTACTTTTTGAGTTGTGTTGTTCACAGACAAACAAACAAGCAAGCAAACTCTCCCAAAAACACAACCTCCTTGGCAGAGGTTATGAGAGCAATGTTTAACATATCATCATCTTTCAGATACTCAGGTACAATACTTCTGTTAAAAAGCCCTGTACCAACTTTACAAGGGATTTATAATCCATGATTTAAAATGAGATTATAAATGCCAAAATAGTTTTTTTTTTTTCAAATGTAATTTCTTAGTATCTGTCTTCAGATTGGATTTCTTTGGGAGAAGACAAATCGATTTACGATACGCAGACTGAAAGACAACAGCACCAAAACAAACCCATGCCTTGGCAGGAGTCGCATCGTAATGGTGCTCATGAGACATGGTGTATTTGCCATGGAAAAACACTCCTGACTCCTGCCAAAGGTGTCACTGAAATCAATGCCCAGTATCACACCTGGTTGGTACCATAAGTGAAAAACTGTCATTAAGTGGACAGTATTAAAGGGAAAGGCCGAGGCTCACAGATACAGATCTTTGTTTTGCTCTGAACACAAGGTTGAATGAAACATTTTTTTATAACCACACCATTAAATTATGATGACTGAAACAGCACTTTCGAGTAGGCAATTCAGGCTGCACTGATTTCAGGGTCAGTCTCACAATGACACCAGGAATGTATCGTTCCAATTTGGCAGCTTATTTTAGCTGCTAATTTTTCGGTCTGTGCCTCTGCTCTGCCAGTGCCATGGCTGCCCGGTCAAACTTTTTTGCCCTGTCACGACACCAGCACACACCTGCAAGCCCTGACTAAGGAGATTAAGATATTAGTTCACCACTCCTCAGTTTATGCATGTAAAAACTGTGAGGAGTGATGAGGTTGGAGCTTAGATGCCAAACACAAACAATGTGCTGTTGAAATAATCATAGCAGACTAATAAAACATGAGTTTTTTGACTAAAACCTACTTTTTATCTAAAATGTTGCTGTCTAATCTGAGTAAAAGCCTCAGTAACAGGGAAAGGTAAGGATGGGTGTGCTGTCCTCACAACACGCGATTATGTGAGGCTAGACACCGAACTAATAAAGAAACTCCGTACACAAGGCGTTCTTTTCTTGCTTTTATGGAGGTCTTTTGTAGTAAATAGATAAATTAATGTAACTGAAAGATACAGAGAAAAATATACATTACACTGTGCACTATGCGCCATTGTACAAAATATAGGTAGCTAGCTTACTTATGCTAAACACAACATAGCTGTATCAACAATCACCTGTTTACATTTAGCTTTCAAATAAAATATAATTGTGACCTCAAACTAATGTCTCTGAACATAAAAATACTTACAAAGACAAAAGTTTCCCAAGGTTCAAATATTCAGAACACGTTCAGCGTGCTTATGAGTCATTCTCAAAATTAACGTTTACCGTGCTCCTAGCTTAACTTTTACCAGAGATACGTGAAGGATCCTCTATATATGGTATAGAGCACTGGAAATCAAACAATCCTCACAGGTGAAGAGGTGTCACTCTGATGATTTTACTCAAAACATTTTAACACATTGCATCATAAAATATACATATTTCTAACTTTTAAACTAACTTATTCTTCTTTTGAAATATACAAATCTTTAACCCAAAGACATGACAAGGGGGGTAAGGAATAGTTTCAGCTAAGTGAAGGCTCACAGGGGCAAATAGTCTGGAGTTGTATTTCATGAGCAGGTCAAGCCTTAAGGTGCTGACTAATTGCTGTCAGTCAAAAGCAGAGAAGTAAAACCACTGACAGGAAGTAAAAGTAATAAGTAAAACTGTCTAAAGCACAGCTGTTGAGTGAAAGCAGCTCTCCACCGCTGCACCCACTGAACACAGCTGATACCGAAGTCTAGACGCCGAGTCAGTGACTGCTTTAGCCAAATCCTCTTATCAGTGTTTCCCAGTGAAACTGAGACACCACAGTTTGGAGTGTCTGATGAACAAAACTTTATGGTCGTATGCTTTGCTCACACAGTTTTAAATCTGTGTCTTAACAACGGGTCAGGAAGGAGTAGCCACAACAGTGTTGTGTATTTGTTACAGGAACATCACTTACAGAGTTGGTGTGACATTACCTCAGATAGTTGCTTCTCCATTTGCAGCCACTCATAACAAATACTCAGCACATTTAGATGAGATGATTTAGGCTTTGTGAGGGACACTGTATTATTGTGTCTGCAGCTTAACCATATGGCCCGACGAAGGATCAAATAAATCCTGACAGAAATTGTTGAACCCGTTTTGTCCTGGTTTGACCAGCTGTAGTAGCCCATTTTGGTCTGTCCCATTTTCACAAGCACAAATCTGCAGCATCAGGCCTTTATGACATCCTCACTTTAGTGCTGTCTATAATGCCAGCACGGTGCATTGGGGGATTTTTTATTGAGGAGGCTTGTGGCCAAAAAAGGAAATACAGTGGCATCATTTTCAACTGTGCTCGAGACTGCATTTGTGTCAGCTTAAATCTTCACTATGACCATTTGTGCTGCATTCAAGGGCCAAATAACTGTTACACAACACACTCACATGCTCTGAAGTGAACATAACTATCCATGTGTCTGTTTCCTTCCAGCTGTTTGGAGCACTGCTGCGGGGCTGCTGTGCTGACCTCTCCTACCTGAATCTGTCCAAGAACTCCTTCTCTCACAGGTGGGTGTTCACTCCCTGTGTGAAATCTCCAAAATGGCTTTTTTTGTTGTTTTCTTTTCTTTTTTTTTTTGTCTGACTCAGCCAAAAAGCTCTGGAGGAATTCCAGTGAGGTGGCACCGAGCAGAGCGACAATCATCATTTATTTTCTGCTGTAGATTAGTGCTCAGCCCTGGACCTCATTGACGTAATTAGCGTGCACACTCTGCTCACTCTCTTCTCATTTGTTCTGGCTCACAGAGTGTGTGTGTCTGTGTGTGTGTATTCCCTGATTGTGTCTCTGTCTTTTCTTTTACGTACACGTGTCTGAATTTGCTAACAAGTCTTCCATCTGTCAAGCAGTTGTTTGCATGCCCACAAGTATATTTGGTGAGTTGTTAATGTATGTGTGTGTGGGTGCATCTTTGTGTGCGTCTGTGTTTACCTTGCTAGCAGGCACAAGGCGTCTCTAGCTCTCATCGTGTCGAGTCCCCCAGGAGCCCAGGAGCTTCCCTGCTCAGCATATTATATTACACAATTACAGAGGGAGAAGTTGGTGAAAAATGAGACTAATCTTAGACAGGAAGGGAGTTATTGTTCTGATCCCCTGGCTCCCACGCTGGCACTTTTTTTTGTTCTGCCTATTTCTCTGTATTTACTGTATCTCTCAATCCATCTCTTACGGTTTCATGTTTTTGGCTGCACTCCTAATCATCTTTATCACTGCTACTTCTTCTTTTTTTATTTTAATGATGTGAATTTTTGATCTTGCTGCAGCTGTCGCTCACATAATTCTGTGATGTGTAACAGGAGATTGAATTTCCGAGGGTCCTGCTCTCCTTTTGCACCCATTCTCCGTCTATCATGCATGTCTGGTTTTTATCTTCCCGTTTATTTTCAGGTTCTTGAAAACCTCTTTCTCTCTCCTTATCACCCTTTCTCTACACCCTCCACTGTGGACACACCTCTTCTCCTTATATCTTTAGCTCTTCTTCCTCCCTGTCTCTCTGGTCATGGCTTCTTCCTGAACTAAATGCACGCCGCCTCAGTGCTGCTGCCCAGACGGCTGCAGTGTTGTGGTGTCAACACCAAGCCACAAAGCTGAACCGAGCTGATAAGAACCGCTCGGGTGCAGTTTCATGAATATGGAACCCACTGCTTCCTTCAGCCCTCACGCTCACACGATGAAAGGTGGCGCTTTCGAGAAACAAAGAGCAGTCGATGTAGATATAGTTACACACACGTGCATGTTTAGTAACAAGCTGCTGATACAGCTCTCTGGAGAGTGTGTTCTTTGAGAGAGAGATAGTCACGCGGTATCTGCTCATGAGACAGAAGACATTCGGTATCTGCGCCGTCCTGACAGGCTGTATGCTAATCATTACAAATGGGTCAAAGATGAGCCAGTGTTCCTCACACTGGGAGGTTATCACGGAGGCAGTGACAGTGGCTTGTAATGTGGCTGCCTGCTTTTCGCTCACTCCACGTCTTTATCTTGGCCTTTTTTCCATCCCACTTTGCTTTCTTATGACCTTTTACATTTTTCACCCCTCATGACTTCATTTTTCTGCTCTTTTTTTTTTATTTTATTATCTTCATTGTCTTTCCCCTCAGTTCTCCTCCTACATGCAGTTTTATCTTTTTACCAAGTTATGATGATCTTATCTGTAGGGTGAATGTCAGAGCATTATGAATGTCTGACTCGGGCACCCATAAATTTGCCTTAATGCTGGAGGAAAGTGATATCCTGCAGCTCTAAGAATACATTACTTTCTGTGCTTTCTCTGATGGTGTGGGAGCATGCAGGGCCTGAAATAAGCCTTGCCAAAAAGCGTATTGTGGCTGTTATCTTTGTCAGGTCACAAACCAACTCTGGAAGTCTGAAATCAAAATCTTATTCTAACGGCACGATCATGACAATCAGTGAAAGTGCTGGGTCATGAGCACACAAGGACAATAAGGGCTGACACTCACAATGCAATCTGCACAAAGGGATTCTGTGAAGCAGAGTCGAAATTGGAGGGGCGTAGTGATTATTCATTATATTCTCAGCCAGTCACATTACCACTCTGATCCCTATTAAACAGCTGTGCCAAACACATGGGCACATGACAACGCTGGCGCCGTAATGAGATAGGAGAGAGCAGAGCAGCTTTTCAGAAACGGTGTCAGAGAGGTTCAGGCAAAAATATGCAGCCAAAGGAGCAAAGCAATGTTTCATTTTAGGATGAATTTCTGTAATTAAGGAAGTTAGACATCAGGTCATGACGATATTTATCTAATGTGATACGATAGGAAAGGAAAATAAAATGCAACCCTGACTGATTTTTTTTTTTGATTGTAGCAAATGTTTAAAGAAAGAGTTAACCCATCAATAACTTTGATCGCTAGCTTCTAAAAGAAAGATTAGAAGTCAGATTCAAAACCCCTTTGAGTCCAAAGTCACTGCTTGATCTTGGATGGGCACCAGCTGCAGAAACAGCTGTTAGAGATGTGCAGTGACGTCACTCTGAAAAGAGACATGAACAGATCCTTTACTTCATTCTGGATGAGCATCGCATCTGAATATCTAGTCCTGAGTCTGGTATTTTGCTTTTCATCCTTTTCTCAACCACATAGAAAAGAATAGAATAGAATAGAATAGAATATAATAGAATAGAATAGAAAAAGAAAGAAGAACCTTTGTTTTATCTTTGCAGTTATCCTGTCAATCAATTTACAGATTGGACATATTTAGGAATGGGTCGCTGCGGCTTGTTCCTCCAAAAAAGTGGGTAGCCTGAAAAACATTTTGGGAAACACTGGTTTAGAATGCAAGATAAAAAATATTTGGAGTTTACAGGTCAAAGTAGTATTAAAAATATAACCAAAAAACAATCCTGATAAAATCCAGATCCTGATCTTGCCATAAAAACATCCTGGGTTACATATTTCCCCTTATCGCCCTCTAATGGAGAACATTTTCAGAAGCAGAAGCAGAGTTTGCTGATGTTTAAGCAGCACATAACACAGCAGAAAACTGTCCGCTTATCATCTGGTATCAAGAGACGACTGAGGGATAGGTGAGGATTTGGACCTCCTCTGTTTTAGAGAGTATTGAAGCACTTGAAGAAGTAGAGGTGATTGAAGCCCCAGAGTGACTGAACTTGTGCAACTTGACAACAATGCTAATGTAAACCCATTTTCAACTGACTTAAACTACGGCACATTTATCACCAACTCTCAGCACACAGCAAAGTTTCACTCCGAGAGAAACTGTATTAATGTTTGTAAATTTTGCAGTGAGGCTCATTTGCATGTAAAGTGGAACATTCTGCCCCAAATGAATGCGCTACGGCTCCTTCAGTTGTATGTAAACAGAAGAGATTCTGTTTGCTCTGCAGCACAGTTTGGGAACATTTAATTCCTTGTGCATATTTTGTGAGTGAAACCGGATTCTCAATTACAGGTTTCCCTTTCAGAATCAGATGTTTGGCTTTTTCGGTTGCATTGTTTTATTTGATTAACTTCTGAAGTCAGTAAAAGACTAAGATGCAGTTTAGGAGTCGGTTTAAATTAAATTCAAAATATTTGAAGTTTAAATGAAGAGTGAACCTGGATGATGCAGAGTTTTTATTAAAAGGCCCTTTATTTCTTGTCTTCATGATAAACTTAAGCAATTTAGTGAGTCAGCAGATTTAGCACTCTGAAACCAAGTCTATAACTTAAAAAGAAGTCTCTGTACCTGCAGGGTTAAGGTTACTGAGACAGAAATACACTTTATAAGGAACTCATTCAGTCTGCACTCTGTCTAGCTTTAAAATAGAGACTGTTTCAAGTGAGGTTGAGTGAGGTACTTGAGACACTGAGAAATAAGGGATGGTATCAAAAATATGCTTTAATCTCATTTAAACAACAGGTTGAATGTTTGTTTAAATGTGTAGTTTGCATTTCTGCTGGTGTCATAGTATTTATTTGACATTTCTACCATTTTAACCAATTAAAAAATCAGTCCCATTAAACTGTCAAATGGTGTAACTGCAGAAGCATGAAAAGTGTTAAATAATTCACCTTTCTAGAAGTTGTAAGTGTACTGATAGAATATGTTATTTATAATGAAATATCATCTCAAAGTTTATTTTAAATATTAAATTTCTAATCTCAATTATATGGATTTTTGTTGTTCTGAGTGCATCAGTATAGCATAGACATTATTGTTTCATGTATTTTTGAGTTGGTTTAAAGGTCCCAAATTATGCAAAAATCACTTTATTAAGTCTTTTAGTGAAATTTGTGAGTCTTTGGCTTAACTTCCAGCCCACAAAATGAGATATTTAATGACAAAACGTGTACTAAGTAGTGCTTGTGAATATAAAATCCTGACCTAAACAAAACAAGCTGTTTGGATTTTGGGGGTTTACCGACGTCAGTGATTCCCTTTTTTGACAAATCAGGAGCAAGTCTGACCTGATTGGTCCACCAGAGCAGATAGCCCCGAACCCCCTGCCCACCCACTCCTCTCCCCGCTGCTGGAGAGAGGAGTGTGGCTGTTTTTGGCTGTAAACAGCCACATAGTTCCACGCACAAGCTTCCCATTTCGGAAAAAGACAAGATTAAGTGGCTAGAGTTTATTTATCAAGGAAATGTGCCAGCTACACTCAGTAAAACTGTGCATGTGTGCGCTCGTCACTTTGGACAGTACAACAGAGGGCTAGCGAATAGACTAGTCCTGAATCCAGGCACATTACCAACCATCCGCCAACAAACATCAGACCCTGGAAATGTGAGTATTTTAAATGCTGTGTGCTGTGGAGCAGATGTAAGAGCTTTTCCTCAGTGTCCCCCCTGTCTCTGTGTTAGCTTCAAGATGCTAACTGTAGCTGCGGTTAGCCTGTTGTTTTAACCTGTAATGTTATGGTAAACGAGCTTCGCTGTTTTCTAAACATTGTGCACTCGGAGCTTGTGGCGCTGCTCTCAGTGATGCGGAAGAGCGGGGCGGTATCATTGGTGGCCCATTTACATATGAAGGCCACGCCCACTAAATCAGAGCGTTCTGAACAGAGGGGCTATGAGAGCCTGGAAATAATGCTGCTGTGCTTGATTTATTGGCTTTTTGGACCAAACACGTTGCTACCATTTCATGAAGACATCAGTGATCAAAATTAAACAGCAGAAAAGGAGCATTATATGGGACCTTTAAAATAATTTTAAATCTAATCTTTACACTATAGTAGACTCATAAAACCATATTCATTGTAATTTTTTTTGCATATTTACAGATTTTTTTTATGAGAAACATTGGTTACAACTGATGCTTATCGTTTGCACCAACTGACCATGTCTTTCACCCACTTATCATTACTTGGTCTGTTACAAGCAGGGGATGCTAGTCAGCTTGGCCCTTTGTTAAGGAAGCAGATGGAGAACCAGAAATGAAACTAGGCTATAAGCTGTGTGGATGGGGTTGGCTCTCCCAAATGATTTAGCTAAGGTTTAAGAAACTTCAACCCAAATACTATTCTGAGTGTATACTCAGGAAAATATTCTTTACACTGTCGTCAGAAAACCCAGAAGTGTTCTTGACACGACATGTTTGTGTTTGTTCGGTTGGAGCACACTCAGCTCCTAAAGTCTCTGATGCTATACTGTGCATTTAGACATCCACATCTCATCATTTGACATTGTTTTGATTAACTAACACAGGACATCATCTGGCAAATTTATTACAGGTGTGTTTATGTGATTTCATAAGAAAGAGCGATCACCTACAAGCACTAATGTATGAACATTCTCATTTATTGCTCTGCTGTGTTTTAAGTGTCAAACAGCCTGTGTAAACTTAGTAACACGCCAAAATTAGATTGAGATCTCTGGGACAAAACTCAGCACTGTGCATGGTAATTCTGGGCACATTTGCATACTGATGATAGCGATTTGCTCAAAGTACTGTTTGCCAAAGTATACCCTGCCAGAGCTGCTAGTGTGGCTGCAGAATCGTACCCTCATTACCCCGTTTATTTAAGATATGTGGTTTGATTTTATTTTGAAAGAAAAAAATAAAATTCACCCTTACATAGAAATCTGGTCCAGAAAGCAGATATAATGCATTTCATGCATTTGTAGACACTTTGGCTCCTCCTTGCACAAAAGCACACAGCTGCGGTTGATAACGCTGACCAACTTGTTCAGTTCACTGAGCTGAGCTTTCATTACGAGGATTGTTTCCACCTGCGATTTTCTGGCTGTCACGAGTTACAATGTCTGCCATGAAAAAGGTCTGGAAGAAATGGTAAGCAGAGTGCTATCTATCTTTGACTATAATCAACGTGAGGTTTTTCCTTTTTTTCCTCTTGGCTTGTTAAGGGGAATGATAAAGACCAATTTAACCATGATACACAGCGCCATGTCATTGAAACAGTGCAGCAAGATAAAGAAACGCTGCTTAAGTCAGGAGCATCTCAGCTGTCTGAGGGGAGGAAGACGTTTTTATCTTGTTCTCTCCTCTTTTTTTTTTTTGAAAGATAAATCCATCCTCCTCTTCTCTCATCTTCCTCCCTTGCTGTCTCCAGACCCCCTCCTCTTCCTCACCTGTGGGAATCTCTCCCGCAATGGGGACTGAAGTGGCAGATTGGCTGCTTTAACAAGTTTCAAACACAGATCTGAACCAGTATGCTACATCTACCTCGTGTAAACAGATAGATACTCCACTAATGTGTTGTGGCTCAGAGGGATGTTGCACACACACACGTACACACACTCAGACATATCCCCCGTCCTTCCTCTGATGACAGGTTAATGTACTGTATGAGCTAAGCAGATGGTTGGATAATTGGTCAATGCTACCTTTTAACTGACGACAGTAATGAATGCAAACTTCACCCTTTCACCGTGTCTCGTTGATAAAATACTGACCTGAATGTCAGAGCCAGCATCTGTCTGCTTCAGTCTTACTTTTTTAACGTTCTCTCTTCCTCCTCTGCTGCTTCTTCTCCATTTGTCACCTGTCAGTTTCTATCAGCGTGTGGAGTTTTTTTTTTCTGTCAGCCGCTCTCTTGTCTCCATCAGACTCTTATCTGTTCTTGTCTTTCGCTCACCTCCTTTATTCTCTCTCTGTCTAACTGCCTTGTTGGGATCCATCATTGATGCACTCAGGCTCTAAAGTCTGTTCTTTCTCTTCTCTCTGCTTTTCCAGGAAAGCAAGAGATTCACTGCCGACCTTCCGTCAGTTCTTCAGCTCAGCGTTCAGCCTGACCCACGTCAGCCTGGCCTCAATGAAAGTCCCTCCTGATTCACTGAGGTGAGTCACTGTCCCAGGGGAGGATTTAGAGGCACCTCTGACACTCTGAACTCCCATGAGCTTGTCCAAGATGCAAATAACTTACGAGAGAAGAGGCAGCACTTCATTCCACAGGAAACTCATTCAGTTTGACCCTGTGACATTTTTATTTATGTGTCCATGATGATCAGATTATAACTGGCTGCAGAATGAAGAAAAATGAACTCTTACTATATTTTAACACAGTGCTGTATAAATTGTGTGATGACACCAGCTATCTCAGAATATGCTTATTGAAAAAGTTCACTACTTCAACTTCACATCTATAAGAGTTGGGGGCAGCATAAGTTTGTTGGCTCAAACCTTTTTTCTGGTTTCCAAATGATTTCAGGCGTACATTTGAATGAAAATAGTCTGAAGACAACAAATCAATTTTTTGAACTAAAAAGTTACTTTCCTATGAAAAATATGTGCATATTTTAAGTTTGATGCCAGCAACTTTTTTCAACACAATTGAGACACAGGAAACAAAACACTGACTAAATTGAGCAATGCTTAAATAAAGTTCAAAAGAACAAAATCAAATAAAACACCTAGATATCAATATCAATAAAACTAATTGTGTTAATTTATATCAGCACAAAAGATTTGAAGATAATTTAATTAAGCAATTTCAGAATAAGGCCTAAAATAAAAACTGGTGATTACAATTTTCAGGGCCTGCAGGTGTCACTGCTTTAGAAGAGAGCATGAACAGGCATGACTCTGTACTGGAAGTCACTGCATCGGCTAAAAATTATTTCCATGATCCACTGTGTGTAAACCCACCTCATTACTGCATTTACAAATGCAGGTTAAAACTGACCCTTTCTTCAGGTGCATCCTCCACCCCCAAGAGAAAATACATCCAGTTTATTATCAACACACTTAGCAAAAGCTAGCATCCCTGGTGGTGCAAAGGGGCACCAGTGTCCCTGAACAGTTGAGTGGTTAAAGTGCTTTATCAGCATTTGTGGGCCACCTTTCACTTCTAAAACTCTAGAAACAGGACACCAGGGTGTTTTCAAAAGAGGCGATGCAGCACGTCCTTGACATAAGCATTTTTTTTTTCATTAAACAATCAATTTCAATAAACATCCCAGCTTAAAAAAATGTTTTCCCCACTTTTTTCTAATTACATGTAGGCTTAAAATGACAAATAAATCATGGGAAAATCTGTTTTTTTATTAGCACTTTAGTGTCTCAACTCTTAAGGGCTGAACAAAAAAAAGTGAATAAAAAGTAAAGAAATCAATAACACCAACATAAAAGTTACAATGCTTTGAGGGTTTTTTTAATGCTTGTTTAAAGCAGTTGAATTTTGAAAGGGTTGAAGGGAAACTGTCTTGATTTCAAACTCATTACTTTGATTGCTGACCACAGCTGTCACCGGGGGGTTAATCTCAGGAAGCAACTGCAAGCCTGCAGGCCGAAAAAGCCATTGTTTACTTTTTCCAATCCTTTTTCCAAGAGGAAAGTAAACAAAAGGCTCATCAAATACTTAAGACAGACCTCTTTGTCTGAAAGGGCCAAAAAATGGACACTAAATTAGAGTTCCTCCAAGCTGTTTAAGTAAGGATAATCTAAAGTGACCTTTTCCCAGCTTACATTGACAGAAATCTGAATTCCAAGAAGCCGGCTAGTCTTTAGTAGAAGAAAAAAAAAATCCAGGAAACAGTCAGAATTGAAGAATTCACTTCATTTAATACAATTTCACCCTGGATCTCAGGGCCTGCAGGTAAATGATGTAGAGTTAGTTTGCAGAGTGTGGCTAACTTTAGCTGAGCTAGTACTGTAAACCTTCTGATGCTCCTGAATATTAATCTTCACATATTTTCAACTTTACTTGGATAAAGCAAAGCATTCATGCAACTTAAACTCTGTTTCCAAGATTAAAATACTTAAAGGACCCTATAAGATGCTACCTGACAGCAGTGCTTGTCTAGTGCCGAGTATGGCATTATGAGAGGAATTACTTAGCTAGTGGTGGGTTGCTGTATGACAGCTCATACAAAACTTATGACCAGCATATCAGGACTGCAATGCTAGAAGTGAGTACATTACAATTAAAATAAACTAAAACAACACATTGTCTGTTAAGCAAACCAATAATTTTGATGCCAACTAGAAAGAGTGAGTAAATTTCTTAAGAGTTCACAATCACAGATGCTGTCAGGTGGAGTCATCAGGTTTAGAGCCAAGTTTGTAATTATGATAATAGATTCTAAATAAGACAGTTTACATGTCCTTACATTTCTGTAAATGTTTTAGTGAAGTGGTACACATGAATTTTTAACGGAGTTTAAAAAAAATAACAAGCAAATCTAGGTCATTATGGGATGGCTTCAGGATAACACTGTTTCTTTACTTTGTTGAAATAAGATAGTGCTCCTAGTCAACCCTTATCGGGTTGCTGTAGAGTCTCAAGTATTTAGGTTTAAAGAGTTTAAATTCAGAGAGGTGCTCTTAAAGTCTACTTGAAAGTATTCTTAGCTGCTTTTGAAACTGATATTAAAAGTTGTGCCCATTTAGAGCTACAAAACCAGCCAGGACTATCAGCACAAACAGTTACTTTATTCTTCTGATTATTTGTAGTGTCTGAAAACAAACAAAGCCAAAACAAAGTTATGTAACCTATACCCTCAAAGATTCTCAAGCAGTTGACTCTTGAAAGACAGAAAGATGGATTATTCAGTGAAGAAGCTTTGTCCAAAGAGGTCAACAAATCTGCGTAAACCAAAAAAGTTCCTTTCTAAAGATTTGATATCAGTTGAAATCAGTGTTAGAGGACAGTGATTCAATTCTAACCCCTCTCTCATTTGTAAGCCAAATCTCCTGTTAGTGTTTATGTTCACTGCTGTGTTTGTCATATCGTTCTGTTGTGGTTACAGTGTGCCTTGAACATTTCCCTGAATGACTTCCTCTCTGAGGCTGATCAGTTCTGACGAGTGAATCACCATCTGTGACAGCCAACTGGCAAACAATCACCCCCCCTTCATTCACACAACCTCTGGACAGGATGCATGCACTGAGCTGGCAAAACAAACAGCACCATAAGCCAAGAGATGGCACTAATATACACATCAGAGACTCCCTGTAATATTACACTGATGTTATGTGAGAAATGCCCCATCAAGCCATTATTTAGCAGGCAGAAACATTAGCTGTGAGACTGCATGAAGTGTGAAATGAGTCCTGAGAATGTGATACAGATCTTATGGGTGAAATGATTCAACAGGCACATCCACTGCCCCCAATAAATCAGACATTGATTTGTTTCAATGTGTCTGTGAGCATATCTGAGAGGGATTTCATGCACAGTGGGAGTTAATCAAATTCATGAAGTAATCGGGTTAAAGCAGGAAATATAAGCCAATATGAAAGTGTTGCTCATCAGCCTTCCTCCCAAGCAGCTTCTGAAAATGTTGGGGCTGAATGTGGAAAGAAACTGAACAAATCGGAAGTAATGTTTCACTATAAAGACAGTTCAGAGATAAAACAGGCTCATGATGATTCATTCTGCACTTTATTTCTAACTCTGCACCTGGTGAGTGTTACCAGCAGATTTTATTTTATTTTTTTCGCTTTCCTGTGTCAACAAGCGATTGTGCTGCTGAAAGTGTTTAGTCACACTTGACACCTTGGAGCGGTGAACAATTCATTCCCCACTCGAGCTAAAAATGTGTGCACTCATGATGCCGTGAGGTGCTGTAGTTTGAAACACTGTTTAGACTTTACAATTCCACTCTCAGTCTTCTGTTAAACAGATGAGGCAGGCTTTAAGCATTCATATGCATTGCTCCAGTGTTAATGAAAAGCAAATGCACAGTGGCCTTGAAATGAGAGTGTAGGACTGTAGCACCACTACAGACAGCTAATGAATGTTTTTAGACTAGGTTTAAAGTGCCAGGCTGAATTTCTAAAATAGCTAACACCATATGGAGTGCAGTTTGTATCCAAATCATTGCTTAGTCTAAGTGATCACACCTCACTTTATATTTCAAACATTCTCCCTGATTGTGGGAATTTGCTTTTTTTTCACCAGGCTGGCCTTCAATCAGGGGGCACACAGTGAAGCCCCTGTATTAGCCAGAATCTGCTGTGCTGAAGCATCTTTGTGCAGGATTGTATCCTCCCCAGCTTCAGGAGATCTGATACTACAACACTTAAGAGAAAAGCGAAGTAGAAAAGCTTGTTTCCCCATGGAGATACTATTTCTGCCTCTCTGTTAGGTGTGTAGCCTGCTGTTGGATTCTCAAAGCCAAAAAACTCAATCACTCACAGAGTAAACAAAGCAAACTGCCAACAATGGAGGAGATGACTCCTGCATGATGGATCACAGCCAAAACAGGAGGAGAGGACTCCCCACTTAGCACTTCTCCTCATTACCTCCTCATGGTGCATAACTCTTAAATGTGTATTCATTGCACAAGAACGACCTCCAGCAGTGCCTTGATGTGCAAATGCAGCTTTCTTTCTGCATCCGGCTGAGCTTTAGAGTGCATGAGCGTGCATGAGCAACAATAGGATGCTTCTCCTGAATAACCTGAGAGGTTTTTGAGGTGATTTCTGGTTGGGACTTAATTGGCTAAGGACCTTCTTTTTAAAAGCTACTTTTCTCTCTATCCTTTAAGAAGGCTCTAAAACTTGGAGGTGTGGAGGGGTATGTGGGGCAGGATGTGGCGATGGGGAGGGGTGGGATGATCTCTTCAGGTTGTTAGAGGAAGCTATTGGATTTATTTGGGACTAATCTTTCTTTTTTCTCCTGCCTTTATTCACTAATTGCCTTTTATGCACCATTTCTTCTTATCTACACATCAATGTGTCCACTCCTTTCCTCCTTTATCTGTTTTCAATGAATCTTTTCCTCCCCTATCTTAATCTCTCCCTCTTTCTCTTTTTTTCTCATCTCTCTTCTCATCCCTCCCTGCCTGTGTTTTCCCTCAGGGCTCTGTTCCTGGGTCTGTCCAATAACCCTCATATCACTGATTTACACCTGGACATCAGCAGCTGTGAGGTACGCTCTATCGGTCTGCTCTGCTGTAGGTAGAATCATTTATCTTCCTCTTGGTTCAACACTCATGACTCTCCCATCACGTCCCGCTCTGTCTCCCTCCTACAGTTGAGATCAGCAGGCGCCGGCGTGATTCAGGAGCTGTTTCCTCGAGTTTCATGTGTGGGGACTTTAGACGTCTCTGATAATGGTAAGAGACATGACACACACAAGTGACTCAGATTCGTCTGAATCATCAACCTCAATTGGTGGTTTTCAAATCATCAAGTTCTTTTATTCAAAGAAGTGCGGAGACAAGATGTAAACATTTAAACTCAAAACAATATTTTACATTAAGTGAATGTATGCTTTATTCACTAGCAGCACATGTCTAATATTTTATGCTAGGGAAATGTTTGCCACTCAGTTTCATCACCTCTGAACAAAACTGTGTTGAAGTTTGAGAACGTGGGAGTTTTGAAAGTTATTAGTTGTTCACCCGTGCCAGCAATTTGAGCTGCAATTTAGGGTCAACTTTGTCTAATGTTTGTGTCACGATGCACCACTTTTCAGTGTGCAACAAGTCAGGGCTGTAGGCAAGCCAGTTTAGAACCCTGATTCTTCTACTACAGAGCCATGCTGTTATATCTCGACAATGTTGTGGTATCTTCTTGCTGCTTTATGCAAGTCTCCCTTAAAAAAGGCATTGCCTGGATGACTGCATTGGTTATTTGAAAAGCTGGGTGGTCCCTCTCCTTTTAGATTGGGGAGGGTTTTGCCTTTTTTTTTTTAAAGGGGTGTTGAACTTTGGATTGTCAGGTCACAGAAAAATTCTAAGCTTTATCTCAGTCCATCTTTCATGGATATTTCAGGGTGTTTTTCAGAGGGGATTTATAAACTACATCACTATTACCATAGCTGGTGTGTTGAGAAAATAGCGCCAAAGTTAGGCTACAGTTTACTACAGATGGGGCTAGGTCTGCTCATAGACTGTATAAAACATGGACGTAGCCTCGCCGATGTCACCCGTCTGTTTCTGAAACGGAAAATGAAGCACATCAGCTATAGCGGCCATATTGGTAGTGGCAAGGGCTTCACCTACAGCCATAGGGCGCCTGTCGGTCACATGACCATCAGCTGTGCCTCTCATTGGGGAAACTTGCGATCTTAATATCCTCGGAACGGCCGAGTTAGAAAAAAAATCACCCCCTGTATTGTGGGTGCCGGTAGTAAAATTAGCGACTAAGATAGGAGACGTTTTTTGAACCAGGCAGTAAACAGGTTAATTTGTGCTTTGGCTTTTTTTGGCTTGGTGTGAATGTGACTTCTGGTACTTCCGGAGCCAGCCACAGGCAAACACTCGAGAAACAGCAGATTGTTGCACTTCCGCATTGTCTCATATTCCCAGACCGGAGGTTGCTGCTTGGGTCTGCCACATGCTAAGTTAATCTTAAGAAATTCTGACTAAAACACTTATCTCATGATTAGTGTTTGCTCTACTAATATCTTTGCGTACTTGACTCAACCATCAGAAAGCCTGTTTAATTTTACACTTTTTTTAACTAGTGCTCTTAGCTTGCAGCTCACTGATAAAATACCTGGATCCATGGTTAATGTGTCGCTGATACATTGTGAATTCTGGTGTTTTGGAACATCAGTTTTAGTCTATGTTAAGAACTGAATTCCTGATATTGACTGTTACACAATGTCATATTCAAAATGATGGGACATTTTTCACGAACCACATTAGCTGGCTTGGCACTGTTTTAGATTATATTGATAGGAGATTTTGTGAATCAGGGTTGTCTCCGTCCTAAAAATAAATAATGAAAAAAAATACTAAAAAGAACCAAGTGAAAACTACACAGAGCCAAAATCCATTCTTGGACCTCTCAGCACTTTAAATATTATTTTTTAGTTTTTCAAGCACCAAAAAATACATATTCCATTTTAGCTCTCATTCCAACTTGCCTTAAGTGTGTCATCTTACTTGAACTAAAAAAAATAAAAATTAAAAACCAATTTTATTAAAGTATTCAGAGTCCAAATGTTTCAGCAGCACAACCATTTATTCCTTTCCTTACAGAATTTTGTTATCTCTAAGTGATTCTGTGTGTAATTTGGGATCTGTAAACAGGTGGACCTGGGGTGTAAGAAGGGTTCTGGTTTACATTGTTCTGTGTCCAATTGACCTTCTATGGTTAAGTGTCTATTGGCTTTACATATAAATTTAGTCTTTGTTTAGAGCGATGTGAGTGGAGCACATTGGCAGTGCTGTGTCCCAGAACCTGATACTTAATGACAGTTTAGCTTCAATTCATCTCAATGAACTGACACCTTCAGGCAGATGCAGCTAATAATCCATTCTTAGAAGTAATTTGTCTACACCAACTCCATCCTTACCTCTCAAGTTGCTAATTAGACTGTAAACAATGGCAGTCCTTAGAAAAAGATGTCTTGATCAGAAGTGTAATAGCTCGTAACTCGATGCATGTAAAGCTCTGAAAAACCTAAAAGGCTGAAATAAAGTTATCAGACTGAAGCCGGGCTCATGGTTGTTTCTGCTTTGACCTGAGACTTGACATTCATCAGAATGCTTTTGAGGTTTTATTATGGCAGAGATGGCAGGAGCTCACTGGAAGACTCAATCAAGATGTGTTAAAGAAATTATTGGATCTAATATTTTGAAACTTAACCCAGGAAGCTGATGTGAAACTAAAACTCAGCAGATGGCTTCTGCTACAAAGTATCCTTTCTAATCAGTATAAAAACCCAAATATTTTTGACATAGGATTCTCTTTATCCATCATTTTTAAGAGACAGGGTTGTCAAAACTCCAATAACAATGGAACAACTTTCCAGAGGGAAGGTTTATTTTTTATATATTTTCTATTTATTTATTTATTGTTGTACCGGTTGTGGTCAAACTTATTTAGAAGCAATTTAAAAGCCATCAATCACAACATCTAAAAAAATGGAAAAGTTATTGGTTGTGTTGGAAAAGTGAGTCAGACAAACAAAACATGGAGAATACCTGTCCACATGACACAGTTCTGAAAGATGATCTGAAGATGCTTGGAGCTGTTACCTGTCAAAGCTTCGACTTAAGCTCTGGCTTTCTGCACTTCCCCTGTGCCAATCTGCATCTGACTCAGTTTTGCAAATCCATTACACACGTTAGCTTTCTTAGCTTGTCTTAGCTGTCAGATAAATGCTACTTGGTTCTTCTTCTATTGTATCAATCCTTCTTTTATCCGTCATTAGTCAAGCTTATCACTGACCTTTTAAAATAAACTCTGAGCATTCAGCTTCTTTAACGTTTAAAGAGAGTCTGCACGTGAGACAGTGTGCACTTGGAAAAGGGTGTTTGAAAGTTATACAACATGAGTTCCCAAGGTATGTTTAAGCTCTAACTGACTACTAGCTTTAGAACCAGTGATATGTTTTGTCATCACAACTACACAAACTCATCCAGTGACACTTTCCTGTCCAAGTGAAGCAATGAATGATTAAAAAATCAGCTCAAAGAAACTCAAAGAGAAAATAAAAGTTCAGAGAAAATCCTTCTTCAATCTGCTCTTCAAGGAATCTAGTATCAATAAATATTCTGCCAAGAGAGCCGATGCCCTCTGACAAACATAATTCAACATTAGAGCATTAATCAACAATATAAATCAAACAATGCAAACTTTGGTGCATAAGCAGAGGAATAATGAGAAGTATCAGAGCTCACAGCTGTATGAAAATGATTCAGCAGTCAGGGCCAAGCGGCTGATGAATGAGCCAGAGAGTGTGTAAGATGAATGAGGCAGCTGATGTGTGATCACCTAATGAAGCTGTGACTTCAAACAACAACAATGACACAGTCATTTATAAGCAAACAAGTGATTTGTCTTTTATACTCAGAGCTTAGATTCCAACAGTAAAATGTGAGTAAAGACCAAAACTCAGTGCATCAGACAATCAGGGAGTCCAGGCCTGCCAAACAGTTCAGTCTTATGAATCGTAAATGTCAGGGCAAATTCAATTGAACTCAATTTAACAGGTCGTTCTTTGTTAAAGAACTTAACTGCCTCACCATTGTCTATAGCAAATACAGTCGATAGCTTCAAGTTAATTTTTGTTTAATCAGAAGCACAACGCAATCAGACACGATAAAACCCCTGCACATCAGGGAAAATTTACCCAGATATAATGACAACAGTAACAAAACTATTAAAAATTCCACTGGATCTGTAACAGTTTCTGAGTAGCAAAGGTGATGATGTTAAACTGTTGAGTCGATAAAACATCCATATCCAGATGGATGTTTAACATAAGCCCGAACCTGTGCAGTGTTTCTGCCTGTTGAAAGGAAGTTACATTCTGCTCATGACGATAAAAGATGGGATTAAACCCCCATCACCAAAAGACTGTGAGGCTTTTATTACTGCTAAACCAGAGGAAATGGACAAAAAAAGACAGTCACAATACACATGAAAAGAAATGCTCCTCAAATTCCGCAGCAGAGCCAATAGAATAGAATAGAACTTTATTTTCATTATAACAAGTACAACAAAATTGAAGTCACAGCAGCAATCAAGAAAACAAAAGTAAGAAAGTGTATAGAAAGTGTAAAAAGGTGCATAAGAAAGTAGATGATGACAGCTTGTCCATCATTCTGTTGTTCAGCCAGCTTCCACCTCCACAGGGTCCAGGACTGAGCTTCTCCAGTCATGCTCCATCTCTGTCTCCTGGATCCTGCCTGCTCAGAGCCGGTGAAGCTCTTCCAATGTGGCCTTGGTGTCTGATGTTAGGTCCATGTCGTCACTTCTTAGCTCACACCTGAGAACGAGCACCTCCTTCTCCTCACCTTGTGGGAAGACATCAGGCCTTACACCAGTTAGCATTGACATGCTACAGGCTGCTAACAGCTGAGTTCACATGTAAACAATGCAGCCATGGTTACATGTAGGATCTCCAGACAAACACAGAAGAAAAAGTAGTAAAAATATCGCTGAAGCCACGAAAAGTTTGGTGTCCATGGCCAACAAATGAGCCATACAAAGTAATGAACCACTCCAAATACAAAGATTACGAAAAAGAGACGAAAAAATTTAAAGAAACGGACAAAGAAGAGAGAGCTGCTGCAAAAGGCAGACATAGCCAACCGGGTGGCGCCTAGCAATAGCATTGCAATGACCCTAGCAATAGCATTGCAATGCTCCAGTAGTATTTGCAAACCTTTAAATCAGCCATAGCATGGTCACTTTGAACAAAGTTTACCCTTTTGTATAAAAACACAAGTTATAATAACACCTGATTCACTTTCACCGACGCTAACAGCTACATGCAGTTAGCATGAAACATTTACCTTTTGCTGAGATCTTGTATAAAAGATCAAAACATTTTAAGGACTCAAGGAGCTTTATTGTCATGCTAGCACGCATTAACTCATAGATAGCACAAAGTTTCACCCCTGAGATTATGGTTGTTAACCTAATCAATAATTAAGCTAAGAAATATGTAAAAGAAAAAATAATAATAATTTGAATCTGTCATCTGTCAAAACGTAATAGTACTTATTAATTTCCATTAGTTGGTTATCTCAGGTTGGTGAACTTTGAAATTTGCCAGACATCTGTTATGAATCAATTTCACAATGATACGTACTTCCCCTGTCCATTTAAGAATTTAATGCAGCCCTGCGCAGCACAAAGTGGATATGTTGTATCTCACCTCAAAGAACAAACCTATAGAGAGTGACAGTCTCTGTCGTCGTTTAACCTCCTGAGACCCGGTAGAAAAGAAGTGTCACAATTTCTGATTTTTCTGCATAAACATTTTTTTTTTAATCAAATGTCTTTTGTAGGGGACAGCAGGACTTCTTTATACTGATATACTATCTTTTCTACAAGTATAAAAGGGGAACCAGCAGTTTCTTTTGTTTATTTTATTTTTTTTCAATATTTTTGCGATCTGGAAAACAACATTAAAGAACTTAAAACTTTACTTGAATTGAGCCACATGTGTATTGATGTGTTCTTGAAGATGATTTTGTGAGGGTGTCAATCGCCTGTCACCTGAAGTACCTTGCATTTCACATGAAAAAAACTATCTTGCAAGTCCCCATGTCCACTGTGGAGGACATTGGGAAAAATTGTTGTTTTAAGTTAGTAAAAAACAAAATCTGACATCAAAACTTCTCAAAATACAGCCTCAACACTTGTGTTTTAAGAAACATCCAATATTTACCTTTAAAATCAGAGCATTTATATGTATCTGATAACTTTCTTTTCTTACAGTCATAAAACACAGTGGCTGTTTTCACAGTCATTTGGGAAAGACGGGTCTTTTGTTTCACTGGATAACCTCTAACAAATCAGCTATCACCGGAATACCAAGGATGTTCTCTACAGAGAGCAACAGTTTTGATCCTTGCAGACTATTTTTCTTTTAAAGAAAGCTCTGAAAGTGAAGTCTTCTCTGGAGGACAAAAATGCATTGTTGGGTCTCAAGAGGTTAATGCACCTGTATGTCATCAGCAATTTTCATTCTGGAAATCAGACAGACGGTAAGGACTGGGATGAACAGTCCTCTGTGCTGTTGGTGGCTGCAATCCAGTCTAAGTGAATCCCCACCCTGATCCTATTTTATGAAGTGGGATGAAATCTTATGTTTCTTTGTTGTTGAGGCTTTAAAAATAACATAAAAGAACTCTGGACCAGCTGATTTTGTAGAGGGAGAAGTATGTTTTTAATTGGCACTTTATACACACAGAATAAGATTAACGAGAGTTACAGCCTTGGCTTGAGGTGGGTGGCTGTGTTAACATCTTAAATCTAATATTTGACTGGCATTTCTAGCCTACATTAAAATAATTTTGGAACATCAGTTTAAGTGGCTGGTAATTCTACTGCAAACTGGCGAGTGTGAAGAGAGTAAAAAGGTCAGTCAGGAGGATTCATTAGGTTTACACCTAAGTTTGTGCACATGGTAATAGGTTATTGATTAAATGCAGATGACCAAGGCTCTGAAAGAGAACAAGAACATGTTTTTTTTAGTGAAGTGGAATACATCAACATCTAATAGAGTACAAATATCAACATGCAAATCCAGGCCAGCTCTGCTATTGTGGAGTGGTATGAGGATGTTTCTGATTTTCTATTTTCAGAGTTAAATATGCACATATTTAACAAAACAAATCATTAAAAACCAACCAAAGAAGTGCTATGTTACATGTTCTTTAAAAAAAAACATTAGTCCTGTCCAGGCCAATCTGAAAACATCCATGTCCATGTGTTCTGTTTACACTTGGGGTTGGGATGGCTGAATGCGTCACAACACACTCTCCAGGCAGTCTTGTTACTTCTCTGTTCAGATCTCATCTCAGCAAAAGGTGTCATCAGCCTCAACTCCTTTGATCCTCATGAGTCATGTAATGAAACTCTGTCCTTTAACCACTTGCTGAATCTTTGCTGTACTCTTTTAAAACCACAGATGGCTGAGAATGAAGTCAGATTTTCATTCATGCTTTGGAAAGGAAAAAAAGATATGTTGAATGCCTTATCACTAAAGTTTGTCCTCTAACCTGATAAAAGTTTTTTCAGTTGTGCTTCACCAATTACAAGCAATTGACCACAGCGGTATATTTCAAACAGCCATTCATCTCTTCAGTAGGATTCAAAAGCTCCCCTCCAACACAAGCCTTTGCTGCAGCTCCTGCTGCTGATATATCACGTCACAGTTTCCTGCCATTGCCACAAGAATAATCTCTCATTCAGCCAATGGAGGCTCATTCAGCCTCAGGTATTTTTGCTCTCTGAATGAGGCTTTTTAGTCCTTGTGACTGAAATATCGTACCATGGTTACTACCTCCTCTGAGCAGTATTCTCTGTCCTTGAGCCTTTCAGAGTGTGCGTGGGTTTGAGTGTGGGGAGTTAATTGGGAGTATTTTGGAATTTCAGTGGGCAGTGGGATTTAGATCTGGTACAGACCATGAGACAAAAACTGAGCTTTGAATTATGGAAATTTAAAACTGCACCTGGCAAAGTGAAAAATGAGTCAACAGAGTGACAGACAAGAAATCTAATGTTGTAAAAACTCTGCCAATTCTACTCCACTCCAACTTCTCATTTGTTTATTGTGTTAGAGATTAACAGTCAAAGTTTTTTGCCAGTAATCATAATCAGGAGTAATTTTGAAAGATTGGAGAAAATTTTGTATCTAAGCAGGTTTTTGCTGAAGCTCCAGAGTGTAGTGTTGCTTATGTTGCACTGGTGCGCTGTTGATGTTGTGTTACTTTGTGTGCAGGTTTGGATGCAGATATGCTGGCTGTCATCCCGGCGTTCTCCCGACACCCCTCCCTCAAACACCTGATGCTGGGGAAGAACTTCAACATCAAGGGCAGGTAGGCGCCACGTGGGGGGAAGCAGCTGCACAGATGGTGTTGTAGATGATTCTGATGATGAATGTCTCCCTCTCCTCTCCCTCTGCCTCCTCAGGGTGCTCGATGATATTCTGCAGAAACTGGTTCATTTGGTGCAAGAGGAAGAGTGTGTGAGTTGGATTATGTAACATATTGTGCACACACACGCACAAATCCTCCGTGGCATTCCGCACAGATGCACGCCTACACATGCCTCACAGATTTCGTTCCCACACACACACACACACACACACACACACACACACACACACACACACACACACACACACACACACACTAACACACTCTCACATCCTGTGCACACACCAGCACTTGTCACCATTTAAATTCACCATTTAAATTCTCCTGTCCTCATTCATGTGTATTTAAGCTCTCTCTGCCACCTGCCACGCTCACAAGGTGCAAACGTGCACACCAGTCATGTCGTCTGTGGTCTCAGACGAGTGGTTCATTTGCTGGGTTTATTCGTGAAGCTCCGGGGGCTCTCTCTGCTCTCTGCTCTGCAAATCCAGCATGACAAGTAGCTTACTCAATTATTTACCACCGTTGATGATGATAGCTCACAACTACGTTTTTGCACTAAAATACGGTCGGATGCATGTGGGCAAGTGCATTAACAGAGGGACAGAGAGGTAAGAATGTGTGAAATCGAAGCGAGTTCACCAGGTTTTTCAGAGAATGGCCTCACTCAGGAATGGTGTAAACACAAGAATCCGAATCATATGTGGTCGTCCCCTGCACAGATTTGGTTCAGTGCCCAGTGTTAACACTTCAGTACATGACAGAAGGCTGAGGGAGGCATCAAGAGTGAGAAAAAGAAAACTCAAGGCAGCATATTCAAAATACTTGGACAAACAATCTGTATCTTATGCCAGTTGCTCCAAAACAAAACAGAAGGTAGGAATGGGTTAGCTTAGCATAGTATACACACTGAGTACAGATGCAAACATGTTGTGTCTTCTGTTAAAAGAAAAGACAGTCCTCCAACCTCTTCCTTTAAACCTTCAGAGTCAACTTGTATCAACTGTAATAACTTTAGCCAGTCTTAACATTGTCCTCAAGATCTACTGCACATGAAAGACAAAAAGAATTTCACTGAACACCAGAAACATTAACCCTGAAATAATTTCTTCAAAGAGAATTATTTCATCAAACATGCTTTAAAAAAGATGCCAAAAATATTTTCCATTGGGAGAACTGGTTTTGAGTTTCTTCAGATGTTTCACTGATTGCCAGAACATTTCCGCCCAAGCATTTGATGAACACAGAATATTTGTGTGTTCTGAGAAATTCACAAATTATTTCTTCATTCTTTGAATTCACTTTGTCTCATAAAATATTACTACATGAGAAATATTTTTTTTTCTTTTCATTTGCTCCATTAAATGCTTTTAGTGACCTGTGAAATTTTTTGTGATCATGAAATGTTTGTCCAGTTGAGCATGTGTAGAACGTGGAACAACCATCTTTTTGCTAACTCGCACCTTATTTTTTTTTTTTACTTTTCTTTTCAATTAATGACAAATTATTTTTTTAACTAGCATAATTTGTTACAAGAAACTGCAGTTGCACACAAAACCTTTTGCAAATAAGGTCTGTCAGAAAAATTCACAAACTTGTGCTGTTACAATAAACACCAAAGAAAATAATTACAGTAGCTTGGCACAACTCATATTTGCAAGTGTTTTCTAAAATGTTAACTTTTAATGACTTCAAGTTCAAAATTATTCCACCCCTCCATGAAACATCTTTATTATGTAGTAGAGCCCCATTTTTGCAGTTAAGACCTGCTGCCAACCCTGATGCATGGATACACACCAGCTTCTGGCAGTGTTTGTAGTTGACTAATGTTCTTGGGTTTGCATGCTGCAACAGCTTTCTTCAAAGTCCAGCAGAGATCTTCTGTGCGGTCAAGTCAGTCAAGTGACTGAAATGGCCCCTTTAGAGTAGTCCAGGACTTATTCTGGGAACAAACCTTGGTGGCCTCTGAGGTATGCTTTGGGTCGTTATCCTGTTGGAGGGTGCGATGATTTCCAAGCTTTCGTTTCCTCACATTTTCTCCTTGGATTTCCTGATACTTGACTGAGCACATCTTGCTCGCTCTTGTAGCATGTTTCCAGCACCAGAAGAAGCAAAGCTGCAAAGCATTAATGAGGCACCGCCATGCTTCACTGTAGGCAGTGTTTTTTTCAACATGTGATATATCCATCCTACTCTAGACATATCTCTGATCTAGAGGTCCAGAAGCTACTGTTTTGATTTATTGTTCCACAGAACAGAATCCCAAACTTTGGCATATTGAAATGTTATTTGGCTATACTAGAGATGACTTTCTTATCCTTATTGGTAGTTACAGGGTGCGCCTTAGATTTGGACCATGGGGACTTTCAGGGTCAGCATCCAGCTCTGTGCAGGTCCTTTGCAGGAACTCTGGTTTTTGAACACCCGCCTCTTCAGGAATATGGCGGCAGCAGTTGATAGCTTCTTCTTTCTGCCACACTCAGGTAGTTAAGCCACATTTCTCCTAACTTTAACTTGCAATCTATACTTTCAACTGTATCTCTGGGAACATCCAGTGCCTTTGATATAGTTTTGTATCTACATACTTGTTTGTGCAGGGCAATAATCTCTCCTTTTAACTTTTTTTCTGCGTCATCAGGTGTGCTCAAGACAATACCTTATGTGCAAATGTGTTCTCTTATGAATGATTTTGTTCATGGGGATGAATATTTTTCATCCAAAGTGATGTTTTGTGTTAAAATTTGAGCACCCACTTGCAAATACAAGCTGTGTTGAGCTATTTGCTGATTTATTGCAAACTGCAGAAAGTTTTTTGAAATTATCTAATAAACCTTATTTCCAATGTTGGCTCAACAATTATTTGAGTGCAATTCTGTAACACTCAGAATAATTTACAGAGGAACATGTTGGTTTTAATCTGAAATATTATTGTAGTTCAAAAATATTGCCAGACCTTTGTGTTAGAAAAATGTCAGTATGTTAACATAGAGCACCAGACCTTAAAACTAAGGAAGTTGTTTTTGTCGATTTGACTTTGCTTGAGTAGTTCTGTGTGACCTGGCCTCGAGGAAATCAGAGTGCAACATAATTGACCCTCTCTCTCCTCGTTCCCAAGAAAGACCAAACAAATGAGTAACCGCAGGCCACAGAATCTATTTTATTCAAAAGAAAAACACACAAATTAGAAAATCAAAATTCAGGGGGAGTACCGCCAAAAACATAAACATGTCTTTATTGATCGAAACTAATTAACCTCAAAAAAAAGCAAAGGAAATAAAACATTTGCCCCTGATTCCGACAGAAAAAAATCTTCAGAAGCTTTTCCAAAAGAATGGAAAACTCTCTCCTGCCTCTTGAAAAAGTTCAATCACGACACGATTGAGTTAGTCCTGAGATAGATGGCAGGATGAGTGTTCTTGCACACTTCAGCTGCTTTTCAAATCCTTTTTTTCCTCCTGTCTTCCCACGCATATTGTTTCCTTGCATCGTGGCTCCTCCTGATGAGGAACTGACGGATCAAATCAAACACTAAACACACTAAATCCTTCGTTCCACAGCCTCACTCTGTAGTATTTCCAGGTTAGTGGTGACTAGCTGTATAGCTGTCTTGTCAGGCAAGCCCACAGCCGCATAATCCCTCATCTGAAATAAATCTGAATCTTTTAGTTTCTTTGCAAACGGTTAACAGATAAGTTCCTTCAGATGCCTCCTCTGAAGTACAGGCTATCAGCTCTAACCAGTCCCCATCAGACCTGCAGCACAGCACAAAAAATAGAGACACAGAGACAACAGCACCAACCACAGGCAGGGAGGTAGAACAAAAGAATTCACAACACTATGGAGTTAAAGTGATGACTGAGTAATAAAAAATGTATGCAATTCTGTATAAAGCTTGATTGTGTTCATATACTCAAAATTTAACATGTACAGCTGTAAGAGGATTCTGTTCATGAATCAATGAAAAACATAAATGTGAAAGAAAAGGGAAAAAGGACACATTGAAAAACAGAACAAGCGAGTGGTTGTTATGCACCGTGTCCCTCCTAAGAGAGTCCAAATCAATAAATGATTCATCTGGAGCAGAGCATTGCTGAAAAGCCTTTTTAATTTTAATCCAGGGATTTTTTTTTATTTATCTTTAATATTAAAGCATTTTATCCTACGTGATTTGTAATAATGACTACAACATTAAACAGTTTCAGGGTATACTAACAAAACAAACAAGTTGATCTTTTTCTTAAAGGTCCCATATTATGCTCCTTTTCTGCAGTTTAATATGGATCATTGATGTCTTCGTGAAATGGTTGTAACATGTTTTGGTCCAAAAAGCCAATAAATCAAGAACAGCAGCATTGTTTCCAGGCTCTCATAGCCCCTCTGTTCAGAACGCTCTGATTTAGTGGGCGTGACCTTCCTATGTAAATGAGCCACCGCTGATACAGCCCCGCTCTTTCTGCGTCACTGAGAGCGGTGCCACGAGCTCCGAGTGCACAGTGTTAATAAAACAGCAAAGCTCATTTATTGTAACATTACAGGCTAAAACAACAGGCTAACAGCAGCTAAAGTTAGCATCCTGAAGCTAACACAGAGACAGGGGGGACACTGAGGAAAAGCTCTTACATCTGCTCCACAGCACACAGCATTTAACATACTCACATTTCCAGGGTCTGAGGTTTGTTGGTGGATGGTTGGTAATGCACCTGGATTCAGGACCAGTCTATTCGCTTAACAGCCAGAAACAGCCACACTCCTCTCTCCTGCAGCGGGTAGAGGAGTTGGCAGGGAGGAGATTCGGGGGTATCTGCTCTGGTGGACCAATCAGGTCAGATTTGCTCCTGATTGGTCAAAAAAGTGAATCGTTGACATCTGCAAATCACGGAAATTCCAAACAGCTCGTTTTAGGTCAGGGCTTTGAATTCACAAGCACTACCTAGTACAGGTTTTGTCATTTAATATCACATTTTGTGGACTGGGAGGAAAGCCAAAGACCCACAAATTTCACTAAAAGACTTAATAAAGTGATTTTTTAATATGGGACCGTTAGATACCCATTTTTATTTTCTCAGAGTACTGCTTCTGTTTCTAAAGGGTGAAAATAACTCTTTTATGAAGTTTTTTTTGTCCTTTTTTAACTTTTAACAACAGCTCTATGTCTTTTGTAGATCTCGGCTTTGTGATAATATCTAACTACCAAATCATTTCAAACCAGTGGACCTATAACTTTATCTTTAAGGCCCTTAAAATACTTTCAAGCAAACTAAAAAGCCAACAAACTATTTTTTTTACTAAGGATGTAGTTAAGAGTAGCAGTGCAACATGCAACTTCCAAATATTTTTAAGCCGGCCATCCTCTGTGAGTGATCTTTCTCCACCGTTTGTCCCCACTCCCCTCAGGCCCTGCAGTCCCTCTCCCTGGCTGATTCAAGACTCCGTCAGCGAGGCACCGTGCTGGTCAACGCTCTGGGCTCCAACACATGTTTACGGAAAGTTGACCTGAGCGGAAACCTCCTGGAGGACTCTGGGGCCAAGATGCTGAGCAAAGCCCTGCAGATAAATACAACACTTAGGTATGTATATGGGTTATTTAATCAGAGGCTCTTAATGGAGTAATGAAGAGCTTAGCCTGCAGCTAGAGTAAAAGCAAAAGATGACGGATAAGAAAAAAAAATAGGGTCAGGGAGAAAATTAATACGTTTGGTATGTTTGGAGGAGAGGGTATGTGCCACCTGCTGAGAGGCAGAGCAGTGAATTCAATACAGGCTTCAAAGTGAACCATGTAGGAGATAAGAAGGTAAGACAGGTGTTGGAGGGATAGCGAGGAGAATCAGAGGAGGGGGTGAGCAAGGAGGGAGCAGTGGCCTTCAGGCGTACAAGGTATTGCACCACTTTTGTGTACAAGAAGCGTTTGAGCGGGGATGTGGTGGAAAGGAGGAGATTAAAGCCCTGAGATAGAGCAGTGAGACAGAAACAGGAGGTGGGATGCAAATATTAGGAAGGGGAGAATGGGTATGGACTAGAGAGGGAAAGAGTAACGTGGTACGGGGGAGGGGGACCTCCCAAGGAGTGAGATTTGGGCTTAGCTGATTGAATTTCTGGGGCAGAGCGAGTCAGGGAGAGGAAGAAGAGGAGGAGGATGGATGAAAGGAAAGAGGGGCTGTAAATGACTGATATATTAAAAACAAGAGTTAGAGAGTGAGGAGTGTAGGTGGAGGAGCTGCACTGTGAAAAACAGAAACTCATTAGTGGCATGAAACTTGTTCATGCATTCCTAATTTGAGATACGGACTCTTACTATGCATTTAGCAGCAACAATGTCGAGAAAAATCTTGTCTAAACCTTTCCCTGAGTTTTTCTGCAAACGCACGGTCAGATGAGTAATTCTAATACGGTGCTTTACCCTCTGCGTGTGTGAGTGTGTGTGTGTGCGCACGTAAGGAGCTTTAGAGAGCATCTGATCTTCTTCTTCTCTTCCCTCTCTCTGCCTGTCTTCCCCGATTTCCTCCTGGTTTGATCTGCTCTCAGGAGTGTGACGTGGGATCGCAACAACACCACAGCGACAGGCTTCCAAGATGTGGCGAGAGCGCTGGAGCAGTAAGACGACACACACACACACACACGCTCATTTGAAGAAACGTTTGAAGAGGGCTACACACATAAAATGGATCAGTCACACACGCTCTCTGTCTCACACACACACTCAGAAGCAGATTACCATCTCTGTACAATGTTTACTATTACCCAGCGTTTCATCAGGCCTTTGACGTGCGTGTCTGTCAAACTGTTGTTTTTTAAGTGTGTGGCTGTGATGTGACTTCTCATGTGTGTCTGTGTGTGTAGGTGTGTGTGTGTGGGTGCATTTGCGTAATAGGGAATTAGGAACAACATTAAAAAGTGCTGCAGGTGTTACATGTTTGTTCTGGTGAACATCACTTTTCTACATCATGTTTGTGGGCTAACATTTTCTTCTCTCCCTTCCTCATTTTTCTCTAACTAGCAACTTCACTCTTCAGTACATGCCCATCCCCCTCAGTGATGTCACACAGGCGTACCGCAGCGCCCCGGAGAAGACGGACCAGGCGCTGACGAAGGTGAGAGGAGCCCTGTTACTTTGTCCAAATTTACTTAATCTGTAATAGGAATGAAGCAATAAAAACATCAGTACCTGACTAGTACAGTCTATGTAATTCCTTGGTTTCCTAGACTCAGGATGATCCCTCAGCCCTGGGTACAAAGATGCACTTTTAAATGATGTCATCCATTGAATGTTTTGTGTCAGGTATCAGTCTTGTGCACGAGGATCCAGGGATCTTTATAACTTTATAGTCAGAGCTACACAGACCATTCACTTGCCCATATGCAGTCTTTTTTCTTTGTCTTTCCTTACTTTCTGGACACATTGGTGTTGTAACCATAGCTTAGTAGGTTGAAAAATGGTTGGCATGAGGACTGAGATGTTTGGTTTTTTTTTTATTTTAGTCCCATTACAGTCCCATTGAGATACAAAGTCTCTTGTATGAGAATTTTTTTCATCTCCTGGCCAAGACAGCAGCATAAAAAAATTTCACACAGAGCGAGGCGCAAGAGTGGTGTGTTTGAAATCCTTTGCCACAGTCAAAACACAATACAGCATGGGACACTGTATTTTGGGACACTGAGGCTTAGGCAGCATGCATAACAATGATTTCACCATAGCTGCATTCAGATAAAAAGGCAATACGTTTTTATTCAAACAACAAATGAAAAACAGCCTTTGTTTGTGTTTTTTTTTACTCCATAGTTGGTAGAGAAAGATTTTTATCCAGGAGAAAACTTGGATATTTACAGGTTAGAACTTATGCAATCATCTCATTAGTTAAAGGGAAAGCTTGTAAAAGACGCCTGGTGCTCCCAGCCCAGTGGGGCTCTGAATCTCTAGCCAGACTCTTCTCCTCAGTTGTGCCCAAATACTGGAATGACTTATCTAACTCCATACGATCCACAGAGTCCCATTCTACTTTTAAGAGATGTCTGAAGACTCATCTGTTCAGGGAACACTTAAGCACTTAAGCCGACCCTTCTCCTCTTTGTCCTCAAGGTAGAATGAGTCAGTAGGTCTAAGACTCAGCTCTTGTTGATTTTTCAGAACTATTATTGAATGTTGTTGAAGGTTGAAGAATATCGTTGCAGCAATTCATTGTGGTTTGTTGGCTAGATTATGCTAACCTGACACACCAGACGGACAGTTTCATACATCTGCCACGGAAATATTTCACTAGCCCATCTGGCCAGCAGCTCTTCAGATTTGTTTTCAGAGGCGGGACCTTCCAAAGAAAATCAGCAGCTGGTGATTGGACGACCATTATGATTAACACACTCACTACAGACCAATCCACATCAATCCACGGTATGATGTAGCTTATGTGCACCACTGCTGAGCAACAATAGATGGACAACTACAGGAACACGAGAAACAGCTGTGATAATTGCATTAGACGACTGCTGTCGTACAATCGAAGGAAGTACGAAAGTCTGCTGACGTCACGTCTGCTCGTCACTTCTACTTCAGCTCCCACAGCTCCCGCCTCCTTTCCCTGATTGTGCTGATTGTTAGAATTTAGCTGGGTGAATTCATTGGTCATTGAAGCCTGGCAAGATAGATCTGCAGGATTTCAGAAACTGAATCAGGCAATCCATCTGCTCAGCAAGGTTGAGATTCTTCTACATCATTAAAAAAAAAAGAAAAGAAAAAAATCCAGCACTTGATGGCAGCACCTGCAACCAAACAACGTGTAGCACTGTTGTCTCACTAACTAGGTTTTCCCGTTGTCTAAATTCTTGTTTGGGTTTTACGTCACTTTCGACAACATTATCTGCTAAATAAAACTGTAGAACATCAAAGTAAAAATGTCAGTCATCTCAGAGAGAGCTACATCATCAATCAGCCTTAGTTCACAAAGAAAGAATTAAAAGCTCCTTTTCTGTAATTAATTTCACTTAATGATGATGATAAAGTGTACAGAATGGTGTCATCTGCATATAAATTAAACTTTGCATGCCTCATATTTTAACCCAAATTATTGTTAAAGAAATGATTTTCAGACGTGGTTTGGGCATGTTTTCTACCAACATTCAGTGTTGTAATCTTGGTTAGTGCTCAAATAACTTTCATCAAGAGACCTGGAAGAGCTACTCAAAAAGGCATCTTAAGATTGATATTCAGTTTACTGTATTTCTCAGCATGAATGACAAATACAATTTAAACTTCCCTAAGTATGTAACATAAGTCCTCAAACTGTCAACTTGTCTATTTATGTAGTTGGTAAGTTGTAAGTTTCCTGACCCCTGACTCGTGCCCTCTGTGTCTCATACTTTGTCTAAGATATATGTTGTCTTTGACTCTTCAGAAGCAGTTAGAAAATGTAAAACAAGCTGTTCATATCTTTAGAGAAGATCCCGGCAGACCGTTGGCAGATCAGAGAAGCAGGCAGAGCAGGTTAATTCACAACTATTGCTGCACTCTTTATCACATCTTCACTTTAAGCAACATGAGCATGAGGCCTGGCTAAAACTGCCGTGCTTTCACACTCGTTTGTTTGATTCAGGCATAGTTTGAGCCATCTGGTGCAAAAGTTGCTAATATGACCTCACAAGTTGCCATTGCTGGAGCAGATAGAGTCTGCAATTGGAGGGCGCTGAAACAACAGACTGTTGTTGCATCACTCTGCAGGATTCTGCCCTCAGTTTCTCTCACCTTCTCTACTTCTTCACAGCTAGTTTTGTGTTTTTTGATCATTTTGTGACTCTGTTTGCAAAGTTTACAGCCTGTCACTCTGTGCTCCTGCATTGCTCTTTGAACAAAGGTTCAGATAAAGCAAACAAGGATGCGCTTTGATGTGTCACTGTTTGCTATACACCCAGTTGTCAAGATTTTTCACGCTGTTCGTAACCTCAGTTGACGTTTTTGAACCCGTGAATATACAATTGAGATGTCAAGGATAAAGTCTTTGTGCACTGTGTTACCTGGAGACACAGTCTGGGAGGTGATGTTTCACCCTAGAGACAACTTTTTGTGACGCAGGTGTGCATGTTCAGACAGCATGCTTAGACCGGTGGCATTTCCTGTCCAAAACTTTTTATGTGGGCTCAAAAGAGTAACTGTGTACCATTCCCAGAGTTATATTTGGCTAATTTGTCTCCATCCTGCTGTCTAATTGGAGAAGATATTTTTAAAAAGCCAGCCTGAGCTGTGATTTTCAAGCAGCATGAACCTGGGACATGAATTGAAAAGACACACCGCTCAGCAGCCAACAAAGAAGACAAAAGAAGAAAGAACAGCCATGTGTGTTTAGCTGTTATTTCTTTTTGCCTCCGCACACAAGTATCTTATTTTGCACGCTGCCTTGTTCAAATCAAAAGAAAAACATCCAACACTCCCAGACAGGAGAACAAGCTAAAGCTGGATGTAAGAGCTGTCATTTCCCATCATGAAGGATGTGGTCATTTTTCTTCAGCGCCTCAGCTTACTAAATGATGTTTGTCACATAGCTTGTAAGCTGCAGTTTACAGAGCTCGTCTGTTTACACTGCATGTCGTACTTCATTTCCCTGGAGGCCCAGCTGTCAGTCAATCACTCACGTCTTCCTCCCTCCTCCAGAGGCTGAGGGATTGTTTCTGATACGACTCCACAAACATGTTAAACACCAACAACAACAGTTTTACAGGAGTTGTAAAGGATTCTCTGAATTTTTGTTGTTTTAGCGTTAAAGAAGTATTCTCTCTGGAGTCAAATTTGATCGTGTTCTCGTTTTTCGGTTAGACTGTTTTCAGTTTGTGAGCACTTAGGCTGCCGTCTGTTTGTCTGGAAAGCTCCCGAGTCCTTGGGGAACCCTTGATTCCATTTTTCTTTACATAAGATGATTAAGCAGTGAACACCTCTACCTGCTGAGTTGAGACAAAAAATATCAAAGGCCTCCCATTTATTTGTGTGGATCAAAACTCTCTCCCCGGTCTCCTTATTACCATGCAAATGGACTTGTCTCCTGTCTCCTGCACACTGTGCTTTGTAAACACCTGTCATCTCCTCTTCCCTCTCTCCTTGTTTGTTTTCCATGTGTGTGTGTGAGACAGATCCAACGTGCCCTGCTTAGGAACAACCAGACTCAGCGTTTCTCTCAGAAACAGGCTCTCAGGCTGCATCAAGGCCTCGTCACCAGCACGGCTGAACAGGTGAGAGTTTGTGGGCTCCACGTTTGACAAGTCAGGGATGTGTTCTGTTTACTTTTCAGTAAGTGTGATATGATTGTATTAATATGTGAATCATGTTTGAATGTGTTCTTGTATTCATGTTTGTGTGTGTGTCTGCAGGTGATGGAGCGCCTGTGTGTGCGAGTGCAGCAGCAGGTGTGTGTCCTGAAAGGCAGTGATGAAGGAGAGGACGTTCAAACTGCCAGACAAATCCTGAAAGAAGCCAGAGACTCTCGAGCTGTGAGTGGAGAACACGTTTGAATGCTGATAGCTGTGTGATACTTAAACTGAGATTTAGGCTGTTTTCCAAACCCCCTGCTACATACTATATGTGAGTGTTGTATGTAGTCAGCACTACATACTGCCTACTGCTTTTGCTTGTAGTATGTAGTATGACTGTTCTGTTGGGTCTGTTTTGTAGTATACTACTCTGGTTTCCAGTTTCAGAAGCCGGACTACAGATTGTGTTTTTTTTTGCCTTTATTATAAATGTACAAAACAATCTATGGGCAGATCTCAGCATTCAGATATTTTTTTAGCCATATCACACAGAATCATCGTTCTTGATTTCTAATCTTACACCAAAAGTTAAATCATTTACTGAAAAGAAATCTGAAAGGGATTTTTATTTTTACATTCAATGGAAAGAAACACTTCCATATAACCTTTGTATGGTTTTAAAAATGTGAATTAGTGCTTTATATGGACTTTGATAAATTTGTAGAAGTAAACACCTCTTTTACAACTGGAAGTTAGAAGACAGTGATGTTGGTGTTGGACAGTGGTGTTTCTTCGCATCATTTCACTTCTATCTCACAGACCTTCTAACGTTAGTGTTGTGTTGTAAGTATAATGCTGACTCATTTCAGTAGATGGCGGTAATTCACCAAAACCTGCCGCATGGACAAACCATAGGCTGTATATAGAGTGGACAGCGTGGCACCGCCATTTACCATTGTACGGTTTTGAAGCCAAAGTTCCCCCGTCACAGGCGCAGCCATTGGCAGCAATTGCAGCCAGAGTCTGCGCTGTAGAGATGATGAGGGGTTCTGGGAGAATCTGAGTGGAGCCGGGTGACAAAAATAATAGTTTTTTTTTTCTTTTGAGAGCCTAATCACTCCTTGACTCTACCTCCCGACATATTTTACAATCCCTGAAAAAAATGCACGAGAACAGCAGCTGTCAATTATCATGAAACACTGCGTAAAACTTCATTTTTAACCTCATATAACTAATGAAAATGAAACTTTTCAGAAAAAAAGAGGACTTGAATACAAGACAGCCAAATAATATCTTCAAATCACCACACGTGAGAAACATTTCCTACAAGGAGTATTATTTTTTTAAAGTTTGACCACAGCCCATCTAGAATGGCTGGAGAGTTTGATTTTTTGATCTATACCGCAGCCAGTCACCAGGGGGAGCAGTTTTGGTGGAGACCTCACTTCCAGCCTAGCAAGCAGACATCCTTTTTTTTCAGTCAATGGGGCAAACATGGCGCCGTGCATTGTGGAAAACAGTATGCCAGGCAGACTGGTCCATTGCATACTGAGAAGTTTTCCTCGAATCAGTAGGAAATCCAAGGATTTTTAGTACACTGCAAATTTTGCAAGTTTTTGCATGCTACCTACTACATACTGAATTTTAGCCAAAACAGTAGGCACTGCTGGTGTAGTAGGTGGTTTGGCTAAAAGCCTTAGTTAACAGAAAACGATATGTGATAGGTTTTCAAAGGGAGTGTGTTTTATGTTAAGTCGGCTGACACTTCTAGCTGTGCACTTGTAACCACAAGTAGAAAAAAAATCATACACATATTGTTATAAATTAAATTCTACACAGTACTGCACACACGTTTTATGTGGGTATATTAAAAGCTGTAAACTTAGATTGATTTAAAAAAAAAAAAAAGAAGAAAAATAATCCATTTTTCCTTTTAAGTCAATTTACAAAATGACATTTGAGCAAAAAAAGGAAAATCAAATCAAATCTGTAATTGTTATCACCCTTTGCTTTCAGACCAGCATCAGTTCTTATAGGTACCACAGCAAGATACAAGGTAGTTTTACTGCATCAGCAAGGTCACTCCAGACAAAGAATTCAAAGGTGTGTTGTTCGGGCTCCTTTGAAGTAGTACAAAGAACCAACTCTGAGGATCGCAGTGGTCTGCTGAGGAAACTTACTGCAGCAGATGGAAAAAAAATACACAGAGCTTATTTTCCTTAAAATCAGAAGATGTCCAACAGGACCATTAGCTCTAAACAAGCAGAAACCAGTGGGACCCGGCTACACCAGCTACTGTCTGGAGATCTCTGATTAGGTTGACCAGGAGGGGCCTTTGTGGAAGAATTGCAACCAAAAAACCTCAGATGTAGAAGCAAGGCCAAGTGACTCAACTATGCACCACATAACTAGGGTGCAGGAAAGTAGCAGCAGGTGCTCTGGACTGATGAGTCAAAATGTGGAAGATTTTGCTCTAGCAGAAGGTTGTTTTTTCACTGAAGAGCTGGAGAGTGCTACAATAATGAGTGTCTGCAGGCAACAGTGAGGCATGGTGGAGGGTCCTTGCAAATTTGGAGCTGTGTTTCTGCACATGGAGTTGAAGATTTGGTCAGGATAAATGGTGTGCTGGAAAATACAGACAGAGACTCCTCCATCAATCCAAAGATGGAGACACAGCATTTAAATCCAGGGTATAGGTATTTACAAGGACACATGAGACAGAGTGACACTAAGGATCCATGAACTGTAAATTAGATCAGAATCAGTCTTGTCTTGTGTAAAAAGCAACAACACAACGTAACTTCAGGACTCCCAAGAAACACCTCCTGTTCAGTGCTGTACTGTGACAGAGAGAGAGAGAGATAGTGTGATACTAAAGTCACAGAGTGCAGAGATCATGTACTGCCTCTCTCTGTGGGAGCTGAAACAGTAAAACATCAGGATTTGAAAAATGTACATTGCTGCCATTTCTCCGTGTATTACAGGAGATTCTTTGTAAAGCCGCTGATCTTTACAGACTCAGAACTAGAGCCACCGTGGGACTGAATACTAAACCAAAGAAAGTTTACAGCAGAGTTTATTTTTATCCACCCCTGTCTGAAATCCTCTCCTTTCACAAACCTCCCCGTAGTTTCTCCACAGCAGACAGTGAGGTGAAAAATCCTCCTTTTTAAAGAGCTGTGCTCTGTTCGACACATCACAGGATTGGAGGAGCCACATCCTGTCAACTCGTATTTCACTAATTCTTATGGAGAACCAACATGTAATTTGCAGCAATTGATGATTTTTTTTTATGAGTGGATGCAGTCAACATGTTTTTTTAAATACAAATCAAGACATTATATTTCTTGTGCCTTAAAGTCATTAACACAGAGGTTTGTTTTCATGTCAATCTTGTCATATGTGTGTACCAGCTGTATCCATCTCTCTGCGAGTTGGCCCACGTGCTGTCGGTGGACGGCCCCGTAAAGCAGCGCCTCGACACTCTGGCCGGAGAACTCGCCAAGGCTGCCGACAAAGAACTGCAGGTAGGTTTGGAGGTGGAAGTGCAGCAGCTGCAGAAACATTCATTCCCTGATGCATCTGTATTATGAACAGTGGTGAAGCTCTGGAGTAGTTGCATTTAAATTGCCCATTAATATCATTGCACTGTGTGTGCGGCTCAGGTATGCTGACTTCAAAAGAAAAAAGCATTTAAATTCAAAGGAAAGACTTTAACATTTTTTTTGGTTTGGGTCTGTTCCCATTGGGATTCAATAGCACTGCACAGAGGAATAACAAAACAGCAGCACACCCAGAGGAGGAATCTGCAACACTTCATATTCAATTTCATCTCACTTGAGCTTAATTTAATTTTCTGTTTATGCTTTTCAATATTGCTCTTATGCACAGGGCTACGTTTCCAGTTTGAGAAATCCAAACAAACCTCATTCAGCACCAACCTGGGAATTTAAGCAGGAACCACTTGTGTATGCGTGCACTGGTGTCCCATGTTGTTCAGCATTTCAGAGGATAAATAGAGGTCTTGATGCAGTTGTGAACATATCTTTTATTGTGTCTTTGATTGATACAATTTATATACACCAAAACTGAGAAGTCAGAGAGAAGCAGCTGGAAGAAAATACAGTGTGCATAAAAAAAATCATTGAAGTTCTGTGATGCATGCCTACCATCTGTCTCCAGGTTGTCGTGGACTCCATGGTGTCTCTGTGCCGCGAGTTGTGTCCAATGTCCTGCTCAGCTGCCGAGAGGCTCAGCCCACCTCTCTCCTCCATCTCTGAACAAGTCTCCATCCCTCGCTCTGCCATCCGCAACGCTTTGATGGAGAGAGCTGCTGAAGATATCAACCGAGCCCTGGAGTAAGAAAAGGACTTTTTAAACTGATTAAGTCAGGCCAAGAAGTCAAGCTAAAACACTCACAAGTTATGATCTCCTCTTTTTTCAGGGAGGTGAAGTTATCTGTGGTCTCCTATCTGACTAACTCCATCATGGATCAGATTCTGCAGGAGCTCTACACCTCTCATAAAACCCTGGTACTGGTAATATCCCCTTACTGCATGGCTTCTTTGTAGAGTTGTAGAGAAAACATTGCCAAGCTCGGTGGAAAACTTTCACTGCAGAGATGACTTAAAGCCGGGTGTTTGGTTTGGAGGGTTGTTTAAGCTCAAGGATGGTTCAGTAATGAGTACATTCTTAAGGTTGTCAGCCTTCAAAGTAAAATGATCACAGATGAATCACACATGGGTATCATATCATCAACCAAAAATTGAGTGTTTTCTGTTGTTGATTTTTTTCTTAACTCTTCACCTCACTTTTCTCAAAATATTACAACTATCATCAGAAGTTCTGATTATTAGAACTGCTTTCAAAGGACACGCTTGTTTTGAGCAGTTCAGTCAGTCACATAGTTGGTGTCTGCCTTTGCCTCAGTCACACATGACGTTAGGGCTAGGTAATTGCCAAAAACCTTACGATTCAATTTGATTTTGATTCTTTAGGTCCCAGTTCGATTCAATATTTATTTGATTCGATATTGATTTAAATGCTTCGATTATCAAATTTCATGCCCCATGTGAACATATGTGGTATGTCACCTCACGTTTTGAAGCAATAAAAAAAACAGAACGTCAGACTTTAAAGCCAGATGATCTGGCTTTATGCTGCTGCTTTGGCTGCCATTTTTTGTTGTTTGACCTCTGATAGCCTTCGTCTGTACAACGCAAGTAACACGCACAGTCCACCTCACTTGCCAGGAGATTAATTGATTCAGAGGATTCGATATTGAATTGGGTGAGGAAAAATTTCGATGCATCGATTCATCAATATTTTTACCCACTCCTACATGACATGGATCTGGAGATTTTTCTAGTATGATAACATGAGATAAGAACAGCTTTCACAAACACACACACACACAGGCAATCAATGAATGAGCGTACCCTGGGAAAAACTGGTAGAAATGGCAAATTTGTTTGGTACATCCTTAGTACCAGGTTGAACCCCTTCTGCTTTCAGAATGGCTTTTATTCTTGTTGGCATGAAATCAACATGGTGCTGGAAACCTCCTGCAGAGATTTTGCTCGATATTAACATGATAGCATCACAAAGTTGCTACAATGAGATTTTCCTGTTCCACCACATCCCAAAGCTGCTCTATTTGATTGACATCTGCTGACTGTGGAGGCCATTAGAGTACAGTGAGCTCAATGTTATGTTCAAGAAACCAGTCTGATTCCAGCTTTATGATATAGAGCGTTATCCTGCTGGAAGTAGCCATCAGAAGATGGGTACACTGTGCTCATAAAGGGATGGACATGGTCAGCAACAATACTCATACTATGGACTTTAAACCGTGATCAGGTGGTACTAAGGGGTCCAAGTGTGCCAGGAAAATGCCCCCCTCAACATGACACCAGCAGCAGCAGAAGTAGTTGTGTGTGAACATCCCAGTAGATCAGCAGTTAATGAAATATCACCACCTTCTCCATTCTGATGCCCAGTTCGAGCTTCAGCAGTTTGTCTTCACCATGTCCACATGACTAAATGAGTTGCTGCCCTGTGATTGTCTGATTAGGTGTTTGAGTGAATGAGCAGCTGAACAGGTGTTCCTAACAAAGTGGTCGGTGAGAGTATATCGTTCACAGCACATTGTTTACAGTCTCAGAGGAATCTCAAAGTCATTTTAAAAGGCCTGATCCACACTTTGAAAATGTTGTTTTTTAGTGGTAACATATTCCTGCTGCTAAACATAAACAACTATTTATTTTGGTTTCTTTTATATGAATATTTTTCCACAGCAGCTTTGGGAAAAACATCTCCTTCTGAGTATTGTCCTCATTGATCTGTGCAGGATGTTTGTGTGCAATGACATATGATGGTTTTCATTTTGTGAGTCAATATCTCGCCGAAATGGGATGAGTCACTGAGTCATCCAAACTCAAAAATGAATTATTTAAAGCCATTGACTCCCATCTTTACTTGTTATACATTGATTCAAAAAGTCTGTTACAAATTAAACTCCCTGCTTGTCAAATATGCCAAGTACATCTGCATTATCTCTGGCACAGTCATTGCAGAGCATGGCTTTCAACAAGAATGCTGTAGAGACAAATGGCTCTTGATTGCATTCAAAGACCTCTGCATAAAAAAAGATGCACTGGGTTAAAAAGCAGATGTAGAGCAGCACCCTGCTATTAGTCCATGGTTTGATAAGAAAACTCTTTCTGTAGCTTGGAGGAGAAGTTCAATCTGATGTGTGCTGAGAGTTTGTGATAGAAATCTGTCATGCTCCCAGATGGGCTGCGTGCCTTTAATTTTTAGCACCCATGAGCGATGGAAGTCGGCACCACATTTGAGCTGCTGTGTTTTTTAAACCATATCAAGATAGAGGGTTGGAAGAAGAGCAAGGATTTTTGGGGAGGATATTGCCCTCTGAAACATCACAAAACCAGATTAGAGCCAGTTAAGGCCGTGATTAGACCCTGCAGGTTCTCCTCTCTGGAAAATCAAATTGTTTAAGTTGGAGCAAGTGAAAAAAGAGGCGAGAAACAGACTTTTGGCAATAATACTGCCTGCTCTGCTCTGCTTAACATTCCATTCACCGACTCTATCTTTACATCTCATTTTCCTGTCTCTGTTTTTGCTGCAGTGCCTGTTTGTCCTCTATTACTGCAACCTCTGCTTTGACAATCAAGAAATGTGTTTTATTCATATTCCTCACAGGCTTTGCAGACTAACCTTAAGTACATGCTGCTTTACTCGGGAGCCTCTCGGGGTACAAAGGCTGACACATTTCTCTGCGTAAATTGTATTGATAGATTTTGTTCTGGATGTCATCACTTTGTGTACAAGTGTGTACAAATTGTGTCTGTGTGTGTCTCATCAGCTGCGACAGGTGTCCCAGGCGAAGCGTTGGGATGATGTTGGGACGGGCAGACGCACAGTTAGACAGTCCAGACTCATCGAGTCTCTGGAATTTACTGACGAGGAGTTTGGAGTCAACCTGGGAATAGTAAGTTTCTGAAATAATGCTGAATTATTTTAACTTTTTTCTTTATGACACAATTGAACAGACAGTTATTTAGTTTTTTTGGGGGGGTTCTATGTGCCAAGCAAGTGTTTCATTTGCACAATGTTCTGAAGTGCTTTCTAAAGCAAAAGGAGGATGAGTTAAAATGACAAATTTTTTCCTTATTTGATATTAAAAACTTTAATTTCAGAGTTAAGCTCAGGAAGCACTCAGAAAATACTTTTAATGTTGGGCAAAATGAATCTAAACACAATTTAATGTGAGATCACAGATTGTGTGAAATAATGGCAAATTGCTTTGAGTGGCCAACGTTAGCAGAGCTAGCACCACCAACCTTAAGTTCCCTTTGCAGGTTAAGAACATGTGCGTTCCATTCATAACCCCCATCAGGTTCTACCACTTTATATCCCACCCTAAAAAGTGCCATCAGTCACCTGTGCTTGTTTACATCTGGGTGTTATGGCTTTATAGAACTAAGGTACTATCCATCAACAATAGCTACAGCCTGCTGAGTAGAAGGTGCCACACACCACTGTCATTTTAGGCCTAATAAAACACAATAAAATAATATTTGGTCGGCTGGCAAAGGTCACATCTTATCTTTAAGTCTGTGTAAAGTTAAGTTTTTCTCATATAAAAACCAAACAGTCCCACAGTCTTTTAAGCCAATGTCCTCAGGAAGAGAACACATCCCTCAGTTTTTCACAAAGTGCTGGTTCTTTCATATATTAAAGTGATAAAACAAAACAGACCTCACCTGAAACTAAAGCATGGGATTTTTTTAAATAATAAATCTATTATATTGAATCAAAAAGAAAGAACTTGTCCAGTTCTGTTGAAAAGAAGATAAAAAAAATTGAAAATATCCCTCTAAGTTTTATGTAGAAGAGAGAGAAATGTGTTATCGGTGTGCGATTAACTACAAGTTAGCTCCAGACGATCATAAGGTTTGGAGCAATTGAAAAAAGTTTTTCAGTTCCTCAGACCTATGACTTCTTTGATAAATGTGCTGCTAATCAAAGATGTATCCTCCTTAAGGACACAATGGCTATAAAGAAACGGAGCTCCAGAACCAGAAGGATCCGACCCGTCTCCACCAGACTGAGTGAGTTTTTAAACTTCACTTTCAGCTTCAAGTGTTCGAGAAGCAAGGACAGTATCAATGACTGTCTGCTTGTACTGAAAGGAATAATTACTGTTTCTCTCAGCTATACCATAAGTGTTGAGCTGACCGCCATGAACTGAGTGTTTATATCTTTTATCTATAAACTGGGTTTAACTTTTCTCAGTTAGGAAGACAGCATCTTTAGCTTGGCAGGAAATATCCTCAAATTAGAGGATTAACCTTTTTCAAGGTAATAACGCAGCCTTTTGTCTGATTCTTCCCTCAGGACAGCTCTGACATTTTTGCCCGTAAATGCAGTTAAGAGTTTCCTCCATTTTACTTTAAGATTTTCTCTCACACAAGGAAGCTGAAAGGATGTTTTAGTCCTTAATTTGAAGTCAAGGATCAAAACTATAGAAAAAAACCTCAGAAGAGCAGTAGTTATCTCAGTGCATTAGAATTCACTGATGGTCTCAACTGTAGTGTATAAGCTTTTAATCATATAGAGGAACATTTTCAGTAAGATGTGTTCTTCAGTTATTACTTTGAGGAGAACATGCTCTCATGTTGTGACTGTTGGTAAAGAAACTACATTCACATGTTATGAGAGGCAGAAAGCTTTTTGCATGTAGCAGCAAACGCACAGAGTAGTTCAACATGAATATGGAAAAAACAAATAATGAGAATCTGAGAAAGAGATGAGGGTGTACAAAAAAAATCTTGAAGCCAGAGTGTTCAGTGCCATTAAGCTAGCTCCTTTCTAACCTAGATGTTAACTCACTTAGCCAAGCTAACCTGGTCTGAATCACTCACTGTACCTAGAGTGGACAGCGTGGCACTGCCGTTTACCGTTGGACTGTTTTTAAGCCAAAACACTCCCATCACAGACGCAGCCATTAGCCAGAGTCTGCGCAGTGGAGGCTATGAGAAGATCTGAGTGGAGCCATGTGACAAAAAAAATAACTGTGTTTTTCTTTCGTGAGTCCAATCTCTTCTGGGCTCTTCATCCTGACATATTTAACGATCCCCCCAAAAATAGACAAGAACAACAGCTGTCAATCATTATATGTGATGTAAAGCCTTGGTTTTAACCTCTTTTAAATAATGAAAATCACACTTTTCAGAAAAAAAAAAGAGAATTTGAATACAAGGCAGCAAAATATTATCTTAAGATCACCACAACGATCAGATGAGAAAAACGTTTCTACGAGGAATATTATTTTTTTTTAAAGTTTGACCACAGCCCATCTGGAATGGCTGGGGAGACAGATCTTTTGTTTTGATTTATGCCCCAACAAGCCACCAGGGGGAACAGTTTTTGTGGTGACCTCACTTTGCAAAATGTTGCCCTGTGATTGGCAAATGATGACAATTTTTTTTTTACAGTCTATGGTTTGGATTAGGTTATGTTTGGAGTTTCAGCTTCATGTAGGTTGAACAACATCATATCACTCATTATGGCATGATGAGGATGATGATGTCTCTTTGCAAATTAAATCTCCAGCTTAAGACAATATGACCATACAGACAAAAAAAGCCGCTGAATAAAGTCATGCAGTTCCTAGCACTGTTAATTAGAGACTCAGTCATTGATGACAATTATCAGACACACCTGCTAGCTTCAGACAAAAAATGATCATAAAAATGATAAGAATGATGGCAGTAATACATGGCGGTGGTGAACTGATTATATTAGGGAACAGGGAGGCAGCAGCTTTAACACTTAAAATGGATTTTTACCTAAATTTGTCTGTTCAGCAATGAATGATTACAGTGTCTAAGGACAACAGACACAACTTCTCTATCAGGTCTTGTTAGGGTTTTTTTTAGAAAGCAAACAAAAATTATTCTGTTTGTATTTATCAACGATAAACACAAATTAACAGTATCAGAGCTAATTCCCCTCCCTGCCTGCTCTGTGGAAATCATCTGTGTCATTTTTAAAGTTAATGACCTGTTCTGTTTGTAGTTAGCAGATTAGAAATAGATGGGTGGTAACAACAGTTTATCAGATGGTAAAATCAATAGATTCATTTTCAAAATTATAGAGCAGTATCCTGCAGGCTTTGCTGTTGCCTTCTCTGTCTCATAAATCAGGTCTATGTAAATGTCAGGACACCTGATGTTGAAGTCCAAGACCGCTGCGTCTTTACTAAACTTTAGGGATCTCTGTTGAATTCAGCTGGCCTGATTGAAGTTGAAATTTATCCATTGTACTCCTGCTCCCCCCTTTTCCCTGACTAAAAGCAGTCATGTTGCAGGATTTTCAGCCACTTGGCCCAACTGGGGGCAATGTGTCCTGGTTGGAAAGTGACACCAGTGCAGGTCTTCTAATGCAACCTTGGTCTATTTAACAGGATAATGCATGTTTTTCCAAGTGGGGTTTTATGAGATACCTTTAAACAATCAGTGTACCAACAGATAATAGTCTGCACAGCCACTATGTGAAAATATAACACAACTCCAGACAGTTTTGGTCCTTAGTGTTATGTCTACAACACCCATGTTTACCTCCACGTACAGCATCAGCATCAGATGTCTGAGTCTCTGGTTAGTATAAGCGCCATTTATTGTTGTGGATTACCTCATACAATCCCTCCTTAAAAGTGTCCCTTCCCTATTTCTAATCCTAGCCCTGAAGGAGAGGACATGTCAATAAACAGAGTTCTGTTAAAGTAAAACATCACATAAAATCCATTTTTGTTGCAGGTCTTGGTGACGAGCCCAGTTCCTCTCCGACCCCCTCCGCTCCGCCTCACTCCTCTCTTTCTCACTCGGCATCATGGGAGTGTCTGTCCACCCTGCCCACCAATGGCTCCCCTCTGCGTCACGTGACCCACGTGAGACCCCGCCCACCACGCAGACACAGAGCAGGGCACCTTCCCCCAGAGTCTGTGAGTTGATTGCACATGGCGTGACAGTGACCTTTGACCTTTATATAAGCTCCAGTAGACAGGAAACATCTTCCCTTGGGCTGCTCGTGACTTTAAAGGGCAGCTCCTCAAACAGGAAGTGACCTGATTTTAATGCAGGTAGCATTTATGAACAGTTGGAGGGTAATCACATTTACTTTGAGTCTTCAGGGATTTAAAAAATGTCTTTAAACATTTAACAGCCTATTTTTTGATCTCGTAAATCAGCTCAGTAATCAGTCCATGCATTTCTACAAAAGAAGTTTAAGATATCCATATGTTTTTTTTTGTTGTTTTTTTGTTTTGTGTAAACCTTCTGTTAAATTTCTCTTTTGCCGCTGGCACATTCCAAAAATAAGTTTCTTCAAAGTCGTAGGCTGTCGCATGTGTCTTTGTCTTTCAGGTGTTAATTGTTTCTAGCCATTTCCCAGGGGTGTCAAGGCATCCGTTAACTCTGCTGCTCTTTGTTTTAAGACTTTGTAAAAGCTTTTTCTAAATCAGTGCAAACCCAGTTAGGGCAGCACGATGAGGAGTTGTTTTACAAACAGACTCCTGTTGGCAGTGGAGTCAGTTTTACCAGCCAGCCATCTGAAACCATTACACCCTTTGTCAGCCTTTCAGCTTTTTGTCGACATGGTGGATTGATCATTGTCCCTCTGTTATTTTATCCTTTTCTGTCTTCTGTGTGTGTGTGTGTGTGTGTGTGTGTGTGTGTGTAGCACTGCTCAGAGAACGGAGGAGTCAGTATGTTGGAGGATGGGCTACCTGATTTCTACAGCAAGAGAGTTCTGCCTGACAGGTGGGTCAATGAATCACTTTTACTTTGTTCGATCAATTAAAAATACAGATACTGTGGCACAGATGTGGCCAAGCAGTGTCAGTCACACCCTGTGAGGGAAGTCCTCGAGCGGATGGCTTAACACTGTCCTGTACCCCCTGTAAAAAGGTTAAAAAGACAAAAAAAAATCACTTAAAGAAATTAAAAATGATAAGGGCAAATGTCATTGCTCTGGGGGCTCCTGAGGTCTGCAGACAAAAGTGAAGGACAACATAAGGGGAATCAAACATGACGCCTGAATTCCTTATAAAGAGAAAAATAATCTGCCAATGGGGTATATAGTTTCTAGAAATAAGAGTGTCTCGAAACAAGAAACTAAACATTATTTTTTCTAACCCCAATCACGAATTGTGTTTTTGTGCTTTTCAAAAGCAATTCAGGCATTGTTTCTTTTTGTCTCTCAATATCTTGAAATACGACATGTATCTGTACTTATCAGGCAAATAATTAGTCAAATAAAGCAATTTGTGCCAAAAATTTTGTAAAAAACACTTGCTTAAGTTTGTGTTGGTGGATAAGTAACACCTCATTGTATTTCATTTAGCGTCTCAGAGGAAAGGATCCAACTAAACAAAGCAGGAAAAGAATCTTGTGACTAATAGATGACATTTAACCAGAACAGGAAAACTAACATCTGAATGAGTTGCAGTTAATTCATCATTCAAAAGCTTATTAATTTCCTGTTTTTACTGGACATTGTTCTGTACTCTCCCACTAACTTACAGATCAGATTAGGACCAAAATAAAATCAAAGCAGATTTTAGCTGAGTAGCATGTTGTTTTAGAAAAGCTTATACATCTTAAAAAGACACACAATAAAATGGTATCACTGCGTGTAAACAAAAACAATGTGACTTTGTAAGTACAACAAATTATTCAGTGTTTCCAACAGCTTCACACTTCATCAGGAAAATAATACAGAAAAGGAGGTGTCATCTCACTCAGTGTCAACAAATAGTAACAGGACCTTTAAATCATATCTCACATTAGGATTCCTTAATTGTAAAAATGTTTCAAGATGCTGAGTTCCTCTTAAGAGGCACTGAGTCATTATACAAAGTAGAAGTAATTAAGTTTTTTTCAACATCAGTGAATGTGATGCACTTTAAAACTTAATCAGTGTAATTAAATTGGGAAATGTTATCAGAGTTTCATCTCTTAGAGTTGAGTTAATTCATCTATTCAGACAGGAGCAAAGTAAAGGATTTAAGCCCTGTGCGTCTTAATGCGTTTCTCTATTGGTGTATGTAGATGTGAATCACACCTGTTGTCGTGGGTGAGATACAGTTTTAACTGTAGCGTACACCCGAACCCAGAATGAACGCCACCTGTCCACCTGCTGCACAGATTAACAGAAAAAGAAGCCTGTGTAATTATACCTCTCTATGCTACTGACAGTCCAGACTACATGATAAAAATGTTTCACTGTACAGCCTTTTGTACCCGCATGTCATGTAATTGAATAAGTGATAAATGTGCAGCATGCTCAGGGACAGATATACAGGGCGGCTTCCATTTGCACTGAATAGAAAACCTCGTTTAGAGCTCTGTATTCAATAACAAGAACATTCCCCATCAAACGTAATAAATCATCGTGTTCACCGTCACAGTCCAGTGACTTATTTTCTTTGAAACTGGCCAGTGGTCGCACAGAATTGTTTATGTGCTCCCATTCAAGTTCCCAATGTCCACGCTCCCTGCAATGAAATAATATATTAAAGAAGCAAAACTAATGTCTGTCTTTAAACAGCTAATTAAATTTAGACCGAAGTAAATGTGCTAGCATACAGCGGGCATAATCAAACTGCAACTAAACACTGTATGTAAATATGTCACGTCCCACTGGGTCACTTAAATGTCACATAAATGAATCTGTTTGTGTAAATTATGTTGCTTATGGCTCATTAGGACGGTAGCTTTCAGTGATGAACTCGCATACACTCCCCTCAGTTCTGTTTGTTGTTGTTTTCTAGCAGGCTCCAACCCGCTGATTTTGCCTTCAGACCCACAGCTTTATTTTTGTACAAGGAGCTACAGCTACAGCTGGCAGCTTGTTCCAGTGAATAAGCTTCAGGTTAAAAACTAAGATGGAATAAAAATATCAGACTCCAGCTGTGAACATAGTAGAGCATTTAGCTGCTGAAAGAGCACTTGGCACTCTCTGAGAAAGTGTTGAATACTCAATTTCCATCCTCTGAATCAGCAGCTGCAAGTAATAAAGGGATATGTATATGTATTTGTTGGACGTGTTTATATGTTATCGCTTGTTAGCAAGTTTTATCAACTTATATCTTTTGCCAAGTATCCAAGAAACAAGGTCAGATCAAGTTTTATTCAAGTCTTTGTGAATCTAGTGCAAAAATGCAATAATAATAAAATAGCATTTCCTTGGTGCTGTATTTTTTAAGACATGACAACTTGACTATTAGTCACAAACTAGAGCATAGTGCCTGGGCTGTGTTGGATAAAACCACAAAAACTGTCATCACATTATAAAAGTGTTAAACAACACCTAAAATAGTAGCTTTGTCTGTATAGTTGTCCTATTTCTATTTTTTCTCTTTTCCCTTTAACTACTTTTTTTTTATTTTATTTTATTTATTTTCCGTTATTTTCAGTGTCTTTCCTTCTTCCTAAAAATAAAAATATCCAGCCAATCCCAACATGGCTAAAGGAATAAAGTAGTCTTTCTGTAAAGAAGTTCATATTGGTCCAAATGGTGATTCAGTGAATTACAGAACTGATCTCATCATTTTCCTTTTCTGTTTTAAACAAGATCACCTAAATCCATCAAACCCAGGCTGAGAATTTATAATAACAGAAGGCTGTGAGAGCTAAAGAGACACAGCAATAAAATGACTTAAATAAGAACAAACCAGTCAGTGCCCACGGCCTCAGAGTTTAACTCATATGTTTTAATTTCATGAGCCTCACAGCACGAAAGTCTCCAAATGATATCCATACATCCATATAATCAATAGTACAACTGGAGTTCAAAGAAATAAATCAAAGACAAGTATAATCTTCAGTTCCATGCAAGGGAGACAGATTCAGCTAATGTGGTGTATACAATCAAAGATAAAAACAGGTATCAGCTGAAATAAAACATGAGGTGAAGAATGAGTCACAGAAAAGCCTCTGTCTGAAGGTTTTCTTTATAAGATTCTATAGGAGACCTGTAATAACCATTTCACATTTCATTATGTCAGTCTGGGCAGCCTTCAGAGTAGCTTTGCATGATTTGCAGCTCAACACACTCTTTATTTATCTCACACTGGCGTCTGTGGAAAAACCTCATTTCAGCACGATTCAGCCTCTGCCCGCATCACTTTGTTTTGGCTTCCTCTCCAGTGATGTGGAGTCAGACTGAGACTGTTAGTGTTACTTTTCCTATAGTTTTGTCGTTATGAAACGACCAGAAAGTCGAGTCATTGTAGGAAACGTTAGCTTCCATGCTAGATCACCATTTTCTGTAAGCTGTTGTTTCATTACCAAGCTGTTCTAATTATGTTGTTGACAGTACGTGGATCTTAGCCTTGAAGAGATTCTTTATAAACTTATCAGCCTCGTAGCAGCTGAGACACTAATCGGTCTCATTTTGGCCTCAGTTTACAAAAGTCATCAGGGGATTGGTGGATTCAAACAGCTCCGTTGTGGCTGCTGGCCTGAAACATAAAGACCTTCAACTTTTTTGGTGATCTTTGAAAGTATCTTTCCAAGATACACTGGAAAAAAAAAAAAACGGGCAGTGTGCAAAAGTGAAGCATCCAAATTGACTTTAGAGGGCTGGAGAATTTAAAATAACAACCAAGTAGGCATGGATTTGAACATTTTCTGAAAAGGACATTTTAGACTTCAGGTTTTGACCACGACCAAGCCACAACACCCAGTCTTCACACATGAATGATATAAATAAAGCAGATTGTTTCAGCACTAAAGAACATGTTTACAGCCTGGTTTAAGGCACAGTTATGGTTTTAGTTACTAGTTTCTCCATTTGCACAAACTCTTACAAGAGGTGAATTTTTTCACAACTTGTTAATTTTAAAGTTATGACTGTTAAAAGTTTTGCCCATATAAGGGCATGGCAGACTTGACTGACGAGCAGGTAACCTGTTACTGCTAGTAAAGAGGCTAAAAACCGTCTCTTGTCCACATTGAAACAAAGACAAAGATGGGTTGAGTCCGCTTTTTCAATATGGCTCCCTGCTGATGATCGACTCTGTACCAGAAACAGATGGTGAATGTCAGAGACAGTCAATGGCCTCAGCGCATGAAGCACAAGGGAAGTATAGAATAGAATAGAATAGAATAGAATAGAATAGAATAGAATAGAATAGAATAGAATAGAATAGAACTTTAAAGTAATTGTAACAAGTACAGCGAAATTGAAGTCGCAGCAGCAATCAAGAGAACAAAAGTGCGAAAGTGCATAGAAAGTGCTAAAAAGGTCCATAAGAAAACAGATGATGACAGCTTGTCCATCACAGTCCAGTTCAGCCAGCCTCCACCTCCACAGGGTCCAGGACTGAGCTTCTTCAGTCATGCTCCATCTCTGTCTACTAGATCCTGCTCACAGCAGGTGAAGCTCTTCCAATGTGACATTGGTGTCTGATGTTAGCTCCATTAGCCATGTCTGTAAATAGCATGATGCTAGTCTGCCCTATGGTATTCCCTCTGTTGCTGGGTTAGCACTAGCTAGCTTGTGCATCTTATTGGGGGTAGATATTACGTTCTCAATTATGATGGATGGAAGGACAGGTCCATGTCGTCACTTCTTAGCTCACACATGAGAACCAGCACGTCGTCCTCACCTCCTCCTCAGCTTGTGGGAAGACATCAGGCCTTACACCAGTTAGCATTGACATGCTACAGGCTGCTAACAGCTGAGTTCCCATGTAAACAATGCCGCCATGGTTACATGTAGGATCTCCAGAGAAACACAGGAGAAAAAGTAGTAAAAATATCGCTAAAGCCACAAAAAGTTTGGTGTCTATGACCAACAAATGAGCCATACAAAGTAACGACCCACTCCAAATTCAAAGATTACAATATATATATATATATATATATATATATATATATATATATATATATATATATATATATATATATATATATATATATATATATATATATATAATGTTGATTCCAAATGTGTTTTACTAACACATACAGAGCAAAGTTTCTCCAAATAAGACAACAATTACTGCAGTAAAACTTGGGATGTAAGCTGCCAGGCTTTATATTAAGGTCACAGATCTGTTTCATCTACATAGGCTTTTAATCCTCAACTGTCCATCATATGAACTACCCACCAGTTTGTCTAATACTTCCATAACAGTAGAAAGACCCACATCAGCAGCAGCTGTATTAACTTAAAAAAGTGCCTCGTCATCGCTGCTCTCCTCTGAACAGTCAGTCATTATTTTAAAACCTGCCCCATATTACAGCCTCGTTCGGGATCAGGTCAGCAGGAAATTTGTCAGCAAGTAAAACATGAGCCTGCAGATCGTATTCCCCTGCTCTCAGAGCTCAGACATGTTCACCTCACAAACCACCAAGATGAACATAACCACAGTGTGATAGCAGCACACAGCCACATGACTTTGTGTTCTCATTGCTCACCAACAGCGCATGAGGGAGATTCATTGAGGCAGCATAAAGTGTTCCTTCTGTCAGATAAACTAAACCATCTGCACCCAGGAAAAAAAGACTAGTCTGTTTTTGTCAGATGGTTCATTAGCATAAGGAACGTCAGCTGTTCGCACTGGTGTCGAATCCAGTGACGGTTCATATAGGAGAGTATATACATCTTGATAATGGTTGATGTGTTCTGTGTCTCTACTCTGCCCTCTCTGTATGTGTTTATCTCCCCTCTTTCAAATGACCTCTTTCATCTTTTGTCTCCCCTTCAGTCAGCTGTCATCCCTCCATCAGGCACAGTCACTGAGGAGGAAGAAAAGACGCAGCGTGCTGTCCCTTTTCTCTGGCTTCCGTAAAAACCGCAACTCCACCATCTCTAATCAGGAGTGCGAGTAAGTGTGCAGCAAAGTAACATTTAAAAGCAGCCAGGCCCAGAGAATGAGAAAGCTCCTAAATTAATCCAGCGCAGGCATTAACGTCACTTCAGAGCTTCATAAATATTTTAATGGAAGAAAACATTTCTCTCTCCAACTGTTTTCTTTTGCTTTATATGCCGGGCTTTGCGTACATTTAAGCTGCTGTTACGTAAGAGCTACAAAGTAGTCTTGCAGCAGTAAAAGTAGAAAAAGTAGAAACTTATTTAAGAAATGAATCACATATTAACAGCTGAGGGGGGAGACTAGCACCCAGTGGGCACTCTCTCTGGACTTCACCATGAAAAACAGTCTCACAGTTTGCAGAATATAGGGGAATTAAGCACCAACGAGAGCTAGAGCATGTGTTTCAGCTGACTAGGGTGCTTACAGACTCAACTTTAAGTATTTCTGAAAACTGGTGACATAACAGCCCCTGCTGTGAACAGGCTCGCTCCTGTGCAGGGGTTTCTCTGACACAGAGGCAGAGTTTACTGTAGTCTAAAAGAGGAGCAAACGGAGCAGATGAATCATCTTCAGGGCAGTTACAGACAGAAATCTCTTCTTATTGGGAGTTCAGCATGTTTTAAAGGCTCTTTACTGCACATTGTTGCTAAGCAATCAAAGAGATGGCTTGTTACAGCCTTCACTTGGCTCCTTAGCATCAGTTTCTTTTGACCTTCTGTCACAGAAAGGAGGACAAAAGCCAAATGTGTTACCGGAGCTGCACATTTGTGGTAAAGGATGAAGCTTGTGCTGCACAAATCCTGTGTTTTTATCAACCTATGTGTGTGTTATTAATAAATCAAAAGTGCTTGTCAGTTGCAGGGCAAGTCAGGAAACTCTACCTCAGGTCAAACCTAAACCCCATAAATGTGCATTAGCATGACTTGTGAAATGTCCCGTGTCCTTTTCTCTGTCCATCTGTCTGCTGCAGCGGTGCCTTGGAGAACGTCTACTCGATGATTCAGCACCCTAAGGACACTGTGAGGCCAGAGAGTACAGTACCTGGAGCCAACGGAGCCATGCCCTCACCTCGACCCATGCAGGGTGTGCCTGTGCCTGGGATGAGAGCTCCCAGCCCCCCCTGCCTCATCCAAAGACAGGTATGCTTTTACACCTGGGCTAACACTGCCATGACCTGAGAAGAGCCTGGGTGTCATGACACCTCTGATTTTTCATTTTAGCGCCATGTTAATGTGTCAGCATGACTCAGTCACAGCAGCAGTGACACAGGCAGGGAAAAGTCACCTTACCCTCTTTCTGAGACCAAGAAAACCAAAGCTGAGATTGGTGTTTAGAGCGGGCATGTCCATGTCCGGGCCGAGGGCCAATTGTGGCTCTATGTCCATTTTCATACAGCCCCAAGCTTTCATTTATTAAGTGTTAACTATGACACTGAAATTAGTTATCTTCTAAATTATGTGTACTTTTAAATTTTCTTTCAAGTGTAAAAATAAATCCAAAGTCTATCTATCTCACTGAACTACATTTGGACTGTGCACAGGGTGCTCGTATAAAGCTAAAGCGCTCTACATTCTGCAGAAACTCAGTAACTTTTACAGCTGATATCTTTAAATTAATGTATTTATCGTGATGTGAAATTGTGCTTTATGAGCATCCAAAGTTAAAAAAAAAGCACATCAGAGGACACAAAACTGGATTAAAGTTATGCAACAGAGCAGAAAAAGATAAAATTGGTGCATAAGAATAGTTCAGAGTGTTGAATAAGAAATATTTTGGGCTAAAAATGTTGTTTGCAGGTCAAAATAGTCATCATAAAAGACAATCCTGATAAAACCCAGATCCTGATCCTGACATAAAAAGTCCTGACACATTTTCCCCATACCATCAGACTTTGCTTGTTTACACAGCATGTAATATGGCAGAAAACGGACCCATCAAAATCTATTACCAAGAGACATTTGAGGGACAGGTGAGGTTTGATTACATAGGTCTGTATTGATGACACTAGTATGTCTGACCACATATAGTGACTGATTTCTACAGAAATTCTGAGAAAAAACAAAAACAAAAAACGTTAAACAGAGTACTCTTTTTTGATTAGTAAATATGTCAGTAAGAGCCGCTGGCCCTTGGTCATTTTCAAAAAATTAAATGTGGCCTTCTTTGAGAAAAGGTGGACGCTCTTAGTGTGGAAAATCATATTGTCATTGTGTATAACTTTTATTTTATAATCTTTCAATGCAGAGATAAGGGTTCAAAGTGTTGACTAAAAGCTTCGAAACCAATAAACCTTTTCCATTCATTTCATGAAGCTCTGTGAACTTGTATAACCAAAGCAAATGAGTCATATTTTATTGAATTTCTGCCATCAGCAAATGAAAAGAAGAACATTTTAAAAAATTTTAAAGTCAGACTTTGTACATAAAGTTTAGCCTGGCACCAGAAAATCTGTTAATGTGAGCAGCACAGGCCTGTTGGCTGAAAGGTAAAGCGGTCATAACACACAGGTAGTCATAGTGGTAGGTGCGTGGCCTGGCCATTGGGAACAGCCACAGTGAGTGTGTTGTGACAGCTGGTCAACAAAAAAATCCAAAATTCACACTTTCATGACAGCAAAGAGCTACTGGCAGTGAGTCCCTGCCATCAAGCGCTCCTGAGGGGGAGCGCTCGAGCAAACCGTGACCTTTGCAGGCAGAGTGACACGCTGCCAAAAAGCCAAAAAACATTTTGGCACATGTGGCTGTTTTCCTCCTTAAAGAAATGCACCAATCTGGCACAACATACCGCTAAGTAAATGCAAATGAGTGATGCTTCCAATGGCTGTCTGCTGAAGTTCCAATCAAACTCATAAACAGCGATTAAAATTGGAGACTTCTGCTCTTCGATTCCTCGAGTTTTACTCAGAGTACGATGCAAAACAGAGCTGCATGCTGTGCCCACCACCTGCTATTCCCAGCCCTGTCAGAGTTGTGGAGGACTATATGGCCTATTTTAATCTTTCTCTCTCTCCACACACACACACACACACACACACGCACACACACACACACACACACACACACACACACACACACACACACACACACACACACACACACTCACACATGCACGCACACACACGAGGGGGAGTCATGTAGTCATCCAAATCCCTTTGCTTCTCAAAGCAGAGTCCAGGGATCCTCGCTGATCCATGTGAGGATTTGAGGACATCCCCAGCAAAATGAGGATAATTTAATTTTGGTTTAATTGAATTTGCCAGTATTAGACTCTGAAACTAAAAGCTTCCACTATCACCAGTTATCAGCTCACGAGAGTGTGACCAAATTAAGTCGATCTTAATCACTAGGTAATTCCTGCCCCATTCATTCATCATGTGAAGTGATCATTTTGGAATGTTTGGCATCCTACACATGGGTCGAGGTGTTTATCTGTTTTTGTTTTTATCTCCAGTCCACCGATCTGGTCAGCATGGTGTACAGCTGCATCGGCGCAGAAATCGAGGACTCCGATGGAAGCAGCACCTGTGACATCAAAGATGCAGACGACACCGACAGGTCGACCACCGTCTCGGATGCCCCTGCAGACACTCAAAGCAACGGCCACGTGGTGTCCTCCAAACAGCAGACGGACAGACAGATGGACGCAGGCAGGCAGGAGAGGATCGTCCCCCTGACAGACGCACAGACCGACATGGAGAAGGACAGACAGAGCGGTGGAGGAAACGTGGCCTCCTGTGTGCCGAGGCCAGAGCCCCCTCCACAGAGCAGCAAGCCCAGTCTGTCAGCTATGAGACAGAGACACCTGCAGGAGTGTTTAGGTACTACAACAGGGACTAAGTATAAGTATGGCACTTAAGATGTTTTCATGATTTCTTTGGACGAGTTTAAGCCAATCAGCATTGTAACAATCATTCTGATGCTACATCAACTCCTGAAAAGCAAACATTAGCCACGTTTACATGAGGAGTTTTTCATTTTACCGAATGTAATCTTTCTGAATGACTTTTCTGAAAACAATAGTATACATGGAAAGGAATATTCCAATCTCTGGTCTACATGTGCCACTATAATCAAACAGAGTAGTCAATGGGGCGTGCGCAAACAAACGTAAACAAACGTATACAAATTGAGGAACGTCTCTAGTTGCATCTTACATCATATCTTAGCATGCACTAAAAGAACAGCCCTGACAACTTTCCATTTGAGTGGATACATGATACCTCAATTGGTTTGAGGAAAGGAATATTCCACCCCTGTGAATCTGATTAAATGTCCATTCAGATTGGCACTTTTCTTTCGAAATGAGGTGTATACAAAGGTTGAATTCTTTCCGTTTGAGCAAATAAACCAAATGGAAGCAGAATATTTGGGTCTATGTATACGTGGCTTCTGTCTCTGCTACACTGTAGTATGTTTACAGTGTGTTGTGTTCACATTCTTATAACATGGTATGATAAATGCAGAGGAGTAATGAAGAAAGCTATGGGATATTCACAATTAGGCATAAAAAATGATATTTTTTACTCAAGAGAAAACATGTTACACTCCAAAGAAAAACAATAAAATAAAAAAAAAAAATACAATACAAAAAAATAAAATAAAAACTTGGCGGTTGTTTGGCTGCTACAAGTTTTTTTTCTTTTTAATGAGTTCATAAAATACTTAGAAAAGTGAGGATCTAGCTAATCAAGTTGGTTATGTAATCTCATTTTCTTTTTTGTATTTTATTTATAGATTTGAACACATCTTTAAAAAAGATGAGGGGAAGCAGGTTAAAAAGTTAAAAACTACAATTTAAATCCAGCATGATTTTAAAAGATCGTTACCTTCATTCGTGACCAGTCATTTGAAGTGGCTTTAATGAGAAGTGTTGAATAAGTGGACAGAAACTTCATTTGCTTTACTCTAAAAGCACTTTGTTCCAAACTTGTGTGGTTTCACAGAGACAGAGTCATTGTTAAGGGTGAGAGTACGTTTCAGGTCCAGACTTTGTAATGAGCCAAACCTCAGTTTAAAAAGTAGATATAGTCTGCTCTCTGACTCGACGGGAATTATAAGATCTGTGGTGTAGCTGGAGGCCAGACAGAAAATCAATGTGAGAATCTGAAGATTGAGGTAAGAAAGGAGAAAAAGTTCTCTCTTTTTTGTCTGCTGGCAAACCTTTCTCTAACATGGACGACTAAACAATGTTTGATCCAGAATGGTTTCAGAGGAAACTATCTGCATTAAACATTAATTTCAACATTTGCACCCAAACAACTAAATAGCCAGAGCTATAATCTTTCCATTCAGCCAACTGTGTGTTTTATTGTTTGTTTACATCACACTGATGTTTTTTTGTTTTTAGGGATTTAATGATTTCTTCTGTCGTCAGTCTTAGGCTTAAATTTCCAATTACTGAGTGCCTGTGAAATGTGTCTCAGAATTTATGCTTAAGGTTTTTTTTTTTACTTTTACTTTTCTAACAGGGCTCAAACAGCTCATTGTAAGGATTTCATGTTTTTCTTGACAGAAGAAGCAGGTAGGCTGGAAGCAGAAGAGCTGAGTGAAAGGAAGCGTGAGGAGAAGCAGAGAGCGAGAGGGCCAGAGGGACAGCGTCCTCTCATCCCCAATAAAGTATGTCTACAGTGTGTTTAACAGAAGGGGGAGTAGTTGCTCTCATGCTCTGATTATAAATGAGACTAAATGCTCTGCTCCCTCTTCAGCCAAGCCTTGACATCCCAAGAGACAAGACCTCTCCAGAAAAGGCGGTGACCCCTCCCAAAACCTCCCCGGTGAGTCCAGGCGAGAAAACGACCAATGAGCAGAGGAGCTTGCCTCCTGTTCAGCCAATCATTGAGGAGGAGGGCACCACGGAGAGGGAGAGCCCGCCTGAGTCATCCAGGCCTGGGATGGAAGCTGCAGAGGACATCAGTCCAGGTAAGAATGGTAGAAAATGAGACAGTAATAAAACAGCATGCTGTCTGTTCTGCTGTTGATAGCAAACTGTAGGTTGTTGATGATGTCAGTAAAGCCTCATAGGCGCCGTAATGTTGTCAGATGATGAAGAAGGATCTGAATGTTTCACCCACAGATGAAGGAGAAGGACGTAATGGCTTTCCAGCAACATCCCGTCACACCAGGAAGTCCAACTCATTTGACATAGGTACAGTTGTCTGACACTGGCCACAGCATCCCCACAGAAACCAAAACATACACAATCCACTCAGTGTTAACTCCACACTTGGCTGCCTCTGTGAAGTAGACTCCAAAATGCAGTTTTTGTTAATAATTCATGACAAAGGTGTCAGGCCTTTGTTATGGTTTATCAAATGAAAACTGCATGAGCCTCTTTGATGTTCTCCTGAGCCTGCAGTGCTTGCCAACCGTGTACTGCACCACTCCTTTCCTGCACCTCTCTGCTCTCAGTTCCCAAACCCCACTCTGCTGTGTGTGTGTGTGTGTATTGTGCGGTTTCCCCTCAGGCATGGAGCAGGACAGCCCCTACGATCTGGAGAGGTCTTCAGATCGCAGATTCCCTGTGAAAAAGCCCTGCTTGCCCCAGTACAGAAACAGATCTCTGGACTATCCTGCCGGGACCAGGTGTATGTATCTGTTTCACCTCCTGCTCTTATGTGTGGTATGACAGCCATGTGGCAGGCTCAAGGTTTGACGCAATGTAAACCCTCAGCGTCTGTTATGGTGCAGTTTTAATTTAGCTGAGCAGAGAAGTTCTGCAAACTTACTTTGTAACTGCTGATGCAAAGAGACGTCTGTGTCAAGTTTTTGTGGCTTCATGGGTGAGTCATACCATACATTCCGAATGCACGCTTGTCCCGGAAGAAGTGTCTATAAAACCTTATTTAAAGGCATAATTTGGTAACTTTCCAGAAACATCTCTTTGCAGCTGGCAGCTGGTTTTGACACTGCCTGGATAAGTGTGCTTTTACTCAAGACCTCTTCCATTTTCAAATAAGGATCTTTTATCATCCTCCTATAACAGGAACTGATTCATTTTTGATATTACTATGTTCTATTATTGAAATAATTGGCAGCCATGTTTAGCTGATTCATCATCAGATTTTACACCGAGACTTTTTGGTATTGAAGATGGAAACCCTGAGGCAGAGGAACTCAAGAGGCACTAATGACATGTCAAAGCCGCTGCCAATTACCTCTACAGAAATGTGTGCGAACAACGTGCTGCAGGGACTCAATTACCAGCACTGTGAGAATGATAAAAGACTCCTCATGTCACAGATGACGGCATTAGAGCCAGTTTTACAGAACATGTGAAACCAAAGTGCCTCTCTGTGCCCTGTCTGGGTGTATTTTCGGCAGACTAATGCTACAGATATGTCATCCTCTGGACAATAGGCACATTGTAACATTGTGTTTCCTGTTCACTCTGAGAGAGCTCAGACTGCGACAGGTATTCATACAGCTTCTAGGGCTGAGCTATTTTATCAGTTCTGCAATATGAATCGATATTTTCTTTCCACAGAAAGTATCAAATTTTCAGCCGCAAGTATCGATACATTAAGGGTTTATTCACACCTGTGGGTCATTTGTTTTGTTCTGATTCAGGGGCATGGAGGGGCCATGGAGCATCAACAACGTATGTGGCTAGTTAGCATTATAGCGTTTATCTGACTAATGTACCAGTGTGCGCTATATGACTAACATAATAGCCTTTTAAAAGTCCCACTTTATTACTTTACTGCTCCACGTGTGCCCATGTCTCATTTTCCTTTCCTCAGTTCTTCAGCCTTCTCTCCTGTGGTTGATTCTTCTACTCCTTTTCTTCTTCTACTCTTTCAACTGTACAGTTGTCAACCAGGCTCATTACTGCCCCCATCACTACAGTGTGAGCCACAGTTATGAGTCAGTTGTGCAAGTTGCTGGGGCAGTTGTGTTCTCACTGCACAGGACCCGCTACAGGGCTCGAGCCGAGACCGCCTATTTTTGGCGATCTAGACCCGCATGTTTTGTCCCACATCAGAGCACGATAGCTGTGTTCACATATGCCCAAACGAACCGGGGTTTGGGGAGGTGCTGCTCACTCTCTTGGAACAACTGCCCCAAATGATCCAGGTGTGAATACACACTGTTGGGCCGTTTACACGACAACAGTTTTAGGGTGAAACGCAAAAGTTTTGTTGCGTTTCAACCTTGCGTTTCCACGGAAACGGCGTTTCAGCCGACCTAAAAACCCAAACTTTTGAAAATGGCCTCCAGAGTGGGGTTTTTCTTAAACACTACCGACACCATTGCCGTGTAAACAGTAAACTGGCATTTTCAAAGGAAACGATAACGTCACACTCCGCCTTGCGCGAGCGCATACAACACGACAACAGTACTGTTGTTACGATCGTCGTGAACTATCGTGTTGTGCTTGTGCTGCTCAATCGGCTGAATCTGCAGACTGTCTTCATACAAAATGTGCATCTGTTCCTCCACTTTTGCACTTAGTATTCTCCAGTACACCAGATGAGCGGTTCAACTCTACTGCTGTGGAGATCTCCCAAAAGCTGCTTCTGGACAAGACGGTTATAGCACCACCTACAGGCTTGGAATGCCTACTATAGCATTTTCAATCCCTTGGCATTTCTGGGTAACTGCAGATTTTTTTCACTGTGTTTTGGCATTTTCAGATGAAACTCACTCCAGCACCACTATGCTTAAAAGCAGATGTGTGGGAGCACTTTGGTTTTAAAACAAAGAAGGAAAGTGTTGATTTTGATAAAAGTTTGGTGGTTTGCAAGCTGTGTCATGCAAACGTGAAATGCTGGAAAACACAACCAACCTTTTAGCGCACCTATAACGTTCCCACCTGGACAAGGTAATGCTAACTGAGGAGCCAAAGAAGCTGCAGCATAACCCAAAACAAACCCTGCTGGACGGCAATGATGGTTGTTCCCACATGTTCCCATCTACCCCACCAAGGTCTTGAATTATTGACTGTAATAGAGAAGTCAAGAGGGACTACCTCAAATGTTAAGCCTTAAGCTAAAAAAGCTGTCAAAGAAACTGTTCAGAACAGGCCACTTGCTGCACTTTTTAGCTCTACTGTGAATTGTAAAACTGTTGCACTTAAGAAGAAGTCAGGTGCTCATTGGGTTTAGTTGACCTCTTTCTGAGGTTGAGCACAGAAACAGACACTTATCTTTCACTTGTTAAGCTGAAATAGTTCCTTTGAAATGCTGTATTGACACTTCATTTTCTTCTCTAGGTTATGACAGTCCCCAGCTTGGAAACAAAGACCCTTTATGACGTTACCAGTGCACTGGAGCACGGACAGACTTGAACTTGGAGGACTGGAGAGAGACAAGCTTTTAAAACTGTGTGCACTAAACTTAGAAAAAAATACTTCTACAGCAGCTGATTTTTCTTTCCAACATTTGTTGCTGAAAATGCATGTTCTGTAAGCTTTCTGTTTTAAACTGGTTGCACTTGCTGTGGTTTTTCTCAGGCATTAAGTTCAGTCTGAGCTGCAGGACATAACAGAGCTGTCACACATAACAGCGCTTCAATGTTTCTCCAGTATCATGAACTCTTATCGAAAGCATTTGTGAAAATCAAATATTAGAAAAACTCTGTCCTCTCATCCCCTCCCTGTCTTTTACTGACAATCTGTGATGACTTAAAGTGAGTTTGTACTGTATTTATTCTGATAGAGATGTAAATACTGGATATAAATCTGCACTAACCATTGTGGTACTCGACCAGTTAACAATCATGTTTTTATTTGTGATAACCATAATCATTTGATAACTGTGTTTGTAAGTATGCTGATGATTGAGAAATGTGTTTTCATGCACTTAGCGCTCCCATCTCTTCAAGAGTATTTCAGTCAGTGGATCCAGTTTTAATCTGATTTTGCAGCCTGGAAATGAGTATATTTTCTAAAAATGCTTCTATGAATCAGAATAAATAAAATTGACTTTACACAAGCAGTTCAGTGATTTCTTTTTTTAATTTCCAGGTGGATGTAGCTCACAGTGCACGCTACAAGACTCTGCTAAACTTCCACAGGTAATCTTTTCCTGTGAAGTGTTTGAAGAAATTCTCCTCATGCTCTGGAGAGGTTTCATAGAGTCTGAGATGATGCTTACAGATAGTCTGATCAGAGCTGACTTTAGTAGTGATGGATAACGGAATACTAAAACTGTTCTCAGACTGCTTGGCTCCTTTTCTTTGAGTTGGAAAAAGTAATCACACACCTCTAATTTTTTTGCATGTTAGAGTTCAGCTGAAGCCTTAAGGTGGTTTATGTACATTTTTGTTTCAAAGGACACGACTGTGACTTTATTCCAGTGCATGTCAACTAAAGGGGCTGTGAGGACTTTTTAAGTGATTTTGGAAAAATCTCCCGTCTAGATACATGCCTGATCATAAACCACACTTTAAAATGAGATTATCAGTGCCAATATAGTTTATTTCAAAATGCTACTTCTTAGCTTCCTGATTGAGTCAGGTAAGACTAGATTAATTTACAGCACGTCAAAGTCTTTATGCCAACACCACACTGTCTATCTGTGTTTTATCTACTGAAAATGATTCCTGTGATTAACTTTGTAGTGATGGTGAAGGAGCCTAATTGTCAAACAGAAAAAGGACAGAAGAGCGGAAGGAAGCTAAACAGAAGAGTGATAGTGCACAGGCTTAAGGCTAAAACACAGGTCTAACTGTTTGTAATAATATTTACCCCAACCTACATGCGGCACTTATTCTGCAGTGGTCTGTTCAACCTTAAGAGTCTATCAGTGAAATGAAGAGTGAAGTTAGCTCTGCTTGGTCGATGAGCGCTGGCAGGACATCACCAGGATTCACAAACAACCCACATTACAGACATGACTTATGCACCGGGCTGCCAGCAGTGCCAAAATAAAGACGACTACTTAACTACAGGACAAACTTACAGTTTTGCTTGTTGTCGTGTTTCAATCAACAGCACTACACAACTGTTGATAAATGAATAAAAACTTTACCCGTTACACCAAGTAAAGACGTTTCAACAAAGAAAATTAGTTCCCAAACAAACTCACGTGCTGTTAAAAGTCACGTCTTTATGACAGTGTGTGCGAGACTCTGGGCCAAAAGGTGATGAGGCAGTCCATTCAAAACAGATCCTCCTCATAACATCTTTAAGAAAACAAAAGTATTTTATGAGAGTAAGTTTGAATCAACAGACTGATGATTGATTTGAACGTAATACCGAGGTTAATTTAATATAAAGGTAACACTTTAGAATAGGGAACACATATTAACTTTTAATAAGGTGCTCCCTAATATGCATATAAGTAGCAAACTAGCCCTTTATTTCTATCAATTAAGCATATATTAACACCTTACTCTACATAGCCTAGTTATACCTCTATTAGGGTATGAATTAAGACTTTTCATTTTAGTAACTCCTAATTATCAATTAGAATTACATATAAAAAAAATAATAAATTCATTAATAACATTTACTGTTTTTGTGGTACTGCCCCTTTACAAGGCCCTATTAACCCACACCATTTTGAACATCATTTTTCATAAACAACAACGCATTTATTCACTGTCAATAAGTGATAATTAGTAGTTAATAAAATGAAAAGGCTTAATTCATACCATTATAGAGGTTGAATAAGGCTATGTAGAGTAAGGTGTTAATAAGTGCTTAATTAACACAAATAAAGGTCGAGTATGCTACTTATGTGCATATTTGTAAGCACCTTATTGATAGTGAATATGTGTTCCCTATTTTGAAGTGTTACCAATATTAACTTTGCTCCAGTCCTTATGCACAGCTTGGCTAAAATTGAGAACGGTTCGTTTTCTCCTTAGGGTAGAAAGACTGAAGTACAGCGTAGTGCTGCCACAACATTCATATGTCATTGCCTGTTTTAAAATGGTTCTGATACTAAAAATAAAAATATTCTTACAATAATACAACAAACAAATAATAACTTTATGTAACAATTTGTCACGTTCAAACATGTTTTGGTCTGTTCCTAAAACAACGAGTCTGCCTTACAGACCAAGATTCAGAGTTAAACAGAGTTTGGGCTTTTTTGTACCACACAACAACTAATTAAACGACTAGATGCTGTTCGATGCATAATGAGAAATTCAGTTTTAATTGCTCTTTGAGCCCTGATGTCAGGGCACCATACCTTTTTGTTACTTGATTTTTATTGTTCTTTTAACAAGTATCCCTAAGTTTCCTCCCTGAAATTTAGGAAAAGGGAAGATTGTTGAAGCATCACACAACATTCATAATAAGGGTATGACGCATACTATTAAGGCAAAGCAAGGACAGATTATTTATGTCTTCCGAAGGCTCATGTGGGTTAAGATGGAAAAATAAGGAATAATTTATTTCCATTAAAGGAAAAAAAGGCAAAGAAGGGTTTTAAAAAGGGTCTTAAATAGAAGCACTCAGGGGGAAAGATAAACATTACATCTAATAATGACAGATGACTCACTCATGACTCATTTCTGTAATCATTTCTTGATCATCCACATCCTTCTCTTAAATCAGATTGTTACTGTTCCTGAGCAGCAGGTGGCAGCAGAGACTGAATGCTGCTCTAACCTGTAATCTGCTGCTCATCCCCCTAATGTCATGTCTGTGCCAAGTCATGATACACTCACTGTCATTATCATAATCATAGATCCTATCAGTGGCAGCATTAATGAGGACGGAATATGCATGAGGATACAGCTGCTGTGGTGTTTTTTACTCCAGCAGATGAGATCACTGAAACGTGGCGTGGAGGCCTCCTGATGAGAGAGATCAGCCTTTAATTGACAGAATAAACATGCTCATTAATTACACACACATTTCTGGCATCTAAACAGCAGATCGAGCACATGGTGAAGGTTTTTGACTGTGTGGTGCATGAAGTCTCCTGTTATGCAAGCAGGTGACATCAGACACGTCAGCTTTTCCAGACAATGATCCTGTTTGTTTTGTGAAAATGAGAAGCTTTTAATTCCCTCTGTTCAGTCACCTGATCTACCACACAGGCAAAAAGGATCACAACACCGGTGTTACATTCACATCCACTGGGTCACCGGATAAGCTTGGTTAAATCTCCCTCTGTCTCCCTGTGCAGCCACCATATGCTCAGCTGAATGTTTCATTACTGTATGTAAAGCTACACGCTGCACACACGCATCAACACAATGTTCCCCTAGCATGCACACGCTGCTATATGAGGGTATTCCAGCTCATTCATCTTGATGCATCAGATGGTGTGCACTCAGTCAACTCCCTGTTTGTTCAAAGCCTCCTCATTCATCTATGTGTACAGTAATCGTGTAGAGGTGTGTGTTGCTCCTGTAGGTGTGTGTGTGTTGTTTGTTCTCTGCACCAGCAGATGGGTCAGCAGCGAGCCACTTGACGCTCTCTGTCAACAGAGGAAGGCTGGTAATGAGTTTTTATGAGGCAGTGTGCTCCTCCATGCTCCCACAGAGAGGCACAAAACCAGGTAACAACACCTGACACACAGAGGGTCTCAAGGTGTGATGAGACAGAACATAGCCTGAAAAATGGAGGTCCCCTCTGTGGGCTGAGAAATGAGTTCAGCTGCTGCTGGTGGGCTTCCTCGTTAGGAGATGAAATAACACTTAGGGAAAGGAGAGATTTAAGCTTATCTGTCATTATTCTACAGAAGTTCAATATACAGTTAGATATGTTCACTCAAAAATAATTAACCCCTTAGCTACCAAGGATTGTTTGTAATGAACTCACTTTCTTCTTTTCCCATGGAGGAAATCAAAGAAAAATTCAATAACTGTACACAACCGAAATTTGCAAGCATTTTCAAATCTGGCACATAATTTCGCTTTTGATGACTACTGCAGTACCCTGAGTAGAAATGCTGACAAGAGGACACATTTGTAAATCAGGTGTGGTCTCAAGCACACCCAATGCAACCAATTAAGAGCTTCAGTGGTTGTATCACCAGGTTGGCCCAAGAAAAAAAAAAAAAAAAAAAAAGGTGTCAAATCAGGATTTGTTGGTGTTGCTGGCATTTGACTGTGAATTAGAAATATCTCCACCTTCTTAAAGTAATTACCTATTATATCCGTTTTATTTATTTTTTTCCAAGGCCAACTCCTGATGACACATGGTACACTTTTTTTTTTTTGTGTTGTCTGAAAAACATTCAGAAAATGTGATATTAGTTAACACAAATTCAGAGTGGGCTCCTCCTCTTTGGCTCAGTACCAGTGGCAGCACACACCCACTGCCTTCGATTGAACCTACATGAACACGCTCACTAGCCTAGCAACCACCTGTAGCATCACATTTCTACATGGGAGAGACTTGACAGCTGCGCACCTGACTTGGCATGTTATCACAAGCTAATCACAAGTTTGTGTTTTCCTCCACCCTACCACATCCACATCTGTAGCCGCTCAGGATAGTGTCTTCAGCTCCCTATTATCAACACGCAAAGCCATTTCCACACTTGGAGTGCTATGATTGGCTGAGGTAACCAAGCCTACTCTCCACCTAGAAATGTCCCAAAACAACCAAAACATCAACATACAAGCTGAAGAGAGGGTTCAAAGCAGACACAGACACTGACACACATATATAGAGGCCCATAAGAGACAATTAAGCAGGATTATTCCTGTAAAAATTGATTGATTCTATTTTTTAGGAAAATCCTGCAGACTCTACCTTTAAGAGAATTAGCCAAATAAGAAGAGATCATTACCTTGTACAGGCACGAACAAGGATACTAAATGATATCAGAGGGATGGATGTTCCTAAAGATACAAATGTAAGCATGGTGAAAAGATGGCTAAATTACCTGGATGTGGCAGAGAGAGAAAGCTATTGACCCCTGCAATCAGATTCCTGGGGAGACGGGTGATCAAAAAGCCTCCAGTGAGAAAGAACATGGCTAAAAAAAAAAGATTGTTCAGAGAAGCACTCGCAGCGATTTTATGTCATGGATTCTACGTCATGTCCTCAATGCGCATGCAAGCTTGTGCTTCTAAATTGGAGGTTTACTGTGCCTAGGCATGGTACACTTCTGGTCACACTGGCCAAACAAACTGGACTAAGGGGTTGAAGCTTGGGCATGATTCGGATGGCCAGTGTGACCCTGTTCTTTGGTTTCAGTCCGCACAGTAAGGCAAGTACTACAAGCAAGTTTCCACAGTTAAACTCCAAGAAGCTCAACCCAAACCAGATATAAGCCACGGAAGTTTTGGGATCCTGTTCTGTTGAGTGATCAAACAAAACTGGATTTTGTTGTTGTTGTTAATGTTATTATTATTGTTAATAATAATGATAATTAATTTTTTGGTAGCTGTACATCTGGAGAGAGAAGAATGAATCATGTTTTTGAAGAGACCAGAACAGCCTACTGAGAAGCATGGCAGTACCTAATTGATGCTCTGGGGCTGCTCTGCTTCCTCTGGCACTGGGAGTTCAATCAAGTGTCATGAAATCATATGATTTTATTACCTAACACACTTTCTGCTCTTTTTTTAACATTATTTTAATATTTGTTGTCATAAATAACCTTTCATCCTGTCACTTCATTGTCCAAGTTGAAATGTGTGTTAGTACGTCTGCTGTTTATATGTTGTCCAGGTTTCACCACCGTCTCTGTTGTGCTCTGTTGTGTAATTCCCACTTTAGTTCTCTTGTCCTCTGAATAATCTCTCCATCACTAAACCTTTAAAATACAGTAGACCACAAAAAAGAACTACAACACAGTTAACCTGAGTCTTTATTTGAGCCCCACTGAGTTGTAAATCAGTCGATATGTAGCTACCCCAGTTTCAAGTGGAACAGTAAACCCATAAACTTTACTGCCTCCATTTTCCTGCCACATATCTCTTTAAGGAATAAACAAAATGCATCACAGCAACACTTTCAGATTCCTGTGTCTCCATTCTGACCTGTGCACCACTCACACACACCTCGCACACACCTTACACACACCTCACAGCTGTCACTGTGTTTTTCTCCTCGGCTTCATTAAAGGCCTTCGATTCTGTTTACATCTTAATGATCTGAAGAGGAGTGTTTGACACTTTCCACACAGACCTCAGCTGAATCATTCATTCAGCCTCCCCTCTTACTTCCTCCTCTGCATCTGCTGTGTTCTTAATGCTCTCTACCTCCTGTGTACCTGTTTGTTTTCCCTCACTCTCATTATACAGACCCCGGCAGCATTTAGAGGAGATTAAAGCTGTGTGTGCGTTTAGGTTTGCTTTCACTGATGGCAGTTTTTTTTTAAGTGTTTGTGTGCTCGTCTGGTCAGGACTGTGAGTGAAACAGAAAGTGATGTTGAGGTCAGAGATGTAGGAGCTGTTAGATTAAGTAGGAGTGAAATATTTTGTAGACAACAAATACCTTGAAGGAGAACCACCAAACGAGGCAGCACAGACGCAGATGGGAGAAGAATTTTCTGACTTGAAGCGCTGAAGTTGCTGTGAGTGAAAGTCAAAATATTGAAACAAACCACCTCTACAACAGACTCTAGGTAAGGCTGTCAGTGTGATCAGTTCACTCCTGTTGCAGAAACCGAAATATGTCAAAATGTTTCCGCTCATGGTCTCTGAAGGATGATGTAAAGTCTCCTCCTCATTCACCACTGGAAGGCAGCTCTCACATGTCTAAAGAAATATTTTAGGATTCAGCATAAATACTGAAACATGATGCACAAAGTCATATTTAATTTGATTGAACTTGTTTAATTTCCTTTACTTTCTTTCCAAAGACTTTTACTGAAGACCAACAGCTTGTAAAACAAAACTATTCCTATCAACTTTAATTTTATATTTTGATTGGTGATCCCTATTCAAAAGTTCTGCACAACCATGATCAATCCTGATTCCTATACATTCTGGCTTTCTGTGACATCTATTAGTTGGTATTTGCACTGAAGCACAGCTGACTGGATCTACTTTAAGAGATCATCTCTCATGACTGGCTCCATTTATGCTTCTTAATGTGTGAGTTGAACTGTAAACAATGTAACACACTAAAGTCAGTAGGAAGACCTTCATCCCCAACCACTGGCCAGACCAGAATTCCCAGAGAGGAGCTCCTAGATGTTAGCTGAAGGGTTCAAGACTGGAGAGTGGTTAAATAAATTCAAAAATGCAGGAAAAACTGTTGAAAACTCAGAAAATGTTACCCGATCAGAGCATGTGAGTGGAGTGTGAGCAAGCGGAGAACAGAGCCAGCAATTTTTGAAAAGGCTGCAGATTTTTGTTTTAAAGGATGGGAAACTGGAGCAGGGCACTGTCCCGCTCAAGATTTCTGTTACCACTCAGATCACAGGTCTAAAGCAAGCCAAAACCTGGCCCAGATTCAGAATCAGAGCCTATTTTTTGGGGCAAACTCAGTGAGTAAGAGTGTGGAGCAATCTTGGTTGAAAGCAGAGTGGTAATAAGCAGAGCAACAAGGTGGGACTTTGAGTAGAGAGTGAAAATTCTCTCTATTTCACTCCACTTACATGCTCTGTACCTGATTAAACAAATCTAAGCTTCATGATTGAAATGTTTACAAGTTAGCATGCCGATGTTAGCTTAATGAACCACTACCACAGCCTCTTAGAGCTAGGATGCCGTAATGACCAATGGTGCAGCCTGGCTATGTTGTTTAACAGATGTTGTTTTATTGGTTGTCAAAAGACACCCCACCTCCTCACACATGTGCTCCATCCATATGTTGCTGCAGGCTAGGCTAGTGTATTCCAACACCAAATCATAGAAACTTTCTGTCACATTTAGACACAATAAATGAACATGACCTGTGATCAAGATAGCTATGGAAAAAAACCCTCAAGATTCAGCACTTCAGCAAAAGCCATGGGCACCAGATTTTTGCAGCATTACATTTATTACATACTGAAACTTTGGAAACTTGGGGAAATTTGAACAAATACCACATGAAACATCTCTGAAATATATCTCCCAAACTCAATTTTAATGGGACCTGAGGGACGTGGCCCAAACAGTCCAAAAATGTATCTCCACAGACTTTGTCTTCCTTGTATAAAGTGCTGATACTGAATTTTTCATCCTTTACTCAGATATAATCAGGAACTCACTGGATGGCAGAAAGTATGCTCATTATTCTGACATTTTTCAGGCGTCGTGTGTGTGTGTGTGTGTGTGTGTGTGTGTGTGTGTGTGTGTGTGTGTGTGTGTGTGTGTGTGTGTGTGTGTGTGTGTTCAGCACTTTAAAGGATGTGAAGAGGAGGAGGGGATGCAGGCAGGAGCGCAGGTGTGCCATCTCTGTCTCCTCTCTATGCAGCACATCAGCTGATGGTGAGCGTAGGACTTTTCCCCTGAGCCACTGGTCACTTTTCACAGTAAGTGGGACACATATGTTTAACCTCTTTACGAGTCTGTTTGAACAATTCGCTCTGAAATCATCTCTAAACTATACCGCAGATCCCCACCTGGGTAGGTACATAAACTTCTTGGCTTCTCACCTGAGGTTTGATTTCAAGAGTTATATCTTAGGAAAAAGCAGTCTTTAAAGTTTTAACAGGAAATTCTCTTGACCAGCCAGTGGATTGAATATTGAGCCAGATAACTCAAAGTTACACTTTTACACTTATTAAATGTCTGTCAGGCGTCCTTTAAGAAAGATGTCCTGACTCAGGTGAATGTGATGCAATGATTCTGATGTTGCTGGTCAAATTTTACCAACGAAGCCTGAAGAAAGTTTCCTCAAAGGTATTTCTTTGATGTGTGACTACCATTGCCACAGATAACATCATCCTGTCTAGTTTCAATTCAACATTTCTATTTATTGAAAGAAAAAAAAAACTGACACTGCTGTTTGGACACTTTTCTGGATATGAAATCATGCTGCTGGTGAATTTTGCTCTGATGAACTCAGATGTTGGGGGATGAATTCTGATGGGTCAGGTCTTGTTCCCTTTGAAGCAGCAGCTGATTGTTGAGACAAGACAAAGACAAATTTATCTGTAATGTTGACAGAGGTGTTCACAGTGATATTGTGATGGATTTTTCACATGGCAGTGTTGTAAACTGGATGCTCACATTAGCCAACAAGCATGCTCAAAATGATTTACCACTGACAGTTTTTACTCTCTGTTGAAATGGAGTTGATTTATCACTTTGTTAAGTTTGTTAAGATAGACTTCCTGACAAGCCCCTGATTTTTTTTCCCTTTACAAACCAGTAAACCTGTGATGGAAAAATGGGGGTGAAGGACAAAACATCAACATCTAAATATTTTCCAGATTTTTCAAGGCTTAGTCAAAATGAAGCAGCAACCTCCATTGTTAAAATGGGAAGTGAATGCAGAAGAGCAGAAAAAAAGTTCTTGAAGTGTCAGCTTGAAGCAAGCTCCAAAAACCAAAGACTCTCTGCCAGACACCATGTCATGAAGTCCATTTTTCACAGCAAAACTCAATGTTTTTCACCTTACTCGTCTGGAGTCAGCAACTGTGGTCTGGCTCTGGGCTTTGCCTGATAAAACACCCAGTGGGCGCCGATGTCTGAGGGACAGAGCCAAACTACAAAGCGGTGACCGGCTGGACATGTAACTGGTGAAAGTTCAGTGTAAGAACCATGGAAAATAAACACCATTAAGGGTCTGAGTTTACAAAAAGAGGTTGTGTTATGGCTTTACATTCACCTCAGCTTTATTTATTGGCTGGTTGCTTCCTTGATCAAAGTTTGGTTGGGTCAGTATTTCTAATTTGGCAAAGCCCAGGGTTTGGCTCCATAAGACCTCACCAGAAACCCCCAAGGCATGTGTCTGAGACTCTCAATATGTATACTGCCATTTTCACTTTGAACATGCTATTAAGAGGATCTGTGTCAAAATCGCACTCCCTTGCCAACTTGTGGCTCGGAGTCTCTACACACTGTTGTAAATTACTTTTAGTGAGGTGTGTAGGTAGCTATGTTTGAATCATTTAATTTAGCTTTAGATTGACCAGCTCTCTGTCAGGGGAAGGGCTATGGGAGCTTGGTGTTTGAGGCCCATCCCTCCAATGTATCTTGGTCCAGCTAGAAGATTTTTATAGAATGATCTCAGTTTCATCAAATGTCATAAAGATTTTGTGCTATTTTAAGAACAGATTGGTTTTAACAGTTTACGGACAGATTCAGGAATTTCACTTTTATGTTTACAAATAGGAAAACAGAATATTCCTTTTAATTATGATTTTTTGATTCTCTAAGAAAATACATTTCTTTTGCTACCAAGTTAAGGATGCTATGAGGAAGATTCGTTTCAAATGCACTCCCTCGCCACCTTGTGGCCGGGAGTCCCCGCACACTGCTGTAAATTACTTTTAGTGAAGTGTGAGTTTGTTTTGGAATTAAATGGAAATCGAGTTGAAACAAATTCTTTGTTTAGGTCAACTTTTTACTGGGTACAATGCCCCAAGGTAAGGTATTTATCATTCCAGTTACAAAGCGCTATGGTTTGAAAAGTGACATCAAGCAAACGTTGTAGGAGCTGGCTATATGTTAGTGACATCTGCAGCCTGGTGCTCCAACGTATCTGTTGGCTAACGTGACAACAAGTAAACACTGTCAGTTAGTAAGTAGTTTGGTAGCCATTCATTTTGGTGCATGTTAGTAAATCCCACCTATGTGCTGTCAGTCATATACCAAGCAGAGCTAACATAACCCCACTCATCAGTTTATTGATAGACTCTCACACAGCTTACCAATTAGCCTTCAGCTCAGGCTGTATCACTCTACCGTTTCGCTTTCTGCTGCTCTTCTGTCCTGTCTGACACTTAGGCTCCTGGGTCCACCATCACTGTAAAATTAGTCATAGAAATAGTTTTTAGCAGAGAAAAACACAGATCTCTGTGTTTTATCTCTTCTCATCACTAAACTTCATCAGCCGGCGTGGTGTTGTCACAGAGACCTAGATCAATCGTATATCAATCCGGTCCTGGTCGACCCGAACTGGAAGCTAAGAAATAGCAATTCAAAATAACCTGTAACCAACAATATTGATGGTAATAATCTCATTCTAAAGTGTGGATTACAATCAGGCATATATCTAGAAGGGGGACTTTTTCTAAATCACTTTCAAACTCCTCACAGCTCCTCTAAGTGAGATGTAATAAGTCTTCCTTTCTGCATCCTGTGAGGCTACCCACTGCTGGCTATTAAAATAAACACAGATTTAAACACCAGAAACTTTTATTAATACCCAAGGTGTTACTTCTACTCTTTAAATGTCGTCTTTGATGAGTTTAAATATTCATATGCCTGTTAATCCTTCACATTAACACTGATCCTGGGTGTAAGACTCACTCACAGTTATTCATGTGTCTCTTTTTGTAACACATCTTAATCTCTGTATCATTTGGTGTAATTTACTTGTCTCTTTTCTCTCCAGCTCTTATTCTCAAACCTTCACCTGGATTGATTGATTTTCAGGTTACACATAAATCCAACCGATAGGTGGGGTGAAAGTGCTGGGCCTGAAAATAGCTCAGAGCCAGTCACAACTTCTGAATCAGTGAATCAGTTCAGCCTGAGGTCAGTGCGTCTAGGATTAAACGACTGGTTCAGCATTGTGTTGCTCATTTTGTGTCTCTGCAGCTCTGAGCTGGTGTCTGCCTGCGCTCAGCTGTCAGGCTATATCTGTCAGACTTTTCCCACCACAGAGGCTTTTCATTTATTAGTTATTGCAGTACTAATAAAACAGTGACAAGAAAAATGATTCTACCCCAAAATTCTGCTGCCAGCTTTTGTTTGACAACAGCTGGAGAAGTAAATTACATCTAGCTTGTGGCAGGATGCTCATTGTGTGTTTGTCTTTATTCCCTTTTCGTTCAGGGGCTGCTACACACAGTTAAAAATCAGAGATGACAAACTGAGCTGCCTCACTGACCTTTCTGTGCTCAAAGTGCATATCAGGATATTATCACCCTCCTCCAAAGCAGAAATCTGGGCAGGCATGCAAAGCTGGATTGAGATGCTGCATGAAAGGGACAGATGGATGAAGGAATGAACAAACGTTTGTTCATTTGTTGTCCATCTGTCCCTCGCGCACTGATCACGGACACAGTCCATCATGGTGTGACAGCCGTGGGAGTAATAATGCAACCCACCACCACACACTGGCATTTTCATGTTACATTGATAATTTCTCAGGATATGATTAAGGGCATCAATGGAGTGGAGAAAAAATAAGAGATAATTTGATTAAAAAAACATACTGTCAGTTGAAAATAGAATAGCATTGAGATTTGGAACACCTTGCAAATCTATAAGGCTCTATATTCAAACCCGTAGCCAAAATAACCCAGATGGGCAACCTTCTGGAGGTTCAACCACTCAAAATCAAGAAATTACCACAACAATGAAGGTTATACATAATCAGACCTTTAAGGAATTTCCTCTAAAAACAACAACTCATCATGACTATTATAACTTTCTGATTTGTAATGTTAGCATATTGTTCTGCTATATATTCTTAAAGGGGCTGTGAGTAGTTTGAAAGTGATCTAGAAAAAGACGCCCTTTTAGATATGTGCCTGATTGTAATCCACACTTTTAAATGATATTATCAGCGCCAATATTGTTGGTTACAGGTTATATTAAATTGCTACTTCTTGGCTTCCAGGTTCGGGTCCAGGACCGGATTGATTAATGGCACATCAAGGTCTCTCTGACAACACCACGCCGGCTGACAAAGTTCAGTAGTGAGAAGAGATAAAACACGGAGATCTGTGTTTTTCATTGCTAAAAACGATTTCTATGTTTGACTTTTGTTGTAGTGATTGTGGACACAGGAGCCAAACTGTCAGACAGAAAGAGGACAGAAGAGGAGAAGAAAGCTAAAGGGGAGCATGATATAGCCTGAGCTAAAGGCTAGTTTGCCTCTCAAAGCTAGTATGCAGTAATGACCAATTAGCCTTTAGCTCGGGCTGTATCACTCTATAACACAAGGGCGAAGCTGTTTGTGAAAATGTTCATTCCAACCCACATTCAGCAGGTATTCTGCAGTGGTCTGTTAGAACTTGAGAGTCTTTCAATAAAATGAAGAGTGAGGTTACGTTAGCTCTGCTTGGTAGATGACTGGCAGGACATGGCTGACAAGGATTTACTAACAGTAGGCTACACATTACAGATATGTCTTAGAGCATCTAACTGCTAGCTGTGCTAAATATAAACAGCTACTAAGCTACTTGCAAACGGACAGTGTTTACTTGTTGTCACATTAGCCCACAGTTACGTCTGAGCACCAGGCTGCCGATGTCGCTGAAATATAGCTGGCTGCAACAACGTCTGCTCGATGTCACGTTTCAAATCATAGCGCTCCGTAACTGTCTTGATAAATACCTTACCTCAGCGTGTTTTATCCAGTAAAAAGTTGTCTTGAACAAAGAAAATTTGTTTTGATCCTATCTCTATTTAATTCTAAGACAAAAACACACCTTGCTAAAAGTAATTTACAACAGTGTGCGGAGACTCAATGCCAGAAGGTGGCGAGGGAGTGCAAGCCAAACAGATCCTCCTCATAGCATCTTTAACTTGGTAGCAAAAGAAATGTATTTTCTTAGAGAATCAAAAAAATAATAATTTAAAGGAGTATTCTGTTTTTCCCATTTTAAACATGAAAGTGAAATTCCTGAATCTGTCTGTAAACTGATCAAACTAATCTGTTCTTAAAATAGCACAGGATCTTAATGAGATTTGCTTAAACTATGACATCATCTTATGATAATCTTCTAGCTGGACCAAGATACATTGGAGGGATGGGCCTCAAACACCAAGGTCCCATAGCTCTTCACCTGACAGAGAGCTGTTCAATCTAAAGCCAAATTAAATGATTCAAACAGAGGCTAAAATACGATTTTTCTAAAACACCAATGTGGAAAGAAATACGGATTTAGCAGTAAATCATGCAAAGCTAGTATAGAAGTACCAGAAGGTTAGTATAAAGGCTTAAAATGCACAATATACCCCCTTTTTCGATTTTTAGTAAATAAACTTACTGGAAAAGGATTGCCATCATTTCACATCTAAATCTGCACTGTGTTTACTTTGTGTTTCTGATTTGGTTGAACAGACTCTCTGAGGTTTGCAGGTGTTGGCAGGTCTTTCTTTCCACTTTCCACACATAGCAAGTGAAATAAGTGGACTAGGTTTGACTTGCTTTTACTGCCTGCTGTCTTTTTGTTAAGCAAGGCTAACTCCTGCTGAATGGGGTTGACCAATTTTCTCATCTCATTACTGGAAAAACACCTTATGGGCATATTTTGCTTGAACTAAACTTTTCTTTTCACATTTTTCCCACTTGCTCTAACTTTATATCATACACAAGGAGAGCTCATGAAGTAATGTTTGAAAACATGGATTATGTAAGTGAGTCTAGACATTTTTAATGCCCTCATGTCTTAGCGGGAAACTCTGGGGTTGTTTGAAAGCATAATCCATCTTCAAAGCGTTCTGGTGGGAGAAGTACAGAGCTGCTAAATTAAAAAGTGAAGACAGTGAGGAAACAGTGTTGTTCTGTTTGGTCGTGTTTTTGTGCTTGTAGGAAGCAGCAGTCAGAAAATGTCTTGCTGACTTATAGGTTTCATACATAGTTTGTTGAGTGGTCGGCCTTCACTCTAGTCTGTCGTCTGCTGTTTCTAAAAACTGCTCCTTCTCTCCTGCACAGCTCTTCTCTGTGTTGTTGATGCCCCTGGGAACAAACAGGCTGCTCTGTCTGTGTGACTCGTCTGCCTGAGCCCGCTGAGGTGAGTTGTCTAGTTTGTGTCGTGATGCAGTCGACTTGCTGATGTCACGGTTAGTTAGGTCTCCTGAGAGAGAAGAGGGGGGGACTAAACTGTCTCATCTAAATCATCGTGTTTGTCAGGCACGCAGAGATCCTGCCGAGCTCAGAATTACAGGTAATTTAAAACTCATGCAGCGACAACTATTCTCAACATGATGAAACCATGGGTAGTGATTGATTATGAATGAGTATTGGAAATCACAATCATTCTGAGTCTCTCTCTAAAGACCTGATTCTGTCTACTTTGCTTTCCTCAAATGTGGGATGAAATTCTCTTCACCTCCAAATATCCTTTGCTCTTTTTATACTTTCTCATCATCTCTGCTGCTCCTGTCTCATCTCATTTATAATGTCTCTGATTGTTTCAGGCATCTCCTCTCCTTTACCCCTATACCACCTTCAGCTCTTTCATCCCCTCCACCTTTTCCTCTTCATCCAAAGTCTGAATCATAGCACTACATTGGTTTGCTTCTATACACCATCCTTCCTTTTCACGTGGTCAACTCTCTTACATTTTTACATCTGTCTGTATGCCCGGGATATCACTGATCAATTAATCAATCAGGTTTTACTTTAAAGGAGTAAAACTACAACAAAAACCCTTTTACTGTCTGTTTGACTGGTGAACCAAACTGCTGTTGCTGTCAATGAGTTCTTGATCATACATTCTTAAAATATGTTTATTGTATTTTTTACCATCTAGACAATCCTGGACCAGCAGAGAGTACCCGCATGCATAACTCTAACAAAACAATCTTTATTTATGAGAGTAAAAACAGGCACAAAGTTTTTTAAACAAAACCCCAGATAATGCATTGGAAGCAAAATAAACAAGGTACCCCCCCCCCCCCCCCCCCCCCCCCCCAAAAAAAAAAAAAAAAAAAAAAAAAAAAAAAAAACACCTCAGCCAAGCTGAAACATCACTTTCCTGTTGTTTGGGCTCTTTGTGAATGCATTCTCTCCTCTCATCCTCCATCACAGCCTTGTCTTCATCATGCCTGCTATAGTCAACCTCCTCTTCAATGTCGTCTCCACCAACACCACCATCTCCTTTAAAGTGGTGCTGCCCATGTTCAGCCTGGTCTCTCTTGTGGTGGGGGTGGGAGGTCACCTCCTGTTGTGGCTGGTTCTGGTGAAAAACCCTCGCAGTCGCTCCAAGCCGAGCTCCGTGCTGCTGCTGAACCTCAGCCTGGCTGACCTGGGTGCTCTGCTCACCCTGCCCTGTGTCCTCCTGGGCGCCAGTGTCCAGAACTGGCAGCTGGGTGGAGGGACCTGTGTGCTGCTTGGGTTCATGACCTCAGTGACGGTGGGGGTGGAGATCTTCAGTTTGGCAGCGTTGTCGGTGCTGAGATATCGCATTGTTGCACCACGGACCAGACCTCCTGCAAATCTTACAAGAGTGTATGTATCAGTGGAGACAAAATGTTTCCTTCTTTTGTCAGCACATCTCGGAGAAACCTTAAAACTGACAATATTTTATCACACTGACCATCATTGTGCCACAATGAGAGACATCTGAGTCCCCTGGTAAAGTTAACATTTCAAGCTGAATTGTTTTTGGTCCATTCCTCCTTTCTCAAAACAAACAGCTTCTCACAACTCAAGCCATCTGTCAACACTAGTGCATGAATTCAGGTGTGTTTTATGCCCTTCTGTCAACACAGTCTAAACATTGCATCCGCTAGTCTCCATAGTTTCTTCTTGGATTCAAGCCCTTTTTTATTTTGTTAGTTAGCAAAATCTCATCCTCAATATTGTCACATAAGGGAGATGATAGTGCAGTCCCTCCTTTAGTTTGCATGATGTCATCTTCACTCTGTAACACCACAGTCATGCACTGATGGCAGAGGCTGCTGTGTGAAAAGCCCATTATCATAATCTCATCCCATACGCACACGGATAGTACAGCACCAGGGGCAGCCAGGGGTTAAGTGTTTTGCTCAGGGACACGTCAGCATGTGAACAGAGGGGGACCTGGGATTGAATCCCTGACCATCCAATTGAAAGATGACCGAATCTACCACCGAGCCACAGCCTCCCAAGTACCACCCATAACTACACCAGACAGCTCTATTTTTATTTCTGTTGACTCTAATAAATCCACAACACCTAGCCAGAGAGCTTAATGGGCTAATAAATAAAAACAAACACACAAGGTAGGTCTTAGTGGGCCCAGTGTGGGCTTTTTAAATGGGTTGCTGCCAACATGGGCCGCCCAGAGGTACACACAGAGGCACACACAGAGGCTATGAATAGGAATGCTAATTTAGAAAGTGAAAATGAATGACTGAATGAGTCTAAACCTGGATACACAGATACATTGAACCCGTGTGGAACTTGCTAATGATCAGTGGTGTACAAGAAGTTAGGAGTATTGATAGTTTTGTCCAATAAGCACAGCAGCTGACAAGGGCAAACGTTATGCAAGGACCTGAGTCATCTTCATAAGGAGATACACAAATGACTCCAAGTACACAAATTATTCAAATAAAAAAACACATGAAATCATACACCAAATGTAAAAGAAAAACCTGCTTCAAATTGCAGCTGAAAAACAGAATTACTCCAGGCTCAGGGAGCACCGGATGCCTGCCTGTCCCCTGCCCTGCCTCAGAGCAGACTGTGGAGCTGGTGAGATTTAAAAAGCCTGAGCTGTTTGAGCTGCACAACAGTCACAGGTGTTTGTAGTGAGGGGCTCTCTTGCAACTAGTTAAGTAAGATTATGTTATGTTTTCCTTCCTGCACATTAACTTACTTTATTACTTAGCCTTCTTACCGATCTTTCAGGTCTTTAAGATGCTTGGTCCTGATCAAACCCCTTGACAGCCTCTTGACGATGGTGATTAACTTTCACTAACATGAACAACACCAGAGGTAGACTGATCACACCTCGTGTAAAATCAAATAGCAGATAACTGTTCCTGAACATGTAGATTCTGACACCTTAGACCGTAAGGTGTGGTAAAACCATTCGTCGGTTAACAATTTGGCCAAAATGTTTGTTTCAGTAAGATTGCTAACTCTGCAGACTGATCAACATAAACATTTTCAGACTGGATCCTGTTTAGCAATCCTATTAACAAAAGTGCTTCAACTGCAGAGTTCAGAGATTAATCTCCCATGCAACTATTAACTAGGACTATTAAAAAAAGAAAGAAAGAAAAAGAAAGAAAAGAAAATAAACCGTTCATACAAATAATTCTGAACCAATAAATAAATCTTTTAATTATAGTTTTTGGCCAGCTTTTTTGTACCTTAACCCTCTGATGCATAGTGATCTCTGCTCTTTAAGAGTCATTCCCTCCTATGCCGTGGTCCCTATGGTGGAACTGCATTTTGACCTGTATCAGCATTTTTTTTTTCTCAAGTGTTTTTAGAGAATGAAAAAAGGGGTAAAAGGCATATCAACTACAAAATACACAAATTTGAAAAGTGTGAAAATATGATAAAATGATTTATTCCACAACAACCTGCCAACCAAGTACATTTTCCCATACCTAATCACTTTGCTCTTATCTTTTACCTCATTGGGAGAAAGTAATGCTGGTATTCCCCAGACAGGAAGCACATGCCAAAATGATTGTCAGCTGATGTGTGCATGATGTTCCTTCCAGGATGCTCCTGTGCTGACTTAAGTAAAACTTGCACAGCCATGCTGGATGATGGGTCTTATGTTGTTATTACCTATTTATCGTAAAGTATAGGTGATACACTTGTCAAATAGCAGTTGTGCATCAACACTGACACACTTTGATTTTATAAAGTAATATACCAATTTGTATTCATTCCACCTGGTGTTTGTGATTTTTCTGCTTGTTCAGTGAAGTTTATGAGAAATTTGACAGGGATATGCACCTCCACAGTCACCACATGCTGCTCCTGAAGGAGAGCTTTTACAAATTCAAACCATGTTGCCTTATACAATTCTGCAGAAAGATGTGCGACTGTGACACAATCAACAAGACATCTCTGTCAGACAGTCGCTTCAGTGATTCTCTCATCTAATCAGAGTTTGGTATGCATGTCAACAACGACAAACTCAATCTGAGCGGACACAACAGGAATTCCAGAGAAGCAGAGGCAGCCTTATATATCACAGGTCAATGCTGAGGTTAGGGAATAATTCAGTTTAACCACATCACCGTGATCTCATCAAACCTATAGCTCTGTTTCCTTGCAGTATATGTTGACCTCTGTTTCCCATGATACCCCTGAACTATAAATGACCCTCTCTGTCGTACTCAGGTTTTGCTCTGTGCTCATCATATGGCTGGTCTCAATCACCATGGCATTACCAAAGGTCACCTACATTGACTTTGAAGGTGGTTGCACCTGGGCGGTGAGCCGTGATGAGTGGCTGTTCTTCCTGGTTCCTGCGTTCCTGGTGTACTACGTGGCCCCTCTGATCTGTATTGCTGTCAACTGTGGCCTCATCATCTCGCACCTGCACGGCTGCAGGAGAACTCTGGCTGCTGACAGGCGCAACAAGAAAGCCACCGCCCTGCTTATCGCCTCCACGCTGGTGTTTGCAGTCAGCTGGCTGCCTTATTACGCTCTGGAGTTTGTTAATGTAATGTCTCCTTATGTGAGCTCAGTGGCTTCACCCATCAACAGAGTTGGGCTTAAACTATCCTCAACTTTGTCTCCAACATATCCATCAGTCACCTCTCCTGAGCCAGATGAGAGAGCTGAGGTAAAGGTCTCCTTGCTGTGGGAGGTGGCGTCCCTAGCTGCAATTTTGTTAGTGTGCCTGGCTCCATGCTGGAACCCACCACTCTACTTCCTCTTGTCACGTCCAGCTGTGCGTCAGCTCCGAGCTCTGCTGCCATCTTTCTTTCAGAAGCACCTGGGAAAAAGATCTGTGCAGAGGTGGCGTATTGCCCCAGCACCTCCCCCTCGCCTGCCACACCCTCAGCCATCTGCTCCATCATTTTATCATTAAACTCTGACACATGATGGGCTGATGCCATGAAGATTGCACACATATAAATTTGCTTATTCACACATCACCTCCAAACAAGTCAGAGTCCCCATCATCAAAACACAGCTCATCCAAATGCATGAGTCAGAACATGATATTTGCACAGAGTGTCACTGCCAGGCCGGAAAAAGGGGGAACAATGAGCTGTACTTTGCATTGTGCAGAGTTTATTTTTAGGAAATGATGGTTTTGTGTTCAGGACAAGCACACAAATCATTTCATGAGGAGATTTCAGAATGATATATTACCTTTTACCAATTTTTTTTCATCATAACATTTTGCAGAGTAATCGCACTCAGACGTCATCACAGATTATACAACTGTCCACAGCAGCTTTGTAAACATCGTATAATATATAACAGAATAAAGTTTCATTTAATATTTACAACCCTATCTATCCCAGACAGCGTAACCAGAGCCTGATTAATAAGCGGGCAGTCCGCCCTCGCTCCCTCTGCGTTTAAACTGCTGATGTTATTCAGATTCACATTGATTTTAATAAATCATTAATAACCGTCCTCCTCCACTCCTGAGTTATGTGCTGTGAAAACTGGATAGCAAAAGCAAAATCCAACTTTTGCAACTTCAGAAAACATTTTGCTGACTTTGAGAGAAGGAGTGTATGTGGGAAGAAGCTGTTGAAGTACAGAGGTGTGAGTGTGTTAGTGTGGGGGCGGGGCTGTGGGAAAGCAAGATCATCATAATTAAGTAGTTTGTGAATTGACACTTGTTAAAATGAGATGGGTTAGCAACAGCTAGGTGCAGAACAAGCAGCAAGGCTCTATGTATTGAAGCGACTCAGAAGTGGCTTGAGCATGATGAAACATGTCAGGACAAAATTATTAAGGGGGTTCTAGTGTCTGATCTGTCTCCAATTGGAGAGATTTTATACACATCTAATTTAGAAGAGACCCCTGGATAGACCCAGAATATGCTGTGGGGATTGTACATCCTAAATAACATGGAACAGAGTTCTATGAAAGAGCTGGGTTATGTTGCAGGGTAAAGGTACATCAGGATCACCTGGTGAATCTGCAGAAAACCAACCCAGGGCTTTCAACGTGTCCTTGAGTAAGGTAGAACTTATTTACATCAACCTCGAACCTGTGTGTAAAATAGTTTTTATCTAATATCAGAAATATGTACGCCTTCAGTTACATTTAGAGGTATGGCTCTGTTCCAGGAGTTCCCTGCACTTTTGTGTGCTCCTGCTGAAGGCCAAAGCCTGAGGATGAGAGAGAACACCTCCCAGTGGTCTAACTTCATAATGATAGGTCCCACCCCCTTCTACATGAGTGCATGCACACACACACACACACACACACACACACACACACACACACACACACACACACACACACACACACACACACACACACACACACACACACAAACATATACATGCTTGGACACAAATCCACACAGCCCCTCGAAAGAACAGCGGTTGTCACCGTGTAAGCTAACAATACAGGTGACTGGCCACACACTTATCCTGCAAACCAGCCTTTCAGCACCATGGACAGCGGCCGAAGCTCCATATAAACCTTTGCAACCTGTCCTGAGCTGTTCCATTCACATAAACAGGGGCCTGTGGCAATGACTTAGAGTCCTCACAGTCCCTTTAACAAAGTATCTTGTTCTTAGATGAAAATATCCTGTGTTGAAATGTATTATGTTGTATGGAAAACAATGTATTATTTAGAAACTATCTTGTTTTGATATAGATAAAACTCAAGATACTCTGTAATTAAATCAGAAAAATTCTAATTTAAACATTTAAGAATCGTATTGTAAACTGAAAATATCTTCCAAAATAGTTGCTTTTATATTGAATTTAAATAAGTATAAAAGTCAATCTTTTATTTTTCTTTTTTTTTTTTTTTGCAAAACAATATCTTCTAAATAAGAAAAAAAAAATTGATGTTCTGATATAGATATGTCCAGGATGTCCGGTATTAAAACTGAGTCTGCTGTTATAACATTAATTATTTTACAATACTTTAAGTATTGTCATGACCTTCAGTGTCTTCATTTATTAATTCATTTTCTAAACTGCTTATCCTGTACAGAGTCGCGGGTGGCTGGAGACTATCCCAGCTGTCAATGGGCGAGAGGCGGGGTACACCCTGGACTGGTCGCCAGCCAATCACAGGGCACCTTCGGTATCTTGTTTAACATAAAGTTGTCTTGTGGTTTGTAAAAATAACTTGTTAACGTGAAAATATCTTGATTAAAGATACCCAATTGTAGTATGAGAATGTCTTCTGTCTGGTGTATCTTGTTCTTACACAAGATAATCTTGTTTTCACATGACATATCTTATTATTACAAACAATATCTTGTCAGGCAGGAGAATATATTTAGATATATGTTGATGGACATGCTAATGTATAAGTTAAATTGTTGTAACTAACTTTTCTCTTCCTAAAGGTGTAACTTTTTTCTTCCTGGTGAGACTGTGAATGGTTCCTGTGTACAAACAAAATGCTGTCATATTTTTTTAGATTCCTTCCAGGGCCTAATCTTTCTTTTAACAATACCATAAATGTTTAAAAGGCTCCAGGCAACAGCATAGGACCACTCTGATTTATGGCAGTGTATCATAAACATGGAGCATTGTGCGCCATAAAAGCAGGAGGATGCCAGAGTCACCAGGAGACTCACAGCTTCAGCAGAGAAGGAGCAGCTTGAATTTTAAATTATTTATCAGAAAAATGTGAAGACTGAGAAGTTTCTCCTGTCTGTTACATTTTCATCAAAATTCACATCACTGTCTGTCATTCCAGCATACTTGACTTCAAAAATGTGTCGAGAGCTTCCACATAGGACCAACACAAATGTAGTAGATTACAGTGAGCCAAACAACCTTGTAACCTTATTAGCAAGCCGTTTGACACTGGGAGACTCAGCCCATTTCTCTGTTAAGCTCCCAGGAAAGCTCCCAGTCTAAGTCCTCTCTGTCATTTTAACAACCCCAATGAAAAGAGACCTCTTTAGCTTATGAGAAGAATAAATAAATAACCGCTGACTTGTTTTATTCAGAGCCTGAATGCAGAACGTGCTTATTGAAAGGGTTTTGACACACCTAATGGCTGCACAGGAAAATTACTTTCTAACAAGTGGAGCCTGATCTGTATCCAGAGTGTTTAATATCAGAATGTGAAGGTTGTGTCATGTAGTGTCTGAGGCCACAAGTGTTTTACAAATAGGCTTGTGAAAGTAATTGGATTTTTGCTGTCAGGCTATTCATACTGAGAGACATAAAACCAATAAATTGATTTTATTAGGAAGGTTGAACCACTTAAACTGCTGTGAAAAAAAATTCTCAACAGTTTGTTTAGTAGCTTAAATGAACTATTGCATAATTTTTTCATCTCAAATTTCAAACATAATTCAAGCAAGAGCTAAACATGTCAGAAATCTCTCCTTAAGCTCAAGCTAACAGATGGGGACCTCTCTAACATCTTTGGGATACATTTAAGACTACAGCCAGGAGCAGGCCACCTGAGCTTAGCATAAAGGCTAAAGAGTGACGTAACTAGCTGACTCTACAGAGTCAAGGGATAAAACCTTTCGAGTACCCCCACTTTTAGTTGACTATTAAAGCCTGTGAAGGTCAGATCCATAAAGCAATTTATAGCCCATATTTAGAAAAATGCCTCCATTTAAGTATGGTATTGACAGACAGAGAGTTGCATGTGTCAGGATCAACAAGAAGTCTAACTCAGACCTCTGAAGACACCAAAGTCTTCACAGAAATGTGATTCAGAGCTGCTTTAGCATGATTTTGATGATAAATTAAATCAATTAAAATAAGATAACAAAAGTATCAAATATAAATCAGAAGTGATTCATTCGATGCAGTTGCTAAAAGAAGTAGCTCTCACAGTGAGGTCCAAGAGGACCCCAAGGATTCCAAGACACTGATGGATGGGGTTGTGAGGTTTTACATTTTCAATTTTTAGAAAAATAGTATTTTATCTATTACTGTGACATTAGTATGCACAAAAATTGTACCTTTCTTTGATGCTATTTGACCCCTGTGGTGATAACCACAGATGATCAAAGCTTTGTTTGCCGCAGGTTAATTTATCTCAGCACAGGAAACACAGCTCTCCTGTTGTTTTAATGTTTAATTCTGGCTTGTCCTGTCAATGCTTGAATAAGGCTGTGAGCCATGTTTTATCACTTCAGGGACAGTTGAGGCTGACCAATTCCTGGCTCTGTTATTTTGGAAGCTGGCAGGAAAAAAATCTTGGACACCCCTGACAATTATAAAACTCATCAGCTTCTGTGTGTGGTTACACCGTATCCTTCCCATAATGATGAGTAACTCCTCTGCATGTTTGTAGCCATGAGTTGGCCATAAGTGACTTCTAGTCACTGTTGTGTTTTTCTTGTCTTTATTCTGCCTTGTCCACCCATATGATAGTTTTACATTTATTACAGCTCAAGAAATTCTTTATTTATTTCCACACTGCTCTTCCTTTAGCCGTTTTCCTCAAACACTCCTTTTTAGCTGCCTTCTCTTTAAGGCTCCCCGCTCCCTAAAAGCTCTTCCCTCTGATTGGCCAGCCCTCTAGAGGCCTGTCAGGAGCAAAGCGTGTCATGAACTAGTAAGGTGACCCTCATGTGATGACCTCGTCATTTCAGCAAGTCTCGTGAACAGCTCATGATCAGAGACAGATTCAGGGATTTCTACAACATCTAAATATGTAGCTGTTTAAAAATCTGCACACATGAAGTATGAACATCCAGGTTTGTTACTTTATATCCTTGTCCAAAATATGAGCAAGCATCATATCCCTTTTTTTAAGAAAGCTTAAATTCTTGGGTTTATTACTTCAGGACAGTAACACTCTGTTAAACAGTAAATGAGAAGTTATACAGAGGTTCACTCTGGCAAACTTCAACATAATGACCCAAAGCAAGAAAACAATCCTCTGATGATTTATTAGCCTTTGCCTATGTGGAAAAAATCATGATGCAGAACTAAATATTGTATAAATTTAATCTGAGGTCAGGCCAGTCCTCAGGAGCAAAAGAAGAACTTTTTAACGGTGAGTTCGTGGGTTGGAGATCGATCACTTCTAATGCCTGCAAGCAAGCTTGGGCAATCTAAATACTAATTGGTTTTTGCAGAGCAGCATCAAGTTGATTGGTAGCTCAAGTTGAAGTAGTTGATCTTCAACAGATCATTAGCTGACCTTGCATGCAGGTATCTGTTTCTAAAGATGAATAAATCCTCAACACATTTTCGATAATGAGAGCCACTGAGGTGGATTGTGTTTTGTTTATATTAAAAAGTCTGTAAATGGAGATCAAAGGAGGACAGCTTCTCCACTCATGCAGAGATCAGCTGTGCCTATTTGTGCAGATGGCGTTGTTCATACAAAGTACTAAGTGAACCACAAATTGCTCTCGGAGACAAAAAGTTCAGTGTGCAAAAATCTGGAGGATGGTTATGAGTCTTGCACAGCATCTTTCATGAACTGGAGGCTTTTGGTAAAAGGAGTTATGAAAGTGCAGTCCATACCTTTAATATCAGTCTTTCATCAGAGCCGCTTTGATATCCTTGGACGACAGAAGTAATTCACTTATATCCATGCCATCATGATCTGTCATCGCAGGCATGTGACATTGACCTTCCTGCCGTCATCTTATTGCCATCCATAAATCTATCATGGTTACCTCTTGACCTCCTGACATGTCCCAGAATGCACTGCTGCACATTATAATGACAGAGCTGGGTGTCTCTCTTTGCAGGGAGCTGGCGGTGAGTTCGTCGATACCGTCTTGGTGGCTAATGAGAGCACTTATCTCTGTCATCTGTCTGCACTGTGATCCTCTCACACAGTTCACAAGCTTGGATGTCCTGATGAGACTTAATTAAGTCTGCAGATTAGTGAGGATTCAAATTTAAGTCATGCTCAGCGGGCCCATTGAGAGGATCTTTCCCGTTTTCTTTCAGTGTGTTTACTGAGGTCTGTCGTGTCTCGGGGCCTGATGGAGTTTTTGAAAACACTTTGAGATCAGCCAGCTGAGACCGTGGAGAGCAGAACTGCTGCTAAATAGGCTGAGAGGAGATTAATATCCAGCTGATTGAGGAGGTGGTTATTATAACAGAGAGGCCTTCTCGTCGTCTTAAAGGGAATTTTAAGAGGTATTGATTATTTGAGTGTGACAGAGAGAATGAACACCTCCCTCTTAATAGCCTTAAAGGGACGTCTATTCATTCACTGTCAGTGAATACTGTTTCAATCTCACAGGGGAGGTCGGTTTAGGAGCTAAAGATGAGGAGGTGATGTCTGGAATCAGTCACACATTCAGGGTGAGGATGGTGAGGTCATCAGCAACATGAAAAATCACATTTGGACAAAAGAGGTCAGTTTCTTCTTATCTTTAATCTCTGCCATTTTGCTTTCTTTTAGAAAGAAATAAGCAGATCAAAAGTATTGTGCTTATTTCACAGTTATCTGACTAATTGTACAGCCGTGTCACACACTTGGTTCTGATTGGTCAAAACCCCTTTAATGATGGTAATTATTCTGAAAAGTAACAGCAATGCCACAGCCCAAATCTGTAAACCAATCTGCATATCCAATGTAGGGTGACAAAAAATGAGGTTATGATAATGCTTGGGTTCTATCTTTTAAAATCAAAAATCATGAAATCTTGAAAAGAACTTCAGTTTTCTTTACAAGAATCAGGTCTGAAACTTTTATATCAGTCAATCCAGTCTATCAATAATCTTAACTGCTTTTCCCCTACAGGGTCCCAGGGGCTCTGGAGCTGGTACACCCTTAACAAGTTACCAGACTATACAGGGCTAACATGTAGAGACAGACTACCAGTCACACACACACACACACACACACACACACACACACACACACACACACACACACACACACACACACACACACACACACACACACACACTCACACACACACACACCTAAGGGTAACTTGGTGCGACCAATTAACCTGACAAGCATACTTGAGAAAACGTGCAAATGTCAGTTCTGTTAGTTCCAGGATCTAAAAATCAAACAATGATTCAGAATAATTAGATTTTTTTTCAGTGATGATGAGCAAGAGTTTGAGGCTATGGAGGCTACATGGAGGAGGGCATGTTGAGTCTGAAACAGCAGAAAATCTGAGATAAGAAGTGATGCTGAGACACATAATGACCCCGAGGAGTAGCAACAAATGAAGAACACAACGATCCAAAGTACTGAACAGTCAGTCAAAGACTGGTCTTTGAGCTGCAGTTTCTGTACTCCAGGAGCTTGATGGTTGGGTCTGAGATGTGGAGTTGATTGGCAGTCAGAGAGCGCCAGGAAGCTTCTTGCTGTGAGGCATCAGCTCGAACAACTTTACCACTGTGCAGCCAAACACCTGTCTAATTACTGGTTAAAGGTCTTCCTGTGTTAAACCACCTGTATTTCAGAGAGAACTGCAGGTACAGCACCACTACAGGGAACCTTGAGTCCACAAAGTGTTTATAAATAAAAGAATGAGGGAAAAAATAATAATGGTGTGAGACAAACTGTATTTACCCAGATTATTGTGTTCTCTAAAGGACACTAAATACCCATGATGTCACTGAAAGTCTTAAACAGTAAAGCAGGTCTGAGATATAGAAAAATCTGCCTCTGGGATTTTGATGTATTCAAATAACCGAAACACTAAACCTAACTGAAGATAGAGGTTATAACTAATGTTAAAACTGCAATTAAAAAAGGGTTTGTACACATGAAGTGGAAATTTAATTGAGTTAATACATGAAATATGCAGTGAGTAATGAGAAAATACCAACTTAATCATGATGTGTGATTCTTGTGCTGCTTGTATCTGCTGAACTTTTATTACTTTCATATTTCATCTGAAATTATAGCTGCGAATAATTGGTGAAAGAATGAGGTGAAGGGAACAGAGAGGACCATCTAGCTACTGAGAACACCCTCTTCTCCTTCATCCTCATACAAAATTATCTTTTTAGAAAGGCAATAAATGCAGAATTGGACATTTGATCTAATATCGGAGACGACTAAATTCTAACTCAGCCTGTTTCATTCCAAAGAATGTCTACAATAATACACTGATTCTAAATTTGATGTGAGCAACCTGCTCTAAAAAAGTGCAACAAAACTCTTTAAAAGTAAATAATTAAGAAAAAAACAAAACAAACAAACAAACAAAAAAAAAAAAAACAGAGAAACATCTGCCAGATAACTTGAATAAATTGCAACAGGTTAAAAACATAGCAGGTTGTAAAACAAAAAAGGCTTTCCAGGGAGGCCAAGTCTCTCAGAAGAACAGGAACAGTTTCATCACCTTGTGAGAGCCTGCAAGAGTAAATAGTTTAACCAATTAAAAATAGAATAATGATGCTCGGCATGAATTGGGGATTCGTGAATCAGGACATAAGGCAGCACCCTATAGTTGATGTTTTCGGCAATGACAGAACCTTTAAAAAACACTTTAAACACTGCTAGGCGGTGGCATTGTGGCAGCAGCTCTCTCCTTTTGGTTTGTTTCCATAATTCTGTAATTTTTTCATCTCTTTTTCGTCATCTTTGCATTTGGAGTGGGTCATTACTTTGTATGGTCCATTTGTTGGTCATGGACACCAAACTGTCTTCAGTGATATTTTACTAATTTTGCTCCTGTGTTTGTCTGTAGATCCTACAAGCAACCATTGCCACATTGTTTACATGTGAGATCAGCTGTTAGCAGCCTGTAGCATGTCAATGCTAACTGGTGCAAGGCCTGATGTTTCCCCACAAGGTGAGAAGAAGGGGGTGACTATGTACTGGTTCTCAGGTGTGAGCTACGAAGAGATGACGTCGACCTGTCCTTCCATCCATCGTTATTGGGAACGTAAGATCTACCTCCAATAAGATGGACAAGCTAGCCATGCTAACCCAGCAACAGAGGGAATATCAGAAGGCAGAGTAGCATCATGCTATTTACAGACATGGCTAACAGACATCAGACACCAACGCCACATTGGAAAAACTTCACCTGCTGTGAGCAGACATGATACAGGAGACAGGAGACTGAACAGACTACTGAAGAAGCTTAGTCCTGGACCCTGAGGAGGTGGAGGCTGTCTGGCTGGAGAATGATGGCCAAGCTGTCACCATCTTTTTTCTTATGAACCTTTTTGCATTATACACTTTCCAACTTTGGTTTTCTTGTATTGCTGTGACTCCTGAATTTCCCCTCGGGATAAATAAAGTATTTTCTATTCTATTCTATTCTATTCTATTCTATTCTATTCTATTCTATTCTATTCTATTCTATTCTAACTGAATAAATGTGCTGTTCATTGCATATATTGCAGGCCAGTCAGAGGGTCTTAAGATAGTAATAAGAGGAGTGACTTACATGTCATACGCTCAACAATTTTCATGTCAGTGTAGTGTTTTTACCATTTATGTAAATATAATTTAATTTCTTTTTCTTCTCAAGGTAAAAAAGGAAGGAAATTTTTCAACAACTGATAAAATTACTCTGTTTACTCATATCTCTTAACAGGACACCGTTGTTACAGGCTTGCAGTTGCATCCTGTCCTGCAAGATGGGTCCACCTGATGACAGAGATGGAATTAAGCCCATCCATCTGGTATAATTATGTCATCTCCAGTTTATAATACTCTGAAAAGGTTTAAAAATTCTGGAGCAATCTCTGTACAAAAACAACAAAAACAAAACCAGCATATTTCTGACCTCTGGGCTCTTGGTCTGCACTGAATTAAAGACAGACATTAGTCTGTAGTGAAAATTACTGCACATGCTCAAATAACTTCCAAATCATAGTCTGGTAACACAGTTCCTCACTGACTTCATTGGTGCAGGTTGAAACTTACCGCACTAAGAGGCAACATGATCCAGAAACATTCACAACTTCTCAGAACTTTTTCAAAATGGACTGAGGCAAAAACGGATCAAAACTGACATTCTTCAAAATCATGCACACTGTGTCCTCCACTCAAAAAAAGAAAGGGGATTCTGACTTTTTAGAATTGCTCAGGTTAGAAATGCCAGCATACCAGGTGGTATAGAGGTGCATAAGTGCTCATGGCATGGAAGGTGTTATTAATGTTGATCAGTATTTTGGAGCATCATGTGCTGCCAACCAGACAATGCCTTCTTGGGAACACCTTGTTTATTTCAACAAGACAATGCCAAACTACATTGTGCAAAAATTACAGAGGTACGGCAAAACTAGCCTCCCTGCAGGCCCAGCTTGTCACCCATTCAAAGCATTTGGCACACCATAAAATGAAAAACTAAACAAAGTAGACACCAAACTATTGGCATGAATTTCCTTTCCTTCTTTTAAAAAGTCTTTTGTATTGTTTCCTGGGTTTCCTAAAGTTTACTGACTTGTGTGAAGAAGAGGTAACACAGCACGATTTTAAATGGTGTCACAACTTTTTGGATTCTAGGTGCATCTTAAATTTATTCAAATCCAAATGAGTGGATATGAGCGTTCTGCAAACATCAGTCATGTCAGCTTCCCTATGAGGAGATACAGAGATTTGTCTTCACTATCTGACATTCCGTATCATTGCAAGTAAATAAGCATTTACAGGTTTTGTAATGTACATGTGGAAAAAGATAAATTTCCTAACAGAGGGGTAGGGTCTACATACAAAACAGAACAGATAAGACAACATGCATGAAAAGAGTTTGCAGTCAGTAGCAGAAAATCTCGAAAGCATACGTTGGTTGATGGAAGTAAGGGTTTAACCTTGGTGGGCGTGAATAATACATTAAGTGTATAAACATCTGCAGCAAAAGCATCACTGAAAGCAGAAACAACTGACTTGAAAGCAAAGTGCATATGAATGTTTCCTACAAATTCAATTTAAAATTCCACTGAGACCAGTAAACAAGACCCAAAGTAACAGGAGGAAGTCTAAACTTTGGGACAGTTTGCGGTGTAAAGATCTGATGTGTTGTGGGAAGCCGATTCTATTCCCCACATATTCCACAGATATGATCTGCAGCTGAGACGCTGTCAGTTTGAGACGGCGTTTAGCAATAAATAGCCGAGGCAATGAATTTTCCCGTCAGAGTGCCAGTTAGCTAATGCACACAGTCAAAGTTGGGTGTTATTTGTGAGGCACTGGGGTGGCCTTGACAATGTATCAGATTGATAAAACATCCGCTGAAACATCCCTCCCAGCAATTTACTTTCAATATATCGTGTAGCATTTTGCCAGCTCACTTTTGCATTCAAACTGAGCAAAAGACACAAAGCTCCTCTGATCATCCATGTCTTTCTGTAACTAATAGGCTGATGATAAATAATGTCCAGGAAGAGAAGGATGTGCTATCAAAATTGTATTTTTTATCAAATTTTGATGCTTTTAGAGGAAAACCCCAGACATCCACCCTAAAGTAATCACTCAGAAAACAGCAGTTCTTTTCCAATAGCTAGCTTTGCTTTATATCTTTTTTATCCAATATATAAGTTGTCTGCTTGGTTATGCCAGACATCCCAGTCATACTTAAGCCTTAACGTCACGTGACTACGCATTAATGAAATGAAAATGGTTGCTTGCAAGTTTTATACAAACATAGCATTTTAATGCCCTGTAATAAACCACATTAATATTGATGAGACAACAGCATACCAGAAAAGATAAAAGAGGAGCAAACTCAATCTAAAGACTTCTTGAGAAACATGACTTCGCAAAAGCTTTGCTGTCCAGGTTTTTTTACAAATGGGATCAGGGATCTTTTTTCGAGACTTGGTTATTTATGGCAGCAACAAAAGTTTTAAAACATTCAGGACCTCAGAATTAAAAGCTCCATGACAGAAGTTTAAAAAAATATTTGCATAAATATATTCCATCTTTTGGGATCAAAAAGGAGGAAAAGGTATTATTGGATTTTGCCAAAATAAACCAATGACAAAGCCAGCATGGGAGGGGTGTGACATGTATAAGAGTGGATTGTAATGTTTGATGTTTTGTGAGCATTCACATAAGACAGGCATCATGAAACCAGGCACAGCTGTGATGGTTGTCAGCAAGGCTTGATGCACTCACAGTAAATCTTGGTCAAGATTGCAAAATCAGGCACAAGAGAAAATACCAACTTCATTACACCTAAATGAAGCAGTCGTTTTCAAAAATGATATTTCACACCAAGCAAAATAACAAGGTCTACTTCAACTCCTGTGGTGCAACTTAAAGGCATCTTTATGTTCTCTGTTGAATGTCAGGCTTTGAATACTCTGTATTTTTTTAAAGAGCTGCCTGGATTTACAGTCTTTTTTGGTATGTATTTTTGACTCTAAATATTAAAATCTGTAAGTGTTTATTAAGTTTTCTTAAAGGGGCTGTGAGGAGTTTCAAAGTGACCTGGAAAAAGACTCCCTTCTAGATATATTTCTGACTGTAATCCACACTTTAAAATGAGATTATTAGCGCCAACATCAAAGGTTACAGGTCATTTTAAATAACTACTTCTTGGCTTACTGATCAGATTGAGCAGGACCGGATTGATTTGAGTCCCTATGACAACACCACGCCAGCTGATTAAGTTTAATAGTGAGAAGATATATCTGTATCTCTGCTGAAAACGACTGTGATTCATTTTTGTAGTGGTTGTGGACACTGAAGCCTAACTGTCAGACAAAAAAAGGACAGAAGAGAAGAAGAAAGCGGGAGAGGCTAATTAGCCTTTAGCTCGGACTGTAACACTCAATAACACAGGGGCAAAGCTGCTTGTGCTAATGTTCATTCCAACCCACATGCAGCAGTTATTCTGCAGTGCTCTGTTCAAACTGTAGAGTTAATCAATAAAATGAAGAATGGTTATGTTAGCTCTGCTTGGTAGATGACTGGCAGGACATGACCAGGATTCACTAACGTTACACATTACGGACATGTTTTAGAGCTCCAGGCTACCAGCTGTGCTAAATACAGACAGAGACTACTTACAAACTGACAGTGTTTACTTGTTGTCACGTCAGCCTACAGATACGTTGGAGCAACTAGCTGATACGTACATATAGCCAGCTACAACAACATTTGCTTGAGTCAAGTTTCAAACCGTGTATCGCTACCTAATTGTACTGATAAATACCTTACTTTGGTGCATTGTGACATGGAAAAGATGTCTTAAACAAAGACAATTTGTTTCAATCTGATCTCTATTTAATTTCACAACAAAACACGTGCCTCTCTAAAAGTAATTTGCGACAGCGTGCGTGAGACTCCAGGCCAGATGGTGACGAGGCAGTCCGATTAAAACAGATCCTCCTCATGTGTTTCAGCTGTAAACTTAGCTTTTCATATCTACCCATGATTAGCTTCATCATCTCTCTCCTCTAGTGTTTTGTGATATGACCTGTTCTTAGTCTTTTCTGTTGTTATGCTAATTATGGCAGCTTCTACAGCATTGGCAACCTAATCTAAAGAATAATTGAAGAATCTATTCTTCTCTGAAAACTTGGCTCAGTGGGAAATAATACCATTGATTTATAGAGATGATGATGATGTCTGGAGCTGTTTGTGTGTAAAATTAATGCCACTTTAAACGCTCAAATAATTTCTCATAAATTAGCCTGTTCCTTGGCCTATTTTTATGTGTTATTGGCTAATGGTCTGGGTCTTTATATAGACTCATATTCAGGTTATTTGAGGTTGCAGTATCACACTAAATCCTCCTCACAAGCGTTCACCCGAGGCAGTATCTACAAGAAGTGTCTCTCTGGCTCCCTCTGGTGGCTGCTTAACCTAAACACTCCAAAACCTGACCGTCTGAAGAAAAAAAACGCTTCGGGAAAAGCCCAGACCAGTGTTTAACAAAGACACACATTTCGAGAAACCCGCCCAACTGGGCTGACATTTACTCTGGAGGACGGAGGTGAAGGTCACTCCCCCAACCTCCCTCCACCTCCAATTCAACCCATAGATCACTTCACAGTGACTCAAGGACACACACATACACACACACACACGAGAGAGAGAGAGAGAGCGAGAGAGAGAGAGAGAGAGAGAGAGAGAGAGAGAGAGAGAGAGAGAGAGAGAGAGAGAGCAGGTATTAACTGGAGGTGGAGAAGGAAGCGTAGTAGCTGCTTGCCGCTGGGACACCAAAAGAAGAGGAGGGAATGTGTTGTGCTGATGGCTTTCCTTGTTCTTCCTTCCACAAGTACTCGCCTCCTCCAGTCGGAGACCCAGGTGTAGCCTCTTTATTAACCTCCGATCCTTTTTCTTCACCACCGCCAGCTCTCCCAACCCTCCGTGCGCCTCTCCTCCCCTTTCCTGTCACCATAGGAGTTTTTTTACGCGCCGCCGTGGGGACAACAACATCATGTTAGACACAATGTGGTGCGTCTCTTTTGTGCGCCGTCCCTCACGGCCGTTTTGAGTGTGATGCCGGCACGCGGTCTGCAGCAGCATCCAGCACACATGTCTTGAGCCCGGCGGAGGCAGTTGCAACTATAACAGCGCTTGATCCACAAACAGAAGACTTAGGGATAACCATGGCTGACCAGGTAAGGCGACCCATATTCCTAACCTCTATTGAAGCCGCCTCGTGCTCTCTGCACAGTTATACACGCGCGCGCCGGGTAGCCTGACCCAAACACACCCTCTAATGTATGAAGAGATACAGCACGAGAGATAATCTTTGTTTAGTGAACATACTTTGGATTCTCACCATCACACCGTCTGTGGGGGAATTAAGGTCAGAATATGGAGCATATTCTCATCCCCACCCAGAGTATGATTTTTTGAGCGGACAGCGTGTCTGTGCTGCTTTACATTGACTTCTCAGCTATCTTCATGTGCCTCTCGGTCAGTCGGTGCTTTTACGCCCCACATATAGGTTTTTCTGTCATCTGTTCCAGTGAATATTTCTGTGATGTAGGCTCTTTGTCAGGGTTAGAGTTCTTAAAGGTGGTCGATCAATCGACCTGTCCTTCCCTAGGTGGACTGTCTCAGTCATCATGGACTGGTTCATAGATCCTCTATATTAAGCTAGTTTACAGTAAACATGTGGAGGAATTAGAAGTGCTTTAAGACAGGAGGAGGCTGCAGTAGGCAGAAAAGCAGCAGGCTGTATAATTGGGCTTTAACGAGGGAACGGGGAATAAAAACATTGCCTGTAGTATTAATTTTGTATTGTGCGCTGTTGTTTGCCCTAGTTTTTCTCCACAGCCTGGTGAGAGAAGCTCTTTAACCCTTGACACGCCGGTTCAGCCCGCGGTCACAGTTTCCTGTCTCTGCATGTACAGCTCCCCTGAGTGCAGCTAACTATAAAAGGCCATGCCTAATTGATTAGTTCGTTCAATTAACCTAATTGAGATACCTCAGTGAACCTGTGTGAATGATGGATGTGAGAGCGTAGATGACAGCATTTATAACTGTGTCACTTGAGCCACACCTCAACTGCAGACTGGGAAATGAATTACAATTCTCTGATATACCTAAGTCCACATCAAACTTCTTTATTTACAAAATATAAGTACAACACTAAAATTTACTGTATTATAGTATAGCGTCTTAAATGTATCAAGTATCTTTTACCACTCTGTACTAAGTTGCGCCTTAGTATGATACTGGAGTGTACTCTGCTACACTGCAGTACAAAATAACAATACTTTGGAATTAAGCTGCTTTATGTCCCTCATAAGGTAAACTTCACAAAACTAACTTCAGTATACTATACTTATCTAAACTTCATAATGCTTTACAGCTTCTGAACATCACTCCATTCAATAACCTTACAACAAAACATGCATATCCCCTACCTCTGATGGATGATACTGTACTAAACTGTACTGGACTTGTGTATACTATACAATACTGTACTATAGTACACTTAACATTACCATACGCCCTTACATGATACTTTACCATATCATACTATAAATGACTGTACTTTATATTGCTACACTTAAAAAAACTCTGAAATGCCATTTTGTTATAATGATTGACTGGCAACCAGTACAGGGTGTACCCTGCCTCTCGCCCAATGACAGCTGGGATAGGCTACAGCCACCCGTGACCCTGAACAGGACAAGCGGATCAGAAAATGAATGATAAATACACTAACAATGAGACCACTGCCAAAACAGTTTATTTCTAAATGCTATTTCTCAGCTTCCTGGACAGGCACTAGTCCCTATGACAACACCATGGCAGCCAACAAAGTTGGTGAAACTGTGCTGTGTATGTGTGCTGTCTATATATATTTTTATTTTGCTGAAAAGGATTTCATGAATTTATTCTGTAATGACGGTGTTCATAACAACCCACTTGGAGCAGTTTTTCTGCAGTGGCCTGTTCAGATTTGAGAGTCTATCAATAAAATGAAGAGTGGGGTTAAGTTACCTCTGCTTGGTGAGGTTGGAGTTGGTAGATGAGCACTGGTAGGACATAACCAGAATTCACCAATTTGCCACGTTATGGACATGTCTCAGAGCACTGGGCTGTAAGTATTTAGTGCTTAATATAGTTGGCTACCAAACTACGATACAAACTAAGTTTGCAAAGTTTGCTCGTTATCATGTTTCCAACAACACTCTGTAACGTAACAAACGCATACCTTGGTAAGAGTTATGTCTTCAAGACAGTGGGTAGTAGTGCTCCACAAGCCCCTTTGACATGGCTTGTGGGAAAAAAGGAGTAACAGAAAGAAAGTTAGACATAAAGTCAACAAATACACCTAAGTGAAAGAGAAGGGAACACCAATGTGCACTCATCAGCAATTAGACTCTCATCTGATGTTTTGTGCTGTTAAAGTAAAGGGATATTACAAATGATACTTTTTTTTAATCTGACAAAGCAATTGCTATACAATACATTACTGTATAATGTATGATACCCTGTGAAATGGCTTGAATGACTGTGGAAACAATGCCTTAAACTTCATCACATTACACTGCAGAATATCAGGTCACAGGTACAGGCTTTCAATATTAAGTCGTATAACATAACAGTATAGTTTATTCATTATCCTACAATTGTATACCTGCTCTCAGATAAATTCTTACCTCAAGGAGCATTTTTCTTTGACACTGTTAGAAGCTGTTGGTCCAGGTCTTCCTTTGAGGTTAGACTCTTTGTTGTGAAGGTGCTTAATTGGACTGCTTTGTATTCAGATGGGTTGATGTTATTGTGTCTCTCCTATTAAATTAAGCATCAATACTGTACTTAGCTTTGTAACGGGCAGAGGCTGGCCACACAGACACCCAAGGGTGCAGCTGGTGCTGGATTAATTGCAGCATTAATATTGATGCGGGTCGTCCATGGGTGACCCTGCTGTGGCTGCATGCCCACACACTAGTATGCAAATGGACACACACGTACTCACGCAAACACACTTTTCTCAGCCAAGCTTTCCTCCAGGAGAAGAATCGCTGACTGCTTCCTGCATTTTAACTCTCCAGGGTCAAGATCAAGACTTTTTGTTGACCTATTTTTGGATGAATTCACGCTCAGTGAACACATCGCACAGTTTAGATTCATCTGACCACGTTTATGGCCTTATTTTACTCTACTGCAGTTACACACTCTCTGCCACACACACACACACACACACACACACACACACACACACACACACACACACACACACACACACACACACACACACACACACACACACACACACACACACACACACACACACACATTCCATATCTCCCTCCTACTCGTTGAGGTTCTTGCCATGCTGTGCATCTTTTCTCACACTGCCACTCTTCTCTCTCACCTCCACTGATACCAACCCCCCTCTTATTTGCGTGCGCACACACACACATACGCACACACACACACACACACACACACACACACACAGTGGAAACACCGCTGCTCCATTCTTCAGTGATAACAGTTGCTATATTTAGAATAGAAAGTGTTACAGGTAGATCTGTAGCCTGTTTGAACTTTCTCTTTGACTGTTTCAGGAATAAAAAAAAGAAAAAGCTCTACTGCTCAACAACACATTCAGCAATTAAACTTGTGTCTTTTTGTTTTCTTTGTCACTGTGATTTCAGTACAGTATGTTTCTCACCACGGCGCCCCCCCTCCGGCGTGGCAGTACACCCCTTCCTGTCAAACACCAGCTGCGGAGAGAAGAGGCTGTGTCAGATGACTGCGACTGGATCCCTGGGTTGGATGAACCTGCCACGTTGCCTATCAGTGACACAGGGATACCCAGGGATGAGTCTTTCAGCCAATTAGCAGCCTCACAGTCTTCTTACCACAGCCATGGCGGGGCGTTGAGGATAGTGCTGCTGGGACAGAATGGCGTGGGGAAGTCGTCGCTTGCCTTATCTCTGGCCGGACAGTCGGACAGATCCCTCTCTATAGACTCTGAGACACAAGCATGTGGTAAAGATTTGGATGTTGATGGGCTGAGTGTGGTTTTGTGTGCATGGGCATCTCTGTTACGACATAGATGTAAGATGAGGAGGTACCAAACAACCAGCCGAATGTGAGACAAGAGCATGTTTGTGTGAGACAGTGTGGGACATGTCACCACGATGCTGAGAGGTGGTTTATATTGTAGTTTTATGTCCAAACTCTAAAAAATGAAAAAGTCTATTAAAATCATTGGCTGCTGATACACCAGATGATCAACCCAACTCTACTTAGGTGGAGATCTAGACAAGAGATTTATAGCACTAACTACAGGCCTGGGATATCAACTACATCGTTTTCAGTCCCTCAGCATTTCCGTTGTTTCACTTTGGTAATGTTTTTCTTGCTCTGTGCTACATCTACTATTGGAGCCCCTCAAAATAGTTTTTTTCACTCGTTAATCAACACACAAAGTCAGAAATGTCTCGATACATCCAAAACACCAGCAAACAGGTGGAGGAGGGGTTTCAGGCAGACACAGATACTGACACATGAATAGAAGCCTGTAGGAGACAATTTAGCAGGATTATTCCTGTAAAAGTTGACATTTTGTTTTTAGGAAAAACCTGTGGACTCAAATGATCAGCTCGTCATCAAGCTCTGCTCGAGCCTGATAACGAGCCATTCATTTGAATCAGGTGTGTTGGAGTTGGGTAACATCTAAAACATGCAGGGCAGGGGGTCCTCCAGGACCAGGGTTGGGAAACACTGGTTTATAGAATGAAGTAGAACAAAATACTCACCCAGAAGGTTTTCCTGATCCAAGCAGTGCTTTAGGAGATATTTAGATCCAAAGTGTTGCAGCGGACGTCCGTATTAATGTGCATTAATCGTCCAAAAACTCGTGTTTTTCACCAATATTCCATCATGGCCTTCTCTGGGTTAGTCCTCTGCTGCAGTCTGTGTCACTCCAGACAGCACTGTGTGGCTGTAATGACCTCTGAGCTGACGAAGACTTTGTTTACCTTTGCCCCTCAAAGAAAGGAGGAAGTGGAGTCAGCTCTCCAGAGAGTACTGCGCATGGGCGGAGGGGCGAACGTAAACAAAGTCTTCGCCAGTTCAAAGGTCATTACAGCCACACAGCACTGTCTGGAGTGACACAGACTGCAGCAGAGGACTAACCCGGAGCGGACCATGATGGAATATTGGTGAAAAACATGAGTTTTTGGACGATTAATGCAGTTTTAGGAGCGGCGCTGTCTATGCCCCAATGGATCCCATTGTACAGATGTCTGCTGCACGATTTTGGATCTAAATATATCCAAGAGCACTGCTTGGATCAGGAAAGCCTTCTGGGTGAGTTTTTTGTTCTAATTCATTCTATAAACAATGTAAAAGCTGTATTAACTGAACTTATCCTTAAAGGTTAATGGGCCATTTTAATGTTCTGCTCAACCCTTTAGCAGATCATACCCTGAGTCACTTTATCTTCTTGAAATATGTGTTGAACTGAGCTCAACCTTATCAGGTTGTAGCTACAACTTAGTTGAGGTATGCTTCACTTAAATTTAAAGAATTGGAATTTGATGTAAAAATGGGGGTAAGGCATGGGATCTTTTTCAACAGTTTTACATTGTCTGGGTATGAAATGATCAAATTGTGACTGTTATTTCATATTTATCGTCATGTATTGGTTACTTTTACCATTAAGCAGCATATTTAACCATGTGAGGGGTTTTGAGAAAAAAAAATCTGATTTTTGTTATTTGCGCCCCTAAAACATGAACATAACATAAGATAAAAACACCAAAATAATATTTTTTCGTGTTTTTTTTTCCTGGAGAGAGCATTAAAAGGTTATACCAGTCTTCACTTCTGCGCCAAGTTTAATGTAAGACTTTATATGTTTTGTTTTCTCAATCATACAAAAACTGAAGTGTAACAAAATCAAAGTACTGCTTCATGTCTCCCTGCCAGGCATAATTTATTGGCTGCTGGCTTTTGCTGGATAAGAAGCCATCAGATCTGAGAGCTATTTCTTTCTGAAGACTGCCCTGGATGAAAAATTTATTTTCTCTTGTTATTAACCATATACTGCAATGTTTAACTTTGAACAATAATTTTGAACTACGGCTAAGGCAACCAAATGCCCTCAGATCTGTTTTGTAAACCCCACACATTTTTTGTTTGTGGACTTAACTGTAAAAGCTCAAAATGTGATAATCAGGGTAACACTTTAAAATAGAGTCAAGGAGTTGATACTTAATGCAAGGCACTGTTTGGTCTTTTTTTGCCTCTTTCCTTAAAAAAAAACAGCGATACCCATTTTTACCCTTTGCTTTGTGACCCATCAGTCTGACCCTCTGTTGGTCTGTCTGTTGTATATCTCACTGCGACACTGAGGATAATCAGTTTTCCCCGTCAACTTGCTGAACAGTCAATCATTATGTCAGTGTCACTAAGAGATGTGAGCACTCCCCCTCATGCTCAGAGCCGACATGCCCCTGACTCATGACATAAAGAATTCATCGCTGCTCATGTACTACCCTCAGATTCATGCATCATAAAAAGCACTTTCATCAAAGAAGATGGTGCATGCTTCTGTGCTTTGTCTTCATCTTGGCTTTAACAATGTGCTAAATTATTCCTCCAGCTACACATCAAAACGACTGTGTCAAAAAACACTAATCAACACCTACCTAATTAATACTTGTGAGATAGTTTTGAACAGATGCTCCACCACTACTTCAGCTCTGTGAGCAAAGCACCATCAATACGCATCTTCACCGAATAATTACCTGTAAAGACAGCGCTGATTAACACCAGGAGATTTACTTGTACCTTAGCAAAGATGTGTCATTCATCACAGGAGATTTCCACACCTTCATGATGGGCTGAGTTATTTAAAAGCCAGCGCACACCCCTGGGTACTAGAAGATGTCTTTGGGTGTGATGGTGCAGTTGGCTGAAACAAATACGGTTTGGTTGATTAGGACTTTTTGAATATTTAAAATTAGGAGCGATGGTTGGAGGTATTCCAAACTGCCAACAAAACTCATTAGGAGCCTGACACTGAGGCCGAATCAATCCCATTAAAAGTGCTTGTGCTGTTGGGCTTGTTAAACACTATTCACAAAGATTACCTGTGGGGACCTTAAGTAGTGTGAGAATTACTCTGCTGTCAGTGTTTGGTGTTGGTGCTAGTATAAAACAGTTTGAACTGAGCCCAACCCCCCGGCTTTTCCCCTCTATCTCCACACTAGATATTGATTTGAAGTCGTCTGTGATTTAATCGTTACCAGACAACAATAAATAAATCAACAGGCTTTTTTTACTTCTGTCTAAGAAGGCCTAGTGATGCATCTCTTTACAGAAGGTGTATTATCAACATTATTACTATTATTATGCTGTTTTTCAGACACTTAAAGCACTCAAAGAAACCTGGCACTCTGGAAACCTCCTCCCCTGTTGCTATGCTACAAAGTCATTGGGTTAACCATCGTTCTGCTATTACAAATAATACATTATACAACACAGCCAAAAGTTCTGGAGCTGAATCTAACCGAAGGGGTCAGAAAGGAACAAAACAGTTCTCATTATTAAAGAACAGGCATTTTTTATGTTTATTGTGCCCATTTATGCAGATTCACCGCTACGTGATGTCAATTTGAGCATTTCTCATGTCAAATAATTCCTGCATGACTTTTTGAACGAATCATTTAGAGCAGCCAGCAGTGTCATCCTTGGATTACTCTAACTGATGTTTACTTAGTCTTAAATTTTCTCCACATTTAGAACCAATGCTGACAGAAACCATTTGTCCACCAGAGAGTCGATTGTTCTTGACTGGAAAAAGCTGCAGAGAAAACCTGAACAAGCCCCAAAAATGTACCACCCAAAATGACAAAGGTGCTGAATCAGACCGAGTTAACGTCAGCCTACCAGAGGACCTCTGTGCGTCCTTTTGCACAGTAATTAAAAAACAGTTGTCTTCTGCAATTGTGTCAAATTATCAGAGGACCCTAGGTTATCCTAAATTTGTGCTAATGAGTAAAAAAAAAAGCAAAAAACACATTTTACTGGTGAGTTTCACCAAGAGATTCATTTAAGATATTACAGACCCTGGCCATAATTCCAAATCAAGCTGAAATGTTAAGAACTGGAGCAATGATCTTTCAAGAAATGCAGATTACGTTTTAGAAAAAGTCTACATAAAAGGCATTTCAATCAATTATGAGAATATTAAGCAGAACATTTCACTAATAAATACAACTCCTGGCAACACCTTTACCTCTAGCCTATAGTTGGAGGAAAATTAAGCTTTAGGCGAAACCCACACAAAAAAGAGAAGTGAGCATTTTGTTTTGGATTCTGACATGATTTTAGGCCATAAGAATAATTGAGGATATAAACTTGTTGGTCCTTTAAGCCAAGTAAATGTAGATGATGAAAAAAAAGATCAAATGTCGTAAATTAGTTGCAGAAACTTTTTTTCCAAACATGCCAGATGGCCGGATGGCCTGATTTAAACATCTTGAAGAAACTGATTTCCAGAGTAGGTCAGGAACATTAATAAAACCTAGATTAACTTGTCAACTCTCTGAGGCAGCAGTTTAACCACTGGCATTTAGTCAATAGTGCAATTCTCTCAGACTCCATGCTACATACTGCTCCGTTTTCCTGTTGCTCTCAGCATTGAATGCCAGTGTCAGACCCTGTGTGTTGATGTGTGTAACGTGGGTGTCTGCCTGCAGGTGAAGGCTACGAGTGCAACGTGACAGTCGACGACGAGGACAGCAAACTCATAGTTTACGACAACTGGAAACAAGTGAGTAACAGATTGTCATCTTCACTCTTCATTCAGACTGTCGTGTTTGTTTTGATATGAAGCTCTCTTTTCTGTTTTGCCTGAAAAACTTTCTGTCCTGACATTTTTTTTCCTGTACTGAAGACATGGAGGAAACCATTTGTTCAATTACTTTGATGGGCAAATTATTTGTGTGCACTCGAGTGTACAGAGAGTGTGCAAACGTTGCTTTTTTGTGTGTTTGAGTGTGTGTCTGTGTGCTGCACTAACAGGAAGTCTAACAGAAGCAGCACTGCTTCCATAACTTGAGTTTTTGGAGTTCCTTCATCCAGAAAAGTGGAAATCAGTGTCTTGTTAACCTTGTACCAATACAGTTTTGGAGTTCAGGGAAACATTTCAGCAAGGGTTTAAATTGCTGCAGCTATGGACCATCAACCTCTGATGAGTTAAAAGGAGCCCATGATGATGGTTTTTATGCTTCAGAGTCTTTTTCTTTTCTGCTGCAGGAAGTGCAATAACAGCTTGTCACAGAGCTCATCGTGACACTCAGCACATTATGCAAAAAGTCAAAAAGCATGTGGTCATTAATGCTTGATATTAATGTGATGGAGCGCTCTAATTAGTGTTTGGGGCGGATCATCCCTGATGCATCTTATTCCAGATGTCCACGCAGCTTTCTGGGGCTCTCCCCGTAAGGTTAAATTATTCACACACTGCTACCTTTAGCCTTGAGGAACTCCACTGAGAGCTGGCTTATTTTTTACCACTTCATGTTTTTTTTGTATGTGCTCCCAACCCCCTAAAATCTCCACCTAGCTGCTGTCCTCAGCTTAAAACTCTACATCTACCACATCTTTCCATGGCTCTTTACTGCGATGTTGAAAATCTGGCTGTGAGTTAATTACATTTGTTATTCTGTGCGTGTTAATACTAGGCAGGGCATTAAGGCTGCAGCAACAGACGCAGGCCAGCGGGAAGCTTGGAATAACTCCAGGGCCGTCAGCCGTGGGGGGAGGCAGAGAGGACTGGACAGCATCCCAAATTATCCACCAAATTATGTTCATGTTTTTCTGCATTTTTTTTTTGAGTTAATGCTCATAGATAAAAGACACACACTGATGCAAACTCACACACGCACAGTCTGAGAAGCACACAGATGTTGTCCAGCTGCTGAACACGTGTTGTGTCCTTTAACTGGCGTTGCATTAAGCGGCCAAAAGTCTCAGGAGACTTCTGGCCTCAATTGCAAGCTGAAAGTGTTCTCAATGGGGTACCCAAACCTGCTCCCAAAGTTACCATAGCAACATGCAAAGACACACAGACATATACGCTCTCCCATACCCGCATACGAGGCCTACTTAATCACTCACTCAAGCATTAGATAATGCTAGAACAGTCAGCATCTGACGCTGTTGGCTTTCGGGCTCCATGCGTTCTCTTGCCCGGCTCGCTCAGCGCCTCGTCATCCCCCTGCAATACAAACTGCCAAAAAAGATGAAAAACTGTTACACTCACATTCAGCGATTGTTCCTTCGAGTGCTTTCTTGGCTTGACTCACAGACGATTGACACATGAAGGTTTGGCTGGAGCAGTAATTTTTCAAAGCATGGTGCAGAGAGCGGGGCAAAACAAACTTGCCTGCAAGGGGAGCTGACTGTAAAGTGCAGGAACATTTAAATTCATATTTACTATGCTGTGAGATTAGTGTGTGTGTGTGTGTGTGTGTGTGTGTGTGTGTGTGTGTGTGTGTGTGTGTGTGTGTGTGTGTGTGTGTGTGTGTGTGTGTTTCTGCAAACACTATTCAAGCACAGAAGGCTGAGAGTCTGCTCAGCCAGACGCTGGGAAGTTGTGAGCGTTGTTGATGTCACGAGGGCTGGATGGTTTTAAATAAGTCATCGGTGTGCTGAAAATAGAAACACTGGCACACTTGGCCTTGACCTAGCTTGCCTGTTCTGTCCTTTGCCTGCAGACTGACTTTAGTTGTGTAATGTATCTCTAAAGCGGCCAATGGACTTTGTATGCAGAAAGAAAGTGAGATTAAGGTCACTGAGGACCAGAGGGCCTCCTCACCTTCTTCTTCTTCTCCTGTTCATCTGTGTGTCTGTGCAAACAAACTCATAGGCACCCAGTTTCATTACTATTTGATGGATTGAAATTAAAATATTTATCAAAGTCAACCAAAAGGTGCAGCCTCAGGCCTGAAAATGTAGGCCAAATATGCATGGGTGTATTTATCATCTATCAGTAATGTCTACTTGCTCCGGCTTCAGAGGACAGGGTTGTATATTATGTCGAAGCAAATCAGAAGAGAAGCCCAGGATAGAGTTTAAAAGCTGCTTGGTCACATATCTCAGCTCAATTAAGGGGAGAAAAACACTGTTCCACCATGCACATCTCAGAAGAAAGAGGGTTGGTGTTGTGTGCAGGGAGCACTTTCCCTGGACATTTCTTTTGTTCCTGTTTTGCAGTCTTATGAGAGTCGTTCTGGTCTATTTACAGTTTCTCATTTCTGGCTCTGATCCATAGCAGCTATTATACTTTAACAGTCTGTTTATTTTCATCTCAGCTGGGAGTCACTTCTCTGTTCACTTTTGTAAAACACTGTGTGAGGCTCAACCACGCCTGCTAAAGTGCTAAAGAGTAGAATTCATCCAACACACAAGTACACACGTTTTCTTTTTTCTTTTTTTTCCCCTAAGCCAGAACAGACTCTTTTCCTTTCTTAATAAAAATGTGACCAAAACTTATGTGGGTTAACTAGCTGTCTAGAGTGAAAGCTAAAATCAAACCATTTGATCATTTTCAAATACGCAGCTTCAAAGTACACCAGCAGCTTTGAAGAAAACCTTTGAAGACTGACACCTCAGTCCCTGAAACAAGTCACAGACTAGAGTATCTTCAGAGTAGGGTCCCCAACTTTATCAATGCAACACACACAGAATTATTGTGTCTGAAACTCAGTGTTGAAGCAGTGAGGGTGTAATGTGTAAATGAAATATAATAAATATGTATTGGTCTATAGTTTTACCATAAGTGTATCATTATATGAGTTTGTATCAATAATCTTCTCCTTCCTCACCCTTAAAAGGACCCAGTGCTGACTAATTACACCACCAAATTTTAGATATTACATTGAGTTGATGAAACCATGGCCAAAGTTTTCCATAGGCGACTCAGTGGTGGTTTGATCGCAGCGCCTGTCTCATGCCTAAGTGTCCTTCACCCTAACACCAAACCTTAACTGCTGTTGAATAAGTTGCATCCATCCTGCCATCAGGGTACAATGTAATGAGAGGAGTTAGTCATATTTACGTAAAACTAATCCAGTGAAATTATTAGACATGCACCGATCAATCGGTGCCGATTTCCTTAATTTTGGGGGATCGGTGATCGGCCCATCCTCACATATGAAACTGATCTTGTAGACCTTGTCTAACAGTCAGCCATTGTTGCTTTTTAAACTGAGACCTAAAACTCAGGATACTTTATTGGTTGTTTAAGATAAAGATTTTGTTGTTCACAGGTATTGTTCAATGATTTTTAATAAAACAAGATTGGAACATCGAAGGTATGCCGTCAGTTATAACAAATAAAATATAAAAATCGGTATCGGCAGGTCAGGCTCTTTAAAGATTGATAATCGGTGATCGGCCAGGAAATTGTGATCGGCTACCCCTGGAGACTATTACTTGAGGCAAGAATAAATTCTGCCATTCATCCAGTGCCAAAAAACAGACCAGATCCAACCAAGCTTTTTATATGCTTAATCTATGCAACTGATAAAAACAGGACAGCTCACAGCTTGGGAGAGTTTGGGAGACTGTATCTGGATATTTGATGTTTCTCATGTGCTGTAGTGGCTTAATTCTCTCTTCTCTACCCAGTGGCATGGGCAAGCCAGAGCATGAGGGATCAAATGTGTTTTGGCTACATGACCAACATGACAGACAATTGCTGAGTGAGAAAAATACTATTATTAATCAGCCACTGTTGTTTTTAATGTTCTGGTTCTGCTCTGGAACATTAAAAATTAAAAAGTTTCCAGTTTTAGTTTAGTTCTGTGACCCAGTTCAAACCACTGCTATGTAAACACACAGGGTAATGAGCAACAGGACACAGGTGTGACAGAGACACAGGAGAGACACAGGTGAAACTTATAAGATGCAATCAAAAAGAAGGGAGACACAAGAGCAGGAGATAAAACTGAACCAGGCATGTAGGGACAAAAAACTACATGATTAAACAGGAAATACTAAAGTGAAATCAGGACACACACACACACACACACACACACAGGAAATACAAGAACGCAGAACAAGGGGCAAAACAAAACAGAACAAATCACGACATGACAGTGCCGAGTTAAAGTGCTTGGAGCGGTTGAAGAGACAAGTAAAGTCATCAGTAAAAAGAAATTATTACTGTGACAACAAAATCTTTCTTTCTGAACTTTGGACCTGTTTATTGACCTCTGGCAGTCCCTGAACTCCACTTTGTGAACCGATTTGATAAACCCACAAAAAAAAGATGAATCACAGGTTCAAGCTGTACAATAACAATAACAAGAACCAACAACAAAAAAAGACTGAAAGTCCAAAGCAGAGGTATGACTCACCAAGTTCACTCTTTCCGTGAACATTTCTCACTGCTTTGACAGCTTCAAGCAGTCTTTAGTGACAAATAGTGCCATTATTGCTTTCACCCATTATGGCCTTCTCCAACGTCTCCGTAGCAGCACGCAGTGTTACAGGCTCACCTCAGTGGCCCATAGAGAACAGCCAACAGCAGGAGGTGCAGAGGGCCTGTGTTGAGTCACTGCTGACCGCTTTAACCCAATGTCTTCTCTGCTTCCCTTTGTTTGTCCATATTTTATCCACACAAGCCAACTGAACAACATCCATGAATGCAGGCCATCAGTGGAATCTGTCCCCTTTAATGCTGAGCTGTGAGGGGAGGTTCAATTAGATCAGGGATGTCAAACTCGTGCCATGGAGGGCCAAGAGGCTGCAGGTTTTCTTTCCAACCACAAACTCCACCAGCTGATTTCACTGATTAGTCCCTGCTTTCTGCTTGAAGGTGAGGTTATTAGTGGAATCAGCTGGTGTAGTGTTTGGTTGGAAGGAAAACCTGCAGCCTCTTGGCCCTTCATGGCACGAGTTTGACATCCCTGAATTAGATGATAGGTGTCACTCTGTGGGTGTGAGAAGGGCATGATGGGTGACGGTCTGTGTCAGATCTGATGTAGGATCAGCATAATGTCATCCAGTGATTACAGAAAAGTGACATCAAAAAGGAGACTCCTGTTGAGATTATTTCTTAAAGAGGCTGTGAGGAGTTTGAAAGTAATCTTGAAAAAGTCTCTTTTCTAGATATATGCCTGTAATCCACACTTTAAAATGAGATTATCAGCGCCAGTACAAGTTATTTCAAAATGCTACTTTTTAGCTTCCCAATCGGGTTGTGCAAGACTGGACTGATCTACAGCACATCTAAGTGTCTATGAAAACACCACGCTGGCTAAAGAAGTTTAGTAGTGAGAAGAGAGACCTGTGTTTTTCTTTGCTGAAAATGTTACCGGCGCCAGCCCTAGGGGAATCTGGGCCGATAGCAAGAGTTGTCGCAGGCCAAGGCGCGCTGCGAAACCCAACAACAATAATACGGGACACTGTGAAGCAGGGAGAGACAAGACACACGTTAGCTCCTTGCTCTGCTGTAGCTCTGTTTATTTTTGAGCTAAAATGCTCAACACATTTTCATTTTCCATAACAAAGTTCATAACATTAACATCAACATTCAATAACATACATTTCCACATTCAAATGTTCGACCGTTAAACGATACAACGTGTAATTCAGTACCTTTAACTAACACTGTACCATAACTCCTAACTGTAATCTTCACCTTCACTTTCAATCTCAAACACACATTCACTTTAAGACATACGCGCGCACACATACACACACGGGAGCGGACACACACGAACACATACGCACACACACAATGCCGTCTCTGCTCTATACAAACTACGCGGCAACACGGCGCTAGCATGCTAACAAAACGACGAACTCAGTAGCTAGCTCGTCTCGGCGTCACACACACTCGACGATAAAACACAAACACAACACTCATTCAATCAGTCTATAACCTCAAAATGTCACATAAGCACTCATAACAGTCTTACTGATTGAAAAGACATAGCTTGTCTCGAAAATAAACTTAAAAAACACACCTGTGAAGCAGGGAGAGACAAGACACACGTTAGCTCCTTGCTATGCTGTAGCTCTGTTTATTTTGAGCTGCGCATGAGCAATGTAATGGTCTCCCCTGCGTTCACAGTAGCGCAACAGCGCCATCTGCTGACGCATTTTAAGCATATTGTAATGCCATAATATTGGAACTGCATTAAATCTGTTTGACACTTAAAAAAATAAGGGGGGTCTGTTATAATGCAAAAATATAAACAAGTAGCGTTTTCAACCTACTACAAAAACAATTTCTTGGATTCATTTTGTAGTAAGGGTGGACACTGGAGCCTAAATGTCAGACAGCAAAAGAGCAGAACAAAGCTAAACAGGAGAGTGATACAGCCTGAGCTAAAAGCTAAAAGGGCTCAACTGTTTGTGATAATGTTCATTTCAACCCACATGTAGCAGTTATAGAGTGTTTCCACGTGACGTAACCAACTCGAGCTCAACCATGTGGGTGGCACTCTCACAACAGAACGGCATTGAGCATGCAGATATATAGGATTATTGTCGCACAAAATGGTAAATTATTGCTGCATTTTTTGCTGCACTAATCGGTCAGACTGAAAAAAAAAAAAAAAGCATTTCAAATGCTTTTCGCTACCAAAAATTATTGCAGATTCAGGTGAGGATTGTAAATGGTTATCTGAAGAACGGAGCACATTGTGGTTTAGCTGAGCTCCATCAGGATTTTCAAGGCAATAATCTGTCATTAAGCTCAACACTAAAGTCTGTTCACACCATTTCCTGTCATGTTCTCTGGCCATAGCATCTTAAAATCACACTTTGATAAAATGTAAATATATTATGATACAGTATAACTTCAATAGAGAGGTAAGTCATGGCATTAAATAGCACATAAGTAAGACTCAGTGTCTTTCATGGGCTTTTTTTTAAAGTGAGCCTCTCCCAAAAGAACATCATTTATTCTATGGACCTACTTTTCCATGAAAATTTTTGTAGTAATATCTTTGTTTTTGTAACTTCGGGTAGATGATGATAAGGATGCTAACTCCTCGTATGGGTCTCTCCCGCCTATTAGGTGTTATTTTTCAAAATATTTTTCTATTTTTCTTGCTAGCTGAGTCCTTCACAAAGAGTTTTACTGTGCTCCATGCAGTTTTCCACATTTTTGGCAGATAAGACATCTTAAAATCATATTTTACTGTGCACTTCTATCTCCGTCCATTCAATATTTACATTTGTGTACCTCCAATGCGTCCGCACATCCGAGTAACTACCCAAATTGTGATGTCAGAGCAAACACTATACTGTCAAACTTTAGACTCTATCAATAAAATGAAGAGTGAAGTTATGTTAGCTGTGCTTGGTAGATGAGCGCTGGCAGGACATGACCAGGACTCACTAATGTTACACATTCCCAACACGTTTCACAGCATCAGGCTGGCAGTCGTGCTACATATGGATAGCTTCCAAACTACTGTATGAACTGACATTTTGCTTGTTGTCATGTTAGCCAGCAGATACGTCATAGCAACGGGCTGCTAGTGGCGCTACATACAGCTACGGTACAAACGTACAATGTTTGCTTGTTGTCACGTTTTCAACAACAGGGCTTTGTAACTGTGCTGATAAGTAGCTTACCCCGTTGTGTTTGATGTTGCAAAAAGTTGTCTTGAACATAGAAAATTTGCTCCAAAACAAACACACGCCTGGCTAAAAATCACATCTTCAAGACTGTGTGCGTGAGACTCCAAGCCAAAACGTGGCGAGGCAGTCCAATTAAAATAGGTGATCCTCACAGCATCTTGAACATCGTCGAAATTGAGAGCAATAACTCAATGATGTATCTGAGCCACTTTTTGACACAACATCTGATCTTGTGCAAAGGTTTTCTTGATCTTAAGTTAGTCATTCGTAATGTTAGCTTAGTTAGCATTACATGCTGACAGGCTGCCAGCCAAGTGTTTTTTTTTCCTTCCACATTAAAAAAAAAAAATCCCCATCATGAAGCTTGCATTCAACCATATTATCTCATTCAATTGGGACACAGTGACAGATGTGCAGTAGTTAGCATCTCCTTTTTGTATTAGCCTATATCATAAGACCAGTTTGCCCAGTCTTACTGAGTTTGTCAGCTATGGCAGATATTCATAGAGAAGGTGTTTTACGTCTCTGAATCAGTGGTGTTTTATTATTCTACAAGAGGTGACTGGTTATGAGGAGAAAGCAAAAGTTGATGTTGGAGAGGTGGATGCTGGGTTTAATGCGAGTTTTGCAGTTTAAACAAAGTAATGTAACAAAGTCATTATTATAAAGAACATATATTATGGTTATATCACGACAGCACAGTTATCATTAACCATGCTCTCATCGTTCCACACACAGCTGTTCGGTATGTGCCGATGTTGCAGCTGGGTTGGCCGTCTTGATGTGTGCAATCTCTGAAAATTTTTAATTGTTCACCGCCAGCTGGGCCCGCCTCGCCAGGTATATCATTATGCTTTGAGCAGAGAATCAGCTGCTTCAGCTACGTGATGAACGTGGGCGGACATATTAGAGTGTGACATATGTATTTTACTGAAGGCATATTTTATGACTATTTAACTCCAAATAATCGGATATTCAAGAAGATTATTTACTTGACATCTTTCTGTATTCTAGCTGTCATTGACACTAACAGAACAAAACGTTAATTAGCTTCTCTTCCTTGTCATTTATAATAGTCACACATCAATTTTCTGATGTACAAAGACCACACCATCAACAGGATGTAATTTGACAATGATTTGTTCATTTGAATGGAATAATGGTTCTTAATTTGGTGTTGAACCTCTTGCCACTGTTCGTTTGAGGAAGCTCAGGGGATTCGCCATAGCTCTAAGTCACAAAGGACCTGAACTGAAAAGAATTAAAGAGTGAAAAAGAAAAAATGGAGGGCAGGAAAGGTGTAAGAGTGCTGTAAGAGACGTGGTTGAAGTGTGGTCCTGCTCCTGAAACTCTGCTGTATAGAATCACTACATTTGTAAATCTTGATACTTGATATCATTTAACTTGAGGAATGCAACAAATGAAGTACCACACCTGTCTTCTTAGAACAATTTTTGGAGAATGACTTAAGATGGAATATTGTTTCCATCCTTTGCAAACCACACCCACTTCAGGGGGCCCCATGTTTACTCATGCGAACACCACTCTGCATGTGACATTTCTGTTGCTGTTTTTGCTTGGTACGTTTCAAAATGGTTAATGTCCCAGTTTATTTGATTGACATTCTGGTTAACTGTTGTTTTTAAGGTAAGAAATGTTGGAAATATATGCCCAACTCAAACTTTATTCTCTACTAAAAGATATCGCCAAACATTGTACAACGATATGTCATCTGTATTTCTTTACTCCTGTGAAGACAAAATATATGGCTGGCATGCTGCCTCCAAGTGGGCAACCTCCAGTGTAGAAATATGACACAATGTGCAAGTGCTAAAATCTGCTGTTTCTCGAGGGTACTCTTGAGGCTGACTTTGGAACTATTGGAAGTCACATACACACCTAGGCCAGAAAAAATAGTTTTCACAGTAGAAATGGCTTCAAAAATCTGTTTTGAGTGGACCACATGTGAGTGGATACAGGGACACAACGTCCATGTAATGTACAGTCTATGGCTGACCCAGAGATAATTTCATGGAAGCCCTTAAAGTCATGATCAAATACATTTTACTTTTTCTTCTTTCTCAAGTAAACAACTCAATATCAATTGTTTTCTTAAAGGGGACATATCATACTGATCCCTGATTTAATACTTACATATAAAATAATAAAGTTAAAAACAAGACCTTTCACCCCCTGAATTTTCAAAAAATGAGACATTGTATTTTTCTCATATCCTAGAACGAGATTTGATGCCTCTGAAAATAGGTCATTGACATTTGGCTTCGAGATTTCGACCTCAATGACGATATTAGGATCCTCACTTTTTATTGGAGTAATCTGATAAAGCAGCTCCTCCTCTGTGAAGTCATTTAGTCACACAACCGCCACCGAGGGATACACCCACCCAGAGCAGAGTATAAATGTATGAACTATACATGTTACAGTACCGGTTTGACTCACCACACTGAAGTGTCCTGAGATGATCTGTGTCGAGGTGGATTTTCTTCCTCCTGAGCTGCAGAACCGTCCAGGTCTGACTCAGGGTCCAATACAAAAGGACGTAACCTACACTCTGACATTTTATTACTGCTATCAATGCCTTACGGTGAAGTTTTGGCAAACAGCAAACTCGCCAGGTTTCCCCTATGCAGTATGGCAATTTTGTAAATACTGCCATGCTGCAAAAACCGCCCCCTTGGCTCTACCCCCTCCGCCCCTCTGATAGAACTGACCAATCAGAGCACAAAGGGCTGTGACGTTGCGAGGTTACTGGAGGTCATTCTCGAAACGGAGAGTGTCAGCGAGATCTTCAGAATGGCCTAAAATGAGGATATTGAGAACGCTATTGTGGGGCAATGAAGGAACTAAATGACTTGTACTGAGGGCAGAAATGCTTTACAGGCATCCTTGTCTGGAATAGTGAAAAGGAGAAACAAGCATGATATGTCCCCTTTAAGATTACTTGACAATTTATCTCATATCTTAAGAAAACAAAGCTCAGATTTTTCTGGCCATCTAAAAATATCAGGTTGATGTCTACTTTTGCCAGAAGACAGCATTCCCAGCTGTTTTTCTGTAGCTGGTCACAAGATTGAGGTAAGCCCATCTCGGTGAAAGAAACGTACCTCAATTAAGTCTTTGTTTTCACAATATAAAAGGATGGTTTCCCCTTATTTTGAGCAAAAATAGCTCTGTATTCTTGAGTTAAAAAATAAGATATGTTGAGATCTCAAGAAAAATACAAATAATTAAGCGGATGTAACTTCAAGAGCTATTGTGTTTAATTGTTTCTTTGGCTGAATGCTTTGTTCTTTTTGCACAGTTCAGGGCGGAGTCTGGTATCAGCCACATTTTAAGAGTTTCATGAATCTTCAACGCAAACATCAGATCTGATCAAGAATGAGTTGAGACTTGTAGAGTAAATGTCGACAGAGTGCAAACACTATGCTCCCTGTTTGTGCCATATATCACCCTGACAGGAAATTCTCATTTATCCTCTCCCCATGAGGAGGTCACAGTGCCCAGACCCATCACCACCCCTGAGACCTGCAGGGAATCAGGGATATGCTAATGGACACTAAATCAGAGCAGAGACCACATGCTGACACATTAAGCTTGGATCTGGTCGCCCCTGCTGCCCCCCCCTCTCCTGTTTGTGTGTGTGTGTGTTTGTTTGTCATTGTGTGCATATGGAGGAGGCTGATGCTGATAGTGTGTAATCATCTGTGTGTGGTACTATAACTGTGTTATGATGTCAGCTGCACAAAGTGATGATGTGGTCATTATCACTGCTCTACTTTCACATTGCTTACGTATTTGTGTGTGTGTGTGTGTGTGTGTGTGTGTTTGAGTGAGTGTATGTGTGTCCTGCTCAGCCAGATGGCCTCTTTAATACTTTTCTGTAGGGCAGCATTGTCTCTGCAGCAGAAACTAAGTGAGAGAAAAAGAAACGAACCCACCGACTCAGCATTCACTCTAAGCTTCATCATCCAATTATCAGATTTTGACTTAGCTTCCAGTAAAGATGCCTCTCTGTCTCCTCTCCCTCCTGCCTCTCTCTCCTCTTCCTTTCTTTTTCCTTTTTTTCTTACCTCATGACTTCATTCATCACCCCTGCTTCTCGATCAATCCCCTGCTCTTTCATTCTGCAGTCACAAAAAGTCAACCCAAAGAGTCTGCTGCAAAGTTTACTCCTGTGCTGCAGAATTGTAGCACGAGTGTGTGTTTCTCCCACTCTGCTGCTGTGTGTGTGTGTGTGTGTGTGTGTGCAGGCAGGTGGGGAGATGTTTGACCTTTTGTTTCCATGCGAGGGCCGTAAGCTGATTTGCTAATGTATTTTGTTCTGCAAAGCAAAAAACTCTGTGGCTAATAGATTGAAATAGTCCTGGTTCAGAGTTGCGGGGCAGTGGAGAGCGTGTTTGGTAATGACGGAGACACGCACACATGCTCACACATGCTTGTAATCTACAGCCAAAAGCCTTGTTTGCCGCCTTTTTTCACAACTGGGAGGAATAATAGTCTGAGTGCTCACACAGCCACTGCATGTTATGCAAATTTAGTCTGATAAGTGATTCATTGGCCTCACTCTTAATGGCTTCTGATGTAGTGTCTGACTCGAGCAGGCTGGTGTGTGAGCGTGCTTTTGAGTGCTTGTCAGAGTTTGCGTGCATGATGAATATTGTTCCTGTATGAATAAAAGGCTTTTGAAATGTATAATAATTCATTTGAAGGCTGTTTTCCAACCCCGACTCCTCTGATAGCTTTAAGAAATTCAGCCTCAGCCCCTCTCTCAGACCAAACAAAATAAACCTGCTTTTCAAAAGGAGAAGTCGGAGCTGTACGCTGCACTGATGAAGGCAGCTACAAACATGATCTCCGGCTTTATTGGATGCACTTTTCTTATCTACATCTGCAGCAGAAACAGAAAGTTGGATAAAATTAAGTTTTTGAAAGCCTGGCTTTTTATTGGAGAGCACAGAAGGTTTTCTGACATGACCACAGGCCTCCTTTAATTTCAAAACGAAGTTTGTTGTCCTCAAAGATTGTATTTAAACAAAGGGAAAATATGGAGCTGGGTGATAAGAGGAGCTTGAACAGTTTATTCTTATTCTACATTTTCAGCTGATAATTCATTATTTTATATTGTGCATCGTTTAATTTTACTACTTCTCTTTCACTGGTTTTCATTACTCATTCTTTTGTGATTTTTAATGCAGAGTTTCTTCTGATAAAAGCTCCTTGATGTGATTGAAAAAAAAGCTTCCTCTCTTGTAATTTTAGTGCCAGTACTTGTTATACAAAAAAAAAAAAAAAAAAAGTCGAACAAAACCATGAAAATGACAAACTTCAGATTGGAGCAGCAATCTCCGATCCCAAATAAAGCGATGATTTATTCATACTTCTGATACAAAGCAAGCCTTGTCAGCTCTGCTGTGATTATAAAATCAAATGCCATTGTTATATTTGGGAGCTTGTGGCTCTGTGAACATTTAAATTTTAAAAATATAAATTTGTGTTCACTCATTGATAATAGCTGTGTAGCAGAATAGAAGTATGTAGACGTCTGTACACTACAGCAGTATTTGTTTCATATCATTGTTCACCCTCAAACTGATGAATCCTCTGCCATAACATCGATACTGGAGACTTGGAATCTAAATGTTGGCATTTGTTCCTATTCAGCACCATTTCATTGTAAGGGGCTGTCATTTTTGATCATTTCCACACCTGCTGTTAACATTTCTTCAAGGGGTTAACATCATGTCAATTGCGAGTAGGGGGAAATAACTGATATTATTGCTCAGAATAGTTAACCCCTTCAAAAGTCCCCTGATCTGGCTCGTCAGGACCACATGTGAGTGGATACAGTTGAATCAGAGTTAGCGTCTAGTGCTGGTAGAAAGCCTGGTTCTGTTTAAACCGAGTTCTACAAATCTCAAAATCAACTAAGGGTCAGTTTTTATTTTTAAAAGGAGATAGTATGAGCTACTTTATGCTGACTCTTTTGTTTAAGGCCCCGTTTAAACGACAATGTTTCATCTGAAAACGCTGAAATGCAGTGAAAATGCAGTAATAAAAAAAAAAAAAAATCTGTGTTTACACGGAAACGCAGTGGGACTGAAAACACTGTAGTAAGCATGCCAGGTCTGTAGAATAGAATAGAATAGAATAGAATAGAAAATACTTTATTTATCCCCGAGGGGAAATTCAGAAGTCACCGCAGCATTTAAGAAAACAAAAGTAAGAAAGAGTATAGAAAGTGCAAAAAGATCCATAAGAAATTAGATGACGACATCCCGTCCACCACAAGTCCACCACTCTCCAGCCTAGCCAGTCTCCACCTCTACAGGGTCCAGGACTGAGCTTCCCCAGCAGTCTGTTCAGTCTCTGTCTCCTGGATCCTGTCTGCTCACAGCAGGCGAAGCTCCTCCAATGTGGGGCCGGCGTCCGATGTCAGCTCCGTCAGCTACGTCCGTGAACAGCACGATGCCGCTGGGTTAGCACAGCTAGCTCGTCCATCCCCCGGGGCTAGATCTCACGTTCTCAACAACGATGGATGGAAGGACAGGTCCACGTCGTCACCTCCCAGCTCACATCCGAGAACCAGCACGTCGTCCTCACCTCCTCCTCCTCAGCTCGAGGGAAATCATCAAACCCTACACTAGTTAGCATTGACATGCTACAGGCTGCTAACAGCTAATTTCGCATGTAAACAATGCAGCCATGGTTACATGTAGGATCTCCAGACAAACACAGGAGAAAAGTAGTAAAAAATACCGCCGAAGCCACAAAAAGTTTGGTGTCCGTGACCGACAATGAACCATACAAAGTGATGATCCACTCCAAATACAAAGATTACGAAAAAGAGACGAAAAAATTACAAGAAACTGACAAAGACGAGAGAGCTGCTGCAACAGGCAGCTACTTGGGTAGCGCCTAGCAACGGAAGAAAAGAAAAGTCAGCACTATAACTGTCTTGTCCAGAAGCTTTTGGGAGAACTTCACCAAAGTTGAGTTGAGCCGATCATCTGGTGTATTGGGGAATACTAAGTGCAAAAGTGGAGTAACGGCACATTTTGTATAAAGACAGTGGATTCAGCAGCACAAGCACAACACGGTAGTTTGCGACAATCGTACACAGTACTGTTGTCCTGTTGAATGCGCTCGTGAGGAGCGGAGTGTGATGTCAGCATTTCCACTGAAAATGCCGGCTTACCTTTTACACGGCAACGGTGACGACAGCGTTTCAGAGAAATCCCACTCTGGAGGACGTTTTCAAAAGTTTACATTTTGGGTTGGCTGAAACACCGTTTCCGTGTAAACGCGAGGCTGAAACGCAACAAAAGTTTTGTGTTTCATGTAAACGGCCCCTAAACTAGCCAAAGAAACGGAACAGTAAGGCAGCCTAGAGGCTGTATGTTTTCTGCATGACGGTAATTAATGAAAACGCATGAAATCAGCATGAGAGAACATGTGTGGCTGCTATCCTTTCGAACACTCCACGCAGCGTCCATTCCCAAACTGCAGGGGGTGGTTTATGGCAAATGCACATCTACCACACTACTAAAGGCCTATTTACTTTTTTTTTTTTTTTTTGTCAATTCTTCTACTCTGCCAAGTTTGGCTATAATTTCATGCAGGGAATTCTTCATCACACTGTTATCATGATGATCCCTGCGTGTTGAATCATATGCCAGTATTTTTTATACCTGGTACGCTATAGGAGCTCCAGTTCATCCGTGCATCTCCCAAGGGGCAACATCCAGTTTAGAAAAGTGACGGCATTAAAAGGGGTCTAACTCAGCAGTTTAGAGGGTATTAGGATTGTCCAATCATAGACACAGCTCAGTTCATGTGACCGACGGATGCCCTATAGCTGTTAGGGAAACAATTCAAAGTGTTTAAATGTTTAAAAACAGCCCTTGTTTTGCAGATAATAAACTTAAACAAGTTACTGCAGCCACACTAGTTGAGTTTTCCTCAAAAAGCTAAAGATTAGTTTCCAACATTAAACATCTTACTGCTCTTCTCAGCACTCTGATGGTGATAAACAATAAAATTAAACCCTGAAAAAGAGGAAACAAACTAAACATACATAAAAGGGTAAAGGATTTATAAAAATAAGAAAGGAATAATTAATACTCAAAAAAGAACACAAAGTGGAAGCTGAACTAACAAAACGTTTAACTTTTAATTTAAATTGAATAAACCTTCGATAAACAAAATAATTTAACTAGATAAATAAAAAATAAAAACTATTCTAAAATTTGAAGACCTCAAGGTGCACATTCTTTCCACAGAAGTAATAACTAGTGCTGGAAGATAAAACACACACAGCTAAAGGCCGAATAGCACTGTCCTCCCTGATGGTACAAGTCAATACATGTCACTGATATGAGCACAGGTGAGACTTCAGACTGCAGCAGATTTGAGTGTTTTACCAAAGACAAAACATTTTCTATGCTGTTAAAGCACTTTATTAAATTAAACACTTGAACATGTTACATGACCACCATTTGTTCAGCAGTGAAGCTATAAAGCAAACAGTACTGGAAGTATTTGGAAGTCAAAGCATATGTGACAGAACAAATAGTTTTTTTGCTGAACTTGAATTGGAGGCTTTTTAATATAGGACAGATGAAAAGATGAAATAAATGTGGGAGTGAAGGGTTCACATTGATAGGCTGAGAGGGCTCTGGCTGAGAGTTAAATATGTTATATGCATTTGACAAACAAGAACAACCTGGTAAGCATTTATTACAAGTTTCTGTGATCGTATAGTACAAATAAAACATTTTCAGTGTTGTTTTCTGCACTTGGTGTGATGAGTCTTGTTTTTTGTGCATATCTGAAGAAATTCTGGAAGTTTACATTGTATTTGTGACAAACTTACTTGTGCCTTGCAGAATCGGCCAAGAGACACATTGGTCAGACTTAAAGAATCGCCAAAGATGCTTGCAATTTTAGCTAAAAAATTTGTATATATGTGGCATTTTGGTGCAAATAGAAACACAGATGAAGTCCATCCCAGCATTTTAATTAGAGTAAAAGTCAAAAATGTTCCCCCCCAATTCCAAGTCTGGTGTTCTCATATTTTGGCAATGTACTGCATCAACATTAGGATTACTCAGAAAGGTGCAATCAAAGTAAAATCCCTCTTTGAGGCCGTCGTTCAGGGGGAAAGTATTTTCAGTCTGATGCTGAGACTTTTCTGAGCACGCTCTGATCTGTGTGTGTTCAGGGAACATTTGGATATTATTGTGGATTATTGTTTATGTGGCTTTGGCTTTATGTTCCCGTATTAGTCCAAGTGATTGTGTGTGTGTGTGTGTGTGTGTGTGTGTGTGTGTGTGTGTGTGTGTGTGTGTGTGTGTGTGTGTGTGTGTGTGTGTGTGTGTGTGTGTGGTGGGGGGTAGGTATTGACAGATGGCCTGCTCTCTGAGGACAGAGAGGAGCTGCTTAATCTAGAAAAGGAAAGAGAGGAAGAGAGTGGGCTCTGTCCTGAGCTGCTCTGCTCCTGTGATGGATAAATCCTTACCTGGTCACAGTTTTCTTCCTGCAGCGCTCCATCACTTTCCAATCAATATCCACTCTATGTTTGTACTCCTTTGCTTACAAAGATTAGTCTCTCTCTTTCCTTTTCCCTCCATCTTTCATTGTCTGGTTGTTTCCGTTCTTCTTCCTCATCCCTGAATCAGACAGTGACAGGTGGCCGAGCCGGCTTCCACGCCAATGCTCTTCCCGCTTGCTGTCTGTTCCTTCACTCCGTCAAAGCAACACAGTGCCAAGGGGCTCCCCGTGAATTTCCTGCTCCGAGGTCTGATCCGATACTACTTGGCTGTCAGGGACAGAGTGAATTTTTCAGGCGTCTGAATCTCTCTGGAGGGCAGGAAGTTACCTCCGGGGCTGTGGATGTAGGGCAAGGGCATCTGGGTACTCACACACACACACACACAGCACAAAAATGTTGTCCAAAGCTGGCAGCAGATTGAGTTATCTGGAGGGAATAACACGTTTTCATATTGATTTAGTCACCGGTGTTCAGGGCTAAAGAGTTCTATTTCAGTTTAAAGACAATTTAATTGTTTCCTGTAAAATGAAAAAAAGCAGTTTTTAAAAATAACATCATAAAGTTATAGATCAAAGCTGAAACCACCACACGGATTCAATTTTATCTTCTCCCTACGAGCATGTTTACTGTTCAGCCAAGTGAACAGCCTCTGAGCTCACTCACTGTAACATAAACAGTGAACAAAAATAAATGGTTGATTCAGTCGTAATAGCTCTGATTTCATCTGAGGACACAGTCTGTGCTTCACGGCACAAGCCCAGCAGGATATAAAACAATTTCTCTGTACGTCACATCTGTTTTACTGATACAGAACACTTTGTCTGGCCTCTGATTTCTTTCTTTGGGAGAAAAATAGTTTGTATTGATTGAGCGTCTCTATCTTGCGATAAAAATGCTCTTGGTTTAACCTCTTCATCTCCACAGGGCTGGAGCTGGTAGAGCTGGCATCATGCCAAGTCTTCCAAAGAGCAGAAAACGTTGATACCCGCAGTTCTTTGTATCAAATGTGTTGATCCAGACAAAACATAGTCTGTGAACCACTGGATCAATCAGTGAAAATAAATCCATCCATCCATCCATCCATCCTTCCATCCATCCATCCATTTTCACTGCTTATCCAGGTTAGCAGAGGCAGCAATGTCATCATTGAGGACCAATGACCTTTGTACCCCGCCACTTCCACCAGCTCCTCTGGGGGGACACTGAGGTGTTCTCAGGCCAGCTGAGAGATATAATCTCCTCCCCGTCTCTGGTCTACCCTGTGGTCTCCTTCCAGATGGACATGCACAAAGCACCTCCTCAGGGAGGCATCCTCACAAGATGCCTGAAACCACTCATCTAGCTCCTCTGGAAGTGAGGGATGTTCCTATTTCAGAAGCTGAGCCCTGATACTGCTCTGTTCTGCTGCTGACTGAACCCACCTGAGGGATTTTATCAGTTGTCACAAGCATGTTTTGGCTCATGGGTATGATGTCAGGCCCTGGCTACCAGCCAATCACTTTTCTTAATGTCCTTGGTTGGCGCAATATGTCAGGCGTTTTTTTGACTTTACCTCAGGGACATTCGAATGAAGGCACATAAAGCCAGTATACAGTGTGTCCATCCAATCAAAGGAAAGTAGATAAAAGACATTAGTATCTGAAGAGAAGTTGAAAAATAGTTCACAGATTGAACCTTTTTTACTGACTATTAGTGCATGTTAAACCTTTATTTCATTTTTATGTCCACAATCAGGTTTTGTTTGACACTTGCTCTGGCTTCAAAGTCAGTTATTCGTTTTAAGTCTTCTTGTCCTCTTCAAGGGAACGTACAAAACTGCTTTCTCCAATTACCAAGGTGATAGGCCATGACTGAGTTTTCACATATCCTGAGGTTGTTTTCACATGCTGGTTGAAAGAATTAATTACTGTGATGAACAGGACAGCACATCCAAGTCAGACTTAGAAAATAGCCTTAGTGTTTACTTTTTTTATCCCTTCCCTCCAGTACACGCAAGTCGTGATAGATTGCACTTAAACCATTTAGTAATTCAATCGCTCAAGATGTTTTGCAGAAGATGTCACGGTTAAACCTCCACACAAAGAAATCAATGCCGATCATGTCTTAATCCAGGCCACTTAACAGCTGATTATTCACACTCTTTCAGAGACAAAGCTCTAAGAGCAGTACATTTCATTAATCTAAAAAAAGAATACTGCAACTTTTAGGAGTCAGTGTTCAGATCTTTGATCTCCCCACTCAGCTGAGGGCAGATGGTCATCATTCAAATAGATTATATTCTCTAGATCTATTCTATTTTGCCTTGGTTTTGGTCTCCACCTTCCACTCATTGCTCAATTTGAAGTCATTTTACATGTTTCTATGAATCAGTCTGATTTGTGATTGTGTGCATGCTGGATACAATCAGTTTATCGGAGCCCTTTTACCAAAACATGTCTGTTCAGGCAACAAGTTTTGATCCATAAAAATAATGACCCAGAGATGCTGTAGCAAATGCAGCTGAGGGAAACAGACAAATTCAACAAGAGACTATTTGTTTTCTACATTCAGTCATTTGCTTTAATCTATTTCTTTTACATTTTTGTAACACAGCTTTAAGGGCCACTAGAATCATGGTTAAAGTTTGCTCAACTTTGTCCATGATTTAAACAAAGAAAATCATATGAAAGCTTCCCTGCTGTGAAACACAAATGATGCATACCTAATCCACATAACCGCAGACTTCAGGATTAAACTGAAATTGCATTTGGCTCTGCATCTTTCAACCACCGGGACTTTAAAGACATTAAACCCTAAACCACATGGCAAAGTCCCTTCACATAACTTCACTCAGCTGCAGCTGAAACAATATCAACAGGATCTTGGTGTGAAATAATGAGATCAAGAAATTATTAAACAGAAGATGATAATGAAGGCTTTAGAGACATTGTTAGTCTTTAGGGAGGATTTCAGCCAGGAGGACCTCCACATGACCTTTTTTACATCCTCCACCTTCATGGGTATGTGAATGCAGCTGACAGAATCAGGAAGGAAGAAGACGAAAGGACAAGGATGGACTCAGGCAGTTTCAAGCTGCTTTTTTCTGCTAGAGCCACTCGAGCTAATTGAACGTCTGTGACAGGAAGCCCCGACGGGATGTCGCTGGTCACTGCTAAAAGGGTCAGGAGATTCAAAGTGAAGCGTGACGTGCATACAGGCAAGTTGTGCAGAGCCTCGTCCACATCCCCCTCGTGGGACGATGGTAAAAACTTGAGTGGTGGCTCTGTAGCATTGACACTGATGTCCTTTCGACAGCTAAGCTCCAGAACAACAAAACAAAGACTGAGGCTGAGATCAGAGTTTAGGAAAATGTTTCCGATGAATCTTTTGAGAGGTGTCAGAGCTTGCTGAAATCCAACCCTAATCCAGTGTCATGTGATCTCTCCTTTCTTCATTCAGCACCTCTGCACCCCTCTAAGCTGATGTTTTATTAATGTGTGTCTGTATCTGTGTGCCCACAGGACCTGTCCACTCTGCAGTGTGATGTGTGTATCCTGGTCTTCTCAGTGACTGACAGGCGAAGTTTCCACCGCACCGCCCAGCTCCGCCTCCTCCTCAGGGAGTCTCAGCCACAAACACCAATCATCCTGGTGGGCAACAAGAGTGACCTCGTCCGTTCCCGTGAAATCAGCTCAGAGGGTAGGTTGAGGGATGTGATGGGAAACTGTGCATGCCCCCAACATGCTGCGAGCTGAAGATGTCCCCTGAACTGTGATTGTCGAGTTTATGCTCAGAAAGCATAACTTGGTGTGGCAGCTCTGTCAGGCTGTGGACTTCTCTGTGAAGACGTGTGCATGCAGAAAAAACAAGAAACTTTCTTAGTGTTTAAAGAAGGTGCAGTGTCAGGTCTGTTTCAGCTTTTTAATCAACATCACTAATATACCATCAGATATGCATTGAATTATAGAAAAAGTCTTGAACAGCTTCTACATAGGCTGTTCATGATAGCTCATCAGGCTAGCTAGCGTGCTACACAGGTGAGTTGTCAAACCTTTGACATCTATAACAAAGGGTGATGTTCAAACACAGGACATAGGGTCTAAATTTAGCTCTGGGTTATTTGAGCTGCTCCTTAAAACTTCACCACCTGAGGGGTAGTTCTTCCATAAGTCAAAGAACTTCAGGGTGAAGGCCTGTGAGCTGAACGTTTCTGATTGGTAGAGCACCCACAGAATTTTCATTTCACTCTGTCAACAATAAGATGACACCCAGCTGTGATTGACTGGGTTTAATAACTCCTAAGCAATGACCATCTTTGAGCCTGATAGGGTGAATGTGTGTGTCAGCTCCCAGTGTTACAGTTTAAAGAGTGACCCTGTAAACTGGAGAACTTCAGCTGAAAGTCTGCAAGCAACAGTCATGTTTTTAAGCCAAAGCCGCGATTGCCCTGTGCTGTCTTCATGCTTTAGACATGAGGTAGGCAGTCCTGTGTTGGCTTTGATTAATGTTGACTTTGCCTCGCACTTGTCACCTTTTAAGTGTGGATTCAACAAATCCACCTGCAATAAAGCATGATCCAAACCAGCACAAGGCTTATAGGCTAGCGGCAGTGCTATGCATAATAATGCCAGTCAGTCTTTGCTTTTGATTGTGTTGGTTTTGCTGAGAGCCCTTCATCATTGTCTTACTGTCCCCTACTGGTCTGGTGGTGCATGCGACTACTTTTATTTTTTTCTCCTTGCATCTCTGATTTGGATCATCTCTGTCTTAAGCCTGGGATGGAAATGCAGAAAAACAGTGGACCACAGGACCCATGTAGTTGGTGTTTTACCAGGTGCCAAACCCCCAGAACATTCTAGTTCAAATACCTAAAGATGACTGACTCTGACTCTGACTCTGATTGTGTTGCATGTCGCTTTGGACTAAAGTGTCCGCTAAATGAAACTGTAGAACTATAGACTCTTTAGCGGTTATTCACTCTGTTGTTTCGTTTTGGTTTGTTTTTCAATGCAAAATGGAGCACTTGTGCACATGCACTGATGTTGTTTCATTGTTTTGAATCCATGGTCCCACTTATGGGCCTTTTAAATTGATCTGTAACTATTGAATTGCTCTAGCTTAGGTTGAATCACTGAAAGCAAGAAGAGATTTTGTTGTTATCTGAAGTGAAGTGTTATTTTTCTTGCCAGATCAAGTCTAAAAAGCAAAAACCTGTGGAAGATATATGGGTTGTGGAAAATGTATACTTGCTTGGTTGACTTTGAAATGAAGCAATCGTTCATAAAACTCACAGTTACTTTTCCCATGAGAGTGAAAAGACTCAGTCTGCTGTGTAGGTTTAGATGTAGTCATAGACATCCATTTTGTGCTGTCTCTAAGATAAGCCAGCCTTACTTTTAAAATAAAGTGTGACTTCAGTTTTGGAGTTACAAGCCGTTTAGGGCATGTCCCACTAAAACACTTGTGAGACTCCAAAAAAAGAAAAAAAACAGTTTTATTCAAGCAGTGAGTGGACTGTATGATATGATCAAAGGTGAACCAAGATATCTGTCCACCAGGCACTAATGGTCAAATGTATCTTTAGAGGATGATGGGATGGTTTTCAAGTGAAACATTGTAAGCTGGATAGCCTCAGAGTACGACTGTACATTTTCTGCCTCCAATCAAGAAGCAGGTCCTCCATCTCTGATGTCCATCTAACTTTGTGCATCATGTTGTCACATCAGCCAAGATCATCTCTTGTCCTTCTATACCTCACACTACGCGTGGATGTGACAAGATAAATATCAGATCATCAAGAAAAAAATGTGACCTTTTTTGGAAGGAGAGAATCAGGCTCAAAATCAGCTCGGTTAGGTGGTAGTTTATGTCCAGCCTGAAAAAAAAAAACTTGTTCACAAATAGCACAAACACAGATTGATTTTCCTGCTGTGAGGAAGCTCATCTGTCAGCAGCCCTGCCCTGGTGTCTGCTGTTTTGTAGAAACTCAAGCAAGCCCAGAAAAAAATCATTGTCTCTAAAAGCAAAGTGATAGCACACAGGGTCCGCATAAAAGTCTTTTCTGCTCTGAACTGGCAGCATCTAAAACACACACTGGACATAAGGAAGTTAACTTTTGCAATTTTAACAAAGTTAAACATTGAAACTTGATTCCCCTCACACCAGTTCGGTCTTTTCACATTCTATTTTTAAATTGTGTGATTTTGTCTTTCTTTTCTGGTGTTTTTTGTCCTGAGAGCATATGGTCCTCTCCTCCTGCTGTTAAAAACAAATTTATGTCTATACTCTGCCAAGGGTTTGAACACGCTTTCAAAGATCAACACAAAAACTGGATTACAAAAGATATTTGAATATCTATATATAAAAAAAAAACAGAAAAATAGTCAAAGCCAACAACAAAAAAACCTTTCAGTGTTGGAAATATGAGGCAAAAACATGAGTATTTCTGAAATGATAAAGGAAGAATGAACAACCACAACATTACTTTAACTTTGTACTTTTTTCTCTTTTTTTTAATGAACATCAATTCAATGCAATCCAAAAAGAGGGGAAAAATATATATAGATTAAAACTCAAAAAATGAAAAAAGGAAGAAGGTAAGAATAAAGAATTGAAGACAGACAGATGGGCAGAAAGAATGAAAGGGGAAAAGACAGACAAAATAATGAGAGAAAGAAAGGAAGAAAAAAGAAAAAAAAGACAAAACAAGAGAAATAAACAAAGAAAAGAAATAGGGAAGGAGCTTTTGGGAGATTGGATTTGAACCTCTTTTAATCAGTTTTGAGGTTCAGTAATCTCAGGTTATTTGAGTATGCTGTGTATTATGTAGATGGTGATGCCAGTTCTCTGCAGTTCTCTCTTTTTTCCTGAGAGACACTTATTCCTTCGCGTCTACATCGCTGCCACTTTTCCTTAAAATAAGCAAAAGTCTGCTCTACCAAATATCAAAAGTGGCATAAATTAAATTTGGATCAGAAGATGAAAATCCACAGTGTCATTTGATTAAATGAACAAAAGTAATGACACAAATGATGAAAGCAACCTGCCATCGTGATGCTCTCTGAATTCTCAAACAAACACAGAGAGCTGCTTGGATTCAGAGGAGACTTATCCCTGTGTGAGCTCCTGCCAATGAAAACTTTCTCTGAGTGAAGTAACCTACTTTACAAACTCTCCTGAAACATCCTCCAGCTTCATCCACTTCAGACTTTAAAAGGACAAACTCATTTATTAAAAGTCAAATACTATCCAACACCAGCACGCTCATGTTTATTTAATCTAATACAATTAGATATGAAGAAATCATTTCATTTCATTTTCAATCACTGAAATAGAGGTCTGTTCCTCTGCAAATCATTTTAGTTACACATGGTTAAGCTGTAGTCTTCATCTTCTCAAGCTCTGATGTGTATCAGCAGGGTGTGTGTATGTGTGTGTGTATTTTGCACCTGCAGCTATGAACAGATTGAATCCTGAAATCTTTAAAAAACAACAAATAAGGAAAAAAATAAGTCAATAAAAAGTTCTAATTTCAGCTTAAATCATAAAATCTGCCAGTTGAAGTCTCCTCTTGGCCACCAAAGCAAACTGTCAACTTCTAGGCCGTTAACTTTTTCCTCCATCCATTGAATGTCAGGCACCTGTGATTTAAAAGAAAAATATCAGTTTGTAGTAAAGTAAAAATTCATTGTTATAAATCCTAAGGATTTAAAAGCGAGCTGACTACTTTGAGTTTGGAAGGTATGAAAGTCTGTTTTTCAGATTTAGAGGCACCTTGAGGATCCTGAAATGCTATCACTTTAATAATAAGTTCTTTTGGTGACGCTACTTGGCAAAGTTTAGCTGTGAGAAGTGAGCTGACCAAGTAAGAAGCGAGATCTGTCCCTTTGCTTTGGTTAACTCTGTAGACGTGACTTACACTGGAGCTGGACTGGCAAAAAGAAAAAGGACAGAAGTGCAGAAGAAAGCTGAACGAGAGTTTGATAGGAGACTGATGGTAAAAATAGTGAGATTGCATCACAGGAGCTTTTTGTCCTCCATGGCCACCGTCACTATTTTCTGTTTTGGTAGGGGTAAGCAGCAGTAAGCTAGATGCTGGTAAAAATATATAGTTTAGTTGATGTTTGGTAAAAGTATGAGTTTAAGATGTACCAGCTCACTTTGCTTTTCATGATCTGCTGTAACATTCAGTGATTTTCCTGAGCCAGTTGAGTGATGTGACCTGCTTCATGGAAAAAAATTATGCATCTGAAATCATTGACAATCTACCAAAAATACTGGAGACAGTTCCACTGAAGTGCTACATCTCTTCAATATAAAAAATTGGAGCTGAAATTTGTATTGTTAAAAAAAGAGAGAACATTTTCTTGTTATTATGAATTTTATTTCTTTCGCGCTCAAGGCACAGCAGAAGTATCAAAAGAGAGCTACTTGGCCAGCATGGAGTTAGAATCTGCAAAGATGCCAGCAATACTGATCTGCCGAAAAAAAAAATTAACAACAGAGAGACTCAAAATGCCTCCATCCTTTTGAATGTCTGAGTAGCTTTGATGGTAAAGTCTGTAATGAGAACTGTCTCGTCCTTTATATTTTCTACAAGGGTGCCTGGATGTCCAAAATGTAAACATGGGAGTCGATAAGCTCACACACACATATTTCCCCAAAGCAAACAAAGGTGTGTGCGGTTTCCTGTCTTTCTCCTTTCTAAACGCTGCTCCGTGACTTTCTTTGTTTGGCTCCTCAGTCTCCTTACCCGAGTATTACACTATAAATCTCCCTCCAAGCAGACATGATCTTCATTAGAAAAGCTCTTGTGGGATCCGTCTTTGATCAGCAGAATCAATCTCCCTCTGTTTGCAGTATCCAGGGATAAAACTCTGTTTGCACACTCATTATAAGGGAATAAAACCATCATCCGTCATGCTCGTAAAGGGCAGCAAATACACACTGCCTATGGTTTTTATTGTGCTTTAAAGTCTAACTATAAACCTACCCTGGGTGTAATTGGGGCTTCTTTTCCCACATCGACCACTTAATGGCAGTGCCAGTGGTGCTGTAGTTTGAACTCTTTGTTGCAAAAATGTGCCGACCTTTATGAAAGTAAAAAGTGAGGTATAGACTTGTGCTCTATTGATTTTCTGGCAGACAGTTATCATGAAATACAACAGGAGGGTATTTTGACCAAGACAGCAGCCACTCTGCAGGGAGATAATATCCATCAGTCACTCAGTCAGTGGGTCAGTCCACCTTTAGACTAAAGTACAACCAAAGAAACATCAAAAGTTGGAAGTTTTTGTGTTTTATTTGGAAGAGGAAGTTAGTATTCAGTGCCCATCAACTATTCTGTATAATTTACAGAAGTGTCATGATAACTTTCCACTGGCTCTGAAGCATCACTGCTCGACCATAGCAAACTTTAACCCGGCATGATCCTCTCTTTCCTCTCAGTCAGTGCACTTGTTTGCTTGGGGTTTGGACAAAAGTTCAGCTGTGTAGGAAAGTTGTGCTTTGTTGTTACAGCATAGTATAAAGAGTTTTCAATTTTAAAAAATGCTCAAGTCTGAACTGAGAATTCAGCAAGACTCTTATTTCATGTCCTGTGTAATGGTTTTGGGTCTGTGTAGCTCAATTGAGGCTGTGGAGAACAGAGGTGAAGGGCAGGCAGAAACTCAGGTCCACACAAATACTGGGACTTCACATAGTGCTCATCATTTATTAAACACTTCAGCCTTACCAAGCCCAGTTGTACGGCCATTTCTCTTTCATACATGAACAAACTAGTTGCCGCAACTAACCTTCACTGTTATTTTGAGGAAGCACAAGAAAACAGAAATGAAGTTCATATGACCAGTGTGGTGTGCGTCTCAACATGAGGCAAAAACAGAAGTAAAAGCATTGGCACAGCCTGATGATGTCACCACGAGGCGACACAAACCTGACTTTGTTAAAGGGACATTTTGTGATCCGGACTGTTACACTTCACATTTTTGTGTCTGTGGTTATCACTGATTTTAGTTCATTTGGAGGTGAATTGCCACTTGATTTAAGATTACTAATACTTAGCAGCTAAATGGTTTGCAGCAGAGAAGAACAGAAGTTTGCACTGCAAGTACTGAAATGTAATTCAGTGTTTGTCTTATTTTTTTGAGAAAAAAAAATCTCTTAGACTTTATTTGAGCCACATTATCTGAGTCTAGAAACTCGAGAAAATGTCTTATTTCAAGGTACCAAGAGCTAAAAACTATGCCTTAATTGCTTGTAAAGAGAAAAAAAAAAGAAGAAAATCTGCAGAAGGGGTCTAAAAATATACTTATTTAGTTTCTCACATGAATCTGTACAAGCAAATCTTATCTTACCACTTTAGCTGACTGTTTTTTTTCCAAATCATACAAGAAATACACAGTTCTATTTTTTGATGTCATATCATGAAATAAGATGTTTTCTTGTCTTGTCAGGTGAATGGGGTTAATGTGAGGACTGATGGGACACTTTATACAAAAGACAAACACTTGCTTGAATTCAGTTCTTGCTGTGTGAAAACAGCATGGGGTAAAAGGAGAATGTTAAAACACTGAAACTGTCAAACAAGATACCTCAAACTTTCAAATTATTATTATCTGTGGTTATCAACTTCTGGATTGTCTAGATCATGTAGCTAGCTGCTGGTTGCTAATCTCAGCACAGACTTTGATGGGGACAGTTGGCTTTTTCTCTCCAAAAGACCTGCATTTGTTTTCATGTTGCACAGCCACAGTCAGTGCTGTTGCTTCGGCACAAGACTGTCTCTGGTTTGAGTCCCCACGAGGTCTTTTCTGTGTGGAGTTTGCAAGTTTTCACGGTGCAAAGACATGCTCATCATCAGGTCAAGTGATCACTTAAAATTATCTGGAGGAATGAGTGTGTCGTCAGTACATATGCTAGACTGTGATTGGTTGTCATCTTGTCTGGTGTACCCTGCCTCTTGGCCTGTGACAACTGGGTTAATTTCCAGCCCTCTGAGACCCTGAATATGACACGCGTTATGGATAATGGATGCTCTGATGTTTACCTGCATGAAGTAACTCGACTTTTGCCAGCGTAGCGATAAGCACCAGAAATGTTTTCATGTCAGTACTTTGAAAGTTAACTCCAATTACCGGCTACTGATTGGATTTGTGTCATCAGATCAGTGGGTGAATGCAGACACAGACTGCATATGAAGTAGATTGTTAGATAAAATGCTTTTAAGACTGGATCTACTGTTAATTTCCAAGAAAATGTAATAGACATAATAAAATGTATGCACAGTGTGTGGAGGATGCTGCTGCTGGCTGTACTCCTGGTAGCACCAGCAGTTTGCATGGACTGTGTGGGTTTGATTAAATTAACTATCAACTTTATGTCCTTAAAGATATACAGTTTATGTTTTAAAAGTACAAGCTACATGATAAAGAGAAAACATCCCACACCACTCTGGGATGAGATCAGTGAATAAATTTCAAAAATATATAAGCCAAAAAAGATAAATAAAAACAGTTTTCTTCATGTCCAGATGAATTAAAGCTCCTGCCACAGTTTCCTGATTATACAGCGATAAATATAAAGGCTTGATGAAGAGGATTATTTTGCATTTTATTCCTTTATTTATCAAACTCCAAGTGTGAATTGATTTTTTTGAAGGTAATTTTAAAGTGTAATGCTAACAAATGTTATTCTAAGGGATCATTATGGATGGCATGTGAAATTATTCAGTGCAACAAATGAACAAATTACATACAAAATGAATAAATCATGGAAATTTAAGAGCTGACTTTGGTCTTTTTATATTCTGGCGCGCAACATTGGAGACAGGTCTTGGCAAAACGAACTGACTGAAGAAGAAACACACTTTGTACTGAATCGATTCAGCAGTCCTCTGAACAGACAGCAGGCTGGCTGCAATTTTCTGGACTTTATGTGGGAATGTTTTATGCATCACTGGCAGGCTGTCCCATTGTGTGAATTTCATTAATGTTTCAGATAGACAGTGGGTGCTGGGTGGCTGCAGTTAAAGAGAGGGAGACTGACAGTTTGTACGGTTTGGCCTTGACTTGAACTTGTGTTTGAGGTTTAAATAGAGTATAAATTTAAAACCTAATGGTCACTCCTGCAGTGTCTCAGTCGATACAGCTCACATTTATTGCAATGCATTCTCTGGCGTGTGCATACTCAGATTGACATGTTTCTCTCTAACCGTATGGAAGAGTCCCACCCCTCCGTCCCCGTCCATCGATGGTCTATCTTTTTCTCCAGATGGAACATCCTCTGTGTTTGTCTGGTTTATCTCCCTCCAGCAGGCCAACGCTGTTTTAACGGTCTGTGTATCCATGTATGTATTGACCATACATGCACATACACAAACAAGTGGATGCACACCCTCATCTTCCTCTATCACTATTTGATATTTTCAAAGAAAGGGCTGTGATAAGAGAGGCACAGAGACGAGGAGTGACAGAGGGAAGGACGAATGTATGACAGCAGTGTGTGCTTTGATGGGAGTCTATAAGAAGAATGAGGAGATGTGTGCGTGTTGAATGAAAAAGGGGCTTGTTGTTTTTGTCCTTGAAAGAGCCACTTTAACTTTCCATATGGAGATATTTCCACAAAGACCAACTATACGGCGAGTGCAACATCAATGTACTCATGTTCTTGTACATCAGGGAGAAGTCTTATCCTCATTATATGGGCTGAATATGTCTCCATATCTCTCCCTGTAGGTATTAAAGAGGGTTTTCTGTCGCACTTTAATATAAAAATGATCCATCCCTGCTCACTTTTTCAAATTTGGCCCTGAAATAGGGAATCAGAAATTACCGGCCCACACCTCTGGGGAGGCTTGAGATGTAAATTGTTCAATCTGTGGGAGCTGTCTGTGACCGAAGGTGAATTTAACTTTCAGATGCAATTACGGTCGGTGTTATGACTCCTCACAAGAATCTGTCCAAGTAATTCGAGGCGTCACTTGACTCAGCTTTTAGATTTTAAGCATTGATGTTTCCAGAGTCAAGTGACATCCTGTAATGTAGAATGAGATCCTACATTTATCTCTGCTGCTCCACTGTGCCTCACTTTGAGCTCTCCTTACTTTTTCTTTAGGTTTTCAAAAGATTCAGGTTGTGAGTTGGATATATAGTGGATATATAATAGTCACAATCACGTTTTTTTGCAATATTAGATTTTGTATGAGTAACACTGGTTACACCAAGTGACAGTTTTCAGTTTCACCAACTGACCATGTCTTTCACCCAATGATTTTTTGCAACATAAGTGTAATGTCACAGTGGGCTCTAATTTCGTAGACCAGGCGCAGGCGCAGGCGCAGGCGCAGGCGCAGGCGCAGGCGCAGGCGCAGGCGCAGGCGCAGGCGCACCTGCCCCGCGCCAGCCTTCGCCGTGCGCACAGGGCGTGACCGGTGCACTTTGTAAGTTTCCTGCAGTGCCAAGAGAGGCGCAGTTCTGGCGCAGGTGAGCGCAGAGCTGCTCATCCACGCCTCCCACCGCGCAAATGGCAGAGAGGCAGGAGAAAAGCCGTGAGTGGGTTTAACACAGCCGAGCGCTGTTTTCACCAATCAAATGAGCGCCTCTCCTCGCCTCTAAATGCCCTGCAGCCGAGGTGCAGCGTCTGATTGGTCTGACTGATCTGACTGATCCACAGCACTGTGGAAACAGTGCTGGTAGCGGAGACGGTCAGAGCCGCTGTCCCTGCAGCAGGAAAATGGACAGCGGGGCTCATCAGAGGACACGAAGCGCGTCACCGTGTGGGCCAGCTCCCTGGACAGATTTAATCTGTTCCTTTGTCATTAATAGGAGTACAAAATTAAGAGACAGTAACACAGCTGGCTTATCCATTCAGATTACTTTTTATCCACCTGCACTCCTGGTTTGTCATCTCCAAATAGCAGAACCTTTGGTGATACACTGTATACTCTCCCAGTGTCTCCACCTCATCCTCCTCACAATAATGTACTCCATCTTTTTAGATCACGTTAAGAATAAAGACTAAAACAGACAAATATGGGAAATCACGGGTAAATCCTGAGTGACATACACTTATTTTGTTTCTTTTTTCTTTGTCTATTCTCTCCCTCTTTTCTTTGAATTAAATGAAATGAGAGAACCAACTATATACTCTGTATCAGATGTTAAGGCTGTTTATTGTTTAATTGTAAGATGTGCATCAAACTTCCAGCTGCCGCCAGGTTACCTTTCCATTATGACAAACAGCTTTAATCTGACATCAGATGTGACGGGCCAGTTAATATGGATACAAATGTATCTGCTGGTTCAGGTGGTTACATTAAATAGTGATTACTGTGATTGTTTACTGCATTAAAATGTGCCTGACACTCTGGAAACCTGCCTCTGAGACTTTGTTCACATGTGGGCACGTGTGCCTGTCACCAAATTACAGCTGCGGATGGTGCGCTCCGCCTTGCGCCGAGGATAGACCAGGTTGGAGCTGGTGAGCTTTCAGCGCACTTTTTTGGCACGAAATTGTCACTGCGCCAACATGAATCTGCCGACACCTCCCCCTGGTGCGCCGTCAACTCCCCCTGGCGTGCAGTCACACCCATCTCTGCGCAGACGGTCTACCAAATTGTTAAATTGGCAGCGCACGGGGGTGCGCTGCACGAAATTAGCACTGCGCAGGCTGCGCCAGGCTTGCGCCCCCTGCACTGCGCCACGAAATTAGAGCCCAGTAGCTCAAGTGACAAACTTGATACACTTTACGTTTTCAGTTTAAATGTATGTTTGAAACCCTGTCTTTCTTTCATTTTTTAACCACAATAAAATAGCAAAGTTGTTTTCAATCACATAGTTAACTTTGTAGAATATCGCAATATATCACAATATTGGGATATCATGATATTATCATTTTGGGACCATAGTATCATGACGCGCCTCATATCATGAGGTTCTTGCCAATAGTCACCCCTATATTTTGGCGCTAATAATCTTATTTTAAATCATGTATAATGATCCAGCAAGAATCTACAAACAAGACTTTTTCAAAATCACTCAGAAAGTCTTAACAGGGACTTAAAGAGAGAAAGCATTAATTTAACATGAAGAGTCAAGTTGAGTCAAATGATCTACTTCATTTGAATTAAGTCAGGTTCAGTACTTCATCTTTTTAAGTTGATTTAACTCCATGAAGAGTTCAAAGTATTAAAACATTAAAATAAATTCAAAGGATTCAAAAAGCACTTTTCTAAATGGCTGGTTTAAAGCCTTTCTTTTTCACTGTAGCATGTTGCACGTGTTCTGAAAAGAAAATAAGATGAGAAACAAGATGAACTGGGGCAGAGTCATTTACCTGTATTTGGGTAGAAAAAGCAGCCCAGTGTTTTAAGTCCTGGTACTTAATCCACAGTGACTGAGATAAATAAATATATATGACATAGTTCAAAAGAGGTAAGAGCCTGTGCGTTATTTTCCATTTGATAGATTGCACCATAAAGGCAATGAGTTTGTGGGTGAACTCATATTTTGAAAGGCCATTTTTAAATTGATGATTTTACACATATTAAAACAAGACCAGTTAGTAGTTGTACCTTAAATGAAAAAAAAAAAAACTATACCATTGTCTATGTCTTTTGTCCCAATCCTCTGGGTTTTTTTTTTGTTTGTTTGTTTTTTTAGCCTAATCCACCAACGGGTCATTTTATTTTTGGCATCTCAGAGTCAATGGAGGGAATGAGTAAATGAGAAATAATCCAGTCAGTGGACGTTTTTACAAAGACATGGGATTAAAATAATGTGTGTGTGTGTGTGTGTGTGTGTGTGTGTGTGTGTGTGTGTGTGTGTGTGTGTGTGTGTGTGTGTGTGTGAGTGTTTATTGTGTGTGTTTATTGTGTGTGTGTGTGTTTATTGTGTGTGTGTGTTTATTGTGTGTTGAAGTATTCACAGCTTTGGGTCAGAACTGGTTTGTTTTGTTTTGCAAGTTAAACAGAAGCAGCAAGTGTGAAATGTGTGCACATTGTTGTCTGCACATGCTGTCAGCTCAGGTTCAGTCACAGCTCTGGTTTGAACTTCATAACGAAAGTGGAAAGGGGGGGGGGGGGGGGGGGGGCGCGGAGGGAGGTGAGGAATAAGTAATGAGAGATGCCTATACTCAGCATATTCTCCCTTCATAACATAAAAAAACAAAAACCCTCAGAGCAGAGATGTGGTCAGCGATATGGAAATACCCGGTCCTCAGTCCTGCAGGGACTGACAAGGCTGTTGCTGTGTTCAGTCTGAATAGGGGCATGTTTTCCTGCTGATATGTGGGGCTGACGGTGAAACACAGACTAAAGCAACCACAGCCTGCTACTGGAGTCATAAAGTCTATTTATGGCATGCACGGTGACACTTTTATTCTGCTATCTCTCACCTTCTCCCCTCTGCTACATTTCTGTCTCCACCTATTACTAACAGAAGGAGGACATGCTTCTTTGTGTGGGTCTTTTCCTCCAGGCCCAGGCTGCATTTAAAGATGAATGGTGTGCTCGGATTTCTCCATGTTGTACTGAAAGGAAGTCCCCTCAACTGATGCTGACTTTTGGAGACAGGAGCTTTGTCCTTGGAGCTGCATCTTAGCTTTTCTTTTCACCTCTGTGACACAATCATCAGATATGGCACATAAAAATTTGGTCACAGATAATTTTCGTAAAGGAGACTGACTGCTGTTACCAGGTCTTGTAATTTTACTGCCTTACTTTAATGTGAGTTCAGCTAACCAGACAGTCTACATCAGTAATTCAACTTTTAGCATCAGAGGCTAATGCTAGGAGTAAACAATCTTTATCCAGGTATTTGACAAGTGGCAGAAGAGAAGGGGACACGAAGGATGAATGTAAAAGGAAAGTCTCTCTGCCTGAACTCCTGCTCAGCTTCATTATGGGACAACTCAAGTTTCCTTTACAAATGTAATTTGCATAAACCCAATGAGACTTCTGAGTAGAGTCTTCTGTAAAGACTTCTATGCCATTGAATTTAGCAAAGGTGCAATTCTGCAGGTCACAGAGAGGCTCATGACTCTAGTTAAGTCTTGAACCGTTCCAAGAATTTAAGCAAAGAAGAATCAGAGGACGACATGACTCTTGAGTTGGTATTTGTCACATCTCTTGCTGTTCCTTCTCTAACCTGTTAATCCAAGCACACACTTGTCAAAATGTATCATTGTGTATCTGGGTTTTCAAAGTTTAAAATGTCTCATCTGTTAATATAGAGAGGGCATGTAAATTACCTGAACTGCAGCCCATCAATAACTTGAGCTCTAAATGTTTTGTCTTCACTTTTTAAGAGCTGCTGGGTCATCCATCAATCTGTCTCTTAAAGTCCATGGATGTCACACTTTGGCCATATTTTGCTCAGTAAAGCCACAGTGTAGCTGTCCTCTTCTGGGTTTTCATGAAAGTGCACTTGAGCTCAGTTTGCTTAGTTAACATACTGTCTGTCTGTCTATCTGTCTGTCTGTTCGTCTGTCTGGCTTTCTCTTCCTGTCTTCCTCCTCCCTACCTTCTGCTCATTTCATCACCCATCCTGCCCGTCGTCTCATCTCAGCATCACCTTCCTCTGTCTTAGTGACTCACATTTGCCCGTTCATCAAAATGCCTGTCCCATTTTGTGTCTCTCTCCTTCCCTCACTTCCTACCTCCTTGTCAGGTATGAATGACTGTTTGGGGGATCTTGATTTTTTTTTTTTTTTTTTACTTTTTTATTATAATCTTCATTCACAAATTTTAAATACAAATGGTGTGTATGTTCTCTAGCTGCTAGTGGTAGTGCATTATAGTTTGAAGAGTATTGACCAATCATGTGTCATCAGGTATATGCAAGAGAAAGCAGTCTGCACCAAGCTCTATAAGTGTTAACACCACAGCTTTAATTTGAAGTATTGTTAAAGAAAAAAAACCTTTTTTTCTTTGTATACAAGTGCAAGTTATACCACAGCATAGATTAAAAATATACATTGAAAGACAAATCTGCATTATGCTGAGTCAGTGTTTAGATTTCTGGTTGTCCTTAGATGCACCATAAATGATTGATCTAACCTTCACCCAACAAACAATTAAAGTTGTTTTGTTTTCTTGTTGAGAGACTTGACAGAGCTCATGTTTTTCTGTATTTGTAACCATGCTTGAGGCATTTTTGCCCATTTCTTTAACAAAACATCTGAAGAAAGCATGTAGATCTGTGTATGTGAACAGGTGAGGTAAACACGAAGTCTAAGAAAACTACTTTTCTTATACAAGTTAATAACACTGACATAAACCAGGATAAAGGCTCAAAGTACCAAACTACTAACAGTAAAGACTCACCAAAACAGGTGAGCAGGCGCTCCCACAGGAAATGAAGCACCAACAAAAGAGTTGACATGTTTGAATGGACTTTTCATCTGTTCATTCAGTTAATCAAACTGTTAACAATAGTTTTATCACTAGGGCTTCATCATGCCTCAGTTTTCCTTTTCTTTCTTCCTTTCAACCTTTTTTGCTTGTTTCATCCTGTTCATGCCCTGTACACACATTAAGTTGAACCTTCTCCATCTTTTATTTTTCATTCTCCTCTGTTGTTCTATTTTTTTATTCTCCATAGCCTGTCTTTCCCTCTGAGTTCTTTGGTTTTCCCTCACAATGACAGCCTTGTCTTCAAACTCTCCTTGATGTTTCCCTTTTTTTGTCGACTTCTCTCTTCTCCTCATCTCTTCTTATTGCTGACTCCTTCTTTTATCTCCTTGTCTTCTGGTTTCATTTCTCACCTGCTTCCCTTTGTCTCTCTCCTCCCTTGGTTTTTACTTTACTTGCCGTTTCTCTGTCATTCTTCTGCCTCACATCTTTTATTTCTCAGTTCTCCCTCTGACCTGCTTGTTGCCTGCTCTTATTCCCTCTCCTGTTGTCGTCTGTCTTGTATTTGTCTCTCTTCAAATTTAATTTCTCTAACTCTCTTCTGAGAGGTCATAAGGACTCGGTTCAATTCAATCAGTGGTGGTAGGTATTAGGATAAGCCCTGCTGATCTGGTTTGGGATTTGTCTTTTTCTCTCCACTCATACCTTGTCCACTATTAGGTGACACCGCTGTGGGCAGACAGCTGCCACGAGGCCAGGCTATTACATACAGACCAAATCTGGTTTGTTTGTTTTTTTTTGAAGGTACCTGTGACACACTGCTGCTCTTACTGCATTCATCTTTTAAACAAAATGTCTGACAGGTTGCAAAGCAGGTAACTTAATTATATTAAGGGCTGGATTGGATTCAATAAGGCTTGAGTATTACGTAAATCATCTCCAGCCTCTGCTTATTCAGCTCTGTGTGGTATTCATTTGAGGCAAACTTTAACCACTTCATCCAAGGATGAAACAAAGTAAGACGGTTTTTAAAGCTGAGATGAAACCTGGAGATGAAGAAAGCAGGTTCTACTCTTGACTCAGTCTCCCCAAAGATATCCGTACTTTTAAACAAAATGTTGAGTTGTAAACTATTCCATTTCTTTGATGTGTTTTCTATAATTTAATCTTGAAGAATATCTCTTAAAGAGGGATTTTAAAGGTAGGGTCTGCTGGAATTTACTTAAATGAAGCACACCATTCAGAATGGGCTCCTCCTCCTTGGATCAGTACCAGCAGCACTGCCCACCCACTTCCTCCAACCCTTACAACGTGAACACATCCACTTGCCTTGCAACAACCTGTAGCATCCCATCTCCGCGTAGGAGAGACTCAAGGGCCGTGGACCTGATTTGGAATGTTAGCACAAGCTCATCATGGGTATTTCACACATACCTAGTGAGCAGAAAGCCAACTCACTCTGCGTGCCCAAAAGCAAGTGAAAGTCGAGCCAAGCTCCACCCTTGTTTAGGAAAAAGAGTTACCTTTTTGGGCTTTCGTTTCACTTTGGTGTTTTTTCTTCCTCCGTACTATGCCCAGTAGCTGCTCAGGGTAGCTTCTTCCAAATGGTCTGTTCTAAGAATAGCACTACAGAGCTTCAAGGGTCCCAAAGGTTTTTCCCCCATGCGTGCAGGCCCACAGAGAGCTAGCCAATCAGGGGGAAGGGTTGTTTTGAAATGGGGAGAGACGGCAGCTCAGAAGTGTTTAAGGCAGAGACTGAAACAAAGCGGTATTATTTGAGGTATAATTCATGTAAAAGTGTTCATCAGAGGGACAGTTTAAGCCTAAAGCCGGGGTGGCCAACCTGTGGCTCATGACCCGCATGTGTCTCTTTGACTCTTCGATCCATTCCTAAAAAAATGTATGTATATAGATTTATATATAGTTATGAGTAGTGGTGTGCTGATCAATCTAAAACATTGATTTATTGATGCCAATGTTGGGATCAGTATTGATCAATGCTTGGGTGATGAGATTGATACTTAAGTTTCGGTTTCTCTTCTTTACATATGCACCTCTCAATCGCTCGTGCTCATAGCTATCTAGATAGATAGATAGATAGATAGATAGATAGATAGATAGATAGATAGATAGATAGATAGATAGATAGATAGATAGATAGATAGATAGATAGATAGATAGATAGATAGAATTGTGATGATAGATTATGTCATTTCGTTTGCGTGTGAGAGCAAGTGTGTGTGTAAGACCACGTGTGTGATGTGGCACTTTGTAGTACCACAGTAATTTCGTGGCTCTGGATCTTTTACTGGTTGGCACCCCTGCTTTAAAGTTTGTCAGTACAAAAAGTAGAGAAAACATTGGTGAGATGCTACCCAGGCAAATGTGTGCACGATCACTGTAGTGTGTTCCGATGAAACACAAAAACACTCATTTGTTATTCCAGACTTAAGTCCTCTGCAAGTTCTGTGATGGAGGAAGTTGATGATTAACTGTTTGGGATAAGTCTCAGTTTCATTGTAAAGAGTCACACCCCAGCTCACTACAGTACTGTGGCTTTAAAATAGAAGCAGATCCTGTGGCTGAATCACCATTACTCATTCAAAACATGAATGAAAAACTGCGTCTTGTTGTTTCCTTTTAGTACAGAAAACAAATGTCTCGTCTTTTCAACGGTTTTTGTCTGCCCAGTTTCTCTCGGCCTTATGTTTTAGCTGTTCTGTGTGCTTTCCTTGTCTCATTTGCTTTTCTTTTGCTCTGTGTTCTTGAACAAGTTGATGATATGAGTATGTATCAGCACCCGGGGTGTAATGGCAGACATGAGATAATAAGAGTTACACACAGACCCGCAGTTATGCTTAAAAGGAGAATATTTATCTACAGAGGCTGCATCCTGCAGCTTAGTCATCCTGCTACCATAACTTTAAAGTAATTTTAAAGTCCTGCTTTCTGAGTTTTATACAGCTATTATGAAAACCTAATAACACCCCTTAAAAGCCTTTTCTGCACCCGGCTGCTCAAGACCTCTTAGATTCTGTCTCTGAACAGAGAAGTGGCAATAAAAAGCTGGAGGATAGTCGAGTAGGAAAGGCTGTTAAAGCCAAGAAAGAAGGCTGTTTGCCATAAAATGATCCGTATCTGTCAGTCTTCCTTATCAGGCAGGCCTTTTTGACCAGGAACAAACAGGGCCTTTCAGCTGAGATACTGAGGCTTGTCAACATCACGCTGAGTCACCTGTCCTCATCCAGGAGAGTCACACCGAGACAGAAACCATTTTCCCATTTGAGCCTCGGCCAACAGATTTGAGCTCATACAGCTCAGCTTGAAGCCACATTAACCCCATCCCGCCTGCTCTGTGTCTGGAGCTGTGTGTTCAGTTATGACTGCTGATGGGACAGATTGGCGAGAGGCAGACACAGGATGTTAATTTTAGAAACGTCGAAATGCATGAACAGCTCAGTCTGAGCTCATACGGATTTTCATGTCTCACAGTCGTCTCTCGTCCAGTTTTTTCTTGGCTCTGTCAATGAAATCATGCCAAATGATGTATTAGCATGTTTGTTTGTGTTAGATCCAGTCAATACCAGTGTGTGTGATGGCCCATATGAAACCACCAAAATCTGAAATTATTATTTGGATTAATTGAGCTTTTTATTGACTGCTTGTGTGTCACAGATCATAATTCAAAGAAACTCCCACCACAAAGGACATAAGGGAACTCTCATTTTGAAGAAGACAGGAAAGATGCAGGAATTGTGCTATCTTATATTTGATATGTTTCGCAAATAAAGCTTCCTTAAATATGGCTCTGTTGTGCAAGTGCTAAAAGCTGCAGTTCATTGTGTGTCCACTTGAGGCTGTCTCCACAAATACCCAAGCCTGAGACGATCTAATTCTTTAACAGCACACACTGTACAACAAAGGGTGAACACAGCAGTTAGGAGAAATCGAGATTATGAGTTTGTCCAATCAGAGGCTGATTGTAGCTGTCGGTGAAGATGCTAAAGGTCCTTCTCTTCACCTCACACAACCTCAACAAGTTTCAGGTTGAGTTCAGAATTTTCAATGTGGATTTCATTGACTACAGGCTTGAAATCTTCGCATCAGAAACAGATGAGTGACATCACAGAGACTACCTCTCTATGTTATAGATGCTGTTTTTACCCCAATCAGTAATATCAACTAAACAATGTGTGATTTAAGAAGGAAGAAGTCAACATTTTCTGCAATTATTTTTCTATTAATATACTCTCAGGGAGTATTACTTAAATGTGATTTTTACTTGTGATAAATTTGTTTTTGAATTAAATCGTACTGTAATGATTTCAAGCTTAGAAATGTGCCAGACTAGAAATGTGCCAGACCTTAGCCTCTCTGCTGTGAATCTTGTTTTTCTCTGCAGTTGTTTTTGAAAAATACTGTCTGATTCTTGTCTGCACTGAAATACCTGTTTTTATGTCGACAGACTTTTTCACACATGCACTCCTAAAAAGGTTTTTGAAACTTTCAGGAGCTCTGCCCATGAAAGTCTCCAAATGTCCCTCAAATCGGGTAGTTTTACCAGTTAGAAGGGGACTGTGGGTGAAAAATGAGTTTCAGGAAGTAGAACATGACATTAAAACCATGCTGCAAAAGCTGCAGTACGTGCTTTTGTTTCGTGACATACAAAGCAGCTGAGTCTGATGCTGTGATGACAGTTTGTGAAATGCTACAGGAAATTTGACATATGTGCAGATATCGTGCTGCTCTGTTTCTGAAAACCATTGTCCTCCCACAGCCCTCAGATTTCTTTATTCATTCAGTCACACACTCTTTTTCCCACTTCCCATTGGTTGCATCTTTGTCCACTTAAGGATTATTTTCCTTGTGTGATTATGCCAAAAAAAAAAAAAAAAAGGAAAATTAATGATGCTGAACACCATTCGGCTTTTATGGTTTTTCAATTTAACTTCTGAAAGTGGAAAAAGTCTGTGAAAAGGTGGTGCTCGGTACAGCAGGGAGTTGTGGTTGATGAGTGATGCAGACGTGTTGTATATGATGTGAAGGATAATGCTGAATGGTTTTCTTTATCATTACAGGCATCTCACAGTATAAACACTTAAATAATTATTGATTCTTCAGCTTCATGCCAGGTGTATGTGCACCAGTATACTATGTGATAAATCACTTCCCTCCAAGTTCAACCATCTTTTTCCCTTTACTGACTTTTACAAGTTCACAAAAGTGCTCTAAAAGAGGAGCTTCTCTTTCCCTCTGAGTAAGATGCTTGAGACTGAGTCCATTTGTCACTCTTTGGTGCAGAAGAGAAGACAAAGTAGCTTTCAAGAGTGTGATAGAGTCTCACAAACAGCTGCGCGTGAGCTGAGATGTTGTAAAGATGCACACGGCACAGCTGCTAGCTCGTAAACAGATTGCAGATGGTTGCTAGATTCATGATCTTATGTTCTTCAGTTTCAAACTGCTGCCTTTAATTGCTATTTGCTTCTGCCAGTATGAGTGAAGCTGCAATTATTTAAACTATTTTTTTCAACCCTTTTCTTTTCTTTATTAGCCATGATGTTTGACTGTATCTACTTGGAACTCTCAGCTTCCCTCGACCATGGCACCAATGAGCTGTTGGAGGCTGCAGTTCGGACAGCGAGGGGCGAGTGTGTGGGCCCTGGGTGGACCGACGGTGACCCTGGAGCAGCCCGCAGGGAGAGCCTGACCAGCCGTGCCAAAAGGTTCCTGGCTGGGCTGGTGCCACGTTCATACGGTCGAGACCGAGATCGAGATCGGGGCCGCTATCGAGAAATGAGCCGCCATCGGGGCAGCAAGATCCTTCGCCAGAAGTCCCGCTCCTGCCATGACCTCAGTGCACTGTGACCCATATGAATACACATGGGCAGAGAGACAAACTTCTACACATGTACACATACACCAGACTGTAAGTTGGAGGAAGTTTGAACGATGCAGTGGCTTTGGCGCAAGAAATAGAAGACAGTACGGTGGAGCAGAGGATGAAATGTTGGGACAAACAGAGAGAGGTCAAAGGAGGTGAAAAGTGCTGGAGAACAACTCAAATCCACCACACAGCAGTGAGCCTTTATCTTCCTCTTATCAGTGAAACCAATTTGAGGGAGATAGAGGACAGGTTTGAGAGAGAGCAGAGACACAGATAAAGATGTGAGCTGCTTGGGCTAAACTCTGAGGACTGATTACCTCATGCAGCAGAGAGGAAATTAATTACTTTCACACAGCAGCTATTTTCTCATGAGGACGTGCTCAGGTGAGAAGATGAAAAAAGGGAGAGGTTTTATTATCATGTACCAGGTTGCTAATACTAAAAATCCTCTGAAATTTATAAGCATGGCTGCTTCCTGATTAATGAGCAACTGAAAACCAATTAGCAGTAAAAACTCTAAATGGAGACAGTGCCATTTTTAAAATCTAAAGCTATATTTAGTGATTTATGTTTTCCCAATTTAAACAGGCGATGATGTTAGCATTAAGCCTCTCCTAGCTAACATGCCTGTTAGTGCCAAGAATGTAAAACAGGAAGATGTAAACTAAAAGTGTCTCTCTTATGAAATATCATGGAGTGTTAGAAGCTGCTGTCAGCAGCTGAGAAGCAATAGGTGGGGAAAACAGCGAAGGGACATTGTGTCATACTTTATAAACAAACGACATATTGACAATGAATGGTAGAGAATGTTACTACTGCTATCAATCATACTGTTTGAAAGTGTAACAGAAGGAAACCAACTCTTAAAGGTTTTATTCCTCAGTTTAACACAGGGTGACCGCCTATTCAGACCTTCAAATGGGAGGTTTAAATTTTACTGTTTGGAATTAGTATTCGACCAAAAAAAAAAAAAAAGAACCCCACCTCTCCTCTAGAACATACCCACACATTTACAGTACATTTTGAAGAGTGCTTTTTTTAATCCTCCAGTGACCCTCAGCCTACAGATTAAGGGATGGAGTGATAACTTCAAACTTCAAAAACTTCAAACTATTTTATATGTGTGTATGACCCTCGTTCACAGAATTTCCCTGGAATTACAAACTTCTGTTCAGCAGTATCTTTATTGTATTATTTAAACACTGGGGAATTTCTTGCTTCATGCTGCATATTATTAGTGTATTAATAGTTAATGGAGAACATGGCATTTCATTTTGTACACGTGATTGGTAGAAATTAGAGACGTCATGTTATTTAAAACTGCAGTTCTGACCGAGATTCATCCCTGTCACATGTAAGCTTTTATAAAGGAGGACATCCGAAGCAATGAAGAAATGAAATTTGGTTGTTTTGAAAAAATCTTGTTAAGACACTGAGAGACACAGACAGAGACAGAGACAGAAAGGTCCAAGGGAATCACTCCTGGCAGCATACACAGAAAGTGTCCACATTCCTGTTTAACAGTAAATAAGCACCAACTTTCTGAATTGGGATCTATCTAATGAATTCTGTAAAGAAGGGATACTGTGCTTTTTGGGAGTTTATATTATTTCCCTGAAACCTCTGTTATAGCTTTACATGGTTAATGTAAAAAAAAACAAAGTCCCTACATTTCTCACACTGGTGTTTTAGAGAACTCTTGTTTCAGCCTCAGTTTGAAGGTCTGTCAGGGGCAGAGCTATGGTCAAATCTTAGTGTTTGAGGCCCGCCCCTTTCCATGTTTCATGAAGTAGAAAGGTGATCCTTATGTGATAGAATAAACATTTCAACAGGTCTCATGAAGGTCTTGTGCTATTTTAAGAACAGACATTTTGAGCAGTTTATAGACAGGTCAGGGATTTCTTTAACATATGAAAACGTTAAGGTCTGAAAATTTGCATAAGCCGCCCCTCTAAGAATCACATGTGTCTCATGGTACAATTAGTCATCAGTGGACTTTACAGCACCATTGAATGAGCCTTTGATGTCAGTTTTTTTTTCAAAGAGCTCCAGGAGCTTCTGACAGTCTGATTAGCTGTGCTAGCTAAGGAACAGCAGCGCATTCAGACCGACTGACACAGATGATTCAGTATTGAACTTTAACTTGTGGTGCATTAGCAATGTATTTAACAGCAACAGCCTTAGATTGAAATACATTAACAAAAGAAGGTGTGTTGCAAGCACAAGAAGAACAGAGATTTGATGACAGAAATTTGTTGGAAGACAGAAAATGGAGCTTGAAAATAGGAAAGTCTCAATCAAATCAGGATGCCTGGTTGCTTAAATGTTACACTAGCTAGGAAGTATTGGACTGCTAGGTTAGCTAAAGTCAAACATACATAATGGTTAAATAAAATATTGCTCAATGTCCCTTTTGTAGTGAGCATAGAATATCTTTTACTGTTTACAGAATAAGGATAATAACATTAAAATATGTAAATTCCCAGCTCGTTGTTCATGTTAGCTAGGCAGAGATGGGCTACTATCTGATGTCTGAGTTATCTTAAGATTTGCAAAGTCCATTAAAAAGTAACAGATTTGTTATTAAATCTATTAATTGTGCTGCAACCTGGACATTTTAAAGGAGGTTGGGCTCCTGAGCATGACAACAGGAGAAAATGGCCGCTGTGAGAGACTCTGAGAGTCACAATGCTAGAAGGGGGAAGGGGCTCACATTTAAACACACACCCGAGTAGCACCCACTGATATGTAGAGACTGATAGCAATCTATTGTACACCTGTTGTTAACCCTGTTTTTATAGCATGCAGATTAGACATGACCCTGTAGGTTTTACAGTACATGACACTGGACTGATTTTACTCCAGTGGCTAATAGCTAATGCACAATCTAGCTAGTGTCTCTAGCAATGCCATCTCAAAGGCAAGACCCTTTATTTATTAAACTTCTCTTTCTCTTTGCCTTTTTAACACACCTCCTCCTCACTTTATTCGCCTTTTGTGTCCTGTAATGATCTGAACAAGTGTTTGATGACACTACCTATGGCATATTCATGTGTGAAGTTTTATAAGGGTAGAAAACATCAGTGCCCAAGCCATAATCTCGCTGAATGCACCCTTAGCGATCAGCACAAAGAACCCTTTACCGAGGACGATGAGGGAACAGAAACAGGTCAAAATGACTACAAGGCAGAAGACGTCAGCAGGGATGACAGGACTGAACTTTTCTTAAGCTGAGTCACAGCATGCTGTGATGGTCTTGGAGCACAGGAAGACAAACAAGAGAAAACCTAATCTACCTGTGGGTGATTGATGTCTTTATTTCTCTCTTTTTATCCATTGACATTATGATGTGTGCTGAGACTGAACTCTGTGGGGGCTGGCCACACAGGTGACCCAAAGAGAACGTTCTGGAAACGTTTGGATATTTCATAGAGCGTGGCAGCATCACAGACACATGCTCACTCATTTGTCACTGTCTACTAAGCACTCTCTTCTTTCCACTGAGAATAAATTAAGTTTTGTTTGACATCCTGAATGAGTCTCTTGTCCTTATTTTATGACAGTGTTGTGAGGGAAATGTCTCATTTAAGCTATTTCTTGGTAGAAAGAAGGCACGGCAGGTCATCAGATGACTCACAGGACAGACTGTGAGACGGCCTCTAAGGACAGTTGTTCAATTTAGGACTTAACAGCTAAAAAGAAACGTCCTTTGTCCACTTTGTGGCTGTAAGAAAGAGTATCAAGTAAGAAACAGATAGATCCTATAAGTTGGTGCCACAAGAGCATGTCAGGTCACACTGTAGTGGGTCTCTTAAACACTTTGTAACAATAGGATTAATTGCAATTAATTTTAAAGATCATAAATTTAAAGAGATCCATAATAACTTTGAAATATCTCAAAGTGTCCTACTTTCATTAGAGCCTGTTTCCACTGACTGTATCTATTGCTCCAACTGAGCTCAGGGCCTTAATTTCAAAGAACTTCTCGCAGTTAACGCCTGATTACAGAGCTCAGCTGATTGACAGATGGGCGCCCCATAGCTGATAGTGTGGAGGCTCAAAGACTCCCCCATTTCCATTATGACCCCTGGTGAGGATTTGCTACAAAACTCAGAAACAGACAGGTGACGCCAGGGGACTATGACTCTCATACGCTTTTAATCACTTGCCAAAACCAACCCCCCAACTTGCCCCTTGTTAAATCAGATACACTGTTTAGGTTGGTTTTCAGCCTGGTTTATACCTCTGCATCGAATCCAATGCAGAAGCCTACATGAGAAATGTTGTCTTGCATCTCCTCCAAAATGTTATTCCATGTTGAAATAAAGCAAACTGCAAGCCCTGTGACTGGTCCACTGGGAGGCTTGGTGTCCCCAGCGTTAATGTAATCACCTCGCATTGAATGTAGATCTACTCTATTATTCCACATAATAGTTGCTGTATGATCAGTGGCAGCATGTTTCAGCTCAAATTGAACTCAATAAGCCTGAAGTCACAGTGAAAAGCTATCAGGAAACGCAGCAGGACCAGACCGTAAAAGACACTACCAGCATTCTAGCAGAGTGTTCCACAGCATAACAGAGACATTGTCCATCACTACAACATAAAGCCGATGCAGAAGTTTAAACCAGATTTAGAGGTGTTGATAAGCACAGCTCTGTTCCAAAAACGGAACTACTTGAAAATCAGTGTTTTTAAAAAGTGCAAGAGCAACAAAAATCTGGCTCTGTGGGTTTTTCTGGCTAACTGTAATGGAGTTGTGTAGAAAACAGGAGCAGTGGACACAGGCCTTAAACTGGTTTCCAGTGTCTCTTACAGACAATCGGTCAGGCCGATTAATCAGGCCGATTATGCCTGTCACCGATTAATCGACATCGGCCAAAATGTAGCCAATTATAAAACATTTTTGCTCCACTGAGATTCTGTCGCTTCTTCTCCTGTGTCTGTGTTGGGCTGCACACTGCCCGAGTGCCCGCCCCCTCCGTCCAACATTATTTAATGTAAGACTATAGAACAACGTTTTAACATCGTGTTAGTTGCTTTTTTGTGAGATAAACAGAGATAAATGCTACTGGTAATTCACACGTCTACCATTATCTAATGTAAGACTATGATACGGCGTTTTAATATTGTGGAAGTTGCTCATTGTGTGTTTACAGTTTGACTTTTTTTTATACTTACTGTGTATAAAGTTCGACTTCTTTATTTATTGTGTTTACAGCTTGTTCTTATTTATCATTGGTTTACACTACAGTTCTTATGTTGACAGTTTTATAATTAAAGTTTCTTGTTTTAATTTAATAGTGTTCTGTCTCTGTCTTGAATCATATGGGTATTATAATGATTTGTGATCATATACAGTATATATCCTGTGTATATCAATGAATTTATTATATATATCAGCTGATATATTGGATATCAGTCAATATATTGGATATCAGCTGATACATTGGATATCGGCTTTTTTTTGCCCCCGGTATCGGCATCTGCATCGGCCCCAAAAATCCCATATCAGTCGGGCTCTAATTCTAATGCATGCTTCAATTGACCAATTTACTGTTTGTAAACAATTACAGCTGCACGCACATTTTGGAAACAGAAGTGCTGTGGAGTACAATGGTTTGTCAAGCAATGTGAGGGTGGTAACCACCAAAATACAACACCAATTTGGCCAAATGACTCACAGGTTTGAGAGAAATCAGTGAGTGAATGGAAGACATCAACAAGTGGACGGAGGTTTGGAGGACAGATGTTTTTAGTGTAGAAATCAAGTGTACCCCGGAGAAGAGACTGCATTATCTGTTGCACTTACCAGACTGGGAAATTTAAAGGCATGAATTTGTGTCAATAAATCAAATCAAAAGAGCACACAGACAGCTGAGTCGGATGCCTGGGTTATAACATAGGAGCCAGAAAACCATATTCAGATAGAAAATTGCATTAAATATATCCGAATATTAATGGTTTGTATGTTAAGATTACTAATTGGACTACCATCTATAGGAGCCATGAATACATTTATAGTTTGTTTTGCTGTTTTGGAATTTTGAGGTGTGAGGTTGTTTCATGTTAATTTTTTGGTTTGTGAGGGGAGCACGTTATGGTGTATTGAGTGGGGGCGGAGATATGATTTCCTTCTTTTTGAAGTCACCTGTCATGGTTTGTGTGGCGTGGAAGGGAGAGAGGGGACGAGCTAGGTCGTCCTATTTTTTGTTGACCGTTGTTTCCTTTAAATCACCGTTGAAATCATTTTTCCTCACGTGAAAATCAGTTTATTATAATTTTGATCATCTTCAACAATAAAAGATCAATCGTTTATTTTAGGATTTGAGTGATTTTTTTTTGCACCAACGAGTCAGACATTTTACCAGGCCCAACCTCAGCCTCTCAGCGACTTTTGTTTCTTGGAAGTCGCTACACCAACCTTTTCATTAAATACACCAAGTAAAAACTGGATTGAGAATATTCGCTCTTAAAATAATTTCTTTAGAATCAGAAGGTTGGATGGAGAAGACACATTTAGTTTAAAGGCCACAGAAGTTGCTCGTGTTACGCTTTTGGCTGATAGTCAACAGTTAGCACGGTCATTCTTAACTCCAAAACACCGCTAGCTCTGTAACGGTAAGAACTCGACAGAAGTTGACTCCATGGTTTAGCGTCATTTCTGACAACTGACCACAAACCAACCAGATATTTTTATGCTGCTTACAGCTTTAATTTAGTGTTGAAGAACCACATTTCAGGGACCTAACATTTGATCTTTCTCTGATTGTCCTCTAAAACTTACATCACAGCACTGCACTACTTTTATCTTTGTTGACTATTGAAATAAAAAAGGGGAATGCTAGTACATTTTGGCAACAGGAGTGGTGTTAAGCTCTATTCATTCAGATAAGATAGCATTCTTCAATGGAAGCACAGGAAACAGCATACCTAATACTTTCCAGTTTAAGATGTTTGCGTCAGTTTGAAAACTTATTCAGTGTATTTTTTTTTAAAATGTCCATTGCTTCAGGGCAACATCAAAATGTTGGATGACTTTTGATCATGCAATATCCTGCCGAGGATCGGAGATAGCTGCATTAATGCATGTTTATAATTCAGGTCAGTACTCCCACATCAGTAAAATACTAACAGGAAATGGATACAAAAATATGTTTTGTGCAGAAGAAACATGATTCAGGTCAGTTCCTCGGACAGTTAGGACACTGAGCTGGAGCAGAGTGACGTGGAGTGGATCCTGAGCAGGAGTGACAGCCGTGGTGTTAAGGGTCAGGTAACAGAGCTGTGTGTGTGTGTGTGTGTGTGTGTGTGTGTGTGTGTGTGTGTGTGTGTGTGTGTGTGTGTGTGTGTGTGTGTGTGTGTGAACATGATCTATTGCTAAGGTGCCAACAGAAGATGGAGGAGTTATTTTTCTAAGAGGTTTTCAAGCAATAATTCACACACTCATTTGTTGCTCTGAAATACTTACAACATTTGAATATACAGCTGCACTCAAATTATGCTGCTTGACAATTGTTAGAGACTTCTCCTTTCATCAGATTTGAAATGAAAAAGGAAGAGTTTAATCAGCCTGTCCTGTGAGTCCTTGTTTCAGCAGCTCTTGGAAACGTGTATAGAAGGTAAACAATCTTTTAGTCTTAACAACTGTATATCCCTTTGTACCACTTTAACAATAATAATGATACATTTTATTTAATAGCACCTTAGACACTCAAGGTCTCTTTACAGTTAATTAAAAACACTAATTAAAATGACAGTCACAATAGAAATAAATAAAACCAACAGACAAACATAGTTGGCATCAAGTTTATCAGAGAGATTGGAAAACAGATTGAAAGTGATGGGTTTTGAGTTTTGATTTGAATGAGGCAAAAGAGTCAATGTTTCTGATGTGTGGTGGAAGTGAGTTCAAGAGTTGGGGAGCAGAGTGACTGAGCTCTGCTCCCCATGGTGCTAAGACGGATGGAGGGCACAGAGAGGTGTAGAGAAGAGGATGACCTGGCGGAGCGAGGTGGGTAGGCAATGTGGAAAAGATCAGACAGGTACGGCGGAGTTAGGTTGTGGATGGCCTTAAATACAGAAGGATTTCGAAGGTGATTCTGAATTTAACTGGGAGCCAGTGTAGCTGCTGGAGAACAGAGGTGATATGGTGATGATGGGACCTGCAGAGCTTTGGACCAGTTGAAGCTTATGGAGGGAATATGGGGGACACCAAAAGGAGGAAGTTACGGTAGTCAATGTTGTATAGATGGAAATATGCAGCCTGGGTTATATTAGTGATGTGAGAATGGAAAGAACGAGTGCTGTCGAGGATGACACCCAGATTCTTTACCTGAGGGGAGGGGGACACTGTGGATCTGTCTATGAAGAAAGATAAACCATTAGCTTTGGAAAAGGTGGATTTGTTGCAGATAAGAAAGAGTCCTGTTTTTTCACTTGAACAAAAAGTTAGCACATCTTAAAGTGAAAAATTTCTACATTTAATTACAAAACTGATGACTTACTATGTATTCTCATTAGTCCACCATCTCTTTGTAGAATTAATTTAAAAAAAAGGGTCAAAAAATCATTCATCTTGTGTCTCTGAATAATGTAAATTATATTTAAGTACTTTTTTAAATCTTATATAAGGCCTTTTTAAATTATTTTTTATACTCACTGTTCCAGTCTCTTGATTATTCCTTAAAATGTACCTTCATATATTTCCAGGCTTTTTTTTGTGACACTATCTTCCTCTTTGTTTGTTGCTTCTACTGTGAATCATGTCTTATTAAAATGTGAACACAGCTTGACAGCGTGAAAAGGCCAGCTCAAAGTGAGTCACTCGCTAAGTTATCATTGCTTTTAGTGAATTGATTTCAGTAAAATCAGACATTTTGAGCATTATAACTGTACACATCAAGCTTTCTGCCAAGCAGCAGTTTAAACAAAGCAAGCATCCACTTAATTCGCAAAGTGCAGCATAATGCCTTGTTACGTATGGAGGTAGGTTCGGACCCCAAGCACTCCTAACGAGCCTCTCACTCAGCTCACCTGGTCTCACTGCACACAGCTGGTGCTCAATCAGCGGAGGTAGGTTTTAAAAGGAGGCTCTTGCCCTCATTTTGGTGTGTGACACCAAAGAGCCAACACCTTCAGTTGGTTTTCTTTTGGTTTGTGTGAGTTGAGTGTTTGTGAGAGGGTGCGTGTTTGTGCGTGTTTGAGGACAGTATTTTTAGTACACGAGTTGGGATTATTTATTTTCTTAGGACAACTTTCATTTAATGTTAACCCCCCACCAAGCAAACTCCACTATTTGTTTAAAAGCCTAATTTAAGTTTGTCTACTCTTTTGGTAGATTCAGTGGGTGGTTGTGGGGATTCATACCTCCACTCCACCTTTTAGAAACCCAAAGGCTTTATTTATGTTTGATAAAGGTGCAGATTTTTCTTTTTGTTCGTTTCCTTGTCCGTGACCCCTGTCCTTCATGTTGCGTGACTTGCAGAAACGTAACAGCCTTTAAAGAGGATAATTTCATTTTTCAACAGAAACTACACATCTGTTAGACTGTGAAAAACTATCTCCTACATGAAAGTTATGGATGTAAATTTGTTTAGAGAGGGGCTATCGTACCTAGTCTTCCCGAACAGGTCTTTTGGGAAACTCCTATTTCAGCCTTTGTCTGAAACACTTGGTTTTAGCTGCTGTCTCTTAAAGGCTGTCCTCCCTCTGGTGGCCTGTCACGGGCAGAGCTATAGAGGGATTATTTGTTTATCAACAACGGCGGATGCGCACGCAACTTGGGTGCAGAAGCACTGCGGAGTACAATACTTTGTCAACTGATGTGGAGGAGTTAACCACCACAAATGTCATCACTTTGACGGATGGTAGACAGCTCCCAGGTTTGCGAAATAGCAGTGAGTGGACAGAAGAGATCAGCAAGTGGACAGATATTGGGTGGACAGACGTTTTTAGCAGAGAAACCTAGCGTGTACCCAGAGAGGAAACCCCACTCTCAATGGATGCTCATGACTGCATTATCTGTGGAAACTTATCAGACTGTGACAGACCAGGATGTAAACATCATTTCATAATATTCCCTAATTTTACTTTGGTCATAAAATCTGTTTCCGTCAATCATAATTTATAAGTTCACTCATTTTTTACTGTCCATATTGAGTCCATGTTTGGTCAGAACCTCAGCCCCAAACCAACATTTTCATCAAATAAGCAAAGTCAAATCTGTATTTTGAATATCAGCAGTTATTATTGCTTGTTTGCATCAAACCTGGTTAACTGAGGTTGGATAAAGAATACACATTTAATGACATACGCAGACATCGCTGGTGTACCAGTGTAAAGTGTGACCCTGTTATTAACTAAGCCGTTAATCACAGCTGCCGTCAGCTGAAAGTTACTAGTTTGCATGGTCGCTATTAACGCCAAAACACCAGTTGCGCTGTAACAGTCGAAACTTGAGAGAAGTAGCCTCTATTGTGTAGTATTGTTTTTGACAGCTGTCCACAGAAAAAAACGTAAATTTTGATGCGTCTAACAGGTTGAATTTAGTGTTTAAAAAACGCTAACTCGTCTGAATTAATGGAGCTAAATGCTGCTTCTGCGTATCTTTATGATGACGTAGACTGATAATCCCTCTATAGGTTGACCTTGGTGTTTGAGGCCCCACCTTTCAGTGTGTAATGAATCACCCCATATGATGACCTCATTTCAACAAGTTCCCTAAAGATCTCATGCTATGTTTAGAATAAATCGTTTCAAACAGTTTACAGATTCATGGAGTTCTACAACAGAAGAATATGCAGTGGTTTTGAAAATCTGCCCAAGTTTAGTATAAACATGTTACTTTATATCTATGTTTTAAATATGGGAAAGCAGAATACCCCCTCTTTCAAGCTCACTCGTTATCTAGAATATCTATAACAGCCTGTCCCTGCTGCTTTGTGTTGGCTAAAATTCAGATATTACAGATTGAGACCAGCTCACTTCACACTTGGTCTAGTTAAGCTGATTTCAAAGAAAAATCCTTCACTTTACAAAACAGTTAAACTGTTCTGATGGTCGCTTGAAACATAAACTTACCTTCAGTATTTTTCTCAACATTTCAACAAATGGAAACCAGCCCACCATCTGGGGAAGCAATATGCAGAAAACCACTGCAGGGTTAAAAAGGCCTTTCACAAAGCAGTCTGAAACCTTTCCAACACAGGTGTAAAGAAATTACTAATTGTTGCATAAGAAAATGTTGGAAATGAAATGCTGTTAATGTTTTAGTCCTGTGCTTGTCAACTTGCTGAGTGTCTGAACAGAGAAGCATGAATGCTGTGATACTGCCAGGCAACAATAACTCAAATGTGAAGATATTCAAAACATAACCTATTATATTAAGTACAAAGCAGACAGGCTTTTGATGGAGCTGAAAGAAATGAGCTGTTACTGTTTGAAGCTCCCAGCTGGGTGTAAAACTGGACGTGAATTCAACTTCAGCCCTTGTTATATGTATGTGCATTTGTTTTGCAGAAATTATAAACAATACAGAATGTGTTTAATTGTTTCATTTGGGAGCATGAAACTATTTGAAGTTATTGAAATCAAAGAAATTATCATCTGCATCATGTGAACAGTTTCTGTATAAACTGTCTTCAGTGACAAAGTTCTTCCTCTGAAGTAAATGTTTTATGATTTTCAGTAACGAGGACAAGCTTTGAGAAAAGTGATGCTGCTCATGAATATTTTAAACATAATGTTTCTCTTCTAAATGGAGGAGGGAACCACTTTCTCTTTACCTCAGTTATTTTGGAGGGAAATTTAAAAGAGTACAGACCAGCAGAAACAGGAAAACAAAAGCAAGAATGACTGCATGAGTAAATAACTTAAGAAAGAGGAAGTCTGTTTTCATACTGTTCAAGGGGGGCTGACACAATCTGTCTGCCATCTGTACACCAACAGAAAACATTAAAGTAAACTTGAAGTTCTTTCAGAGCTAAACAGACCTCATTTCTCTCTTCTTTTCTTTTTTATTCCATTGTGCTGTCTCAATTGTTTAGAAAAGTGCTGTATTTTTACTAAGTCTGCTCAAAGAAAACAAAACAATTTCATATTTTACGGGATAATTTTTTATTCCTTTCAAAATAATTCACCGGATGAGTAGCAGCCGTTTTTCTCCGCTGTCATGTTCGCAGTAGGAAGATATATTACTGTTTTCAAAATGATACCCACTGTGTTTTTGGTGACACTAACTGAAGTGTAACTTAGTGGTTGGACTCGGGAAAACAAAGACAGGAGAGCAAAAAGAGACAAAACACACAGACACACCTGAGGGTTGTCCCTTTGCTCCCGTCTCTGATGTTATGATAAATATTGTGTCACACTGTCACCCAAAGGGGGAAGGGGGGGATTATGAAATATACACTAGTCATCTGGATGTGCGATGAATGGAGCCATGACTGTGAGCTGGTTCAGGTAGACAGCTCTTTACTTTCACATTTGTTACCTCATTCTCATAATTTTCTGACAGTTATACTTCTAAGTACACAGTCTATTTGAGGTCATGTCCAGAATGAGCTGGGTATCTGGGAAACTGCATATATTTTTTATATGTTTAGGCCTGTCATCCATACGAAACTGCAGTTTTATGTCTTTAAAGTGAGGCTTCCTGAAAACTCCAGCCAAAGTGAAGATTTTGGAAAACTCTGGTTTCATGGTTTTGTGTATATGCCAGGAAAATGAGTTTTTTGTTCTCAAACGTCACATTTGAATGCTGGGGGTTCATTCTAATTGAATAGCATGGGTTTACGTCTGAAAAACACTGCCAAATATATGTTTGGCATGCTTTGAGCCACACTAATCAGCGGATTTTCCCAGTTTGTGTGGACGAGTATTTCTAAAAACGAATATACCCGACTATGTGTCCACAAGACCCAGTCTTTGCCTCTGTTTTACCAATGCCACTGCTTTTCTGCTCCACATGCTCTCAGACTTTCAACCCTATCCCCTCAAAGCATGCACCTGCAGGCTCCAGCTCAGAATTTTTAGTTATTATCTCATCACCATCTGGTTCCCAGGAGCCGCCCTGTTGGCTATGGCTGCCTTTTGCAGCAGCTCTCTCATCTTTGTTCGTTTCTTCATTATTTTTTTTTGTCTCTTTTTTGTAATCTTTGTATTTGGAGTGGATTATTACTTTGTATGGCTCATTTGTTGGTCTTGGAAACCAAACTTTTTGTGGCTTCAGTGATATTTTTACTACTTTTTTTTTTCCTGTGTTTGTCTGGAGATCCTACATGTAACCTTGGCTGCATTGTTTACATGTGAACAGCAGCCTGTAGCAATGTCAATGCTAACTGGTGTAAGGCCTGATGTCTTCCCACAAGGTGAGGAGAAGGAGGTGAGGATGACGTGCTGGTTCTCAGGTGTGAGCTAAGAAGTGACGACATGGACCTGTCCTTCCATCCATCATTATTGGGAACGTAAGATCTATCTCCAATAAGATGGACGAGCTAGCTGTGCTAACCCAGCAACAGAGGGAATACCAGAGTGCAGAGTAGTATCATGCTATTCACAGACATGGCTAATGGAGCTAACATCAGACACCAACGCCAAATTGGAAGAGCTTCACCTGCTGTGAGCAGACAGGATCTATTCCATTCTATTCTATCACTGATCATTTTCTTCATGAAAAGTTAATCTGAAGGAGTGATGTTCATAGACAACAATCAGTGCTCTGTTGCTAAATTTTTTTTTTTTTTCAATTCACCGTGAGCAGTTTGGCAGAACCCCTCTCTGTTGACCCATCTAAGGTTGTCCTAAAATATTTTCTGCTACTAAGTATCGATAATCATGGTCAAGAGGGTTTCAACAAATGAGATCCAAGTTTGTGAAACATCATTAGTCAAAAACTCTGGTAATGGCTAGAGTTAAGATGATTTTGAATTTGCTGTGTGTTTAAAAAATGAAGCATAGACACTTTTTTGTGCTTTACAAAAACAATAACAAAAAAATAAATTATGAGCCAGTTTTTGACATAGTCAAAGGAAACATGTATCATGTTGGTGCTTTGTGTCACAAGATACATAACTGAGAAGTCTGGTTTCTCATACTGAGCAGGTTGACTTCACCTTTGCTTAATTAGCTTGTCCCTGAAAATTTTCAGTGCAGGCTCCAGTTTCAGACGTAGAAAAGAAATAATGCTGAAAACATGTCAGTTTGTTGCACTCTTTCAGCAGGTGTGGAGCAGGTGCCTCAGGCATAAAAGTGAGAGCTCTGTTCCCTGTAGCCAGTCACATTAGATCACATCAGAAAGCAGTCGTGTTCAGCTCCTGATGCTGCTACAGTAACTATCTGAAGTGGATAAATGGAAGGACTCTTGAAAGGGAGGCAAACTGGCAAAGAGACAGAGGGGTGGAGGAGAGACGGGGCTGGAGAGATGCTTTGAGTAGTAATAGTTGCTTGGAGACTGTTGTCAAGGAGACCATGAGTCTTGGAGTCCTTTGGCATCTCAAATGTCCGTATTTATGTTGATTTTCAGGAAGACGAGGATTTATTGGATTTTTTTGTCCTCCGTGCGTGAAAGCGTCAGGAAGGGACGTCACACAGAGAAAGTGAAGCCTGATTCTTTACGTTTCGCACTGAATGAAGGATTTTTATCAGGCTGAAGCAGGTCAGATCACTGTCAGATGCCTTTTGACAGCCACACAGAAGCCTGCAGGGAAAAAAAAGAAAGGCAAACAAGGACATTATGATACCATTTCTTTTTATGACACCCTATCAGTCGCTCATCATGACAGAAATCCTCCCTCTGTTTCTTTCCGCCGCTGACTCATTCTGGAGGCATTTGCTGTGATTTTCAGGCAGAAGAAGGCTTCTCCAGAGCGGGGAACACTGACAGAGGGAGCTTAGACGACAGAAAACCCACCCACTGAGTGCCAGAGAAAGTCTGTCCAACTTATCCTCTCTTTGCACCCAAGAAAGACTCCTCTGACACATCACTAGTAAGGTGCACATTCTTCCTTCAGTGAAGGTGTTAGAGAGAAGGTGAGAAGGTGAGAAGAGGAGAGACCAGTTCTTGTGGCTGTTCTCTGACCAGAAGCACGTTGCTGAATCTGTGGGATTTGCTTTCAAGGAGCAGTGGCTCATTGTACCCCAAAGGTCATTGTTCCTCTGCTTTGTCTCCTGGGTGCACAGAGCTGATTATACATTCACTGAGCCATTATGAGCATATAACAATGGTGAGTGAGAGCCAGACCGGTCTCGTTTGAATATCTCGCTCACAAACCAAGCATGTGTAATTAAAACTGGTTTGGTCAAAGCTGAAGCCTACAGCGAAACATCAGGCCCTCTGATTGTAATAGCAGGTTAAAGAAGGAGGCACAGAGCAGCCTCATTACAGACTGAGAGCACCATGTTCAAAGTAATGTGGATTAATTGTAGGTCAAGAGGTGAAGGAAAACCATGTGTTCAGCAAAATATGGCAAATCCAGCAGAGACAACGTCATGAGATTAGTATTGATCCCAACAAAGTGGGTCATCTGTCAAATAAATCAGGAGTCTTCCTTCCTGATCTAAACAAATACAGCGATATTTCTTCTCATTCCTGAGCTTGTTTGACATTGTGGGTCGTACTGATGTTTGTTCATAATGACAATAGCAACTACTTGTTTGGTTAAGTATAAAGATTAAAAGTGGGGGAGATATTCTTCTGTTAATGGTAATAGGATGTGGCCACCACACACAAAGCTCTTAGATAACATTCAACCGAAAAAAAGAAAGAAGTATGCTTCGTGAATTTAAAAAAGATGTGAGTTTGAGGCATTATTTGACTAGGTAAAAATTCCAAGGCTTTCACTTTCGAACACTTAAAATGTGTTAATTTTCACAGTAAGGCAATGCTGTCCCTGAAAACACACTTTTACACATTTTGGCATCAAGCCTTCATCAGAAGGTCAGATGGATTTTTTGAAGCAGAAGGCCTCCTTAAAATTGGTTTCCACTCAGAAGAAAGTCCTACTTGGGCACAAAGTTGTGGCCTTTAGATTCACTTTCTGACTTTGCTGAGAGAGTCTAAATTCAGGATGGAAAAGTTTTCTGCTGTGGCCTCAAATTTTCTACTTCTGAAGAACAAAGTGTGCACATCATGAGACTTGTTGTAGTTTAAAACTCCAAAATGAAATGTGCCAATTATTTTGTAGATGCAATAGTAATTTTCACATGACTCATAATCCCTGTCATACAGTTACAATGATTCATGGGTGTCAAAAACCTCTGTTTACAAACTGCTGTTAACTATTGAGTGTCTGTACCCAGTGAACAGGGGGATAAGTCTTCAGACAGAAACACTGTACATGACAGACTGTTTTAATTACTTGTTACCTGCGTGGCAAGAACAAGTTCAAGTCCAGCACATGGCCAATTTACCATGACATTTGTTTAAGTAAGCTTTAAAGTTGCTGACAGGTGGGACAGAGTCAGGATTTTTTTGTTCCCCTTTTTTGATCATTGATTGGTCTAAAGAATCGTCACTTACCTTGTGACAGCGGCTGTATTTATCCTGGCAGCATAGACTGTAAAAAAAAATGGACGTCATCTTTCTCGGCTCAAAGTGAGGTCACCACAAAATCTGCTGCCCCTGGTGACTGGCTACAGTATAGGTCAAAGAATCTGTCTCTCCAGTCATTCCAGATGGTCAAACTTTAAAAAATTAATACACCTCGTAGAAATCTTTCTTATGTCCGATTGCTGTGGTGTTTTGAAGATACCATTTGGCTGTCTTGTATTCAAGTCCCTTTTTTTCTGAAAAGTTTCATTTTCAGTTGTTATAAGAGGCTAAAAATTAGGTTTTACGTCACGTTTAATAATGATTGACAGCTGCTGTTCTTGTGTATTTTTTTTGGGGGGGGGGGCTGTAAAATATGTCAAGTAATTAGGCTCTCAAAAGAAAAGAAATAATCATTTTTGTCACCTGTCTCCACTCAGATTTTCCCAGAGTACCTCACAGTCCCTGCTGCGCAAACTCTAGCTGCATAACTGGTACCAATGGCTGCGCCTGTGAAGGGGGTATTTTGGCTTCAAAACTGTACAATGGTAAATGGCGGAGCCATGCTGTCCACTCTATATACAGTCTATGGGTAGCACACAGTTTTTGTAACAAAACTTGATTGCATTTTGTAACAAAGAGCCAAATGCCAATCACAAAGAGGATGAAACGCTGGATGTCTTCCATCGTTGCTCTTTGTTTACTGTGTCGCATATTTCTTCTTCGTCGGATTTATTAACGGGGTACATTGTGTCACACTGCTATGGCGTCTTACTAAAATGTTACTGATTAGGCTGTTGGCATCTAGTTTACACACCACCTATCATGAGGGGGCACAGTTGGCTGTGGAAATGCAAACAGGACCAAGCTTAACCGAGCCAACCCATACCAAACCGTACTGATCTAAACCAGACTGCTTGGTGAAAATGGGGCTATAGACAAATAAGAAATAAGAGAAAACAAATACAGTAGGATCTGATTAACTGTCTGTTCACTCTGGGTTAAAACTCTGTTTTTGTTATCCACTTTTCTTATCATATACAGCGCCATTAGTGTTTTTTCTTCTTCTTCTTTGTTTCTCCTGCACTTGTCTTCTCTGTATTACTTTCTCAATTTTTCTCCCTGTCTTCTTTTTGTTGGTCCCTTACCTCTGTGGGCTGTGTAGGGTCGGTGTTGGGATGGCTTAACTTGAATGCAATTGGTCAGTGAGTTTCCTCAACCGTAAATATTCGAAAATCTGTGCAGGTTCAAATAGGAGCATCATGTCAAATTTAAAACTCCCTTATAAGGTACTAATAATAGCTTCTCTCCACCTTGTCAACATTCTTCAGTCACACTGCTTCAATACCCAGCTCTACATGCCCAATCCTCCAATCACTGCTGACATTTTGTCCACCCTCACAAACTAACTCACTGGCACTAGATGCACAACAACTGAACAAACACTGATCACTACCTTCATGACCTTCAGACTGGACTAGTGTTACAAAGTCCTCTTCATCCTTCCCTCTTCTGATCTCCAAAATCTTCAATGTGTGTTCAGTTCAGCTGCTCGGATTGTCACCCACTCCCTCACGTCGCATCCATCCTTCAGCATCTCTCCTGGCTCAACATACAGCACCAAAACCACTTCAAGATCCACCTCTTCACCTACAAAACCCTCAATAACCTCACCCCTTATACCTGACAGACCTTTTTAAACACCACTCCTCATCTTACCTCCTCTGACAGACTTTGATGGCGTCCTCTATTCGCCATCACCAAGACCAAATACGGCACCATGGGGACAGACCTTAATTCAATATTTAAAACTCAACTAAAAACTTCCCTTTCAAAAAAGCAGACAACATCACCCTCTGTTATCTGCTCTATATTATTCCCGTCAATTTTATTTTTAAAATTAAACATGTAAATATGGAGAAACAGTTGCTGAAAACATGCAATGTTCCCCTTGTTTCCTGCACAGCTGAACACTGCAGCAGGTGGTAACACCTGTCATTGTTATAGAACCGTCAGTAAGAGGAGTTATGTGGCTATTATGTACAAATGCTGCAATGACATTATGCGTGCAATTGTGCAGCTAAAACCCACCATATCAGAACGCAACAATAACGCCATTTCATCTATTTTTGAGTAGCCTGACCTTTAGACTGTGACATATCAGGCAGCACTTCACAACAATGACACAAAACACAGACATCACTAATGCAGAACGAATCTATCACTTATGACGGCTTCTGTATGACTCAGTGTGTATCATTAAAGTTCAGTCTTAACAAATGAGCAAGTCGCTGTGAGCTTATGTGAACAGTTAAAGCTTAATGGAGATTTAATTCATGTAGTTAATTCACAGAAAGCTCATACATTTATTTATCTGACACAGAATAAAAACACTGTTCTGCCGCCGGCTGACAAACCAGATACAAACAGAGGTAGGCTACACAATGAGTCAGAAACCTCACTACCAACTTGAAGCTATTGGCTTTTTTAAATGTTAATTAAACTCAGAGATGCTTGCTGGGTAAAGTTTTGCTTTCTGAAAACAATAGCCCAAACACGTGATGAAAGCATTTGCATCTTTTCTTCAAAGGTCCCATATTATGCTCCTTTTCTGCAGTTTAATATGGATCATTGATGTCTTCATGAAATGGTAGTAACATGTTTTGGTCCAAAAAGCCAATAATCAAGCACAGCAGCATTGTTTCCAGGCTCTCATAGCCCCTCTGTTCAGAACGCTCTGATTTAGTGGGCGTGACCTTCATATGTAAATGAGCCACCGCTGATATCGCCCTGCTCTTCCGCGTCACTGAGAGCGGCGCCACGAGCTCCAAGTGCACAATGTTTAGAAAACAGGGAACCTCATTTACCGTAACATTACAGGCTAAAACAACAGGCTAACCGCAGCTAAAGTTAGCATCCTGAAGCTAACACAGAGACAGGGGGGACACTGAGGAAAAGCTCTTACATCTGCTCCACAGCACACAGCTTTTAAAATACTCACATGTCCAGGGTCTGAGGTTTGTTGGCGGATGGTTGGTAATGTGCCTGGATTCAGGACCAGTCTATTTGCTAGCCCTCTGTTGTACTGTCCAAAGTTGGAAAAGCAGTCGGCCGTGAAGTGACTAGCACACACACGCAGTTTTACTAAGTGTAGCTGGAACATTTCCTTTATAAATGAACTCTAGCCACTTAGTCTTGTCTTCTTCCGAGATGGGAAGCTTGTGTATGGAACTATGTGGCTGTTTACAGCCAAAAACAAAGCAGTAATGGTCTTTCAACTTCAGCATTCTCCTCCCCGCTGCTGGAGAGATTTCTCTCAATTTGTCTCTAGCAGGGGGGATGGGGTTCGGGGGACCAATCAGGTCAGACTTACTCCTGATTGGTCAAAAAAGGGAAACGCTGAGGTCGGCAAATCCCCTAAATCCAAACAGCTCGTTTTAGGTCAGTATTTTACATTCACAAGCACTACGAAGTACAGGTTTTGTCATTAATTATCAAATTTTGTGGGCTGGGAGGAAAGCCAAAGACCCACAAATTCTACTAAAAGACTTAATAAAGTGATTTTTGCATAATATGGGACCTTTAACCATTATATATAGTGACACTATATGTACTACACTACCGCGACTTTAATTTTCCTCATTGTTGATTCATTAATCACTAGCCGGTCACTTGGAAATTAAGAGTAACAGAAATTAATCTTGCAGCGGGAATGAATCAAAAACTTAATCACCATGAATATTACACCATCATTAATCAAACATGTGAGTCAGGCCCTCATTTTAAAGTGTTACTACAGTTCCTGGTCCACTGTCAATCATCCATGGGTTACTCAGTGAAGGCTTTAAGGACACTTTGATGTTGAGTTTAACTTTTTCTTACTCTGATCTAATCCCATTGAGCTCAAAAGTTTCAGGGTATTTTAAGCCTCACTTGAAAAAGTTCAGCACTGCCCAAGAAAAGTATTATCTCTCTTCCTAATATAAGTAAAGTAATCCTTTAAGGATTCTTCAATGATAGATGTGGTTTCATGTGGCGCTCTGGAGTCTGTCTCGCCTTTGTTGTGAGCAGACGTATCAGTGTCCAGAGAGACTCTTAAGTGATGAAATACGAGGTAATGCAGAACCTGCATCATGTAACCACCTCACCCTGCTGAGACGATCTGTTTCAGGTGTTTATAGAATGACTGTACTCACGTTTTATATTTTAGGCTTGCACGTGGAAGAACAGAGACATAACACAATGATAGACAAACAAGGACCCTAAAATGGCTACTCTTGAGTTTATCTGCAACATTTTTTTGTTTGCTTTTAGATTGAAGACATTTAGCCGTGCATATTTTCTTAAAGATAGCCCTCTTTCCCTAACCCTCAGTAAATTTGTGCATCTCAGAGAGAGCATTTTCAAGCTGTGAGTTGGTCTCTGCTGCTGTTTCATCAATGGTAACACGTGCCGTCTTGCATCGTGGCTTCTTGTGGCCCCTGCCTCTTCCCTACAGAGATGCATCTATCAAGATAAGAGGCTTCCTCCTTCAAATCAATATGCAATCAAAGTTCTCCTGTGCGACTAAGCTGATGTATCCTCAACATCCCTTGGACAAAAGAAGCCCTCAGCTGAGGCACAAAACAGCCGGAAATGTGTCCTACAAATTATGACTCAACATTCAGGAGAGCACGTCATCTTCCATCTTCACATGTGATCAAACTGCTGAACAGACATAACGTGTGCATACATTTATGACCAAAAATCTTTGCTGTTAATATCATTCAGTGATACACACACATAGAGACTGACTCTGAAGAGGGATGATGTAGTTTTGGTCCTGAGTGTTGATGTAATTCTCTAGTGACTCTGCTGGGACATGTGAGCTTTTGTGTCTCTCCTCATTTGATCAGCTGCACCACTCAGTAAATAAAACTCAAAATATAAATGTGACAACAGCACCCCCTAGTGGTCTGTTAGCTCCAGACATCAGCACCACAACTGCAGAAACAGTATACTGGGAAAAATTCTCTACTTTATTTAGCGAAGCCATCATTTTGCAAAAATACAGACAAATCATTTAAATGCGTTTTTCTACTCAAGGATGTCACTGAACAGCTTCCTCTTCTTAGACTCCCCTGTCTGGATTTCCTGCCAGTGAGCTCTTCTGTGGATGAAGTGTGAGAGAGCAAACTTGGCCCACACGTGCCGGGCGAACTGATCTGACCTCAGCTGGCTCTCGCTCATCGCTGCATAGAACGGAGAGAGATGGGAAGAACTTATAAAACACGCTGAGCCTCTCTTTGAGTCAGGATGAGGAGAATATGTGGGATGATTTGAGTTACCTAGCTCCTGTGCGATGCTCTGCCTGTGACTGACTGAAGCGCTGTTCCATATGGCCTCCAGCACACGACTGCCCAGCCGGGAGCACGCCATCTGAACATACTGACCCTGAAGAGAAGGTAATGAGTCGTGTCAGGATACTTATATTAAAATAGGAGGGAGGGAGTCTGTTGCTAATGTATCGTTGTTTGAAACAATATTCCACTCTGACCTCACAATATTTACTTCTTTAGAGGGAAAGAATAACACTGACATAAATATTTTCTGACGCTCTAAACTTTGACATCTCATGGTCAGAACTTTGTGCCCAAGTTTTACAGACCCAAAAACTCAATTATAAAAGTTACACCTCATAGATGGAGACACATAGGATAAGATTTTTGTAGACACACATTAGCAATCTGAATGATAATGTGTGTTTTGATGTTTTGAGTGTTTGTATTAGAGTGGAAATGAAAATTATACTTCTTTCTTTCTGCCATACTTTTAATTATTTACATTCATCTGGTCTACCTACATTAACTTATGAGATTTATGGAAACCTTTTTTCCTGTATCACTGTTCACTCCACTAATCAAGCTAACAAGAGACACGTAAGATGATCAAAAAGTAAAACAGATGTGATAACACCCATCACCACCACCCAAAAAAGGGAGAGCTCTTGAGAAAAAAGAGGTTTCTAAAGGGAGGCAGTGATGTTGACCTTTGACCATAAAATTCAGGGCCCTTCCTCCTTAAGTCCAAGCGGACATTTGTGCCAAACGTTTAAGAATGTCCTCCAGGCCTTCCTGACATGTAACAATATCCAAAAAGATTATAATGACTCCACAGTGAAGTTCGTTCACTTCGTCATTTTTAATCTTATTATCTTCTTTTGTGAAACTTTTCCATTTTTAGCTCATGAATTCTTGAGTTGGGGCCAAAAATGTTTTTTGACCTTTAACAAACTAAATCGAATCAGTGCATGCCCGAGACGTTTGAGCCAAACACGAAGACATCCCCTGCAGGTCTTTCTGAGATATCGTGTTCACCAAAGTGGGACAGACAGGCAGACGACCCGGAAACATTCAGCCCTAAGCCCCGCCTGCTGCCAGCACAGAGGAACAATGAGAAATACTGCCTCAAAGAGCTGCAGTTTGTGAAAATGTAAAAAAAAAAAAAAGTTTGTTTGTTGAGCATCACTTTAGTTTGTTTATTTGGTGGACAAAGGAATGCAGGAATAACACTCAGGATCAAGTTTCATCAAACAGCACCCATGTTAAAGGCTGGGAAGGGACTGCTTGAGGACAGGGAAGCAAACAGTTTATAAAAAAAAGGTGTTTTTAGTTGAGAGATGTGACCTCTTTGTGTTACTTTGACACTCATACAAAGTAATATGGGGCCAAAACAATTCCACAGAAGGCACAAGTCACAAGCCTTTAGTTACAAGTTCAAGTGAAGACTAAAGTCTTGGAGGGGGATTTTGGATTGGATCTGGGGCTTGATCTGGAGCCAGTGGAGGTGGATAAGGGTAGGGGTGCTACCAGGGCCTTTGAGGACCCTGGAGTTTGTCGTACAGGAGCCTGTTAAGGGCAGAATTTGGGAGCCCAAACAGAATTGTGTTGCAGTAGTCCAGGGGAGAGGTGACACAGGCAAGAATCAGGGTCTCTGCCATCAGGTTGGGGGGTGAGTCGTGAGATGTTTATAAGATGAAAGAAGGCAGATTTGGCAACAGACTTGACATGCAATTTAAAATGTGATTTTATTGGTTTAACATTTTTTTTATTATCATTTATTTAAAATGCAAAAAATAGGGCATAAGCCTGAACTATCAATACTGCACTTAGGACAGTGTTTAAGTTGTCCAAGTTCCTTGTAAACAGACGTTTTATTTATTTACAAAATATGACGACATACCTCTTTTAACTGAATTACTTAACTTTATTCTTATTTTTTGTGCACTTATTCCAAATATCTTCTTACTTATTCAATTTTTTTAGTCAGTATTAATTCCTTATTTTAAAAGCACTTTCTATAACTTTTTGATATTCTTATTTATTGTGTATAAGGGCAACTGCAATAACACGATGTCCCCGTGGAGTAAATAAAGTATTTTTAATTCTGATTGGACACACTTATAAAACACAACACAGCTCTCAGCCCTTTTACAGCTCTCTACAATGTGAATCAGATCATAGTACTGCCACCACCCTTTATGTAGCTAATATAGTTTTAACATCTTGTACACTCATTTTAAATCACTCTGCAGGAATGAGATAAGTTTTGGGATCTAGCGCTCTGTTTATGACTTCACCTCCTTCTCTTGTTGACAATGCGACAAAATTAGGTGAACAACCTGGGGAATATTGAATATAACTCTAAAGTTACTTCAAGAGCACAGAACAATGGGTTGATAGCAAGACGAGAAGTGGGACAACAGCTCAAAAGAGGTGAAAGTGTGCTCGTACCTCCAGTCTCTTGAGGATCTTCCCTCTCCCCTTGTCACTGGATGTGGTGATGAGGGCCTGCAGCACATGGCTGCCTGCAGGGTCCGAGGCCATGGTCAGGAGGTCAGCCGGGGTCAGAGTGCGCAGGCTGCTGAGAAGCAGCGAGCGCTCTTTAAACCTAGACAGTGCCTGGACCAGACGAGAGCCATGGTAACACATTTTGGAAAGTGGGACCTGGAAACCAGAGCAGTAGACCAGAATAGTCTTTGAAACAGCTGCTCTGACATTTTCAGAGGACAAGGTGCAATCGTTCAGAGCCACTGAAAGGTCAACACGACAATTAAAACCCAGAATCCATTATTGGACTCCTCTCAGGTGTTTACCTCTGTCTGTGTGCTGCCCTCTGCTGGCTCAGTGTGGTAGTATACGTCATAGGTGAGCAGGGACATGAAGAGAGGGAGGCAGCTGACATGTCGAGAGCCTGGCTCTGCACAGTGAAACGCCTGAGAGGGAAACACATCAGCAGGGTTTCAATTAGCTACAACTCAGAAGTTAAGCAGCTTTTCGGTTGTGTTACACACTTCTGATTCCAGCCACATCCACAGCATTGTTCCCATGCAGATTTAACACCCATGTGTACCATCAATAACAAATCCCCTTTAATGCTTACATGGAGGAGACACTGCATCAAGTCTCCCTGTTTCTCTCCGCTCTCTGCACAGCTCTCTGCCAGCTGGACGACCACACCCATGTGACCCGCAGCCAGGATAGCCTCTACGCCCTGGATCAGCTCATCAAACAACTTCAGGAACTGTGGAGGCAGAGAAGAGGGGGAAAAGAGTCATGAATAAAATGATGAAGACTTGGCTGTGGTCCTGTACAGTATGACATAAAAACATCACAAACCATTTTATGTTTTGCTGAAGCCGCAGTCAGCCTCTGTATTGGGAAGTTTGCAATAGGATGGAGCGCCAAGTCCACCATCTGACCCTTCAGGTGGTTTTTGTAGATCTCACGTAGGAGGGACTTTTGGGAAAGCTGTATGATGGTCTCAATGAGGCGACTGGAGGCCTGGTCTTTGAGAAAGACCAGGAGCGGACTGAAAGCAGAGACAAAAATGCATTTACAGATTTGTTATCCTGGAGAAAGTTGCTACACAAAAAGCAGTGTGTCCTCTCTGACCTAACTCCTGGAGCGGCACTGCGACTTGTCAGGTACTCCATGATGCGTCTGAGGAGCTGTTTGCAGAGTTTGGGTCGTTTTCTGTGACTAACAGTCAACATGGTCTGAAAAACTGCACTGGCAGCAGCATCCGTCACACTCACTGAAGAGGACAGACAGACACAGACACAACGGGAGAGAAAACAGAAAACTTTCAGCCACCCTGAAGATGCCCTGTGGTGAAATAAAAGTTATATTTACTTTCAGTGTTTCTCATCAAAATACAAAGTTGTTTCCATGAGGTCTGCTGAAAAAAAAGTTTTCTGCCAGAAAGTAAACATTTCAGAATCATTTTAAAGGCACTGCAAGAAGTTTTCTTAAGGGTTTTTAAATGACTTGTTCTTAAACTATTAAACTTGTGATGACTCATACACCAAGGTCTGCCAATCACTCCACCTCTAACAGGTCTCTAGGGGGCTGGCCAATCAGAGGGAATGGGGTTAGAGGAGCCTTAAAGAGACAGTAGCTAAAATAAGGTGTTTTAGATGGAGGCTGAAATAAGGTTTTCTAAAACACTAATGTCAGGAAAAGTGGATTTTTTTGAGTGAATCATTTAAATCTACTATGGAGGCACTAGAGAGATATGATAATGTGTAAAAAAGTTCAATACCCCCTATGTAGAGAGAATGACTGGTATGAAGAGGGTTTATTGCTAGTGTGTAAATGCTGTTTGTTTTGGGCCAAAACAAATTCTTACATTTCCTTTGATGAAACAAAGTGTGGGACAATCTGGAGAAGAAGCTGCTGATAGCCTTTACTGCTCTGTAATTGAGAGCATTGTAACATTCAGCACCACAGCGTGGTCACAGGCTGCTTAAGCAGCGAACAAAAAGGCTGCAGTGGATAATTTGCTCGACAGAGAAGATTATCCGCTGCTCACTGCCTTCCCTGGAGAGCAGCGCTACCACTCAAAACCTCAGAAGAGCGAGAAAAATACTGCACTTCAGACTGATTTCATTTATATTCTGACTACTGTTTATTGATACATAATGATTTGACCATCCGCAATGATTGACTATTAAGTCCTTCAGATTCTGATTTAGAAGAATCATGAGGTAAGGGTTCAGATTGACACCAACAGATGACCACTGCCTTTACTTCTCACAGAGAGAAAAACCTAAAGTTGAAGTGTCTGCAAAACTCTGGAAACAAGCTACTGTAGAAACTCATCGAAGCATGGCAGACCTTAGGAAGACTTTCTTCTTCTAAAAAATATAAAGCTCTCATTATGAGGTTGGGGATTCTTATTATTGTATGGCACATCAATTTGCAATACTTGCTAATTAATGTTGAGTAAATAATTAAGATTTTTCCACAGTGGCTCTCTTGACAAAACACTTTTGATCTTTTAAAACAGTTTTCGGTCCAGAGATCAAACATATGTATCATTTTGGAAACTGATACAACATAATAGCAGATGTTTATGCTTTCTGGGTGGATAAACAGAGAGATGATTTATTTTTATTCATGAAAATTCTTGCCGCTGATCATGAAAAGCCAAAAGCTGAAAAACACTTGTTGTGAAGATTTCCCTGCAGCCTTTATTTTCTCCCAAACCAACAGAGCATTTAGTCTGCTTACTGAACAGAATTTACTCCATGACGTCTGTAAAACTGTTCTTCCTCATAATTAATTGCCCCTGCCTCCATCAATTCTAAGACAAACTGTGAGAGCTGCACACACATTCGTGACGCTCTTCCTCTTCAGTTATCTGGACACACTGGGGCTAATTTACCAAATGATTGTGAGGCTTTTTTCTACCGCTGAATCCTTAAAAATGAGATAAAAGGAAACCATCTCATTCTCAAAGCATGTGTCATGCATCTCTGACTGTGCTGCCAAAACAAAGTCTGCATGCTGACGCTGATGAAATAAATCTAAATGTGGCTTCTTTGTTTTCTGATACAGATCTTTGTTGAAAGAAATCAAATTCAAAGTCTCACCTGATTAAAAATGAGCTATTAGGGTGATATCATAAATGTCTCCAGTGCATTTGAGGCATTAGTATATTTCAGTGATGTTAAGCCCTGACTTTCTGGTGATCATGGCAGCAATTACACTTTGGTGTTAGTGTTAACTAAAACAGCAGCAGGAGAATACTTCCTGTGTGAAAGTCGGACGTGTCGACATTCTGAAGCTAATGCTTTCTGTGGAAATAAATGAGGCCACAATAACAAAAACAGTTGCACCAAGAAAGTTGAAAAGTCAAAGTTTTGAAATCAACCAACCAAGGATGATTCAGTGTCTGAGTCTGGAACACTCTTCACCAGAAAATCTGCCTCTCTCCAAAGATTCATCACATCCAAAGCACATAGCAGCACACCACCATCAGCACAAAAACAATCAGTTCATGCAATTCTATCAAACACAGATCAAGCCCAGCACTTGTGCTTCTGAGAATAGCGTAAGCCTACATTATCACGTTTCATGGACTATGGCAGCATCCAGGGTTGTGTATCAGAGTAAAAACTTAAACCCTTCCTTTTATTGTCTCTACACTGTCTTATACATTAAACAACCCGTAATGCACTGCACTGATGGTTTGGTATAAATTAATCATATTCACAATCATTGAAAAAAGTTTTTTGCATGAACAGGATTACAACTCTGCTAGACTTTAGTGGACAATTAAAAAGTTTATTTACTTACTTAGTTCATGTATGCTTTTAGTTTCTGTGCTGTAGTTCAGGATCAAAGCTTTATTCTGAGGTCATGTGATTTCTTTTCCTAAGTCTAACCCAAGGACAAACGGTGATTGTGTAGTCCTGTGTGTGGTTTGTCTAAGTAATGTTGTCATACATGTGTTCTACGATTCCACAATTTCATTTCTTGGATGCTTTTATACAAAGCAATGTACAACACAGGCAATATATGTTTCGGCTAAGGAAACATCTTCCTTTTACCATTAAAGTAATTTCAAATAGATTTGTTTTTATGTGGTATGTTGGTGCTGTAACTGTAATTTTCATCAGTTAAAAACTTTTACTTTAGATCTTCAAACCTTCAAACCACATTTCAACAATGACATTTCTTACAAATAGCTAAATCAAATTTCTCAGGTGTTTCTTGGCAGATTTTTTCCCTCTGCTTGGAGATCATCTGAATTAGTTATTCTGCAGCCCCTTCCTGTCCCTGTGAACAGAGGAGCACTGGCCTCACAGCAGAGTGGTGAAGGTCTTTTCAACAGCTACAAGTCGCACAATGATCCTAGCTCAAAACTGCACAGGAGTATTATCAACACATTATTTTTTTATGAGTCCGACCCTGACACAGGGTAATCAGGTGAGTATTGCACAGTTTGTGATTATATAACCTTCATATATTCACCTTCAGTTCTTTTGTGAAAGCAGCTCTTTGTGTCTGTCATGTCAGTACAAACTGCAGACTTAAACCAGGTTTTGCTTTTGTCCCTGTGCAGGAGAGTTCTCTTAAGAGCCACTTAGCTTTCTCTGCTGCGTATGCACTTGCCCCAAGGTTATTTATTGACTGTTTCAATTATTCTGATATAAAAACTGCAAGGCTGGATTTATCATATAAATTATAGCAGCAATCTAAACTGCATTTTATTCAAAAAGGAGCCCTGGAGCACTTCCTCCCTGATTCTTCTATAAGTCCTCACTCACATTTAGCATGCCTAAATGTTTTTTTCTGATTTCCGGGAGAAATGTCAGAGCCGTCAGTGAGGTAAAGGAAAGAGACAGCATGGCAGACAGCAGAAGAAGGTTTCTGGATGTGTGCCAGATTGTTTCAAACTGTTTCCTGTAGAAGATCGTAGAGTATACACAACTAACCTAATTCTATGTTTTACTAACACACATGTGCTAATGGAGGTTTCTAATACACTAACGCAAATTTCATTGATTGCTTAAAGGTTAGAGAAATGTGTGACTGCCTGATCTGCTCCCTTTCTTTACCTCCCAAGTTGAAATCTTCCTCAGATATGTTTGGGGGAAAAATAAATGTGGTTCAACTAAAGACACAGATTTATTGATTGACTGTTATTCAGGATAAAAACTCTATCTCTTAAATGGACTCAAATAAGTCACCATTATTGCTTTTGGCTTCACTGAGACAGAATAGAAAACTTTGCAGTGTTTGGAAATACAAATGAGCTCTTCCTTTTGGAAATCATGGAAACAGCACCTTTTGCTTGACCAAACTGACCTGTGCTGTCGACTTAGTGTTTGAGTTTTCTTACGTGATGCTTTTGTCTTCTTGAGGCCAGCCATATCCAACGGCTGTCTTACAGCAATCACAATATCTGCGTGTGTCGATGCAAAGTCTGTTCTTGGTCTGACTAAGCTTATAGTCAGAATAATTAATATGCATGTAAACGCACTGAGTTTAGTGGACTGGATGGGACAGTGTCAAGTGGCTATTTCTTCATCTTCTGCTGGTTTTCTGGCACCCTCCCTGCTTTGTGACACCTGGCTGCCTGTTGTGTAACTACACAAGTAGCAGTGTACTTTATGGGGTGGTGTGTAGTAGAGAGAGGATTACAAGGGGGAATACTTAAAATGACAGACACAGCAGTTTTCATCTGTAAAAAGCTCTACATGATATGGATGAAGTTATTTTCTTGTAGATTAGAAAAGGCTGAGAAACTAGATTTCATAGGACTTAAATTTCCCCAGGGGAAAATAAGATCATCATCACTCTCATCATCATTAATGTGTTCAACAGTTTGGGTTTGAGTAAAAATGACTCACAGTTAACGTTGTCCATCAGAGTCTCTGTCAGGCTCTTCAGCTCGTACCAAAATGACGTGGGAATCTCAAAGTCTGTCAGCTCAGGAACAACGTTTCGTTCTTTTGCACCTGGAAGAGCACAAGAGGGATGGACGTTGAGTGACAGCACAAAGAGACAGGTGCATGCTGCTGTTCTGAAAAACAAATAGATGTTAATTACCGGCTGCTTACCAGCACAGTCAGCAGCTGCAGTGGCTCTGACACATAGTTATTGAGGCCTTATATGTGCCAAAATCAAGTACCACAAAATTACACTCTCTCTCTCATAAAGTCATAGTTTACAGACAATTTGAACAGAAAAGTGGTAAATGTACTTAAAAATTGTGTTTTTCTAGTCTTCTGTCCATGAACAGTCTTTTACATGTATCAATCATGTATTCACAACCATTCATAAACTGATGGCAGAGCTCTGATATATTCTCATCATAACTTCTTATTCTATTTACTTGCATCCGCATGCCACTGGTTGTGTTGGTCTGAACATGTGTGTACCTGGTCGGGATTCAGAGCGTGGTGGTCCGAGGCATCCTGCCAGCACATGTAAAAGTGTGCGGACCACGTGCGAGCCATGAATGTGTTTGATGAATTCTGCTGTGTTTTCTCTCACCACCTGACTGACAGACAACACCTGGGCCTCCAACAGCCCACAGACCTCCTCCTCCTCTTCTTCTGCGGTAGAAGAAGAGTCTTTGTGCGACGATTCTACGATATAAGAGAAAACACTCAGAACTGTTGGTTTCAATTTCATTTTATTAGTTTCTGACCGACATATCAAACATTAATCTCACCTGACCACCTGGAAATCTGTCTGACTGCACTCTCCACTACATGACCCCCACACCGGTCACAAGCCACCGCCTTCAACTCAGACCCTGATTCTCCACCAAGCTCAGCCAGCACCTCTCCCACCTGGTCAAGACTGGAGAGCGGGAGCAGCCGCTGCAGAGTGATACTTCCTGTGCGGTCCATCGCCACCATGGTGGCTTTACCTTTAACTTCAGTGAGGACGTTTTCCACAAACATCTCTGAAGAAGAACAAGAAACAATCACAGTTATAGCTCCGGATAGTAACCACTTTAACTTTTAAATGGATGTCTGCAAGAAACATGGTCTGAAATGTGATTTAGACAAGAGTCATCACTTTAAAAATAGCTGAAGACAAACAAAACCAAGAGATATTTGAGCTTTGTCTTTGAGACACATGGCAGCCTGAATCAACACATAAACAATGATGTGATTGGTTAAAACTCCATTACAACAGTAATTCGTTCTGAATAATAAAAGTGGCCCTGGTTGGTTGCTGTTGGTCTCAGCTGATCTTGAATCAATAAATAACAGTTATAGACTGAAATTTATTTTATTCTTACTTCTATTTATTTCCTATATTTCTTACAGGGATGTTCTGTATGACAACATCCGTGATGAAGTTTCTTTTTTGAATCTCATCTTGTCTTGTAGTTTGTTCTATCCAAAGAACACTTTAAGATCAGAGATTTCTTTAGAAATATGAAGCTTTTCTGGTGTAAGGTGTTTTTTGCAGCACATTCTCTAAATTCTAATCAAAGGTCAGTCCTCCACCTGCTCAGATCTGCAGAGCAATAATCCTTCTCACCTCTCTCCTCATTATCTTCAAAGCCTTCGCTGAGTCTTTCTCCGACCCGGCGGAAATATCCCACACTCAAGGCGTCCAGGCGCTTTCGACCACTGTCTCCTTGACCTTTTTCTCCTTCTTCACCTCCCTTCCTCTTCCCCCCTCCACTTTCTCCATCATCCTCTGGGTGTCTTCTCTTCTTCCCTCTTCCTCCTCCTCCTCTCTGGGGCCCCCTTCCCTCTGGTTTTGCCAGCATAGTCCTGACTTAAGTACCAGCAGGTTAAAGGTAGAAGTATGTCACTCTTGTAAGGCAGTTAATTAGTTTGATCTTAAAGCCGAAGGAGATGACAGATTAAAAAAGAAAAAAAAAAAGTGATTATCAGGTTAATGCTTGCTTGGTTTGGAAGAACGCATATATTCATAAAACATGTTTAAAATGCAAATATAACAGGTTCTGATAATAAAAATTATAATTTGGGCAATTCCAATGTCTTTCTTTCTTTTTGCTGCGTCATTTCAAACATGTTTATTAATATTATTGTTATTATTATTAAAGAACATTAAAAAATAATGTATCATATAACGTAGTTTACACTATTCAAGAGTTGTGCTTCAACTGAGCACAATGCACAGAGGCTGTAATAAAGACTAAACTTATTAACAACTGCAATTGCACGCAGCCTATTTAACTCATGTGTTTTCATTTTCAATACGTTTTTATGTTTTTTTGTTTGTTTGTTTGTTTGTTTGTTTGTTTGTTTAATTGTTATGGCGTTGTCCGTGTCCTCTGTCTGTGTTGTCGGGCTTGAGCACAACTGAAGAGATGAGAGACAACGGATTCAACCATACTGCAAAAAGTAATACCACATGGTCTGATAAATATCTAGCAAAGTGTGATCGTAGATTGAGAGATTCAGAAACACAATGTGTCTTAACAAAAGATATTCATGCGTTTGGTGACAAAAAAATAACGCCGAAATTTCCTCAATGTACTAATAATTCAGGACAATTCATTGGCATGTACCACATGTATAACAACGTGGCCGCTGAACGTGAAGCAGTTACAGTGATATGATTTGGAAACGACCTTTGGTTTTGGAAAGCAGGATGCGAACATGATAACTTCCTGAAAATTGATTTAAAATTTCAAAAGACAAGGCATTACTTTTGCAAAAATGTTCATATACTAATAAGTTATACGTTTTGCTCAGTTTATATCACATTAAGAGACATAAACATAGATATACAGACGTCAACAAATGTAGTACAACTCACGTGTAAGACGTGGGTCCAGAGCGGTGTGTTTCTGGCGCGCATTGATGACGTAGACGTAGGCGGTGACTTCCTTTTTTTTGCAACATATTTTTTCCTTTAGTGTTTTCATCATATATATATATATATATATATATATATATATATATATATATATATATATATATATATATATATATATATATATATATATATATAACTGAGTCGCTGTATAGTGCTACACACTAAATCGTATCCAGACCACATAAGCTCATTTTTTGCTTCACAGCTTCACAGCTGTTTGGCACTAATTGAAAACACTGAGAATTTATTATTTCTTATTGAAAACTGTCTCTCGATTGAAAACATTAAATAACACAGAAAACGTAGAATTTACTTGAAACATAAACATGAGTCCCTGATTCTCGTCATGCTTTATTATGAGTCCACGTGTAAAAATTCATGATCAATTATGTTAGTGCCTTGCAGTGTTCTCACCCAGCAGAGGGCACTATGGTAACTCTCCCTGTCAAATGGATCAACAACACTACAAACCCTCTCAGTGTGTGGCAATGATCGGCGCATAGGGGATCAGAGGTGTGGACTGGAGCCCAGGCATGTGACTCACTCAAAGATAGGATCTTCAACTTCAGCTCCAATGACTCAGGACTTCATCTAAACTTTTAACGTGAAAGACTTCCCTCGAGCAGAAAAAAGAAAAACACTTAAGAGGGTGCGGGATTCGAAGGAAATAGATCAGATAAAACTCAAATGTGTAGACATGCTTTAAAGTGTAGCCCATAGTTGTAATGAGCCTTTAAATCACTTTTTCCCTACCTCAACAGGATTTTATTACAAAAGCTCATACATGATCAAAAATACTTTTCAAGCACATTTTATACGTTAAACAGAATGTTTCCATAAAGTTTAGAAAGAGTTTGGCCCATATGAACCAGGTCAAAATACCTTCATTCCAATCTGAATTTCCCTTTGGCTTTGTTTATGTACTACTCTACTTCTTTTCTGTCCCTAACTCATAGAATGGATGGGCTGTCTTTCCTCATGAGTTTCACTTCCTGATGGTTTTTAATGTCTGAGACATGTACCTTGAATAAAATGTGAAAACAGCCTTTTTTTCACAAGCTATGATTTTATAAAAGTATGCCTGTAGGTTTGAAAACAGGAGTTAATTTCATTTTAAAATAAATAAATAAATGTCAAAAAAAAAAAAAAAAAAAAAAAAAAACATTTTATGCTGTTTAATGATGGTATGTGACTGCTCTGTCTGATGTAAAATTTACATGACCTACGACATATTTCTTTCTGCACCAATAACTGTGACCTTTACCTTCCTCAGAAAAGTGACAAACCATGGCTACAGTCCATATTTGAGCATGTACTCAAATGAATCAGAGACATACATGCCAACCCTCCCGATTTTCCCGGGAGACTCCTGAATTTCAGTGCCCTTCCCGAAAATCTCCCGGGCCCACAATTCTCAAGAATTTCTCCCGATTTCCACCCGCAAAACAATATTGCCACACCATCCTTCTCATCTGACTGGGCGCCGTTTCAAATAGTGCTTTCACTCGTATCATTTCTGAATCAGAGTGGAGGCAGCTTACGCAATTCTTTCCAACTGAGAAAGCATTAGGAAATGACCTAAGGGCTGCACGTTCAACACTTTTGAAAAACTTTTTTGTTCTCTCACTCTCAAGGTATGTGTGATATTTGAATCAAGAAGGTTTCACTTGGTTTTCTTGTTCTTGTCTCTGATTTAGGCCTTCCTAACTACATGGCTCGAGTGACTGCAGCATCAGTCTGTTGCTTGCTTAGTCCATTGCTCAAGTCCCGACGAAGACACCTCAGAAACTGATAGCTGTAATCAATAAACCTTTATTTCACTCTAAGTCACAGAAAAAGTTTATCAAAGATCTTCAGGTCATTTCTACATTCTCTGTTTTATTTAGAAGGCTGATCAGGCGTATAAATCAACCAGGATTGTTTTGGTCTGGCCAGTGCAATAACAGACAGCCTACAAGCAGAGCTAGATACCTGACAAGCCATGTGCTGCAGCCGTGTGGGCTGAGAAATGAAGACAAAAGCATCACCAGATATAATATGAAGTTAATGTGAGGATATGGTCTTTGTTTTATCTGTTGTGTTCTGAGTTTGGATTTACTTGTGTATCTGGAGTTTTTTGTGTTTATACTTTTTGATTTTTGTTTTGTGTTTCCTCTTTTAGTCTATAGTTCTTGTTTCTTGTGTTTTTGGATTTTGAGTTTGAATAAAACCTTTTTGTTTGATTTGCAATTGGGTCCTCCACCTCAGTTATATTATTATATATATACTGTTATACTGTTATTACGTTATTATTACATTATTTCTTCCCCCTCACTGTATAAACAACACTAACTGCAAGATCTAGCATTGAGTTGCATTTAAATTGCACTTGGTATTTTGAGTCTGTTTGGACTATGGTATGTTTTTCCTGCAAAAGCGTGAAGAGTTGTAAAGTCTGAAGGCCACAGGTTGGAGGGACCTCCTGTGATGTTCTTTTATGCACCTTGGTTGTGTCAAGGTGCTCTGACAGGGCGTCGGTGTTCCACACAGGGGGTAAGAAGTGTTGTCTATGGTGCTGAGTAGCCTTTTCTCTGAAACATCCGCTACAGCCTAGCTTCCCCCCCCCCCCCCCCCCCCCCCCCCCCCCCCAGAATCTCACCAGTCAATGGCCTATTTGACCCCTCTGTATTATTTGTGGCTTACAGAGTTGCTGCTACTTTTGGTGCTTCACCAGGATAAGTATTTGGATTTCAGGTTCAGACACAAGATAAAAGCTTGAACACAAAAGACACATCCAGACAATACATCTAATACTAATAAAGAATGCATTTTTGCACACTTAATCTTGGCCCTTCCTTACAATCATGTCCTGACTGGTGCCCTCCATCAAGCAGTTTATTATAGGTTATCTTAATAGACTCAAATTCCATATTATGAATCATATTTTCCCCTGGGGGATAACTCAGCACCTCAGTTTGACAGAATTAAGTATGGTGAAAATTTTGAACACATTTTCAGTCAAAGAAAAAAATCATTGGTTTAGCTGCTTCTGTCAAAATTAAAAGAAAACCTTCACTTTGTATCTGAGCTTATAGGCTTATAAAGGATAATATCATTAAGCTTTTAGATACTTGATTTCTACATGAAATTCAAAACACAATAAAGAATATCTGACCCAATAAAAAAGGTAAGAACACAAAACCCTTTGAACCATCTACCAAAATAGTCAAAGTCAAAGTTCCTTTGACATTATATGACAGAAACATATTGCTTGAAAAAAGAAATAGCTTTGATAAATCCATCTTAAAATTTGCTCTGCTCTAGGTAAACTATTCAATACCAGTCCGAACAGAATGTATTGTGTGTTTGGAGAACACATCGCCTGCATTAATACCCAGAGGAGCATCTGACTCTTACATTCTCAGGATTTCTTTGCGAAGCCAGATCACGGGGTTTAAACATGGAGGCAGAGCAACAGATAAATCATTTGTTCAGCAGCAGAGCTCCTGTCTGTTTGTGTTCATCTCCAGAGCAACTGCAGTGCATGAATCAGCCTCAGCACAGCAAACTGTGAATGAACACTGCAAATGCAATTGATTAAGGCTTCAGTAGCACGTTGTCATACACAGACAGATTTCATCACACCATTGTTAAACACACACACACACACACACACGCACACGCCTGCTGATGTCATATGCTGAAGAGTGTAATGAATCACACGAGGCAGAGGCGCAGCTGTTGATAAAGGAATGAACAATTGTTTAGACATAATTAAGTTGGTATAAATTCTTCATCGCACAGAATGTTGAGTGTTATTTCTCATTCTGCCTCTGTTTTTGCTCCGTGTGAAAATAGAAATATTTTCTGAGCTGAACAAAAGGTGAGAGGTCACATCCATGGAGTATTTGGAGCAATAATGAACAAATCTTGACCCTAATCAGCAACCTTTGTCACAGACACCATAATCAGACCACAAACCGTGACCAAAAAAAAAAAGTAATTTTATATAATATTGTGTTAAAAAGTATCATTTCTTTGCAAGAGAAAGATGAGGATATAGGGCTTATTTTTCTCTATGCCTAGTAGCCGAGCACTGCTGAGAATGAAGAGAAGCAGGACAAACATTTTTGCTCTTTTCAACTTTAAGAAAACAAGCAAATCTTGCATATTTAACCATAGACTGTACAAACGTGGACCTATCACTTTGATGTCACACAGGAGTTTTGAAACCTATTCATGAAGTCACCATATTGGAGACTCTAAATTGTCCAAGGTTTTGGCAAGAGGCGAAGAAGCAGAGTTTAAGCAGGCCTTTAGCATCCATTCTCAGGGATACCGTGTCCCTGTCAGTCAGATCAGCTGTGCCTCTGATTATTTGAAACTTGTGACCTTGAAATCTGCTAAACTACTGAGTTATAAATTAAAAAAAAAAAATCCCGGCTCAATGTGTGCAAATGGAAAAAATAGCCGTTCAGAACTGATTTTATTCTGTTTTACCAGGCTATAAACATTTTTTCTAGTTGGAAAGATATTCTCTTTTGAGTAGGTGTGTATGTTGCTCCTGCTGCTCTTGCATCTAGCCTCAGGTGGATGCTTGAGGAACTGCAGCACCTCTGTGTTGGCTTTATATCACAACACTGGAAGTTCCCACTTGGTATACTGTATGGTCTTTCAAAATTGTCATCCTGCTTCCCTATAAGAGTCAAATGTATTATTCATTTGGAATATTTTGTAAAAATCTAGACTTTGGAGCACACAAAGTTTTTTTTTGTGTGCTCCAAATCATCATATTTGATACCCCAGGGGAGTGACGTGTGGCGGCAGCGGCCCAGTCCATAGGAACTTGGCTTGGTAGCCAGAGGTTCAGGTTGAACTGAGAATGGACAAAGATTGGGAATTGGGTGTTGGCATAATTTCCTGAGCACTGTCAAGGTGCTTGAGCTAGGTAATGAACCCCCAACAGCTCAGTGTTGTTCGTCCCTTTGGACAAAAGTGTCTGCTGAATGAAACAGTACATGTGGATAGAAAATTTCTGACAATTTTATGGACAGACTTCAGACAAGGACTTTAAAAATATCTTAATGAAGGTTGTAGTGTTATGTGATAAGACACATTTTCATTGAGCCCAAAATCCCCTGCTGACACCCAGTAAGTGATACAAGCATTTAAAAAAAACTCCAGCAATGATCTGTTTTGGGGCCCTGGTATTGCTTAGTAGTCTAGGTTGCGTTCCTCATGAGGTTAGCATGGAGTGGACTCATAGACTATATAAAACATGGACCTAGTCTCCGAGACGTCATCCATCTGTTTCTGAAACGGAAAATGTAGCACATTGGCTATAGCTGTCTTATTGGTAGTGGCGGGGGCTTCGCGTACAGCTATAGGGCATCTGTCGGTCACATGACCCTGAGCTGTGCCTCTGATTGAGTGAGTTGGCGATCTTAAAATCCTCTGAACGGCCGAGTTAGACAAAAAAATCTGAAAACGGCTTTTTTTTTTTTGGCTTGGTGTGTATGTGACTTCCGGTACTTCCGGAGCCAGCCTCAAGCAAACACTCGAGAAACAGCAGATTTTAGCACTTCCGCATTGTCTCATATTCTTCGACCGGAGGTTGCCGCTTGAGTGGATCCAAACCATCCCCACATGTCACTCCCCATTCAACCTGCTTCCTGTACTATCTAATGTCCCGTCCTCTCTAAATAAAGGCACATAAAGCCTGGAAATATATTTTTTTAAAGGAATGATCTGTCTGGATAGTGGTGCATCTGTTTCATCTGTATGTTTATAAGAGGTATCATGGGCAAGAAAATGGTTTAATTGTCAAAAACTCATCACAGATGCTTCAATTAATGCAGAAAAAACATCCAAACTCAGTCCCATTAGACTCATGCCCATTCAAACAGTGCAAGTATAATGTCATGTTTATGTTTTTACACACGTGTGTGAGATGATAGCATGAGGCAGAGGTGATAAGAGTGTTCACATGCCTCAAGGCCTGAGGATAGAAACCCATTCTGCTCTTCTATCTCAGCTCGGCGTGTGCAGAGGCGCTTGCATTATGGAAACAGTGAGAACTGTCCACTGATGGAGTGGTGGAGCTTCTTCATAATCCCACAGGCTCTGATTATGCATCTTTGGTGAAAAAGTCCTGGATGTAGCTCCAGTAGTGCGTTCAGCTGAGCCCTCCTGTCCTAAGTGGATTTTTTGCCAAACCAGGCGGTGATGCTTCCTGTCAAGATCCTGCAGCTCAGAATAAAGCTGCAGGAGTGCTGATAGCCATGTGTGTTTTTCTTCAGACTGAACTCTACGAGCCATTCCCCCAGCTCATGGTCTTTATGTTTGGGTAGACTAATTGTCTACTAGCAGTAGCCTTTTATTAGAGGAATCAGAGTGTTGTATTCAACGCATGTCAAAAAAAGAGGAAAAATCTATTGTGCAAAATGTCATACTGCTCATTTAACACCACATGGACTTTTACTTTGTACTCTTGGATTCCACTGATTTTTGTGTGTAGTGTGGTAGCTTTTGCTTGTTGACTGTGTGTGTTTCTAATCCTCTACAGGAGGCTCTGAGTTGCTTCGGTTAAAATTTAACAGAGACGTGTCAATACAGCGCATACCAAAAATACCCTCAGTGACGCTCGAAGACAATATGTTTGCAGGAGATTGTTCCCTCTGTTTCCTCCACATACAATGAATAACTACGATTGATTTCTGTTATTACATTCTCAGTGAAACTTAAAAAATATAAAGGGCACATTTCTCTCCAATCCCCTCTCCCAAAAGTCAGGAAGTTTCCTTTGGCCCGCTGCTGGCTCTTTGGTTTCCCACGAACAGGGAGAGAGCCAGGATCCAGTCCCATCTGTTATACTCAGATACTCAGCGAACCCGAGTCACCTTTGTGTTTCCTCTCACGCCCACCACTCTGCAGAAGCTGCAATCGTTGTCCGAGCCATTTATCATGCTGCTGTCAAGCCAGCAGCATCAACAACCAGATCGGTAAATGGGTAGCATTTTTCAAAATACAAATAGTCAGGACAAAAACGTAATGTATGGCTCCAAGCTACATCTCATGGAGAGAGAAAAAAATCTTGTCCACAAAAAATATCTGAGCAGCTGTGGGAATATAGAATTTATATTACTTTTTTTTTCTATCAGTCAGTGTGAAAGATTTCTTCTGAACCCTGAACCTGATTGTTAGACCCCCTTTAACCTGATGTATGATAAGAATTAAAGCCATGCTGTGAGATAGTCTGTGCCACTGAATGATACCGCCCACCGACTTTATATGCCATGCTGTTCAAAGGCCTTTAACCATTAAACCGGATCTTTTTTTTTTTTTTGAAAATGATAGACAAATTAAAAATATTTTCAAAGGCAAAACATTCCCATGTCACAAGCAGCTCAAAATGTCAAAGATTTCCTTGCAGGGTTTTAATAAAACCACATTTGCAACATGATAGGATTCATCAATGTAAAGTTGACATAAGTGATGCTTTAGAATTCATTGAGTTTGATTAATCATTGCTTTACTGAAGTTTGAACCTTTCACTGTCCTGTTTGAGTGTTCTCTATCCAAAATCAATAGCACAATATCATTTTAATACAGGCTTACAGAACAATGGATGCTTAAGACTAAAGCTCTCCTGAGCAGCTTTCTGTTTGTTTCATATTTGGTGCCCCGTGTGGACAAAACCACACCTTTTTATCTACCTTTTTATTAACCTTTTCTGATCCAGTCCAATGCATGTGTCAGTCACATTTTTGAGACAACCTTATTCTGCTATTATTCACAAACACCCCCTCACTGTGGTTAATAGCTATGAATTAGAGGCTGTTGTCACTGGCCCGGTCTGATGTGACACCATCACAGCAGCTCTAAAATAAAAGCTGTTGGTCTTGTTTGCTTTTGTAAGTCATAAAAAGGCATCATTGTTATTATTCAGTCTGCTTCAACAAGATAACAGCTCCTCACAGGAGCTTTACCAGGAACAATTCAGTGAGATATGGAAAACTATGTTCTCCTTCAGCGGTAAAGCTGGTATCTCAACACACAAAGACGACTATAACGACTGTAATTGTCTTTGAATGAGAGGATTTGTTGGCCAGCAGGGAATGAGAAAAGCATGTAACACTTTGTTTGCAGTCTTAGAGCTGGCAGCTGTAGATGAATCTAAACCTGAGGCAGTGATGCTGGGGCACTGACAGGTGCCTCCACAGACTCACTGTGGAGGTGTCAGGTGAGTTATACGAGGTTTGTCAAACTCCATGTGTACCTCAGAGCCGACCAGCACATTTTTTGAATTGCACCAGGCTGATAAGTCTGCCAGTTTCTCTTGTAAATCTTGAGTTTTCAGTTTTCACAACTGTAAAGTTCACAATTGGTGTGAGTAGTAACTCTGCATCCACCATATTTGTTTGCAGAGCTCTGATACTATTTGTAAACATACAAGGATACATTTGAGATGCAAATTTCATCATGTGGATTTCGAAAAAAGGAAGTCTAAAAAATAAATCGGAAATATCAAATTATTGGATTGGTCACATACACCAATGGGTGCAAAAAAAAATGAAAGACAAAACAAAACAAAACAAAAAAACTTTATCATGAATAGACTGAATTTAGCAATGCATCCGACCTACCATGACTCGTTTTAAGTTATACAGGTACACAAGTTTTGGCACAGAAAGCTAAATGACAACACCATCTGAAACATTGTTGGTCAAAATTTGAAACAGGATTAAAATCACTTCTCAAAATGTCTTAACCTGTTAATAGACACAGAGAAAAATGACTACTCACTTTACAAAATCATGTGCCATTTCCATTTTTGTGTTTATCTATCAAGACCATTTAAAGACATGTTTGGACTACACATTAATTATACATTTGTACTCTATATTAATAACTCTCAAGATTGTGTGGGTAAACACTTCATTATAGTCCTTACTAAAAAGTCCAAGGGCTCAGACTAGATTTGTAGATGCTTTTACTAATATCATCTTTATTATGTTTTCATGATTAATGTATTTTTTATGGCACCATTAAAAACATTGATTTATAAAGTGCTTAAACATTTAAGAAAGACCACAGAAAAGTTCTGGGGAAGGGAATGAAGGCAAAGAGCTCAAGAGACCAAGATCCAACCAGCAATTCAATAACCCAACAAAAGAGTCTAACCTCGGGGGTTCCAACCTAAGTGTACATCATAAAATGAAACACAAGCCAACAGCAGGAGGAGAGAATCCAGGAAGTCAAAGAGCCCATCAACACTGAGACCATAAGGACCAGAGGTAAGATGAAGTGAGAAAGACAGGGACGAAAAATAATGATCATAATAAAAAGTTAAAGTCAAGATAACAATGATAATGTTTACTTTGACAGCAATAATAAGCCTAAGTATGAAAAAGGAAAATAAAATAAAAGTGCATAGTAAATGAGATAGTTAGAATAAACAATGTGTCATAAAATAGTAGAAATGGGCTGAAAATGTATCATTACTAGTTTCAGTAAAGTCACATACTAATCCTGTCAATCCCTGGAGTCTCTTATTTATAAGCGTCTTATAACTGAGTGCCAAATACACCCAATACGCCATTTGTATTTTGTTTGCCTGTTTCTTCTTTATGGAGTGGAAAATCATGACAAGTAGCTATTACTAGTGTGAAAAATAAAACGTGTATTTAATTTATATTTAGACCACGTTTAATTTACCAGTGAAAGATTACTTTGTAGCCATATTATCACGATCATCATCCAACCATCTTTCATTAACCTCTAAAACAACTATTTTTCTAATCTGAAGACAAATTTAAGTTATTTTCATACGATATTACGATTAACTTTGTGGGGAAAAAAAGGTTAAGACAAGATCTTTGATGTCATAAAAAGACCAGTTTTTGACCAGTTTTTCAACCAAACATCAGCACTGAGATGGTTTAATTGCTCTCTAAGTTCTAATACCAAAAAATGTTCCGAATCTTACGGTTTTGAGTTTACAGCCCTGAGAGCTTTCGTTGGCCAAAGCAAACTTGAAACCTGGACAGAGAAATAAACGGAAGCTAAAGTTTGGTTGTATTGTTTGGTTTCGTTGTTGCACAATGTGGAGCTGACTGACAGAATAAGGCAGGTTTGGATATGTATCAGTTTTTCATCATCACTTCTGACTCCAGTGTGAACTCCAGCCAAACCAAACAGCTACTGCAGGTCTTCAGTTCATTCATTCTGCTGGCTCTCATTGGCTGCAGGCTCTGTGGAGTACTTTGAATCAATGGGAGAAATCACCTGGTGCAAACATTTCACCACAGTGCAGGGTTTTCTCTCCACCTGAAACAGTAGTAATACACAACAGTGAACACATGCTCATGCAATCTTCCAAATCTGCTTGTGTGGTTTTTCAGTCAGCTGTTTTGGCACATGATAAGATGTTCAAACTGTGGCTGTATCTGGAGAGGTCAGAAAGGGTTTACTCACCGAGGTTTTAATGCAATTTCACAAACTGAAGAACTGAGAAGTGAAAAATGGCAGGGGAAGTGTCATTTCCTGTCAACTCTTGTACAGTGTGACTCCAACAAGTGTGACACGAGGGGTTTTATTATAGATGAGTTTCAGTCTTGAACCATTACCACACCACTCCGTGGTTTTGGGTTTGGTGGTCAGAGCTCTGGCATTTTCTAACCGTCTTTGAGTTGGAACACACAGAAACATATATCTGAGGAACAACAATAGTGTCTTGTTTTTCTTTCTTTATTATGTGAGTTAGTTTTGTTCTGTGTGTGTTTTTAAGTAGTCACCATACATGTGTACTTGCCTTGTTAGGGCTTGAGATGACTGCTTTTATTGGATAATCACGTTCTGTCATTAAAAACTGTCTCTCTTGCCATCCACTATCTGTCTGCTACCACTCCCATCCTCCACTGGGAAAAAAGTTTGGATAAATTACGTAATAAACTTATCTCATAAGACTTCTGGCTTGTGTGAGTGTGAGAGTGTGTGTGTGTGTGTGTGTGTGTGTGTGTGTGTGTGTGTGTGTGTGTGTGTGTGTGTGTGTTACTTGTCATGTAGTAGAAGACGTGCGCTCCTTACGCATCGCGCTATAATCGCTCGTAACGGAGCGGAACCTTGGTGGGAGGGGGGGAAAACTTTAGGGTGAGGCGGGGTGGGCCGAGCTGCGAGGAAGAAGTGGGTGTGTTTCGTGTGTATGTGTGGGTGTGTGCGTGCATGCGTGTGTGTATGTGTGTGAGCGTGTGTATCAGCTTAAAGTACCGTGCAGAAGCTACATACCAGGACAGGCATATAAATATTTCTGAGCCAGGAGCGGAGCGGCTGAGGAGAGAGGACTTTCCAAAAGTTTCACGCTGAGGGAAACTTACTGAGGGCGACGCAGAGGATTCATCGCTGATCCAGAGGAGAAGCCACGAAGATAAAGTAAGACTCTCTCACTTCTTCTCCTTCCAAGTACTTTCTCGTGAGGAAGAGGGTCTGTGAACTTGAAGCGGTGCGCGCGTGACATAACGGTTTCTTGTGGATCAGGGAAAGTCTCTCAGATAAGCAGTTATAGGTTTAGATCGTCATCTTCAGGGAAAAGAGTGTCCAATCCCACAGAGCAATAAATCGGGGTGTTTTGTGATTCAAAATTTAAATGCTTTATTGACAATGAAGTTTTACTGAATTGGCCTCCGAACAAAAACTAAGCCGTAATTACAACAAATAGAGTAAAAAACAACAACATAAACAACAACAAAAATATTAGGACTCATTATTATATGTCTGATTGATTAAAAACTTTAGATTTTATTTAAGGAATAAAATATCACAATATCAATACCAAATTTCTAAAACAGGGAAAAGACACAAGAAGATCAGAACATATCAACACAAATCAAAGTATTGATCCTGATCATCTTCATTCTCTACTACACATTTTTTTAGAATCCAAAGTGCAACTCAAATTGATTTTATTACGTTCCCTGATTGGTTTCTCCTGATAAGAGGGAGGTCCGCTCTTCATTCAAAACTCCAAGAAGTCTGTTTGCTGTTGTGTTGTTCTCTAAAATGTCTTGTTTTCATGCCTTCAGCTGTGTTGTTTGTGTCCAACCAGCTGCGGTTGGCGTTCACGGCTTTTACTGCTCTTTAACTACATTTTTGTGCGTGTTATCGGTTTATTATTTCTGTTACTACAATCAGCAGACAAACAGGCCTTGCATTGTTGTTTGAAACATTGCCTTGAACTTGATGTGCTTATCTCTGAGGCCAGTGGGCATACCAACAGAGCGGGCATGCCAACACTAACTGAGACAGGAGAAGGGCAGAGAGGGCACGACGTGATGGAAGAAGTGATACATGTGGAAGTGATAGGCAGGAGTGAGGGAAGAAAGGATGAAGGGAGAAGCTCTTGTTTTCAAGCTCGACTGATGGCTGTATTAAAAATCCATTTCAGTTTATGCACTGAAGAGTGAGGCTGCTGGAAATTAATCTTGTGGAATGGCTTTTCAAGGTTTTATTTGAGGTTGAGTGGATGAGTCTAATTGGGCAATTTTGGGCCACCAAAGGTGCAGGAGGGAGATAACATGTTTTCTTTAAGGGCTGGAAGACACAAATTACAAAGAAAATAGTCTTGGGAGCTTTTCTTGGGGAGAAAACAACCGAATGCAGCATTTCTGTGCAAATTAAGACTGCATCCGACACTGCTTCACCCCAGATATCATGTCACCCAGAGGGTGCTGAGGGAGGATATAATGAGTTTCATTTTTCAGCTTTCAAACAGAAATCAGCTGTAGCTTGTTCAGCCTTTTTACTTCACCTCAACAGCATCTCTGTTTCATTACTTCAAGTTAAAGATGGAGATCAGGCTGCGGAGTAAAGGTCAGAGTGTGACCTCACTTTTGGGTGGGGATCATGTTGCAACACCAACATGACCCATTGTGTCCTCCACAATAATAACCTATGTTTTGCCAAATATTTAGACGATATGGAAACAGTTCAAGGGAGGGGATGTTATCTGACCAGTAGATGAACTCAGGAAGATGAGGAGTTGCAAAATCAGGAGTGACGCTCACACACACACACACACACACACACACACACACACACACACACACACACACACACACACACACACACACACACACACACACACACACACACACTCACACACTCATTTATATTTACACACATGGATTTTGAGTATCTGAAACTGGGAGTGCCCCTCCCTGCCTCCCCTCCCTCAGCTGCTGTGCCCTCTGAACTACTCCACATAACTTCACTATCACTGCCTTTCTCTTTAAAGCAGAGACTCAGCCTGACAGATGACCTGTGAGAGTATTTAACAGTGGAATCAATATAAAGTGTAACACCAGAGACTCTGACAGCTGCTCACCTGTGAGTCGGTGCAGGGACTTTCTTCAGATGACACGTCAGATCAGCCCCAACTTTAGTTTTATTTCAAAGTGCTGCATTAATAACAAGGTGTGCAGCAATACTGTTTGACCAAAAGTGATCATCAAATCAGGGCTCTATGACTGAAACTAAGAATAGATGTGGGTTTTTCTCCCCTACGTTTGCCTTTGGTTTTCTTCTTCCAAGTCAATTCATAATCCTATTAAAACTTTTAGTCTTTTATCTAAGTTTGATGATATGCCATACGAGCACTGTGATGTTGACTCAAGATCACCACTTGCTCAAAACCAGGGTACAGATTTGGCATATTGGTGAATCTGAGCCACTGTGTGAAGCGAGAAAGTGAAGGTGGAGAGATTGTGATTTCAGGAAAGTTTATTTTATGGCTCTTTTCAAAGTCCAAAGAAGCCTGGATGTGTGTAAGCAGCTGCAGCTCTGAGACAGTTCAGTTTTTGCACAATTTGAAGGTTGTTTGTCCAAACTCCTGCAGTCTACGTGCCAGAGTGTCCCTGGGTCAGACACTGCACCCTAAATTGTTTCTCATGACAAAGCCAGTGGTGGGTGAGTGGGATGGGTTGATGGGCACTTTATGTTGCAGCCTCTGCCCTCAGTGTATGATTCAGTCTGTGTGGGTGTTTGTGACATCTTGTGTAAAAGTGCTTTAGGTGGTCAGAGGATTTAAGAAAGACCTCTGTAAGTACCAAGCAGCAATCTATGGTGTAAAACTATGCAGGCAACACAAAAGTTCTAAAATCTGCTGTTCATCAAGTGTCCACTTGAGGCTAGCTCCGGAAGTACCAGAAACCACACACACACACACCAAGACCCAGAAAAAGCCCCAAAACTTGTTATAAGCCTGGTACGAAAAACCTCCATTTTCTTCAAAACTCAGAAAACACACGGGTGATGTCACAGAGACCAATGTTGTGTATGAACAAGTTAAACTGTGCGTTCATTGAACGTGCTCAGACTTCCATGAACGGTGAACTGAACCACTCAGTTTATAACTCATGAACAGGAACATGAGCGAAATTCATAGGGCATTCAGCAGCAGTTCACAATCAGAGGGGCAGGTGAGTTAATGGGAGTTGCCAAGAAGTGCCAAGCACTGTGATACACGGCAACAGAACTCAGGTATACCTCTACCACACTCTCCATGCATCAAGAATTGATCATCCTGCATGAGTTCAACAAATCCGGTAATGATTTTTCTATCTGTGAATAGCATAAAGGGATTCATTTATTTGGGGAATTAGCTTGAGGGATAAGGATTAAAGTATTGATAGCTTTACAACAAAAGAGAAGTTGTAGAGAAAAAATACCCGTGAACTAGTTCATTTTTTAGTCTATGAACGAAGTTCAAAGTTTTCAGAAATGAACTATGAACATGAACTAGTTCATTTAAATTGGTGTGAACTGAACTTTGAACTACCTCACTTTGCATATGAGCTGGCACAACTCTGACGGTGACTGTGTCCATTTATTGTACAGCTCATGATAAGTACACAAAAAAGACACTGAGAGAGTCCATGGGGACAGCAGCCAAAGCCACTCAGACTCTGGATGACAACATTGGTTTGAACTTAAAAACCAAATCAAGAAAAGTGCAAACAAGTTTCACAGATTTTCATTTAGAATGAAAGGAAGGTTGCTGTTTGGCCTCTAAAGCATGTAGTCTAGAGCAACGATTCCTAAAGTGGGATTTAGGACACTTAGGGGAGTTGTGAAATGCCTTCCAAAATCAAAAACTACTTATGATGGAAAATAGGATTGCATTATAAAAACCATGCATACTGAAAGTATAAGATCTGTTTTCCTCCTTTCTTTGTCAAAGACCACTGAGGTGACTAAGCCAGGTTAACAACGGTATCAGTGGAGGCTGATTAATTTAAGAAACACAACAATATGGTGACATAGATTGTAAGAAGTAAAGGGCCTTAACAGCACGTCCTGGAAAAGTTTTACTGATTTGTGCAGAGTTGCTTTAAGAAGTTATCACCTTCTGGTTTATAAACCCCTCTTATATGTCTGTCATGCTTAAGCCAAGAAGCTTCCTTTTCTACAAAGCTTTAAGTAAATCACAGTATTAGAGAGGTTGTTTTAAACAATCTGGCATCAGCTATCTGATTTAGATTTGGCAAATTTCCAAGAAGAAAACAAACTGAGATTTCACGAAGGAATGTTCATCTGAATGTGTTTACTGTTTTCCATCAGTCTTTACTTTTTAGCATGAAAAGCAAGAACACTACTCTTTTTTCATTAAACTGTGTCTACAATCCATAAACTGATCAGGATGTTGACATTTATTTCATCATCCATCGTGCAAAAGACCAGTGAGTACATATTGAGGGCATTTTTGTTTAAAAAGTAAATTAGTCTCTCTGTATTGTGCTCATGCTGAAAGAAAGACAAAAGCTCTTTAGAGAGGCGGGTCTCAGTGAAGAGTGTTGTGTTTTCCATTAGAATAAGTGCCACATAAACCCTGCATCATCTTAACGACCCCGTGATTCCCCCGCATTCTGAGTTAGTGCTGCTCATTAGAGTTTATACGTTCTTTACAAGAGCTAACATAACTCCCAGGCTGCTTTAATGTTTTGGTGATATGGATTTATCTTCTGTAGGAGTGGCAGCTCAAAATGTCAGACACGTATGAGCCATGGCTTTGAGTAGCATCTGGTGAGAACAAGGAGAGAAAATAGGAGATCAAAGGAAAAGTCTTCCTTTGTCTGCTTTCTTATTCCTGTAAAAAAAAAAAAATCACATTCCTAATGTTGACATTTGGTGGGTGACATCTGACCCGGGTTTTAAATCAGATGTGCAGGAAGGACAGGATTGTCTTTACTGTGACAAATGATCTAATTTCACCGTGATTATCAGGGCAATGTGTGCGGGAGGGGTTGTGACAGTGAGATAAATCATAGGATTTACTGTACTGGACACCTACACACAGTAGTATATGTGCACGCCAAGATATATACACACAAAGTACATCACTGCAACAGCTGGGGCAAGGCAGATGGAGTCCAGCTGCATGTAGGAGGTATGTGAGATTTCTCAAGTGGAGCCAACAAAGACTAAAGACTAAATACCCCAGAATGATTTGGGAAATCCAGCAGGCCAAGAGGGTGCATTTCTGGAACGTGGTAATTGTGGGAAAAAAGTTAAAGAAAAGTGGCTGTTCGTGGGTGCAGAGATGAAAGAGAGGGACAAGAAGTGGATGAAAGTTTGTTTAATCAGATTGTTATGAATACAAAGTTTTGTTGGGATGAAATGTTCTGGAGCAAACTGCAAATGACCTCTGCAGAGTGAAAGCAATGCATGCTCCAAAAGCTCCATGAGCTGCCCAACATCTATTCACATCTCACTGATTGTTATAAATGACTTTGCTTTTATTTACAGTTCTCTGAGATTTCATCTTTTCATGCTTTAAATTTCATTTTAAAAACAACAAATCCAAGATCTGAGTATACATTTCTCTGAACAGACCACCATGAGAAGTCTTTCTTTTGGAGAGCACAAACCTAGTAAAGCATAACTACAAGGAAAAGAAACAAAAACCAGCCAAAACTTTTTGGAATCATAACTACCACTGTTACAAGGGTTCACAACTTGCAGATGATGGCTTCAAAATTAGTCACCAGGATATTCCAGAAAACTTCCCCAAACTTTTTTCATGTCATGAGATGAGTGTGGTTTGCTCTGTTTTTCAAATCTCAAATCTATAGCCTTGTGAAAATACTACAGTGTGCATCTTGTGAAAGTTTTTGATTAAACTTCAGAAAACGGTTGTATACTTTGAGATACTTACCTGTGACATGGCAGGTAGTTTCATTTTGAAGCCTGGTGAAGCCATAAAAATGAGTTAAAATAATGAGTCAGTCTTTATGCAAAATTAAGTTTGTCATCATTTCGAAACTCTTGGGGAGCTTTGACATGATTGATACCTTAATACTTGACTTACTCCTGGATCTGATATGTATTTTCCACGCTTCCACCCAGAATGCCAGGTGAGCGGTTGACAGTACGAGGCACTGCTGATGTGGGGCGTTTCCCCGGAGCTGCCCCGCCCACCAGGGTGGAGCTGAGCATTGGGAAGGAGGATAAGGACCAGAATGAAGGTGGCTGTCGCAGCTGGTTCAGGAAGATTTGTCCTTGCTGCTGTAAGCGCCAGAACAGCACCGCCTGTGATGTCACCGATAAAGTGGAACTGATCAAAATCCCGACCCCTACCCCAGCTGCGGTTTCAGCCCCAGAACCAACCAAGCCGAAGCCGGAGAATGGAGAAGCAAAAGAGATGGAAGGTACCATTACAGGCCTCTGTTACTGTCTGAAGTTAATACAGGAAATATCAGAGTCAAACCATTTTCCTAAATGTATCCTTAGAAATGAAGCTGTTGGTGCATTCTGTGGACCTGCTGAGCACCAAGAAGGGTCAGAACAGAATGGAGCACCACACCGACTTGTTCCATGGGGACAAAATGATCATCCGCAGAGGACAGACCTTCCAGATGGAGGTGGAGCTCAGCAGGCCCTTCAATTCTGATACTCACAAGATGCATCTGGACCTGAAAACAGGTATGGGATGGTTAAACTGTCTCTGTGAGTGCCATCACACCTTACACCAAAATCAATGATTTATATCAGCCCTAAAGTTTCGGGGTCAAACCCAAATTACAGTTTGTTGTACTGGGCTGCATCAAATTTCCTTAAGCAGAAGATTTACTCTTAAGTTGCCCAAACACCTTAAAGACACATCCTTGAAGAGGATTATAAACCAAAAATTTGGGGGGGGGGAAAGGAAGGAAAAAGAAAAATTTTATTAACTACAATGAAAGAAAAGTGGATGAAAATAAACATGCTGATCATTTAAACTACAGCTAAAACAGTTTACAGATGTTCCAGTAGCTAAAGACCATGACTTGTTTTTCGTGATGGATTAAAGTTTGTTAAAGTTAGCATGAACTTGGCCCAACAGTTTAATAGCTAGCCTAAATAGTTGAAATAATCCACTTCAAGTTCTGAACCAAAGAAATAACTAAACTGTTTAATAGTAGGTAAGAGTTGTTGGTAATAGTTGTTAGCTAAGTTTAAGACTTGTGGTTAAAACAGTTAGCCAAAAAAGTCTGTTAGCTTGACCCTTTTTATAGAGAAATTAGCCAGGAAATTAGCAAGAAATCTAGTCCATTAGCAGCCTATGATTTAGCTAGTTTGAAGAACCCCTGGTCCAAATACTAACATCAAGTTAAATTTACAATGAATATGAAAAAAAAATCATTATTTTGTTTTAGCACTGATGTTTTGCAGAGGTGACACATACCTGCTGATTCTTCTGGTACATTTTAAATAAAGGGGCTGAGCTGTCTGACACGTAGCCTATCTCTCACAACCCCTCTTTAAAATAGGAACAGACTTCAAGTTGAAACAGATTGTTAAAAGGCAGGTACAGTAACAAGTTTAAACACCTTGCTAGTGAACATTGGTCAAACGGTTCAAAAGTAAAGGTACATAGAATGCTTGGAATCTGGAGCTCAAAGATATTAAGACTCAAAGTAGAGAAACAATGATAAATTTGCTATCATACATGAACCAAGAATTAAAATGTGAAACTCAGAGTTGTTCTTTATATTTTCAATGGCCTAATGTTTAAGCTTGGTAGTAAAACATATGACAGATGCAGAAAACAATACATGCGTTTGAACAGACTGAAAAATATGAACTGTGATAAAACAGCAAACAGTATTGTGATGAAACTCTGGAGTTCTCGTTTATCCAGCTTTACTCACAGGCTTGTGAGAAACACAGTGAGGAGCAGCTGATTCCGAACAAAGCATGTGAAATGTGGTCAAGATGCCACACATAGCTCACACATTTAAATAGAGCAGCAGCTCAGCCAGAACCACACCACAAGTTTTGGATTCCACCCAATACTCCTCAGTGTTAACAGTTTCCAGACTCCAGGACACCGGACACCTCGCCCTGGTATTCACAGGCTTCATTTTGCACTGATCCTCTATGTGCTTGGGGACACAAGACCATTACATCACCACAGAGAAGAGATTTGCTTTCACTTGATACTAAAAGTGAAATTATGAAACAGATTACTAGAAATATTGACACAAGTCAGGCTTTTGTTTCTTCTTCTTTGAAGAGTTGAAGTGTTGCTGGGTGTTATTGTCACTTCCTAAGCTGTTATTTTTAGTCAACTAGGAAGTTGATTTTCAGTATGGGTGAGGTTTTTCCAGCAGAAAAGAGAGTGTTTTTTTCATTGATTTCCTTTTGAACAGGCAGAGATGAGAAAGGAAGTCCTGGCTGTGGTCGGATGGAGAACAATGGTTTCTTGATGAACTCCATATTCGCTTGAGCAAATGGCAGCTAAAGCCTAGCAGGGTGTCACAAAGCAAATAGCTGAGAGGAAAGCATCCAATAAGTCAATGGTTTGCAATTAAAATTAGTACAAACTCACAGCTTGTCATAGTTTGTTAGCCTTTTGCAAAACATCAAGTGATTTCAAAAAGAAACATCCAAGCTAATAGTCACTGATGAAACATTTACAAATGTGTTTCTGCAGAGATGTGTGTGAATGTGTGATGAGGCTTCACGGGCCTGAAATGTTTGCTCAGACAACCCGTGCACAGCCGGATGAAGGGCTGTGATGCGTGTGGTTTCCTACTTTGATATGGCTGTGTGGGAACTGACTTACAACTACTCTGATTACAAAAAAAAAAAGAAAGTGTTTGCTCTTTTCTCAACAAGATGCTGCAATGAATCCTTCGACCGCCACGTCTTTGTTGAAGCCAATTTCCAGAGCTAGCTGAGATAAGTAAAAGGGAGGGATCTCAAAGCACTTCAAGCTGCTGCATGACCTGAATCCTCGGTCAGAGAAAAAGAAACTTCTACTCATAGAGAAACAAGAAGTGAATGTTTGTGTGCATATGCATTCACATACACTCCATTAAGTGAAGAAACTTTTTTACTCTCCTGTGCTTTAAGTGCAGAGTTTTGGGTATTTCTTTTTCTTTAAAAAAAAAATCTTTTCTGAACTCTGTTTTCATTCATTTTGCAAAAAACAGATGCAGCAATTTCAGCTAACAAAGTTTCACATCAAATGCACTCCAGACACTCAAAAAAAAAAAAGAACAGAAAAATCTTGTTAAGGCCTAAAGGAGATGAATACTAACATCCCAGCTTCTGTGACATGTAAAGCCAAAGCCAGACTGTTAGCTTAGCTAGCTTAGCTAGGCTAATAGCAGAGTAGAACCGCTCCCCTGATTCTGTTACAAAAGCCTCTCCGAACATTTTTTTTACCACAGTGAGAAAGTGGCTATAAGATAAATGGAAAAATAAAGACAGCAGCAGGTTGATGCAAGTGGTGACTATGGTCTTGTCCTCTCCTTTGTTTGCTGTGATTTCTGTTAGGATTTTCCATTTTGTTTCTTCATCACATGACTCAAATGTACCCTATGTTGCTTAGGTCCACTGCCCATGGTGTCCAAAGGCACCCATATCATCATTCCCCTGGTGGAGCACCTGGAGGATGAACGTTGGGAGGCCAAGATTGTCGAGCATAACGGCAATAAGATCAAGCTGTCCGTCAACTCGCCAGCCAACGCTGTGATTGGCTTGTACGGGCTCTCTGTGACAACCAACTACACAAAGGGCGAAGCAACAACTACTTACAACTCCAGCAAGCACATCGTCATTCTCTTCAACCCTTGGTGTGAAGGTAAGTTTGGCAGTGGGTGTGAGTGGGCTGAGAGTTTACAAGATTAATGGCAGGAATGTGGAGGAGAAGAAGCAAAGGGGACAAGCCAAGGGTGATAAGAGGAGAGGATTGAAGAGAGAGAAGACAGCTCTATATAACATCTCAGGAACATGCTGCCTTCAAAGTTATAAATGAAGGGTCAGGATTCGCTGCAAAGAGACTGTCTCTTGCAGCCTAACTGTGAGGGAAACATAGCAGCCTGTGAGCAGCATCATCGTTCTGTCAGTAAATACAGGAACAGAGTGGCTTCATGTCAGTATTGTGGGTACACCTCTGGGAGGAATCCCGATGTAAGGTTACACAAGGGTGAAGGAGGCCAAGTCCATCCATAAACATGTTGCTGTCCATCAAAGCGCTGCACCGTGACCTGGTGTGTAACTCTAGGGTTATGTAACTCTGCTGGATAAGATTCAAACCTGCTGGCACTCCCAGTTATCCCACTTATGCATCACTGAACTATGTTTGTGATGCAAACAGAGTGTGCCCACTACATGTAATAGATCTTAAATTGGAACAACCAAAAAATGTTTCTACGTATGGACTTGATTTTTTATACTTTGGGAGCATAAATCGAACATATTAAGAAACTGCTCTCAGGGGGATAAGGTTAGCCATTTTACATACTTCTTTTTTTAATGCACTTATTGATTTTTCTGTTTTCGTTTTGTCTTTTCTTTGGTCAGCAGAAACCATTTAGAAAATACAATTGACATAATGCCACCTCTTAAGTTTCCCTGGCCAACATGATTTTGCTCTGGAGGCTTTTTAAACAGATTGCTTTTTGTGGGTGAGATAAAACTAATGGCTGGACTCAAAGCCCTCTTGAGGGGTTTTTGAAAAGAGGCTAGAATTAATCATGACGTCTCTTAATGAGCCACAGAGACCATCAGCAACAAGACTGACAATTTGCCTGTCATAATTTGAATGCTTCAACAGCTGGGAAAAAAGACTCTTGTACAATTTTATTATAAATTATCATCATTTGAGTGTTAAAAAAAACGTTATTTTTTCTACCTCAGATCAGATGACCTGACCTTGTGTTTGTGCTTGTTTAACACAAGATCAGAGAGAGATCAGAGGTATTCACTGGGGTTTCCATATCAAACATGAGCTGAAGATAAAGACGATTCTTCCAGTATTAAACTGGATTACATTTTTCTATCTTAAGCTGGCCCTGGGTTCAAAGAGCTAGCAAACTTCATTTTATTTTGTTTTTGTTACATGCTGGCTTGTTTTCAATTTCAGTGAATTTCTTATACGTTTTTAATATTGGACAAGCATCTAAGAATTCTTAGTATTAGTTTCATTTCTGGTTTAACAGACTATTGTTGAATTAGACCATAGTGGAAATTCTGAACTCAACCTAGCTTTGTTTGGATTTGGATAAGGTGAAGACCTTTAGCCTCTTCCAGCTTGGCAGAAATCATAAATTAATTACTTTGAAATCATTTTTTCACCATAAGTTTAATAATTTACCCTCACATGCAGAGTGTGAAAATATTTTTTTTTTTTTTTTTTTTATAAGTTTAGTTCCATCAGCTGGCTCAAGCAACTGAAACAAACAGGTAGTCTCTCTAATGTGTCAATATTTTTTTCTCCTTGACAGTTTTCAGATTTAAATTCAACTGATCTAATTCTACTAAAATATGTGTATATGTTTATTTATTGCTTGCAGAAAACAGAATTTAATGGAGAGAAAAATTGATAGAGCTTGACTCCTTTATAAAACAAGTCTTTGCCACTGCTTCCATGAGTAGAAACTGTAGTTCTGACTGCTTTAGACCTCCACCGTGTTACACTTAAACAGGACAATAGCCTTAAACACTCTGACACAGATGAAGCATGATTGTTGGTGACCTAGTCGTTCTTAACTTTGAAATATTGGTTAAAAAAGCTCTCACCAGCAATCCACATTCAAGAAAAATCATGTTTGTATTTTTTTGTTGTTGTTGTTCTCACTTAATAGACTAAACTGGTTTTCATTTTGAAAATATTCATCCTCTAACACCTCAGATTCAATTTCTTTTCCAAAATATCTTCACCTAAAGACAAACCATGTCCCAATTTTTATTTTTCTATGCTATACTTTATACAGTCAATAAAAAGTCAGGAAATGAAGTCTATTTCTTATTCCACCTACAGTAGTTTCTTCTTTTTGCAAGGCACTGCAAACCATCCACACAGGATATTTCAATGAAAGAAGTTTATTTGCAGCACAGCCAAATACATGTATAAAAAACACTAGGCCTGGAATTGATAAAGAGAAACTCTGTCTTTCATTATGGCGTTGCTGCTCTTGGCAGCCAGCCCAATCTCCTCTTTACTCCTTCAATCTCCTTTTCCTGAGACCAATCTCTGCCTCATGCTCATAAAAGTAAAAATCCTACAATTACTGTATAAAAAACGCCACGGGGCAAGCTCTCAGTAATCCTGCAGCTGGTGACAACCTGTCCACTCCTTCGCTTTTACTGCATCCATGTGTATTTCCTGACTTTAAAGGCCCCTCCCATCCAATCCTGCTGCTTCTTTTGCCATCTATTGACCCAGTCCTCTCTCCATTTCCCCATCCCTCTGTTTTCTGGCCTCCACCTCCTCCTCCTCCTCCTCCTCCTCCTCCTTGTTATTGTATCCTCTTGTTTGTGTGTGCCTGCCTCACCCAATATTGCAGGAATCTTGACTAAGAAGTGAAAACCACAATTATCACAGCTGCCAGATGCTATCAGCTTCACCTCCCTCTATGTTTTGCCGTAAAATCTCAAGATACACTTTGTTTTTCTTCACTCTCCCTCCACCCATTACCTCCCAAGCATAACTTCCCCTTCTCCTCTCAGCCATCCCTCGTGATTTTCTCAGACCTTTTCCTTCCACTGCATTTTTCTCGTGCCCATCTCAAAGACTCTTTGGCTGTTACTGCCTTTCCTTTCTTTCTTTTCTCTGTGTTTCTTTACTCACTGGTTGTCCCAGTTGCAACATGAGGAGATAAAAGAGATTTAAAAAAGAAAAAGATTTCTGAAGCTTGCGTCGGGGGAGTAGTCCCAAGTCTGCAGTGATGATGTCACTCAAAACATGCTGTTTCCCATAAATGAACGTGGGCCCCACAAGGTCCATGGGCTCATTGTGTTTCTTAACAGTTTCCTGGCCTTTGGGACCTTTTTTTTCTCTTAATCTGTGAAAAGAGAGCACATTCTTAAGCACCATAGTCACAGAACAGATGAATAAAGCATGGAGTCTGGGTCAGTCTCACAGACAAGGAGGAAGCCGAAACCTTGACCAGAGTCAATGGAATTAAAACACATCCTACTGTTCAGGAGAAGAGGAAAGCTCTGTGTCACAGTGGTCTAACACTGTGTGTCCATGCCTTTTTTTGAAAAAGGATGAAAGAAAGTGTGAACAATATTGTGAGGGCCCTGTTTTGGACCCTGTTACACTGCCAGCACCAGGTCACAGTATGAAGAAGTAATGTTGTTATGTCTCTCCAGAGGACACAGTGTTCATGGAAAACGAGGAGGAGAGGAAGGAGTATGTTCTGAATGACATTGGGAGGCTCTACTACGGCACAGAGAAACAAATAGGCGCCCGCACATGGAACTACGGACAGGTATGGATCTAAATTTCTGAAAACGCTGGCTGATTTTCCTTAGGGGGTTGGCATTGTGTTTTCTATGTCAGGAATAATGTGCATGGAGGAGGTGCGCTGGGAATACGAACCTTTAATTAGACCTAATTATGGGAATGAGAGGTTTTGTCTCAGTTTAAAGAGAGTCTAATTCACACAATCACCTGCTTACTATTTGCGCCATCTTACTTATTACCCAGCTGCCAACTGAAGCTATAAACAAAGTGGCAACACACATTGATTTCAGGCTCACTTTACTGATTAAAAATATTTATTAATTTATTTTACACACAGCTAAACACTGTCATGGTAACAGATTCTCATCAGTCTGTGAAGCTAATTAACTTTGACGTAAGCATGTACTTTCAAGGTCACGATCAAACGCATGCTGATTTGTTATAAACAAACAAAAAGTAAACAGTAGCTCTGTAGATATATATATACATTGCATTTTGTCCTCATTTAGTTCTCCATCTTGTTTGTCACTGAAACATAATGAGGCTGGAGTCACAACTTTCAGTGATCTTTAAATATGCTCTTTCCCTTGATGTTTTCAGCAACTCTGTAGAGAGCAGACACTTAAAGGGGCTGTGAGGAGTTTGAAAGCGATGTTGAAAAAGGTTCCTTTCTAGATATATGCCTGATAGTAATCCACACTTTAAGACGAGATAATCAGCGCCAATATTACTGGTTATAGGTTATTTTAAATTGCTACCTCTTAGCCTCCATGTCGGGTCGACTAGGACCAAAATCTAGGTCTCTGTGACAACACCATTCTGGCTGACTAAGTTTAGTAGTGAGAAGAGATAAAACACAGAAAAAGGACAGAAGAGCAGAAGAAAGCTAAACAGGAGAGTGATACAGCTCAAGCTAAAGGCTAATTAGCCTTTAGCTTGGGCGCTATCACTCTATTACACAGGGGCTAAGCCATCTGTGATAATGTTCATTCCAACCCACAGTCAGCAGTTATTCTGAAGTGGTCGGTTCAAACTTTAGAGTCTATAAATAAAATGAAAAGTGAGATTATGTTAGCTCTGCTTGGTAGATGATTGGCAGGACATAGCTACCCAGGATTTACTAACATTACACATCAAGCACTTGTCTTTGAGCACTGGACTGTCAGCTGCCCTAAATATAAACAACTACTGAACTACTTACAACCTGACAGTGTTGACTTGTTGTCACGTTAGCCTACAGATACGTAAGAGCACCAGGCTGCTGAGGTCGCTACCATATAGCTAGCTACTACGTTTGCTTGATGTCACGTTTTAAACCATAGCACTAGGTAACTGTGTTGATAAGTCCCTTACCTCAGCGTGTTGTATCCAGCAAAAAGAAAGAAAATTTGTTTCCATAAGATCTCCATTTAATTCCAAAACAAACACATGCCTCACTTAAAGTAATTTACAAAAATGTGTGGAGAGTCAGGGCCAGAAGGTAGCGAGGGAGTGCAATTAAAACAGATCCTCCTCATAGCATCTTTAAGCTGTGTCTTAAATCACGTACAATTGAACTTATACTCACTATTTTGAGTAAATAAGTGCATTCACACTGACAGTAAAAAAAAAAAAAAAACATGATGTACTTTGATTTCCCAGCTGCTGCATTAAAAACAGTCAAAAAGCTGAGTTGGAAATGCTGGACCCTTCTCACCCTCAAAGGTCGCTGTTTTGGCTACGTAGTGGAAGGAGCAGGAATGGATCAAACGATTGTTGATAGTTGTAGTTAATGAGGAGAAAAACTGTGCTAGTATGTACATACTGTACACAGTGTACTTCATGTAAGTGTATGAAAGAAATATCTGATTTGAGACACAGCATTGGGGAAGTTCTCACCAGGTCTGTAACTTAACTTACTTACTGAACAATATAAAATGCACCATGTTTCTAAGCTGACTGATTTAGCATGCTAGAGTAAATGTATGTTTATGCAACACTGTCAACTGTCAAATGTGCCTTAATGTTATGTATAACCCGGACACACCTGATATAGCTTTTGCTATTCAAAATTAAAAGAGTGTTAGCCAGTGTCAAGAAGTTTTGACCAATCAGATTCACATATTTTAAGCGTACATACTAAATGTGTATTACACATATAAAAACCTGTTAAGCAAAGACGCTGACCGAATGGTCTAATTTTAACAGTGTATAAAACACTTGTTCACAGTTATTTTTAAGTAACTGTCGTCATGGTTTATTTATCTGTCGATTACATGAAATGACTTTTAACCATGCCATCTGTTTTACTTCTGAAATAGGATCAGAATGCCCGTTTCACTGAACTATTTGCCTTTGCTTCTGATTTGTAGTTCCATGAGGGCGTCCTGGAAGCATGTCTGTTTATCTTGGAGAAGAGCGACATGCCTGCATCTGGCCGAGGGGATCCTATCAATGTGGTTAGAGTCATATCTGCAATGGTGAGTTTGAATTTATATTAACGTCTCACTACCTTCTTAGCATAAGCCAGGATATTAGAAAATGGTGAGGTCAAGAGTCCAAGTGCACATGTTTCATTCATTCAGTTGACTTTTTATTGGTGTTTTTTTTTTTTTTATATATACGATTTTTTTTTACAATATAAAATTCCGAAGCCTTGTCTATTCTGCCAGGAATGAAATACATAAAAATACACTCCGTATGTTTTGTATCATAAATTCCACCTGAACTCAGGTCACTTAAATCAGGAGGATAAACTTGGTTGTAATTCACTGTTGCACCACTTTTTTTTTTTCCTTTTCAGATAAACGCCCAGGATGATTTTGGGGTCCTGGTGGGGAACTGGTCTGGAGACTACTCTGATGGAGTCTCTCCTGCAGCGTGGAGCAGCAGTGTGGAGATCCTGAGGAAATACCACACCGCCGATGGGACGCCTGTGTCATATGGACAGTGCTGGGTCTTCTCCGGGGTCACCACAACAGGTAACAACGAGTAAAAAAAATGCAGAAAAGCATGTGATGGTGTTTGTATGGGTAAATGCCACAGAAAACCTGGAGTGTTGCATTCCCTGGAGTTTTTGTGAATTTGATAAACGGTCCAATGATCATAATCATGGCCTCAGGCTCTTTCCATTAGCTTTCACTGCTCTGCAACAGAATACTTCATTCATTGTACGTGCATGCAGGATCCCTCACATGATAGTTAGCTGACCTTAGCGCATAACTTTGCAGCTGATAGCTCATATACACCCTAAATACATTGCACAGGCATTCCTGCCATACCTCCTACTTTTGTCACTGATAGAGCCACATGTGTTGCTTTCATTCAGCCGGGATAATAAAGTCTGCATACAACCATTCACATGCTGTCTTAGCAGGAGTGCCTGGAATAGTCATGTTCACATGTTAGCGTGTGGGAACATAATTCATTTTCGGCTAATCTCATTCTCTCTGTGCATTTTTGACTCCAGTGCTACGTTGTCTTGGTATACCTGCCCGCAGTGTGACCAACTTCCAGTCTGCCCATGATACCGATGTTTCCCTCACCACTGATGTTTATTTGGATGAGAATATGGAGCCAATCGACTACCTCAATAGTGATTCTGTCTGGTAAGAGGTGTTACTTAACATGACCTTGCTCAGAAAGAGGCCTGAAGTTGAATTCATGCCTCAGGAATGCTCAGTATGTAAAGATCTGCTCTTGAAGCTCTAACTTGAAACCAGCCCATGAAGGCATCATGCTCTTTCAATTATTTTCAACTCCTCTCAGACTGCAGAGGTTAATCTGGTATCCATCTGCTAGCATGTTCTTAAAATGTCCAGGAGATGATTGATGCCACTTTAAGATGTGATATGGCTTTTGCATAGCCTGAACACCTGTCCCTGAAACTGAAGTCAAACAAATCTTAAATGTGTTTGAAGAACATTTGACATTTTTTGTGAAATTTGCCATGTTTAAGTTACCACTTTTGAACTACTTCAGTAAAATAAATTAAGCTATGAGAGAAAGCATCTAACCTAAATTAAAGTGGCATTAGATTAATAGAAATTAAGCTCTTAGGCAGGAATGCTGAGGTCTGAGTCCATCTTAACTGCAAATAGAGTTCCCACTTGCCAATGTTTAAATTCATTTTGACATGCTAGATATTTGCCCTTGTTTTCTTGTTTTGATGTGTTTTACTCGTCATTTTATGGTACAGTCCCAAATTGAAGATGTCTTGTCTCTATCAGGGGATCTTAAATATAAGTAATGAATAAAACTATCAAAAACAGATAAATAGGTTCTCTCACAAAAAATCTTATCAGTATAAAACTTGTTTCAACATTTTGTAACACTCTGATTAACACTAGATAGATAGATAGATAGATAGATAGATAGATAGATAGATAGATAGATAGATAGATAGATAGATAGATAGATAGATAGATAGATAGATAGATAGATAGATACTATTGTTCAAATACTTGGGAATACTTTCCAAGACCCCCTTTTTTTTCTCGATGTAGCATACTTATTTCAAGATTTTTTGTCGGGTCAAAAAGTTAGTGTTGTAGTTCCTTTTTTGCAGCGTTGAGATCCTTTGTCACTGTTGTACCAAAATTCAACTTGTTCAGCTTGGTGACTTAATCATGCACACCATGCCCTACTGTCCTCCTTGAATAAAAGCCTACACTCCAAGACAGTTTGTGCTGCAATGCATCTCAAGGCTGGTTAAACAACAAAAGAGCAGTCATTAGCACTACTAGCAAATGTGGCCACAGGCACCCTCTGGGTTTACTCACAAACACATTTTACTACAGACAAATCTTGAAAAATAAAAAGAAAAGACAAAACAAGATACCTTTTTGCTTTAATTCAGCATTTGCTAAGAGATTTTCTAAAACATTCACCCCCCTCTTTCATGACACTTTTGGAGGTCAGAAATTAAAACAGTTTAATCCTATTCAGGAACTTCCACGTATGGAACGACTGCTGGATGGCAAGACCAGACCTGCCCCCTGGTCATGGAGGCTGGCAGGCTGTTGACTCCACTCCCCAGGAAACTAGCCAGGGAACCTTTCGGTGCGGCCCTGCCTCTGTCAGCGCCATCCGCTCTGGCCAGGTTTACCTCAAACACGACACGCCATTCGTCTTCGCTGAGGTGAGTGCTGGAAATGACAACATGAAAGAGCTCTGTAATTAAGTTTCAGCAAATCTTGAGAAGAAGGGGGAAGATGGTTTAACAAAAATGGTAACGATAAAAGAAAAGGCCTCAGTTTGATTGTGTGCTTGCAGCATGCATAATTATCTCAAGATCAGAAGAAAAGACTCCCCTTTGTTCTTCATAGGATATAAAAGAAGACATTTTTCTCTATCCACTACATTAAAGAAAATCAAGAAGACAACAAAGGATAAACTTCTGTGATACATACTGATTTTTTTTCTGTGACTTCTCATTCAGGTCAACAGTGACAAGATCTTCTGGCAGAGGAACCCAGACTCTACTTTCAGTCAGATCCACAGTGAGAAGAAGGCTGTGGGCCACTGCATCAGCACTAAAGCAGTGGGCTCTGATGAGCGTGCAGATATCACACACCTGTATAAACACCATGAAGGTATTTGGAGTGTAGTGAAATTGTTAATTGCATTTCTCCAGAGATGAATGTTTAATAATCAGATAGAGTTACAAGTATGCTGCCTTGACCTGCCTTACAAAGTAATGTTTTGATCATTTTTATGGAGTGGATTATTACATTTTAGAGATTCCTGTCATCTGACCCCAGAAATCATCTTTTAGTTTTTAAATATGCACCTCTGTTTGCTTTGTTTGGATGGCTGAGTACCATATCTCTTGTCTCTGACAATAAATCCTGACCCACTAGACAAATGAGCTTCACACATTTCCCCTCCTCTTTTTTAAAAGGTTCAGAAGAGGAACGCATCGCTGTGGAGACTGCCAGCCGTTACGGCAGTAAGCCAGATGCCTACTCTTCACCCATGGCGGAAGATGTGAGCGTGGAGGTAAAGATGGATGGTGAAGGACCCAAGATGGGCACTGACGCTAAGCTGAAGATCCTGGTGAAGAACCAGAGCTCTCAGCCTCGCCGGACCACTCTGCACAGCCATGTGGCCGTCATGTACTACACTGGTGTGCTGAAAGGCACCATCAAGAAAGAGGAGATGCCGGTGGAGCTGTCACCCCATGAAGGTTAGCCTAAAACTGCTGTTAGCAGCAGAATAAAAGACTACATGTGTGGTAAAGAGGTTGCTTTAGGTGTCAGACCCACCCAACTTTACTTTTCACAAGAGAACACTAACACTGTCTTTCTTTTAGGGTCTACCATTTTTATGGTAGGCCCTATGGCAGATTTGCCATTTTTATCGAGATTGACGCCCCTCATTAGCATCATTGGGAGCTAGCAAGGAGCTGTTTTTAGAAAAAGAAAAGCCTAAAACCCAGTTACACCATGAAAAATAATGTAGGAGTAGTACTTAACAGCTTGATGCCTAGATATTCATAGCTAAAGACAGCTAAAAAGACATTTATGAGTGCTAGTGTTGCCCTAAATGCTCTTATCAACTTTGTGCTAGCTAGTAACTGTTATCAAGATGGTATTGTAGCTTAGTTTTGTGATTATAGGTTCTATATTTTGCTCCCACATAGCATGAGAGCAATTATTTTTGGTTTCCAACTCTTTAAAAGATTATAGATATTTTAGTACTGCCTCTAGATAACGATTGGAACAAACTAGAATTACAGCTCCAAAAGCAAGCTAACATTAAACGCTCACAGAAGCTTCTGGAGATACAAGACAACAAAGGATGCATGCAGCAACAAAAACACTCAGAATATTGACAACAAAAAGACATATTTCTTTTATTTGGGGAAAAAAAATCTCTTGTCTGTGTATATCACTCAATATGAAAAAAAAAACAGTTTGTCAATAGATGTATTCAAGCTAGAAGGTAGTTAGGGTGACCATACATCCTCTTTTGCCTGGACATGTCCTCCTTCTTCATTGTAAAATTATGTCAGGGGTATTTTTTTATCAAAACTCCCTAAAATGTCTGGGTTGTGCTGAGTTTGTTTTACAGACCATTAATTTTAAGTGCTACACTGGGCTGCTGGCATTATTCCAATGTATCTACAGGTCAGGATGTTAAGAATGCACGCTGTATAAGTCATAAGGCAACAGACCAAGGCCACTCCTTCTCTCAGACCAAAACCATACAAAGAACATACAGAAATAACTTAAAATCTTCTTGTTTTGGAACTAAGGAGATTTTTTTTCTGAGACAACTTCTCAAAAATGGATTTTCCTCAAGTCACTGCTCAACAAGGTCAGGAATTACCTAAAAAATATCTGCATCATTACATTTTACTTGAAATTAATGAAGAAGATGAAATATGTTGGTGATCTTTACTAATTTTGGACCAGCTTGCGATTTACAATTCAGTCTCAAAGTTCCAGTCTGTAATTTAGGCCAAGAAAAAATAATGATACTAAACTTTTTTTTTCAACCTGTCCACAGAAAAGGTCATTGAGTGGACTTTGCCTTACCAGCAGTACCAAAACCAGCTGGTGGATCAGGCAGCACTGATGCTGACCCTGTCTGGCAGGGTCTCTGAGACCCAGCAAGTGTTAGCCAACCAGACCACCTTCAGGCTCCGCACACCTGACCTCAACATCACAGTATGTTTTTGTTTCATTCTTACATTTCATGCTGACTGTAAGGAAGTTAAAGGAAAGTTTTGTCACTGCAGCTGATTTTGATTTAATTTCTTGCAGCCTCTGGGAGACGCTGTGGTTGGTAAAGAGATGGCAGCCAAGATTACCTTCACCAACCCTCTGCCTCGTATGCTGAAAGGAGTTATATTCAGAGTGGAGGGTCTGGGTCTACAGAGGGGCCATGAAGTAGTCGTCGGGTAAGAACATGTGACATCTTACTCTTTCTTGTTGCCACATTTCTATTAACCACTCACTTCCCCTAATGTTTCCTCCCTGACTTATATTCAACTTGTGTTTCCTTTCCAGTGACGTTGGTGGTCTTTCCACTGTGACATTGACAGAGCACTTCATCCCCACCCAGCCCGGGCCCAGGAAGCTGGTGGCGTCTCTGGACTGTAAACAGCTGAGTCAAGTGCACGGAGTGGCTGATATTGTAGTTCGTGAGCATTGAGAGGGCGCTAGTAACATAGCTCCTCATCCTGCTTCTCTCACATCAGATTTTCTTTATGAAATATAAACTGAGAGCCTCAAATTATATGAAGAGTGTGCTCAGATCCTTTATCTTAGACTATCATGTTTATTTGTGACTTCTGTCATTTAAGAATATTTTAAAGTCTCTGATTAGCTAGTCAGTGTAGCATTGTCAGTATTATTTGTTTTGTTTTGTTTTTTTTTTAACTTAAAATAATTACTAAAAGAAGTCAAGCTTCTGCCTTGCTGAATTTTAAAACGGTGGTGAAGTCTGAGTGCGTCCACAGAGAATGTAGAGCTTGGATTAACAAGCTTTCATGCATTCAGGTAACTAAGCTATCCCTCTACACACACTGTCCAAACACTAGTATATTTCCAGGCACTGAGCTAATGAAGGTAAGGGTCCTCAAGTTGGGTCATCATCATTGAGTAATAATGTATATATTGTATTTGAGCCTTTCATTTTTCTTGTCATGGAATGAAAATGATGTGAAGTGTATTTTCAGACAGAATGAACCTGGATTACATGAAGGAAGGGTACTGTGAGAGGTTTTTGAAGGGAATGATGCTATAATTGGCATTGACATTTTTCAAAAGGGCACATTATTATTCCCCCATTTTGACTGAAGAATATGGTGCAGATTTTCAAAGGATGTGAATTAGGGGTTGTTTTTTATTATTTGGTGAAATGCAAATTTATCATCCTTTGAGCGTTGAAGAGTACAAAAAAACATCTATCACTAAATTGTTGCAGAATGTAAACCTGTATGTCCCCCTTGGAAGGATGTCCTGTATGCAATGTGTGTGTGTGTGCGTGTTTGTGTTTCTACATTATTTGTGTATAATACACTGATATCAGCTCTATAATATTTTACAACATATCTGTAAAACTGGACTCCACTTCAGTGAACTCCAGCCAACCTGAGACCACAAAGGCCTTAATTCACTTTAGTTTTACCAGGTTTTAGTCAGTTCAGCACAATGTGAAGGAAACTTTTTCAGTAACTACACTATTTATCTACCTTATCTACTTGAACCTTCTTTTTGTATTGTATGTTTTTCATTGGTAATAAAACTTACACATCCAAAAAGGCCTGAGTCTGGACTCTTGTTTTTTGTGTACACTCATGATTGGACAAGTCCTTACTGGAGAGAGGTAACAGAGGGGAAATCATGACATAAACCCTGGGATTGAAGTGGATCAAATGGAGCAAGTGCCTTCCTGTACATTCCTGTTTCTGAGGTTTAACCAATTTTGATGTGGAAAACAAAACGTGTTGCATGACGTATCTGTTACCGTACAGTGACTCATGTGGCTGCAGAGGAATGGCACACCTTAACAGCATCTCATCACAGAATTAATTAATCGCTGACGTAGTTGCAAGTACTTGACTCCGAGTGAGTTTGAGGTTTTACCTTCAAACCACATTACGCACAGTTTTTAGATTCCTCTCTTTTATAAGCTGTAGTTCTCAAAGCTTTACAGTCAGAGCTTTAAGTGGGCAGTCCCTTCAGTACATTTCCAACTTTAACCCCTTAGCATACCAAGATTTCTTACCATCTGCTAGTATCGTTTCCTGTTCCCTACACATAACAGCTTCTCTTGTCAATTTGGCACTTGAAAAATAAAATTCATACTGCACCACTTGACACTCGTGTTCTTTGGTAGGTGTTCAATGCAGAGGGGTATGTGTAAATGGGATGGCCAAACCTATAACACTTGTACTTATGTTATGCTCTTTTTTTTCTTTTTTTCTTTTTTTTTTTGCTTTAAAAAGAAACACCGGAGCAGCAACACTTGTTTTTTTCCTCTGAGTAACTCTCAAGAACACAAAAGAAGATGTCTGTCCCAAGTAACAACTCAAAGCACTCACTGAGGAGAATGCACTACATCATTTTAGTTCAAAAAAGGCTTCTGCCATTCACAATGCAGCCCACACAGGTGATTTTAACACAAGTCCTGCTTCTGAAAAAGAAAATGACCAGTCATAGTTTAGGATTTTGGGGAGGTGCAGTTTATCAGATTTTAAAGGGAGTCGAGCCCGCACCCCTAAACCCCACCCCTGGTTACATGATGCTTACCCTTCTGTTTAGGTCAGAGAGTAAACTACGAAAGCCTTGCACCATACTCTAAAGCTTACAGTATGGAATAGGAGCACAGTGATGCAGAGATGCACACATCCTTTGTTTGACACCTAAAACAGGTATGTCTAAAACAAGATAAGGCCTTGCCTCATGGACAAATAAAGACAGCAGGAAAAAAACAAGGAATTTATCAAAATAAGATAAAAACAAGACACCCCCTTTTGAAGTCTCTAAATTAAGAAAATAGACTTTCGAAAAGTCAGAATAGCCTTGCTAACCTATCAAGTTGGGCTCTACATTTATCTGCATTTTCTTCACAATGAGACCGTGACTAGACATAGAATGTGTTTTTCTGTATCGGATTTGGACTCGGATTGGAAAAATTATTTATCTTGAAAAATCCACAAATAAAACAATATCACTAGGCCTTATAGGTTATACCACAACCATTTACAGGACAGGCACAAAGCTGCCATTTCTCTCTCTATGTATTCCTCTGCAGAGTATGAATGTCAGCAAACTCTTATAACAACGGCAGAATTAACAGGTATGTGAGAGGTAAATTGAGGAGAGATTTCCAACACATAGAATTTAAAATTCCCTCCAGGTGTTTCAGAGATATCTTTCTGAGTAGATATGATGAACATGAGGTCACACTGATCTTGTCTTTTCACCTTCAGAATCACTGGAGTTCATTCTGAGTCTAGGTGGACATTTGTATTTAAGTGTTCTTCCCTCAGAGCTTTCCTAAAATATTACATTCACAAAAGTGACATCATTTAAGTGACCAGGAGAGTGTTTTTTTTTATAGACATTTTGTTACAATGCAGTTAACCTTTGACATTTTAAGTAAAATATTTTACTCTACTCTTTATACACATATGTGCAAAACTGGCTTGTGGCCATAAAGAAAAATCTAGTATCTTGATGCATTATGTTATTCTGTAGATCAGAAATACCTTGACCTTTTGAAAAATTTTGTCAAATTTGATGATATCCTCTCATTTCTGAGGTGTTGAATCTGAAGCAAAGGGATGGAGCACAGACATCATTAGAGACAGATGATGATGTGACAACCCACCAAAAGTAGACATGCAAAGCTTTTACAGTGTAGCTCCCTATACTGAATACCTGCAGCACAGTTTGTAAATTCTGCATGCTCAGAAATAGGAAACTTAAAATCCAAATTAACATCACATTTTTCCACACAAGGTTTGTTTCATTGTAGTTGTCTCTAATCATGCTGACTGAGAAATTATCTGTGGTAAACTTTCTGAGGCTCTGCTGACAAGCTCCAGTATAGTTCAGTCGAGCAGAATTGAGGAGGAACAGGGAGAGGATGTAACTCCAAATCATGTCAACAGTCCAAGAAGTTTTCTCTCTTCTTTGAGGGTATTTTGGCTTCACCTTTGGTTTCACTGCATCTTTTTGGAACTCCCTTCACTGGCATAAGAACAGACTGCAAGGCAACGCTAGAGCAAAACGCCCCCAGTCTCTATTGCCTGTGCAGAAGACACACACACAAATACACAAAATAAATAAGTAAATAAAAATAAAAAATAAAATAAAACACCCTGAATACAATTAAAAACTGGAGTTCGCTGAACGCTAACACCAGCTGCAGTTAAGTCAATGCATGCAGGAAAAGTTTGATTGACATTATAACCTTGTTATATTGTGGATTTGATTCAGTGTTTTCATTTTTGCTTATTTTTTATTTTAACAACAAAACTGTATTGCAGATTAGTATTTCTATGGAGAGGGGGCGAGAGTGGAACCTTGCCCACAGCAGTACCTGAGGCACATGCTCTCAGCGCCCACAGGCTGTGATCTGCATGTACTTATCTTCTTATCTTTTTTATGTTTTCTAATCTAAAAACATTTTATCTTTAATCTGGGGCTCTTGAACATAGATTGTAGAAAATATAGACGTAGTATCCATGATGTCATCATAATACTGTGAAATGAAGCCATTCTGCAGATGCAGCTACATTGGATACCACGCTGGCTTTGAGCTAAGTTACTAACAGCTGTAGGGCGCCCACAGCTCACGTGAGCTGAGCTGTGTCTCCGACTGGACAATCAAATGATCCTAATCTTGTCTAAACCACCACGTCAGAAAAAAAAAAATCCTGTGTGCCGTTAGCTAAATTAGTGTTTCAGACTCAAGCCGTTTTTCAACCAGCCTGTAAATAGGCTTTGTTGCCGTAACACTCAGGTTTGTATTTTACTTTATCTTATTTTTAAGCTTGGTGCGTATGTGGTTTCTGTTCTTTCTGCAGCCAGCCTCATGCAGCAACTTTTAGCTCCTCCACATAGGCTTCATTTTTCTATACCGGATGTTGCCCCTTGCAATTGACCCATGTTTATTTTTTAACTCCACTTTAAGATGATCAAGTTGATCCAACTCTGAATCATAATGAAAAAATGTGAACATTTGTATCAGACAGTTGAAGCAAGAAGTGACACATTCCTGTCATGGTGTATTATTACTGGAAACCAACTGGGTTCAAAAACAAACAAACAAAAAAAAAAAAAACAATCACCCAGCTGTTACACTAAAACGTTTTAAAAGTTTCAAATATCAAATAAAAAAAAATAACTTTTTGCCAAAAGTCATTTTGCTGCCATTATGTCATAAAAACCAGAGCTTTCATTGTCTGTTTAAATTATTTTTTTTAACTACACAATTGTTTTGATGTGGGTCTGACTTTTTGTCCCCGCAGGCTGACGCATGAATCTCAATGAAGGCCTTTTAAATGTGTGCTTGGTATCGCCCTCTACTGGCTGGGTCATTGTGTGCATCACCTCAGATTTATTCAGCAGCAGACTGAATCAAAGTTTTTCAAATTAGCTTTTATTGTTTTCACTGTATAAAATACAAACAGCTGTATGTGAGAGATAGAAACAGGGGTCAAGATGAATCTCTCTTACAGTACTTAATGCTTTATGTCAGGCACAAGAAATGTTGAACAGAAGCAGCATGTCTGCTCTGTAACACAAAAACTCAGTGCATCTATAGTGGTCACTTCAAAGATATGACGATGGGGTAATGGTTAAACAGTGAAGTTTCAATCATAGGTATAAATAAATTTTTTACTGAAAATACAGAACTTAAAGAAGATTACAAGGTATACGTAAAAATAAAAGGAAATATGACTGTGGATTTTAACCGTAATCTGTTACTGTGCAAACAGGATTCAGATTTACATTACAACCACACACATAATGTTAAGACAGAGCTTGACGCAGATTCAGCCAGCATGCGTCACATGCAAAGGTTACAGCGCTGCAAAAACACTGTGAGTGTCTGCATACTCTCTGTCTTCACACTCACATACACACACACTCTCACATACACACACACACACACACACACACACATTCAGTTTACAGAGTTACATATATTTTCAACCACTCTGTTGAATGTCTCTGGCTGGTCAGCATACACGTGGTGAGACGCTTCATTTATCAGCTATACAGAGGGAGACATGAAACAAAAAGAGAGTCAGGATCTAACAATCCCTCACACAAGGCTTCACAACCAAAGAAATATATGAACGCCAAAACTACAAACTTTTAAAATTATTCATAATTCCCTCAACATGATCCTGTCTCCACTCACCTGCACTTTGGTGTAGGACTTCTCTCTGATCTGGGCCACCATCTCCCCAGACGAGCTGTCCACCCAGGATCGAGCTCCGTACAGCATGGTAAGGGGCATGGACGGGGGCAGCAGGTTCACCCTCTGCAGCATGGGCCTCTTTGCCCAGCCCAGAGACTCGGACATGGCCCGGAAACCAACCTCACCACTGCCAAGAAAATGAGGATTAGGTCAGATTTTCACAGGCATTGTCCTCTTACACAAAAGTGTATTTTTCTAGTCTGGGTCCATATTTGCAAATGCAGGTGAGTACATTTCTACAACATTCAAACCTACTGATCTGGTAGAAATTGCCCGAGAAGATTTGCATCAGCCAGAAGCTGCAGCAGGATTGTGACTGCTGCAGTGACCCTGATGAATAACCATTTTAATGCAGGTCTGCAAAAAAAGACCTCCGCTATCATCACACCTTTGTACCTTTACAATGATCCTAGAAAAACCTGCAAAGCTGTAACTCTGGTATCCTCGAGTGTTATTAAACATTATGTTTCTGCAGAGCAAAAGGATATGACTTGTAAACACACAGAGTTGGGCAAACCCATTGACACAGCCCTGTTGCTCTGTTGTTACAAAGCAATATCACCTCGACCCTGTCACACTGCATCTGCATAACTGAAGTATGATCAAGTGTTTTTCTTATGTTTCAGTGAAGATTGTCCTGTTAGACCAAAATGTGCCAATATGGTTAGAAAAAATTGCTTTTCAAGTTTTTGAATAAAAAATAAAGTCTTTGTACAAGAAAATAAACAAGCACATTTTTCTCACCACGTTGGCAGAGTATTTTACTCATTACAAGCAAATAAGGCATCATGTTTGTCTTTCATTTATTAAAATAAGACACTTCTTCTGGAATTTGTCAGTGAATGAGGCTAATATTTAATCTACAAGAACATTTTCTACTAAAAAAACAAGACATCTGCTTGCTGCACAAAAAAAGGTTTTTGACTTATTATCCATCACCCAAGTTACTATTTTTGGCCTCTTCTTTTTCAAGTTTACATCTCAACCTGTAAGGTCAATGTGATAATTAGATATTTCATACAAAAGTGAGACAAATACAGTCAGTAAGATTTGTACTTTTGCAGTGAGCGAAGGATGGTTTTGCCCTTTCAAATCATGCCTCCATATTTTCTTGTTAAGCTGCATAGCTTGAAAACATCCATAATTATAGGTTGTCTATGATGCCTTTACAGTGGAGGGATGGCTCGTTTCACCATCACACCACTGAAGCGTTCATGTTATGGATGAAACATTACAGAGGCACAAGTATTCTGCCTTGAATTCTAACTGTGAATGGGGACACTTATCTCTGTATATTGGGACTTAAGAGCAATATTCCCAACAGCAAAACCTTATTTCTTACATTTAATACTGTAGAGATCATACATTTGATGTTGTCAGACACTTAGGAAAACAATCTGAGCCTGTGAGTGGTGAAAACAAGCACTTTCAGGAGCTTCACAATCAAGAGCTTTTACTGCCCCGAAAGATTACACTGCAGCTGATGGAGCAATCTAAAGAAGCAATCTCAAAACAGTTTGAAGCCACAGTCATATACACACCATAACACACACACATTTATATATATATTTACCCTTAAAGGCATGTATGTTGTGTTAACCTTGTCCTTGTTTTATTTCAGTGTAAGTCAATCTCTGTGTCTGTTTCTGAGCAATCCAAACTGCAGTAAAGTCCCCCTCATGTGCACAAACGCCTGGTCAACAACTCCAACTCAAAACATTACATATATAAAGCCAAGAAGCCAAGAATAAAAGCGACTGGAATTCTTCTTTGCAAGTTTTCCGTACCTTGGTGATTGTGCGTTGCAGTGGTAAATATACTGCGTCATTGTGTCGTCATCAAACAGATCATCAAATCTTCTCTTAAAATCAGGACGGAATCTGTTCACCAAACCGGGACCTGAAACAAAGACATGCAGTCAGCAGAGGGGAAAGGGTTTTACACAGCACCAACACAAGTTTAGATGAGCTGCAACATTTCTTACCCCACGGGCCCGCTGCTCTGATGACTGCCAGGGGGTTGAAGAGGGAGACCACTGCTGCGATAGCTTTAACCCAGCGTGGAGGGGGCTGCCTCTTCACCACATCTGTGCCCTGATTCTCACCCTGAGTCTTTGGTCGCTCAGGGAAACCCCAGGGGTCGACCAGGATAAGATGTGACACTCTGTGAGAGGAGAGCAGGATACATCATAATACACACTTTGCTGACAATTCATTGACATTCAGTGCATCAGTAGGGAAGGTTTATTACTGTGACTGTTCTTTTGTGCCAACACCAGGAGGGAAAAAAGTTATGTTTCAACGGTGGCAGAGGTGGCAATCTATCTCTGGGGTTTTAGAAGACATGCCTCTCAGCTGGACAATATGGACACACTATTTTAGAAAAGGGAAATATACAGAGCATCACAATCCTATGTGGATTTTGGAAACTTAAAGAGGGGCTGTTCTGCTTTCCCATATTTTAACATGGATATTAAGAACCATTGCTAGATCTACAGACATGACTTGTGCAGATTTTCAAACTGCTCTTTTTTATATGTTGTAGAAACCCCTGAATCTGTCTGTATGCTGATCAAAATTGTCTGTTCTAAAAATAGTCCCTTCTTCATGAGACTTGCTGAAATGATGAGGTCATCACATAAGGATCTCCTAATTGGTTCACGACACGTTGGAGGGGCAGGCAACAAACACATTATAAGTCAGGTACAATTTTACGAAAGTAGTGTGCTTGAGTAGAATATTTAAGTACACTGCAAAAAAAAAGAAATCTTATCAAGAGTTTTTCTCTTGTATCAAAAAAAAATGTCTTTTTTAACTTGATATGAGCTCCTTTCACCTGACCAGTCCAGAAAAGTGTCTTATTTCAGGTTATTTAAAGACAAAAATGAGGTCTAATTTACCTGTAACAGGTAGATTAAAAAAAATGCCAGTGGGGTAAGAGAAATATGCTTGTCAAGATTAAAATAATGTCTTAAAACAAGCATATTTCTCTTACTCCACTGGCAATTTTTTAAAAATTATTACAGGCAATTTGACCTATTTTTGTCTTTAAATAACTTGAAATGAGACATTTTTCTGCACTGATCAGGTGAATGTGGCTCATATTAACTTAATTAATATTAAAAAGGCTTTTTTTTTTTTTTTTACAGAAAATTAGACAAAAACACTTGATAACATTACAGATAGACCGATATGGATCTATCTGGGCCGATACTGATTTCGATTATTTGTAGTCAAGGAGGCCGATAACCGATATTTGAAGCCGATATTAATTTGCAGTCAAAGTGCAAATATTTGTCTCAAAATTTTGAACAATACAAACTCCAGCATTTAACTTCTTTCAAATACCTTTAAGCATGAGTTTATTGAAAAGCTCCCAGGCTCAGCAGTGTGTTTTATAAAGTTCATTGAAAACGTAAAAAAATAGATAGCTGAAGTTTTCTACAGTAAATAAAGTTTTCCAAAATTTCAATGTAACAGCAATAACTGTAATAATTGCACTTTTGATTGGCTTTTTCCCAAGCCAAGGCTCTGCTTGTAACCAATCAGATGGTGTTGTGGGTGGGACAGAGCTGGGGACTGAGTAGTGACTGCAGACAGCGGAGCGGCTCCATCAGAGCCGCAACAACGCAGTTTTAGAATTGTTTCTTATCGGCCGTCGGATTATAAAAAAGGCAGATGCTGATGTGCTTCAAAATGCCAAATATCGGCCCTGATAATTGGCCCTGCCAATAATCAGTCTACCCTGGATAAGATTTCAATTTTTGCATTGATATCTGTACACCCCTGCTTGAACAGCCTGTTCACTGAGGTAAAAGTTTGTGATGGTAAGGTAGGAGTTCTCTGGGAGGTTTGCAAACAGGCACTGGCACTTTTACTGGCAAAAATCAGTCACATACTGGAGTCTTGTTAAGCACAATGAGGTTTCCAAGCAAGCAAGAGATATTTCCAAGAGGGACAGCATTTGACCTTGACATAGCCAGACAGGCAAACTCACACATTTCTGGTCTTTGTGCAAAGCTAAGCGCTCTGTTTATATGAAATAAAAACATGAAAGCATCTCTAACAGTAGACAAGGCAGCAAAGAAGCTCATAATCCAGCTTTAATTAAAACTATTATTGTTATTTTTTTTTATTCTACTTCTGGCAAAAAATCATCCATGTAAAACTGAGGATCTACAGGCAGGTTGTAAAAGACATTTGAGCCAAAACAGATAAAATCAGAGTCCCAGAATGTGTTCATGGGTCATAAATTAAATTAATTGATCTTTTTTCTATTCTTTAGATAACAGCCTAGTTAAAATTCAACACGTTCAATAAATGATATCCTAATACAATCTCTGTCTTCACTTATCTCTCAGCTGTCGTCATTAATCCTCAGACACACAATAAAACACTCCCATGTACATGCATTGTGTTTCAACTCCTCTTTCCTCTTAATTACCTTGTAGGATACTGGATGGCGTAGGAGGTAGCTAGGTATCCCCCCAGACTGTGTCCCAGCAGAATCATGTTCTCCAGGCCGACAGACTGTCTCCACTGCTCCATGGAGTCCACAAACTGCTCCTCCGCTTTGGCAGCATCTGAGGGGAAAGGAGGTCTGGAGCTCCTGCCAAAGCCAAGGAGGTCAAAGGCATAAACAGGCCGGGACCGACTCAACGGCTCCAGGTTCCTGATCCACAAACCCACCCCTCCACCAAAACCATGGACCATCACCAGAGGAGTCTTTGTGACTGGAGGAGAAAAGACGATGACAGGATGGAGTTATGTAACAGGTGCAGTTATCTGTCACGTGCAGTAGGATTACATCTACAACCTCCTTACAATCAAACAAAGACTGAGGAGGGCGTTACCTTGATGTGCAGGTTTCTGCGCTGCTTTGTTGGTGACTGTTAGAGTCCATATTCGATCCTGGTTTGGCAGCGTCACAAATCTAGCCCAGAGGTCATTCTGAATGCCTGTCAAGACCAAACAAAAGGACGGGGTGATCAGTATAGTCCGGTAAGGTTGTGTGTTAGTTTACACTTGCAAAATAGGAATCATATTACACTGCTAGAAGCTCAATGTGGGAGGATGGATATTTCATGAAGGCTGAGTACATTTTGAATACCATTCAAATGCTTGTTACATTGCTATGATGTTATATAATCTGTAATCTTATATTAAAACACCCTTACAAGCAAGAATCTTGGACTCTGTGGTCTTTAAAAGAGACATGGAGGTTGGACGCCAGGAAGGCCACCAGCCCCTGAGAGAACTTGTCCTGAAAATAAAAAAATAAAAAACAAAACCATGAAAGTTATACATCAAAATCAGGGAGGATACAAGACTTAAAGTTTCCAGTGTAGGTTCAGGGTTGAAGTCACTGTTATCAGTGTTTACATGAAGCACACATTCTACACACACCCATCAGTGTCACGTTTCACTGGCATAATACTCTCAATCAAAGTCCAGGCAGGGACCTACAGCTCCAACAGCCATCAAAATAACCTCTGACCTCTAGATAAAATTCATAGTTAACTTTTAAAGCATTGTTTTAGCTTTAAAAATGTTTTAGCTTTGAAAGCAGCATTTTGAGATTACATATGTTTTATACTCAGGAGGAAAAACTCAATATGTTGAGTTCAATAAGTTAGGGTGTGTGTATACCCTCAACTTCCCTCTTTTTAGAGGTAGAAAAAGAGCCCAGCCTCACATTTCTACCTCCATCATCAATACACATAGCCTGCTTTACCCATTCAATGGTCTCTGGCCAATTCAAATTTGCTGAGTCATCCTGACAAATGATGAGTGAAACTCACAGCAGCAGAGACATTTCATTAAGATCTTGACTGTGTGCCAGATCTGGGCAAATTCATTCAGTCAGTATAATAAACGAGATGCCACTGCTGAGGGGTCCTTGTTTCTAAGAATAGCTCTTATGCTCAAAAAATGATGACATACTGTAGAATTTCAATTAAAATTGTAATCATAAATTAAAAAAACAACAACAATTTAAAGTAATTTTATTTATTAATTTCAATTTTGTCTGCTAAATAATTCAAAATGACGAGTCTTTGTGTTATAAAGCAACTTAGTCATGTTGATCAAATATCTGATATGAGTGATTATAAATAGTAATATTGGGTGCACCACTGTCAAAATATGTAGGCCTGTACAACATATCCTAACCGTTTAGATGTGAGCAATCTTAATAACATACAGTACCCTTTTGTTTCAGAAAGACACAGTGTCCATCAGGTTAAATGCAAACCAACCTGTGATATAATCAGACTAGCATTGTGCTGAAGGTTGTAGTCGTCTAAATTACTTACTCTGTCTCACAATCGGTCTGTAACGGAGCTGTAGTGGTAGCAGGATCCATTTGTCAGCATATTTCAGAGGTTACATTCACTTAGAGAGAGTTACAACCCTGTTGACACGCTCTTCTCTCTCTTTACGCTGTGACTCTGCTGTTGGCTAGTTTGTAATGTTTTGTAACAGCCACATTCCCGGATCAGCTGATCAAAATCAAAGATGATCTATTGCGAAGATGACTCACACTAAGGACGTTAACTGTTTCAAATGAAGTCGTTAGCAGTCGTCAGTGGCATCGTAAACCACAGGAGTAAGGGATCAGACATATTGAAAGAAAATGGTACTTTTTTAAAATTACATTATTTGATAAAAGCTATGAGTAAATTCATTGCTTGATGTAGTGATGTGATAACCTAAAGAATCATTTGGATCCCCGTTAGCATCCACAAGGCGTTTGGTAGTCTTCATAGGGCCCTAACAAAAAACAAACAAAAATAATGAAATTAATAAAAATAAATAAATGAATGAATAAATTAATAAATAAAAAACGTATTGGTCTATCAATAAGTAGCAAATCAAACAGTTTAAAGTGCATAAAAAGTAGACCAACACAGACTTTTACAAACAAATGTAACAAAAAATAATAATCTTCACTTTCTAAAAACAGTGATAAAATCTAATCTCTGACAAAACCATCAGCTTTTGTTTGATTTACTTTTTAAAAGATTGTTTTATTTCAACACTCAAGTTGGCAGGGAGTTTATTCTAGGCAAATGGATACACTAAAAAGAACAGCCCAGTTTGTTCATGGACTGTTTGTAACCAGACAACCAAAGCTCACTTGTTGTGTCATATAACCATGACAAAAAACAGAATATTCTAGTTTACTGTGAAAGAAGATGTGACTATTATTTACCCTCTACTGTTAGTCAGGGTGGTCATTTATAAATCTTTAGTGTAAAATGAACATTAAGATACTATCTGGCCACTTTGTTTTCTACAGTTGTATTTTGCTTGTTTTTCCAAGAATTACAAATCTTTGATTTTTCTTTATTTATGTCAAAAATGCAAGAACATTTTTAATTTCATTGAAATTTTATGAATAAATTTAACAAAATTATTCGGTGGATATATGAGTTTGGAGAAATTGAAAAACTACAAATGCTACTACAGAGTAACGTCAGAATTAAAGTTAATTATTTAAATGGATTCGAGCTTAAATTAAAAAAAAAAGGTCGCAAAGATAACCTCAGAGTATGTCATCTGTTTATTTTACCCATCTTTGACGCACGATGGGCTCTTCAACTAGGATCTCTTTAACTCCGAGCTCAGTTTTTCGTTCCGTCCGACGGACATTTTTTTTGGTAACGCAATGTCCGCTTCCTGTTAGTGGGACACGTCACTTATTGGACTGAGGAAGAGGAGCTGTGCAGATTCCGTTTGTTGAAACATTTAGTCCAAATTAAACGTTAGAACCATGTCGAATTCAGTGATATCAGTCATCTCTCGGTTTCTGGAGGAGTACACCACCACGACGCCCAACAAGCTGAAGGTGGTGGATGCTTATCTGCTCTACATCTTGTTGACAGGAGCGCTGCAGTTTCTCTACTGTCTGCTTGTCGGCACCTTCCCCTTCAACAGTTTTCTGTCGGGATTCATCTCATGTGTGGGCGCTTTCATTCTTGCAGGTAAATACCCATCCAGCGTTATGTTATTATCTCTTTATTTTGTATTAAATAAGTGCCAGTGTGACGTTGTAGTCCTTCACTGCACTGACTCACAGGTAAACGTGTGCGCAGCTAAAAGCTGACGTTAGCTAACCGTTGGTAGAACCTATAGCTAGATGTGTTAATCTATACAAAATTAAGATAAACTGGACATTTGAGGGACATTTCGCACTGTCAGACCTTTAATGAGAAACCCTTTTTTTGCGCAGAGTAGGTATTTTCTCTAGTTGGCATAACTCTGTTTGCAAGTAAAACGTACGTGCCTGCATGCAAAACTACGGAAGCCCTGTGCGCCCACAAATCCAAAATTTCAGTTACTTTGTTTTTAATCAATTGTAATGGATTTATTTGTTTTCTCGGGAGTTTAACCTATTATGCTAGATACGGAATCTGTTTCTGTCTTTTTTTCTCACATCATAACATAATCCAGAGCTAATGAAGCTTGTCCTGTCTTCATAGAGGGATCCTTTTTGGGGAGGAAAATTAAAATCATTTGCTGAACTTCACTATAGTAAAAACAAATGGCTTTAGCAACACCAGTTAGTAGATTTTAGTTTAATCCTTATTTATTTTGTCATTCTGTTACTCTAGGGATATAAGTTAAGATTATCTGATTCCGACTGAAATCAACTTGTCTTGGGTAATAAAATGCATGCTAGCTAAAGGCATCCTGAAGTTCAGCTGTGAATCTTACCTCTATGAAAGCTATACTGCTGTATTCTAGATAATAAAAGCAACTAGAGACCTAGTTTGAAAATCATTCTAAAGCTCCACATTAAAATAATTTTTAAGGGAGCACTCATAGCAGAACCAAGGAGACATGATATTGTTTGAATCTTTTCCAGTGAATTTGAAAACTGTCCAACCTTAACAATGGCTGAAACCACAAAATCCCAATATGACACCAATAAATCACTTCTGAGCTCCACTTTTAACAATAAGCCAGGTGTAATTTAGCAAATGGATTGCGACAGCAGCATCTGTGTTTATTGCATTGAGCGCGTGATTCATTGCTTGGCTGCAAAATGCTGAAAAAAAATCATTATAGAAGGTTCTCACATTGACTATAAAAGGGAATTACAGCAACTAATCACATTAGAGAATCCAGCGCCAATGAGTGCTTGACTTTTTTTTCCTAAATGACTTGATGTTAAATTTGATAAGCAAATTATCACAACAGAAGGTAATTATGTTTTGGTCTGTTATCAATTAATAGAAAAGTCATGATGCAAAACTGTGAGTGTTTCATCAAACTGTGTTTGATTAAAAGTTTGAAAAACAGTTTTGTGCATTACAAAATTGTGACTTATGTACAGGATTTCGTCAAGTTTAAACCTAATGGAGTTTTTACATTCAAGTGTGTTTAAGTAAAATATTCCAATAGCCATGGCTTCTGGGTAAAAGTTACAGCAAATATTAAATGACAAATGAAGCGTCAGTCGTTAGAAGCCAATATGCTTTTGTATTTCATGAGTTGGACGTGTTCAAACTCACATCTTTGTTTTGTTTGTTTTTCCTACAGTGTGTCTTCGTATCCAGATCAACCCACAGAACAAAGGAGACTTTCTGTCCATCTCCCCAGAGAGAGCCTTTGCTGACTTCTTATTCGCTCACACTGTTCTTCATCTGGTTGTGATGAACTTCATTGGTTGAAAGTAACCACATCTGGCTACATTGTCCCCTTCATATGAGGTTTGTATTTAAAGAGGCTTAATTAATTAACTAAGCTTTTTCACTATTGAAAACAAACATAAGGTCATTAAATTGTTGGACGTCAGTATTAAGCATCTTAAAGTTTTCTTTTTCCCGAGGCAAACGTGTGTGCACAATCATAAGTGCAGCTGCTCTAAACTGCTTGTTTAGAGAGTCATATAAAAATGACATAAGAAATGAGACTTGCTCTCTTTATGGTGTCTCCATTTGGTGAATCTCCTTTGAAGAGCATGATGAACGTCATGCTAACTAAACACCTAGATGTTTTTTTTCTTTTTAAACTTGACAATACTCAGAGTCCACAACATGCAGCCTTGTTTCAGAATTTTTCATTTCAAATTCAGAAACACAGGCTTACCAAGTGATGAGGATTCTGTATGTGGTAACAGAGTAGGAGGCTTCTTGAGTGCTGGCTAATCAAAAGAAAGTTTGCCTGGACCAAGCTGAAGTGTTTCTATTGGAATCTGAATTGCAGTCTGAGATAAACAGATTTTTTGCATGTGAAGCTTCTACAGAGGTTATGGAGGGTGAGTTTAAATCCTGAAAATGAGCACGGTATTTCATATTAAAACATCTATTCAACAAATCCAACATGCCGCTTTGACACTGTTCACATTATGTTACTTTACCTACCGACTCAAGCTTCACTCTGCCCACAGTATGATACTTCAACAGCTTCTAAGTGAATTCCTGCACATTGAACTGTGGCTAGCACTCTCCAAACATCCTTCAAAGAGCTCACTGATCAATTATACCAGAACATTTCTCAGTGCGGGCTGAAAGCTCATGTTCTGTCTGTTTGAAATAGTTTGAAACCAGCAGTCATGTTAAGGATGAAAGTCAAATAAAAGATATCCTTTGTACTCTCAGTAGAAAAGGAAATAAGAAATTTCCTCAAGGATAATGAGTGTTTATCGTGTCGTCTCTCAGTGGACAATAAATAGGAGAACTTCACAGACTCGAGGGATGTTAAAGTGGGTTTTTTCGTAAAAAATGGCATTACTGTAATGTCTGTGCGTATAAAACAAGAAAATACCTCCGTCCTCTGGGTGCAGTCAGTCACATTAACTGTTGCTGCCAGGTCATTTCTTCATTCCTGGTGGAACAACTCCAGATAGTTAATGTGATAAGATCCACTTCCTTCCTGCTCCTCCTGGGAGATCCACATCAAACCTAATATTGCTTTTGCCTCACTAGAAAACAGTGTTATTAAATTTTAGAGTTGTAGGCGGGTCAGAAGACCGCACTGCGTCCTCCTTTTTTCCTCTCTGTTGTCTCTAAATAACATCTCCAATAACTTCAATGTCAATAACTTTCAGGCTTCTCCTGTTTTTGATTTTATAGATCATGACAAGAGAAGTCAGCAGCCTCCCCTCCAAGACACGATGCAACATGTGTCCCGGTGCCACTGATTCGGAGTCCCATCCCAACAAAACACACTGAAATAGATGCATCTTGACTCATATGATGCAGTACAACTTTTATTACTGGTTGATTTTGTTCTTTTTTATGTTTAAATTTGTAAAGCATTCCCTTTTGCACTGAGGTGAAGAATAAAAATCCAAAAAGAAACTTGACTGTTTTTATTTATCATTACATTTTTTGTTTGGAAACAGAGGTTACAGTCAGAAAGATAAAGACTATGTCATGTATTGACTTTAAGACTTAAAGAGGCTGCATCTAATTATGATGAGGTTAAGGAAAACAGGAAGACCTGCCTGTGTATGCAGTTGCAAATACGAAAAAGATTGTTTCTAAAAAAAAAACAAAAAAACTTAACCCTAAAAAAATCCAACTATTTTCAAGATGCATGCATTCAAGATGGGCATGAAGCCTTCAAAATAACCCAACCCCTTTATATTTTTGGCCTAGACAATCTTGGAGTCTAACCGCATGTTTTCAAGGCCTATGGATACTATGACTTGGCTTAGTTGCACTGACATGTTTACATATTTATGGAATACATGGTTTTGTGAGATTGCTGTGAGGTTTTATTTTTGCTTGGGCTGAACCAGAGATGTTAACATTTCAGCCATTCCATGTAACTCCTTCTCAGTATATGTTTTTGAACACAAACCTTTTTTTTATTATGCTAAAACACAGTTGACATTCAAATAAAAGTTATTACGCCCAAAAGTAACTTCAATTAGAGTTGTATAACTTTGGATCTTAAGCAAAGACATTTGAAATTGCTTGCCTTGTTGAAATTTTATTTGGGAGAACAGTGTGCAAATGTATTTCTGCTCCCAAATCATGCAAGGCATGTCATAGAGGACTATGGGACCATGGCACTGTTGTTTGGCAGAAAGAGTGCCGATTCACTTGCCTCTTTGTGCCTTTTTAGCAAGAAAATCGCCACTGCCAATTATTTGTTACCCCAGAACGTCTGCTTCCAACTAAGTCCTCAACCAAACACCACTGCAAAATAGCTTACTTCCAGATCATGGTGTGGGTTGGAAAGGAAGGCGACATGAATACAGTGGACTGGGGATGGAAGCTGGTGGACAGCTACGACCAGTAAGACTTCTGCCCCAGCCTCCAGCAGATGATCCACTGTAACTGCACAACTGTCTGCCATACACAGTGGTGCAGTTGCAGGGCACATGGACCACCATGCAAGCCAGTTCATGGATCAAACTCTATGGGAGGAAGAGCGTGATGACCAATGGTAAATTCAGTGAGGGTAATAGCGCAAAAAAAGTATAACAGGAAACATATAGAAAAAGACATAGACAATAGTGAATATTTTATTAAATATTGGGTGTCGTGAAATGTATATGCTTTTATATGTGTTTTCAGTTTGTGAATGCCTCAAATATGTCAGTCAGTCAGATCAGTAAACATAATAATCGAGAGCTCCAACATGAGTCACTCACTTGACTGGGAGGAAGAGGGGCTGAAAGGACTTTGAGAAGAACTGTTTTTCCCATCACCAATTTCAACTGCAGAGGTTGTGTGTGAGTGAGTCTCAGAGAAAAGCAAGGGGGAGGGGTGGAGAGATTGACTGACCCCTGGATCGCCGTTGACAATATATCTTCCAGGCCACAAGAACACAAGCTGCCTCTATATAAATTGTATTTCATTTATAAAACTAGTATTGACCCACATTACTTCATACAATTTATTGGGTTCCGTAAAAGGGAATTAATATTAAATTTCAATCAGGAGCACTAGCGTCATAAATTGAACCATTTATTGCAAAATGCATACAGTCAGAATTTGTGCTAAAGCTCTGCTTTTCAGAGTACTCCCTGGGTCAGCTGAGCAGCCTGCTCAAGCTTTCCAGGGAGTGCATAGCAAACCCCCACATATATACAGATTAAATGGATGCATACAGATCAATAAGATACATACATGGAGTCTTAATAGAAGGAGGCTGGGATGGAGGTGGAATTATTAAGACAGCAGGGCATATGACTTCCGTGTCCTGCATAAACTTACGTTAACTTCACAAATAAGCCAGGACCACCCCTGTTAGTGCTGACTGATACCACTGTGGACGGCACACCGCTGTCTTGGCTCTTTGTTATAAAAGTGAAGTCAAAACACTGCCTTCAAACACATATTGTTACAAAAGGTTTGAAAAATCCTATATTTTAGTTGTGGAGAAAATTTACTCAACACCACAGTGTGAGTTTGAATCAGGAGATTTATTCTTGCAAGATGGAACAGAGTCTCATGCTGCTGCTTCTTGAAGCAGCTCAGACTTATACATGAACACAAAATCCAGGTTACAAGGTTAGAAGATGCATTTCTTCTATCTTGAAAATGTATCAGCTCCTGCAGTGTGCAGTGCTGTGAATGTGACAGCAATCCTCTCTCTCAGAACATTTGGTACATGATAGAATTCTTAAGCATAAATGAAAACACATCAAGAGAAAGAAAAGTACTGGAGCACAATACCTTGGTCCTAGAACACAAAAGTTATACAAGGTTACATTTGTTATACAGCATAAGTATGCTGTACAGCAACATAAATAAGTCTGCATACATTTTGCAATGTTCGTGTTTGTTTCTCTCACTGTTAGAAAACTAAAGAGCAGTCAATCATAACTGCACAGCCCCTTTTTAACATGAAATCACAAAGTAAGATAAAACCTCTTTAAGAGTTAAAGCTTTCATGTAAATTGATGTGATTATAACCAGTTGCCATTGCATAAGGAATGTTTAAAGAAAGTTTGTTCAACTTGAATTTAAATTTGAGTTCGACCCATGTCCTGTCTGTTCATAATCTGACTTTGCAGCCCGTGGTGGTGGTGGTGGTGGGGTCTCGTAAAGTTGTGGCGATTGCTTGGGGCTACAGTTGTGCCCTCTGCACTTATTCATAATATGGTGATCCTGAACAGTAGATGTAAGTATCCTATTTTCCAAAACAAACTCATCATGTTTCTATTTAACCGGCTACTGAACCTTTGACTTAAAAGACTTGCCTGTATAAGTAAACAAGGGCCCTTTCTGTAGTGTTGCTGTTGAGGGTCATATTTGAGGTACTGGTTTTATTTTTCAGTCAGTGTGATAACCGATGACTCTTCAACATTTGTTTTCATCACCAGTTATTTAGTTTGGCTTAAAATAACAAAAAAATACACAAGCTCTTGAGCTTTGAAATGAGATGTTGACCACTTCATAGACAAATCACAGCTCTAACTGTAGGACCTTCAACACCAAAGTTCAGGGCAGCTGCATGACACATCTGAACTTGGTTTCGTAAGACTGAAATAAGGGTTGTCAAGAGTTTACAGGAGCAAAAAAATAAAGTGAAAAAAGTACAGTAAAAAAATCCTCCATCCCATGAAAAAACTTGTTTCCAAGGCCAAAGATTGCATCATTTTTTTTTTTCAAACTTAGCAGAACGAAGCCTCAAGTACATTCTTGAGCCAATAAGAGCAAGCATGTGGGGTTCAGTTTAAGCTGCAGACCTTCTGTCGATCATGTACAGAGAGAGGAAGCAGGAACATTACACCCCAGAGCAATGCAAGGCTTTTCTGCTATTACTTGTTCTGGAATAACTGATAGAGTCAAACATGGTCCAGCTTGATCGCTTTAAACTGTGCAGAGCCGTGGGGCGTGAATGTGTGGGCCAGTTTGAACAGGATATAAAACTGTCTTGCATACAGAAGTCCAAAACAGACTAACTCACGTTGGCACCCCGGGTCTCGCCTGTAAAGGTCAGATATAAATCTCTCCCTCTGCTGATTTAATAGCAGACAAAGAGGCAGTCCATCTACCTACTTCTACATATTAAGTGCAAACTATTAGCACCAGCACTTTGGAAAGAGGAGAGAGAATAAAGAAGTGAAAAGGGGGATTCAGAGGAGTGAGGGACCAGATAAGAACATAATTTACCAGAGAGAATTTAAATAAGAAGCCTGAGTACCACAATTAGAGGAGCAGCCTGAGTCCTCTGATACTGTTATAATACCACCCATTACATGTCCTGGAAACACAGTTAGAAAAGATAAGTGCAGCCTCTTTCCAACCACTGGAGGAACTGTTCTGGTCCTTTAATACAGCACAAGGAGAAATATCAGCCTGATTTATAAGTATTGCATTAAAAGTGTGAGCCGTCCAAAGGTCAACTCTGGGGCAGAAGAAGCAAGTGATCACAAATTTGTACTCATCCATCCATCAATCCATTGCAACCAACCAATTTGTCATCCATCCATCCATCCATCCATCCATCCATCCATCCATCCATCCATCCATCCATCCATCCATCCATCCATCCTTCCATCCATTCTCCCATCCATCCATCCACCCATCCATCCATCCATCCATCCATCCATCCATCCATCCATCCATCCATCCATCCATCCATCCATCCATCCATCCACTGGACCAATGCACCATCCTTTCATCTGTCTATCTTTCTATCCATCTTTCCACCCATCCACTGGACCCATGCACCGTTCATTCAAATATCCAGCCGTATACCCATCCATTTGTTTATCCACCCATCTATCCATCCACCCATTTATCTATCCATTCATCCATCCATCCATCCATCCATCCATCCATCCATCCATCCATCCATCCATCCATCCATCCATCCATCCTTCCATCCATCCATCCATCCATCCATCCATCCATCCATCCATCCATCCATCCATCCATGCATCCATCCGTCCAAGGGGTATGCAACCTTTACTATCAAAGGAGCCATTTTCCCTAATCTAATCTGGACTGAAGTCTTTCCAAAGTCATGGAGTCTTGTGTTTCTTTACAACAAAGACAATGCACTGTGTAAAATTCTGCAATTACTGAAACAAAAAGTTACTTGAGTTTATGAAACTGTAAAACTACAATCTAGATCAACTTTTCTTTCAGATTTATCTTTTTACTGATTGAGTTATTTTACAAGGGGCGAAACTTAAGGTTTACCACAGGTGCTGTTGATGTTGTAGGAGGTAAAGTGGAGCGTTGGCAGACTTTACTGCAGGTGTGAGGAATATTTAGTTTAACAAATTGTTAAATCATGATTTGTTTAATGTTACTGACGTTAATCATCAATACCATGTGAAAAGAAAAATAATAATTCATAATTTTAACAATAATTCCTCTGAAGCTACAGGCAACCACTGCAAAGGGGTCAAAGAGATGCATGAGGCTCCAGAGCCGCAGGTTGCAGACCCTATTCATCTGTTAATCCATCTACCTATTCATCCATCCATCTGTCAGTCCATTCATCTATCTATCCATCCAAAGATCATCATCAACATCCATTAATCCATCCATATGTTTATCTATTTATCCATCATCTATTGTCCATTCATCTCAGGGGTCGAGTCACAGGCCTCAGTGGGAGACCAGGCATGCAGGATGAGAGCCTGCAAACTCCACTTAGGAAGGCCCCAGCTGGGATCCAAGCAAAACATTCTTGCTGTGATGCAACAGTTCCAACAACTGCACCACCCACAGTCCCAAAATTACACACAGCTGCACAAGAACAACCATCCAAACACTGACACACTCTTAAGTACCCCAAAATCTAATACGTTAAACAAACTTCTCAAACCAGGAATTTGGTCCTTCACAGAGCAGGATGGGAAACAATGTGTGACAGGCCATCACCATGTAGGTTACTTTGATTCATGCATGAACAAGTTGACCTTTTGGTGCTGTTATTTCACAACTGTATGCAGTTTTTAACACCGACGATGCATTTGTTTTAAATAAATATGTGTGTGTGTGTGTATAAAAAAAAGTTGTACTGCATCAAAAATTATAAAAAAAAACACATAGGTTTGAGCTTTCAAGTAAACAAAGTGTAATATTTCAGGATAAATAGCTAAACATCTATATATTTCATACGGCTTGACAAACTCATTATTGGCGTTGTATTTAAAGCAACAGATTTTGTCATAGAGAGGTTTCCTGATTCACAGTGGACTCCTGAGATCTCAGAGATAATAATGATAAAAAATTGGAGGTATGATGACTCTGTTTTGCCATGTATATATATGTGTAATGTGTCTGTGTAGCACACATGAGAGCATTTTAGAGCAAATGCTCTTTAAAAATGTGGGTTGGGATGATTAACTGTATTTTTCCCGCAGCTCTACAGATTCATAACCCCATGTTTCATAAAGCTGTAAAGAAAATCAGGGCACTGGAATATTTAATGGAGCAGCACTGACTAGAAACGATCAATCCTGCCCAAGTTAAGTTTCTATTCTCCCGTTTCTTCAACCGTTAGTTTCCATTCTGAGCTCTGCCTTCATATTTCCAGGAAATGGATGACCAAAAAAGGCTTGACGCTGGAGCACAAAGCACGCAGCTTTGGGGACATCCTGACATCCTTCACAGAGCAAATTGAGAGGCTTGGAATAATTGTTTGTTAATTCAGTGGCTGTGGGGGCAGTGTGTAGGAGCTTAATCCAACAAATGAAGACTGGACCAAATCCAAGTTTTCAGGCACCCAAATCATTTTACTGCAGCCTGCCAAATCATTTCTGCATTCATGGAGGGAACAGGGCACTTAGCATTTGGCTGCTTGGGAGAATAGGTTTTCAAACAGACAGCTAACACATAGATGACGCTATAAAAGCAGCAGATGTAAGAACAAACTTGGAGGCCAACACTTTTGCTAAAGAATACTTTGAACTTTGCTCAATGAAGCTACATCTGGCAGACAACTGGCATAGCATTGCATTCAGGCAGTCTGTATCTTGTTGGTTTAATCTGTTAGACAAACTGTTTTAGGTGGATACTTGACCTGAGCTAAGGGAAATAGCTGTTTACCTGAGTCAGTTCAAAGGCCAATGTACGCTAACCAGCTGGAGGAAGTTTCATCTCTATATTCTAAGTTACTGTATAAACTTATATAGTAGGTAGCAGATTAGATTAGCAGCTTGAATCATTCAGCTACTGCATTAGTGAATAAGAAATATTAATATAACACTGGTTCAGAACTTCCACTAATGTTTGTAGGTGACTGAAGTCAATATATTAATCTGGAGAGTTACCTCATTAGAGGGTGCAACTCTTGGGGCATCATGTAGATAAACACTTCTGAAATATCAAATCAAGATTTGCTCAAAGTGACGGATGGTTGGTAAAACTTGTATGAATAAAGTAAAAATTTACATCCAGAGGTATTTTTTATAGTAGAAAGAAGTAAAAATGTATATGGTTCTTGAACAGGGGTCTCATCCACCATGTGGGGATTATTTTTCCCATAACTACGCATTTAAGGTCCCATATTCTGCTCCTTTTCTGCAGTTTAATATGGATCATTGATGTCTTCATGAAATGGTAGTAACGCGTTTTGGTCAAAAAAGCCAATAAATCAAGCACAGCAGCATTGTTTCCAGGCTCTCATAGCCCCTCTGTTCAGAACGGTCTGATTTAGTGGGCGTGACCTTCATATGTAAATGAGCCACCGCTGATACCGCCCCGCTCTTCCACGTCACCAAGAACGGCGCCACGAGCTCCGAGTGCAAAATGTTTAGAAAACAGCAAAGCCTGTTTACTGTAACATTACAGGCTAAAACAACAGGCTAACCGCAGCTAAATTTAGCATCCTGAAGCTAACAGAGACGGGGGGCACTGAGGAAAAGCTCTTACATCTTCTCCACAGCACACAGCATTTAAAATACTCACATTTCCAGAGTTCGAGGTTTATTGGCAGATGGTTGGTAATGTGCCTGGATTCAGGACCAGTCTATTCGCTAGCCCTCTGTTGTACTGTCCAAAGTTGGAAAAGCAGTCGGCCGTGAAGTGACTAGCACACACATGCACAGTTTTACTGAGTGTAGCTGGAACATTTCCTTGATAAATGAACTCTAGCCACTTTGTCTTGTCTCCTTCCGAGATGGGAAGCTTGTGCATGGAACTATGTGGCTGTTTACAGCCAAAAACAGAGCAGTGATGGCTTTTCAACTTCTGCATTTCTTCTGGAGAGGGGAGGGGGGTTCTGGATTCGGGGGGTATTTGCTCTGGTGGACCAATCAAGTCAAACTTGCTCCTGATTGGTCAAAAAAGGGAACCGCTGACGTCGGCAAATCCCCAAAATCCCAACAGCTCATTTTAGGTCAGGATTTTACATTCACAAGCACTACTTGGTAAAGGTTTTGTCATTTAATATCACCTTTTGTGGGCTGGGAGGAAAGCCAAAGACCCACAAATTTTACTAAAAGACTCAATAAGGTGATTTTTGCATAACATGGGACCTTTAACCATACATTATTCTGCTTATAACCTGGTTAATTACTTGAGATACATACCAAATTACAACAAAATTTTTTACCTAACAGATACTAATGTTTTTGCCACGGCGTCAACAGACTGAGGTGATATCATTTGATGACTTATCATATGATAAGGGATTGTGGAGTTGCTTTGGCTGTTCAGATTTAACAACTGTTGTTGTGGGATTTTGATTGATCAGGTTTAAGTTTTTTACACAGGCAGGGGACAACATGAAGATTAAACAAACTGATACACATCTAGCTCCACTTTCAGATACTGATCTGGTCAGTAAGGGCAGTCAATTACTTGACCTAGATATGACATGAACCTGTTTATTTCTTTTTCCTTTTTTAATTTTGCAGGCACCTTATTTCTTTTTTCCTGTTGCTGTATGAGTAAGTTTAAGGATGTACCATACTATTACAAAGGTCAAATTTTTGACTGTGTAGGTCAGTGTACTTGCTTGGAAAATATATGTTTGAACCTATTTATGAGTCTGAAAATGACTGATGTACCTTCATAGCTGATTTGTTGTACATTCCCCCTCTGCCATTTTACGACTGGTGCCTGTTTGTCAAATCTTGACTCACATGCATCTCAAATTTAACACTCCTGGGAAAATAATCCAAATTTATTTTCTCTAAATATTTAAACTAGTTAATAAAAACAGACTCAAAAAAAATGAGAAGAGTTTAACAGCTTACCCACATTGAACATTTGACCTTGGGTGCTGAGAAAAAAATCATAATAAAAATCAATCAAAAAGACTCTCAGCACCTCAGGACCTGCAAACATTGGGAACAAAGATACACTCTCAGATTGCAGTAATGTACTTTACCAAATATTGAAAAAAGTACAAACTGTTCTCAACAGCCTCGGTTTCTCAAATGTGAAGAGTTTAAGAGAAATAGGTCACTCAAGTTCTGACCTACTCTGCTGCAGTTTTCAGTAACTTTAACTTTTTCTTTTTAACAAGGGCTAATGTGTAATTACAAACAAACAACTGGTATGTTACATGTATCTCATAATAAATCCTCCCAGTTTCTAGCTTTCAACCCAGATCTTGTATTTCTAATAAATACAACTGGCATCTACATGGTTAAGTTTGGAAAATCTGAATCCAATTGTTGATCACATGACCAAGAGGAAACTTTCATTGCAGAATCTGGAGTCCATTAACAGAAGGGAGTGCACTCATTTGACGGTGAAACATGCCGAAGCTCTGCATACATGCCCTCAGCTTGTTATTGTGGATCCCAGGTAAAAACTGAGCATACTGAGGTCATATTAGTTTGGAGAAGCCTTTTCTGTGTGGAGGAAAGAGTTTTGAGGATGGGAGCTGTGTGCTTTGCAGCCCCCCTTCTCTTTGTTGTTGTGCTTGTTGAAAATCTGTGGGCTGTTCTGTCAGATATTCTTAAATTCTGCTTCTTATTATTTGTTTATTTCTAAGTTCTGTGTGTAAATTATTTGTAGACAGACTTGAAAAGCTGTTAGAGCAGCTCTTTGTCTGGGAGCGGTGGAGGGCTATTGTGTTTTTTTCCTGAATAATCTTTTAAGCCTCTGTACTCTTTGCACCATTGGCAAGAGTTGGTTTGATGTTTATTTTTCTGTTCTCCAAAGGCCTGATACATTTTTCAACCCTAAATCTCTTTTATTGAAGGATAATCCAATTTTGGAATGAGGGGTGCTGGGTGGGAAGTAGTGAGAGTGTTTCACTGGACAGGAAAGTGAAAGCATAAATATGTTCAACATGAAGTCATCTTCGCTTTCTCACAGCTGTCCTGTGCGGGGTAACCACAGAGGGGGAGTACTCAGTCCTGGAGGGTCAGACTGTTGTGATCTCGTGTCACTATGAGCCTCAGTATGAACATTATGTGAAATACTGGTGTCGCGGTACGACAAGGGAGTTCTGCACCATCTTGGCTCGCACAGACGACCTCAGCTCGAGTCTGGCCAAGGATGGAGTGAGCATTTCTGATGACCTGGACCAGCTGGTGTTTACTGTGACCATGGAAAATGTGAAGAAGGGGCACACTGGGTGGTACATATGTGGCGTAGAGATAGGAAGTATATGGAGCGCTGATGTTGTCACATACTCTAACATCAGGGTCCTTGATGGTGAGTAGCAGACTGATTTGGAAACCAAAGTTTACCATCGAAGAAAAAAACTTTTCAAAATATTTCAGATGAAAGCTCCAAGAATTGTTTGATCTTTGTCCTGCAGGTATGTCAGTGGTGAACAACCAGGTGACAGGGGAAGAAGGGAAAAGTGTCACAGTTGAATGCCTCTACAGTGAGAGATACAGGTAATTGATGTTTTCCCCCTCACAGCAAAACAATCAGAAAACTTTTATTTACAATCAGACCATGCAGAATTCTTTCTGGCAGAAAACAACTCTCACTGAGCATGAGTAAACCTGAGAAGAATTGTTATTTGTCTGAAACCTTCAATTCAAGCCAAACTGTGATGGACAGGCAGTCTGTGCTGACTCCCCTGTGATTGCTTGCCAACAGAGAAAGTAGAAAGAAGTGGTGTCGGAGTGGAGACTGGAGCTCCTGTCGGCTGATAGATGCTGGAAAGAGCTACGAGGATGCTTCAGTGGCCATCAGTGATGACAGAACTAGGACTTACACTGTAACCCTGAAGAAGCTGCAGCTGAAAGATACAGGCTGGTACACGTGCTCTGCAGGAAAACACAAGATTTCTGTAAAGGTGCTGGTCACACCTCGACCCAAAGATGGTAGGTTGACAACAAGTCTTACATTTGAAAAAAAAAAAAACTGTCAAACTTTACACTTTCAGTTTTTTGCTCTTGGTGGTAACCTAGAAAAATCTGTTCCTATTTGAGTCATCAGTCTGTGTCAGTGAACATTTCAGTGTTATCATTTTTGGGGGAGCAATTGCCTTGATTGGATAGGACAGCGAGAAAGAAACAGGCTATGTGGGATGAAGGAAGTATAAAAAGACATGCAGCAAGGTGTCATGGCTGAGAGCTGAACCAAGAACTGCTTCGACAAAGACTATGGCCTCTGTACATGGGGTGTGTGCTTTGATCTATTGTCCAGATAAGTGCTTGTCTAGACTGGCAGTGTAGAAGCAGAGAGCAGAAATGTAGTGTCATTGGTGGCACATGCCCGAGACAGATCGCAGTGTCTGCTGTGTGTACACAATATATAGAATAGAATAGAATAGAATAGAATAGAATAGAATAGAATAGAATAGAATAGAATAACTTAGAATAGAATACGACATGTATGGAAAGTGCAAAAAGGTCCATAACGAAATAGATGATGATGATAGATGATGATGTCCATCATTCTCCAGTTCAGCCAGCCTCCACATCCACAGGGTTCAGAACTGAGCTTCTTCAGTCAGTCTTCAGCAGGTGAAGCTCTTCCAATGTGGCCTTGGTGTCTGATGTTAGCTTCGTTAGCCATATCTGTGAGTAGCATGATGCTACTCTGCCCTCTAGTATTCCCTCTGTTGCTGGGTTAGCACAGCTAGCTTGTCCATCTTACTGGAGATAAATCTTACATTCCCAATAACGATGGATCCATGTCGTCACTTCTTAGCTCACACCTGAGAACCAGCACGTCATCCTCACCTCCTTTTCCTCACCCTGTGCGAAGACATCAGGCCTTACATCAGTTAGCATTGACATGCTACAGGCTGCTAACAGCTGAGTTTACATGTAAACAATGCAGCCATGGTTACATGTAGGATCTCCAGACAAACACAGGAGACAAAGTAGTAAAAATATCACTGAAGCCACAAAAAGTTTGGTGTTAATGACCAACAAATGAGCCATACAAAGTAAAGTAATGATCCACTCCAAATATAAAGATTACGTAAAAGAGACGAAAAAATTACAAGAAATGCACAAAGAAGGGAGAGCTGCTGCAAAAGGCAGCCACAGCCACAGCCAGAGCAATAATGATTGACTGGAGCAGCACTTAAGTATGTCTTAGTGCATTGTGCTGACAAACCAACATACACAGAGTCTGTGTGAATTGGGGGTTAGTCACAGAAGCTTTGTTTGGATCCTCATTATTTCATTGAAAAAAGCTGACCTTATTAGCTATGGATGCTTTGCAACATTAGCTCGCTAACTTTTTCCTGTTGCAGGATCTGGGAGATAACTAACATTGAGATCTTTGACTTGAAAGTTTAAAGCTGAGAATCTAAGAATGCAGCTATTAAGGAAGCACTGTCTTTAGAGAGCTGGGAGAAGCTGCAGCTGATTAAAAGTGTGATTTTATATTTATAAAAGAGTTAAGTCACTCCCTTTGTATAGAGGCTATAGTCTTTCATTTAGCGCCCCAGGTTTGATTCCAACTTGCAGCACCTTTCCTGCATGTCACTCCATACTCTCTCCTGGGTTCCTGCTCTATCTGCTTATCCATCCTCCAACAATAAGCAGCAAAAACCTGAAAATGTGATACAAAGCATCACACAGTGAATCACAAAAGTAATATTTAACCAGGAGTGTGTCCAGTGGTACGTGCCAAGGTGGCTCTGTACCCCCTTGAAATCTGATGGTCCCACAATGCCAGAGGCCAGAATTGTGTTTAAATCAACTATTTGACCTGCATTCCAACAGGAAGCTAGATGCTAATGTTTAAAAATCAATCGCAGTTAAGAAGTGAAGACAGAGGATAAATGCTTTCAATATATGAACCACCCCTGCCAGTGTCAGTCAAAAAATGTCTGAACACACCTCTCAGCTTTATGCACCATCATGAATGAAAACAAACATCTCATGGATGATAAGATTACCCACTAATGCTCCACCACATAGTCAAAAGTATCATAAGATCTCTCCAATAAGCCCACTGGTCATAATATTCAGAGCGTAGCCAGTTTTCCTTGACGTCTTTGAGGACAGAGACTAAGATGCTGGTTGTGCTGCTAAAACATGTGATCGTTGCTATTTTGGTGAATATCATCAATGCAAGTCTGTGCAAATGAACAAGACACCGAAAAGGCCATGCAAGACTTCTTAACCATAAAATGTACAAAAAGACACCTATATTTTAACATATAAACAAACTAACATTTACATGGTTATGATTTCAATTCTTTCTGACAACACTGTGAAAATTTACATGTAGATGTAGGGGTAGGGGTACACCGAGGCAGTTTAAGGGATAGAGGTGAATAAAACAAAGGCACCAGTGGTACATGGTGCACAAGCATACAGAGAGATTCAAGCACAGAAAATCTGCTTGAAGACTGTTTCATGCGCTCCTCAATTTGCTGTCTCTCCTTGGAGCATTCTGTAGTTATGAGGTAGTTCAGGCTCGGTACTAGCCTGTAAAAACAAGCTTGGGCTGGTGCAGATTGTTTGTGGTTTACCTGGGCTGAAGGTAGCATGTAAGTTATGAGAAACAGACTAGTTTTACAAACTCTTGATATCTAAAGCATTCATTTAGGCATACTGAAGGACAACATAGCACAGCAGGGTCTGCAGGGAAATTGAGCCCCCAACACTGAATTTACAGCATGTAGGTCAGGGGTGGCCAACCAGTCAGAGACCAAGAGCCACATCACACACACACTTCCTCTCACACATGAACGAAAGGACATAAGATGAAAATCAAAAGATTTCCAAATTTTGAAGTTTATTTCGTTTGTGTGTTTCAATTCGTTCCAAGAGCCGCGTCAAAGGCAAATTTTAGTTTTTACTGCAGAAGAGACAAAGTTTCATCTATTTATCTATCTTGATAGCTATGATCACATGTGTGATGTAGAGAAAAGAAATTGAAACTTAAGTATCAATCTCATCACCCAAGTATTGATCAATACTGATCACAACATCAATGTTTCAACATCAATACATCAATAATTGAGATTGATTGGTACACCACTACTCATAACAATAATGAATGGATCAAAGAGCCGCACACCGAAAGGCAAAGAGCCGCATGTGGCTCGCAAGTCGCAGGTTGGCCACCCCTGATGTAGGTGAATCTGTGTGTAACAGCTTGGAAAAATAACACAAATTTATCAAAATATCTGTTTCAAAAATACTATCAGGCCCTGCCATCATAGCTCCTGGACCTCCGGAGAGTACAAACCCTTAGGTAGTGTCATTTCAAGGGCTGTATCAGCAAACCCAGAACAACATTTGGGCCCCATTAGTCTCAAGCACAATGTCCCTCAAAATGTCCCTAGTTCCTGGGAAAATATGTGGTTTAAAAGCACTTCAAGTTAAAGGGCAATTTATCACCTTTTTTTAACTGGATGAGCACTGGTGTACACCTTTCATGTTGCTTTCCCTGTGCAGACACTTTTTTTTTTTTTTAAGCTCTCAGCAGGTTGACTACCTGAATACATTTTGTGTTGTGTGTTAAAATGCTAATGATTTTTATGCTGTAAACCCTGTGAGACTTATCACTATAGTGTGATATCAAAGCAGGACTTTGATGGTGTCAGAGTAAAGTGGTCACCATGATTATGGTCTGTAGTTATCTTGAGATAGATCTTCCTATAATGTGAGTAGAGAGTAGTAAATGAGTAAAAGATTTATGGCACAGCATTTTAGACACTATCATAACATCAAGCTCTACTCAAACACATTTATTACTACACCTTTTAAAGAAGATCTGTTTTATTATTCTTAGCCAAGAGCATTTCAAAGCTGGCTCTGATCTCAGAAATTCAGTTTTCACAGACATTTCATTGAAAACATCTTTCAAAAACCTCTTCCAGCCAGTGTGAAATGGAGGCGCTTTTCAGGCCTGATTAGATGGTGACCCGACATGCCAATTTAAACACCAGCCTGCTATTGAGAACCAGTTAATCCAGGTATTGTGGGTGAAATGAGGCCAAATTTTACCCTTTTGCCCACATCACTCTGCTGTATTGAGAGGTAGCCAAGTGCAGCTCAGAGATCAATATGTGTTTGTGACAGATGGCAAGGGCTCTTTAAGCTTTCAAAGCTGTACAAGGTATCGATTATTACGCGGCACTTATCAAGAATATTGATGTTATGAACTCTGTGGGCACTGCTGAAAGCACTACTTTGCTTTGACTCATCCCATAATTTTTCAGCTTTGAGTAAAATGTCTTTATCTTCCGCAGCTGTGAAGGTGACATCCACACCTGCAACAAGTCAGTGTAACGCATATGTGCCTCCCAAACTCTCCACCAAGCAGTCCAGTCAAAGGTAAGACTGAAGCTCTCTGCAGGGTAAGATTTGAAGTGCTGTCTATGAAATGTGGAGAGGATGTTATTAGGCTGGTAAAATGTTAATCTGCTCGTCTAAAGCTTTAAGAGTAATGATTGTAAACCCTTCATTAAAATAAAACTCCTCCTCGACCTCAGTCCATATTTAAACTCTAAATTTACATATGAGAGATTTGAATGTTGGGATTTAACAGAACCATCCTGTTTATTTTAGAGGCCTTTAAAATCTCTGAAAACCCAAACCACCAAAGCCTTTTCTTTATTTCTGTGTGGTACTGAGTCTTTAACATAAAACTAAGCCCCTAAAAAAGCACTAAAAACAAGCTTTAATCCAGATATAAAAAACTTTTATTCACTGCACTGTTGGACTGATGGACTTGGAATGGGTTGGGTTACATAGATATCTACAGTATATGTAGTAATAGTTCTGCAATCCAACTTATCTTAATGTTAGTGCTGGGCAAGTTAACGCGTTATTTTTGCGTTAACCCGTCAATCTATTAACGCCGTTAAATATTTTACTGCACATTAGTGCATGTTGCTCACATGCTTTTATTTTGTAAATGTCTGTTGCTGATCGCAGTGGAACCGGAAGTGAAATTGACGGAAAAACACGATAAGTAACCAAAACAAGCATGGAGAAGAGGGGCAATGCCACGGAACTTAAAGGCGCTCGCCGCTTAGTGTATCGGTCCGCGTGCACGGCGTGCCAGATATAAACAAACGCAGGTAGTCTGCCAGGACGAAGAGACACGATGATAACTAGAGCCTTAGCTGTGTTTTTGTGTGAAAGTAACGCGCTGAAAATTCTCTAAATAAAGCGTGAATGCAGACCGATATCAGAGTTTTTCGGTGGGAGTCCGTTTATTTGTGTTTTTGGTCAAGTAAAATATGGCCCCGTCTGAGTGCAGAGGAAACCGGCTGACGAGCAGGGAGGGGGTGTTTGATGCGAGCGCCCTGGGCTTCTGCTGCACAAAAACACTGCTGTAGGGGTAATTTCTGCCCTAAACCTTGTGATAGGACCCAACTTGTTCCATCCCGGAGTATCACTTTAACGTCCTGACAGTGGCAATAAGCTTTAATTTTGTATTTACATTTTGTAAATTTGATTTGCACTAAATATGTGATTTAACTATTACTGTATAACAAGTACTGATTTAGTGTTTGCATGACAGATGTTATGGCACTTTCACAATGCAATTAATTATGATTAATCAGGGAAATCATGCAATTAATTATGATTAAAAGTTTCAATCGTTGCCCAGCCCTACTTAATATAATAATCTTTATATTTTTCTGTGTACATCCAGTATTATTTGTCTGTTAATCACTTATTAACAGCTTGAAGTGTTGGTCTACAACTGTTGAGATCTATTTTTTTTTGGAACAGGGATTTCAGATCCGTAACAATAGGATACTTCTGGTATTTTTATTGTTTATAAACATCATCTAGTTTGTAAGATAAAATAAAAAAAAAAACACATTATCAATAACTTTTTATTTATTATGAATGTTACCTCAGTGGCAATGCTTTAGTTTGTTATGCTGGGCGGTTTTACAATCCTTGTTGTGATCCCTTACTCTGGTATGGGCTTGTGTAGTTTTTTAGCACTTTTAGCTAACAGAGAATGCAAAGCTGTTGAAATAAAAATGTGTATTGAGTTGCTATCAAGGGGCAACATCCGGTTTAGAAAAATGAGGCCCAGAAGTGCTTAAAGTTGCAGTTCATCAAGAAAAAAAAAACAAACAAACAACAACAAAAAAGACTTTACAGCTTTAAAAAAACATATTTCCAGCCTGGTTCAAAAAATGACTTGGTGCTGATTCACTAAATTCACTACTGGCACACTTTAGGGGGGGTGGATTTTTTTTTTAACTCGGCAGTTTAGAGAATATTAAGATCATGAGTTTGTCCAATCAGATGTGCAGCTTAGTTCATGTGACTGATAGGCACCCTAGAAAGAAAAGGAAGTTACAAAGGAATACCAAAGCCCGTGTCATACCTAATACAGTGTGCGTCTCAAAGCTCCGAAGTTCAATCTTTCCTTCCTCCACTTGGGTTGTTCACTTGCGTCTTAGTCCCTCCCACCACAGTTTGCATGGAAGAGACGCAAGGAAATGAAGAGAGGAGAGAGGAATGGAGGAGATACATTTTTAAAGCAATGGGACATCCTCTACTCCGGAGCATCACATGAAGCGACTTGTTTCATTGGTGACGGCATCAGCTGACCTGTTAAACAAACACGTTAACATGAAGAAAACTTGCTTTCACACACACAGATCACTTCGCAATCAAAATGCGTCATTATTAGATTACTTATGAATTATTTAGCCTTTATTTAGAGTGCATCTTATCGTGAACTCTGGAATGTATTAGCGTAATTAACCTAGTTTATTGTGTCTTAGGAAGATATCAGACTTAAATTTTCAGTATTCATACTTCATTATATTCATTTGATGATGGTTGTGTTTTGTATTTTGTGCTTTAAACTCAAAACAAACCAATTTTAATCCCAAATTTATGACCCATTTCTGAACAATCCTTAGTGCCTGTTTACAGATCATCTTTCTTCTCTCATTAAACTCTGTCTTGTTTGTGAAGTTTCATGAAGAGAAGTCTGAGCCGCTGCAGCATCCAATCAGTGAGTGCTATTCTAAATAGGGGCATGCCTGTCAGTGAAAAGACTTCCGTTAAGCCTGCTCTCATGTTTCCTCAATCATAACTCCTCCGATCAGTCTCCTTCCTATCCCTCTTCCGAGCACAATTATTGCTCTGGGCCAGCCTTAAAATTGACGACCCAGAAAGTACTTCCAGTGCCATAGAAGAGAGAGGAGACTTCAGTTTATCACTTTGAGAAGCACCCATAGCCCTGACAATGACTGGCTTCATTATTCTACATCAGAAATGAACAGGTGTTGTAGCAGAGACTACATCCAACTGAACTGCTCAGATAGAAAAAAATTCAACCCCCCGTACAGTACGTGCCGGTAGTAAAATTAGCGACTCAGTCAGGAGAAGTTTTTTGAACCAGGCTGTAAATAGCTTAATTTCTGCTTTGAAAACAGCTATTCTTTGGCTTGGTGTGTACGTGACTTCCTGTACTTCCAGAGCCAGCGTCATGTGGACACTTGAGAAACAGCAGATTTCAGCACTTCCGCATTGTCTCATATTCTTAGACCAGAGGTTGCTGCTTAGGATTCATGTTAAACTTAGTGTGAATCAGAATCAAAAACACTTTATTGATCCTGAGGAGATATTACATCTTTCTTGTGTGATCAAACACCCTACTGATTCTGGTATAAATGAGCGACATGACTATTCTCAGGTGGTAGGTGTTTTGTTTGGTCCCTTACCCATGGTTTGGACTGATTGACTGAAAAGTTATTAGTTTTGGAACAGGTTGTGACCTGTTTTCACTGTTTGTGGAAGCACTTGCCTCTGCTTCACATTAATCTTAGCATGAGAAAGAAGCCTGCTTTTCCGTGTCAGCCTGGCCCTGACATGCTCTGGCTGTGAGTGAGGAGAGGCAGGGACGCAGGCATGAAAACAAGACAGCTGCATTTTGCTACGCTTTACAGAAAACATCAGTGACAGCAATGTAATTCCTGATGTTTGTTCACTTACGGAAGCAGTTGTTGGTCCTCAGATATTTTTTTTAACTGGCAGGGGAGATTATCAGGTTAGCCTGGAGGGCTGAAGCTATAATTTAAAGTCTGCAAAGTAGATAGTGGTCATGTCCTGGATGTGATGAAGGATGTGTTAGGAGTCCATAGCAACCTTAACTTTGATGCAATAGTCTTTTTAAATGATTTTTATCTTTGCTGAACAAAGCTTTTGTTGGATAATGTTAGCTAACAACTGTCAATGGCCCAAACAGTCAACTCGAGATGTTGAAGCCACCTGCAGGTTGAAATCAGAGCCATTTAATAAAACACGTTCAGTACAACAGTAAGCAGAAAACTCAAGCTGAGGTACAAGTTTGGCAGGCTGGGGTTGTCAACGAGGAATCAAAAAAGGACAATACACTAAGAATTAGGACTGGAATAACACTGAAAAATTGCAGTGATAACACCTGGGTTTGAATATCAACAGGGAGTGCACATGATTAGACAAATGTGAAACACATTAGAGATGTGGCCAGGTGATCAGCAGGGAGGGGGAAAAAATTGACAAGAACTGAAAAAGACACAAGAAATGAGTAAGCAAAATCAAACACGAAGTGGAACTGGAAAACTTAACAAAACAATGATTCTGTTAAAATCCCTTTTTTTTGGTACAGATAGAGATGTGTGCCATGACATGCATGATGAAAATATGGCTTAGCAAGACACAGAAAAGAAAAATAACTTATGTTCCTTTTGTTTTTATTTTTGCCAGTCCAAAAAAATGAAATAAACTATAACACTTGATTGACAAACCAAACAAAATCATGAGATTTGTGACTCATTGCAGCCAAAGTTTGAATAGCAAGGAAAGACTAGATGGCTAGACTCAGTATTATATCAGCTCAGATTTCACAGAACTCTTTTTCTGCTGATGAACAGATGCTAACATACAGGATAATGAAAACGGAATGGGTTTTGATTCTTGATGCTCACCCTGTCAGGATTTTAACATGCATTACCAAATACATCCAACTCTCACCATCCTTCACCCTGTTAATTACCTAGCTATCAACTAAAAACATAAAGAAAAATAGTTGATGTTACTTTGACAAATCAGGGTCAAGTACTGAACCCAGCCTGGTAATTCTGGGCTAATGAATGTAGTTTTATGCACTTAAAAAGTCTTGAAATGAGTCCATCTTGCAGGATGAACTGTTTCCTAACTGTGTTATTTAAAAACTTATTTTTGTTTCACTCAAAATTTGGCAGACACATAATAAAACTTATCACTGTCAGTATCCTGCATGCATTTCTTTGCCTTAAAGCCAGATTTCCAGAGGCTTTAACACTAACCATCTGAATGGATATCCTGTCATGATATCCCCTCAGGTTCAGCTCCCTGATAATGATTCAAATATATTTTCTCAGGCACGATCTGTCCTCCCATCTTCACCTCACCTATCGTGTCACAAACAGATGAAACACAAACCTGAGCTCTCTGTTCAGATCTCTGTGTGTTTGTCTCTGTGTTGCAGTAACCACGTGGTCACCTGGCTGGTGTGCACTGCTGTGGTTCTGCTCCTTGGAACTGCCATATTTGGGAGGAAGCTGTGGAAAGTGCGCAGTAAGGAAAATCCTAATTTCTTTGATTTTTAGATGTGTCTGGCACCTATGGGTCAAAATGAAATCTGTCACATACACCGAAAAAATGTAGTGAAATGTAGAAAAATGTTGGCTTAAAGATCCTGTATTTGTTTTTTATAGAGCAGGAAGCGGTGCTGTCACATGTCAACGACATCAAAGCACGGTTAAATGTGAGTCCCTTTAAATCTTTCTGTATCCTAGATTTTTTTTTTTTTTACCTGAATATGGCTCAGTCTGCTGGATTTCACTTGTGTCTCTCACAGAAATACCCAGTACCAGATGTGGGTGAACAGCCAGACGCCACAGTCGTTTTCCTAACCAGGGATAATAAGAGGGACGACGCATTTCTGTACTGAGTGTTCTATGTGCAGCGTTTATTGATAATCTGTTTGACTGAATGTTGTTTCCGTGTCAGTTATTGCATGTGACACATCCTCTATATCCAGTTCCTTTTGTATAAGACACAACACCATATTTAAAAAAAAACATTTATAACATTTCCTTCTTGCTGCTTTCAAGATGCAAATGTCTCAGGCTCTACACAGAGGGTACTAGTTCTTCTGTTTGACAAAATAATATCCTGTAACCAGTTTTTTATGTGTAGGATGAGGCCCCTGAATATCACTGAGGACTGGCTTCTCTGATGTGTTGGGGATTTAAGCAAATGGGTGGAGTTTACAGTGAGGGTAGGGCGAATGTTTCATTTAAACATGTTTATTTTGAAATAAATACACATTTGGATCACTATCTTTCTTTTCATCTGATTTATGTTGGGAAAAAATGGCTATCTTTCAGTGAAAGTTCCTTTATTTAGTTCTGCTCTGTAAGTAGAGTATTGAGCAGGCACTGTTTTGTTCTTGTCTTGAGGGCAGAAGAAACACTGGTGCAATTTTATTTAGTTTTAGCAAAAAATGAGTTAAGCAGTGACTCATCCATGAAGGGCAGATTTGTAACAGGAATGGGTTGAACTGGCTATTTGTCAATGTAAATGAAGCCTAGTTGAACCTAGATGGGATTGTATTAATAGTAAAATGGTAACAGTAAAATTTAACTCAGTTTTCTGATAATTTATAATGATGATGAAGACTCCTATAATAGGTAATCTTCTACATCTGTTCAAAATAAATAAAAGCTAGCTTTTATGTCAAACCTGCTAATTTCCAACAGTAGGTATGGATATTGATAAGTGGTTTCTGTTAATATTAATCAGAAATGGTTTGATCCATCACCGTCATTTGCCTTCATGCTTAACGATTCCATTGTTGATTCTTAACATTACGCCAAAACAGCCAAACCTTAGGTTGATGTCACATGACGTGACAAACATCAATTAAGACCACCAACCAGCAGCAGAGTTTTCAAGACAATGGCAGAAAGATTAAAGTGATTGAAAGCTTGGTTTCACTGTACCAAAAAGGCATCAACAGTATACAAAGATGACTATTTTTCAAATTTACATCCAAAGAACTTAGACCCAGTGATCATGTGCAAAGATTTTTACTTCTTTTTATTTATTTACTTCCAGATATCCAGATCCAATGACCAATTTCACATTAATTTACATACAAAGACAGAAAACCTTTAAAGTCTACTCTTTATACACAGAAAACTCACCGGAGCAATTAATAATGGAATCAATTAAAAATCGGATTGACAGGAGGAAATGATAATGGCACTGGTATCAATAAAATGTTGTAAATACCCATCCCCATCTGACATGCCTTGACCCTTGTTATGGAAAAGGACCCAAAAATGCAGGTCCTGTAAAAGACTCTTTTATTTAATTTGTGATTTAGATCATTTAGAAGTTAAAAAGAAAGTAACACTGATAATTGTCATGTCTGTATAGTTTCATTCTTTTCTGCACATTCATGTCATGCTTTTATTTTGAAGTCACCAACCCTTGTCTCTGTTATAGATGTGTTCCTGTCTGCCCTGCCCCTGTCTGGTCACATCTTCTCCCTGAGTGTTGCTTCCCACCTGTTTTCCATCACCCTTATTACCTCTTGTGTTTAACCTCATGTCTCTTACTGTCTTTTTGCCAGTTCATTCTTCACCGTCTTCGTCCCAGCCTTTATTCACAGTCACAGACATAGTCTTGCAGTGTTCTGAACCTTGCCTGTCTTTTTTGACCTTGTCTTTTTCCTCACGTCTGCCTGTTACTTCTACCTGTTTTGGACCGCCTTTCCGTGTACCGACCTCTGCCTGGACTCTGATTAAACCCTTTTTTGCCCATCGAACTCTGGTTTTGTGTCCTGTGCATTTCTGTGCTCAACCTCTTGACAGATAATAAATAATGAGCGGTGGATTAACAAATGTGCTCCCAGTTCTGCTCCACCTCCTGATATTGAGCTTGTTAGCTCTTTTTTCTCCATCATGGGACACTGAGGCAGAGTATAAGTGACTGATTGAAGGCTGATTAAGCATTGAAAGTTCTGAATGAAAATCTGAGGGACACATGAAACAGTGGTTGATTAGCACTGCAGGCTAACAGGCACACACAACAGACCCCAGCACTTTGCACCTCTCAGCAGGCATATAACTACTCAACCACTGGTCACTCCACTGACACTCTTCTGCATACAATTACATAAAACTGTGTCCCCACACATATTTTGAGGTCAGACAGATATATTTTATGTCACCAAAGTAGTTACAATGCTGCCTCAGAATAGCTGAAATCTTAAGTCAAATTACTCAATGTAATGAGTGGTAGTTTAGTCATAGGCATTTGTCTAATGACTGTTTTGTTCATTTAAATTCACTACTCTGTTTTAATGGTAACACTGAGCGCCAATAAAGAGAAATTGAGACAAGTGAGTTGAAATTGCTGTTTTCAAATTGCTGTTTGTCTTCCCTAACTGCAGAGAAATAAGTCAATGTGAATGTATAATAAGAAAAAAATGGCAAGTGTTGTCTGCCTGGAATTCTCATAGGAGTGGCACAGATACATTTCCCCTCAGTTTTTTTTTTCTAAACAGGGCGAGAATCCAGTGTTTACTTCATAACTAGATAATGAAGCTGCTAATTAAAGCACCCGGTCATGGATACATTGTGTTTGACAGAAAACTTTGGAGTAACTGCAGACGCCTTGAACATTAGTATATGATGTACTTGCTCTCAGAGAAAAGTAAGTAAATGATGGCAGAAACCATTAGAAGGAGTTTGCAAATGAACTCTGAGAAAGAAACAGTCCTACATTTCATGCTTGGACTGTCAGTTCTTGTGGCGGACCTGAAAGGATGTGTTGGAATTGTAAATTGAACAAGCTAATGAGACGGCCAAAAGGCTGTGGAGCCAACTGAAGCTTGGAGCACTTGATATTTTAAACTTGGTCTAGTATTTGTAAGAAGAATAGATATTTAGTTCATGGTGCACAAAATACAATTCAGTGTTTTACTAATGTAATATTTACTTTAAAAAAAGCCCTGTTGTTTTTAATGTTAGATGTATGCATGGAGTTATACCACTACTGAGGTTTAAATAAAATCCAAGATCAATATTGTCAACTATCTGGGGGACACAAAGCACAGAGGGCAAAACTGACCCAAATTCTTTACAATAGTTAATACTATATTGTACATATGCATGATAAAGTGATAAATGTACAGAAGTTCAAGCATTTTGTCTCCTGAAAACTCAAGGTGCTTTTATTAGTTGTGGGCCCCTCTAAATAAATAAATAAATAAATAAAAGATCTAACTAATTTGAGTTTTTGTAATTGATTAATATGATCACATTTTAGACACAAATCAATATTTGACACAAGAAAGAACATTTTCCAATTCAAATGGATTTTTGTAGATGACTAAATTGATGAACAAACATTAAGCCTAAAGGTGCTAAGAGGAGGATCTGTTTTAATTGCACTCCCTCACCACCTTCTGGCCCAGAGTCTTACTCATACTGTTTGATGACTTTTAGCAAGGCCTGTGCTTGTTTGAAAATGAAAGGAGATTGGGATAAAACAAATTTTCTTTGTTCAAGACAACTTTTTACTAAATACAATGCACCGAGGTAATGTAATAGGAATGAAATAAAAAGACCATTGTAGAAAAGGATATTATGAAATAACAATTGACTTTCAATTTTTTTTTAATAAAAGCTTGGAAAATAAATAAAAAGTCATTATTTCAAAAAGTATGAAATTGTTAAAACAATTATTACAAAATATTGATTGTAATAACTGGATATTAAAAAACAATAAAACATATTTCATAATAATAGTGCCATATTTCACAATATAAATGTCACATATCACATATTTTTCTGTTATTTATCAAAAAGTGTTTATTTCAAAATGTTGTTTGTATTTACCTAATTATGAATGTTTTGGACTTCCATAGACATTATGACATCAAACGCAGAAAGTCTATGGTGACTAGTAGTAACTCATCCTATTCACTGTGCAATTTGCTTGGCCACACTTTGACATGCGGGTTGTGAGGGGCAGGGATCAAACCACCAGCTTTCAAATCGATTTAAAACATTTCTAACAATGAGCCACAGCTGCAAATGAAAAGTAAATACCACAGAGAAATATTAAAAAGGATTTCATCCACATATGATGCCATCATGTATTCCTTTGAATGGCAGATTAATTTATCAAAGATCTCGTGGAAGGCATACCTGGATTACCCAGGCTGCTGCATATACAAAGACAAATGATTATATCACCATTTCCAGTTTGAGGTTCTGCACTGGCAGAGCTTTTGTGAAAAGGTCTTGTCTATGACGTGTATATCTCTGCAAAGAAAAATCATGAATATTGAATTTGTTAGAGATGATATCTTAACAATCTTCTGGAAGTGTAACCTGTAGTCAACACAGTAATGCAGGTTTTTCCTATAGGCTCCGATGGGATGTGACGGACCTGTATACTTTCCTCCAAACAGAATCATGATGCAAGGAGCACACGGCACATGAAATAAGAGATTCAGTGCTTTTGTATTTGAGAAAATCTTTAATCCTCTGATAAGCAAATCCAAAGGAAATCCCTCAAAGATCTATGCTCTGACACGAGTCTTTGACAAATGCCAGTCACCAATATCCCAGTATTGCATCTTTTTGCATTTATTCTTTATATCTATAAGAAACAGAGTTGTGATTGCACTTATGTTTGTGTGCATCTCGTCCATACAGCAAGCTGAATTGTCTGTGTACATTTATTTATAACTCTATCCAAGGTGAGCTTCCATCATCACTCTATAAAACACAGCCAATCATCGAGTCAGCCTCTCAGATCTAAGAGACACACAGGTAGAGGGGAAATATTAAATGAAAATGAGAATCTAGGCGCAGAGAAACATTATTAAAGGTAGATGTTTTCTGGAGGTATGGGCAATCTTGATGTGAATCGTGTAAGGAGCCTTCACATTCACTGGGTACTAGTCTGACTGGAGGATTTTGTGTGATGTTGGATGGATATTTTTTTGGAGAAGAGATGTACAACTGTTTGTCATTACACACAACAAGGGAACATCTTTTGAAGGGAGTACACTAAAACTCACTGAGGCGAAAGCTGCTCCGGAGACCTGTGGGGGCCAGACACCTCACTGAGATGCTGAATGTTGTTTTTCCTCTATTTACTTGAGCTTATTTGTGGTCGGCACCTAATTTGTGTGCTGAAACAGGAGAAAAAAAGTGACTCATTTCCTGCTTCATGCAGTCACTCGCTCATGATATGTTACAGAAGAGAAAAGTGATAAAATCTGAAGAAATTCAAACTATTCCTGACTGTTACATGAATGGCACTTGTTCATTATCTTCATTTTGTTTAGTTCATTATAAAATGCCTTTTGCAGCTCTCTTTGTCTGTACCTTTCTTTGCTGCGGTCTCGAGCTGTTTCAAACCTCAGTGGGCTTTACCTTGTTAACAGCACAATGAAGCTCATACAGTATTCCGACTCATTCAGCCTTTAAATTAATGTTAAATTGAAGGTTGAGTTAAAGCCTGTAAAGTAAAAAGATCCTTGAAGAAACCCTATCATTAGTCATACTGTGTGAACAGGGATTTTTCTTTCATTTCTTCCAATTATAATGAAAGTTTCTTTGTACTTCTTGGTGTAATTTTAATTTCTTTAACTACTCTTCACATTTCCCCAATGAAAACCATTTTATTTAAAATGCCAAGGCATGTGAGAGTCATTACCTCCTACACTCTCATTAATACTTAAATATATGGTCAATTAAGGAGGATTTTGTCACTCCTAATCAATTTTAAAAATTTGCTGCATGTCAGTGTGGGAGTATTATTTTTACTAAATGCCAAATAAATGTGTAATGATCGTTTCAAAGTCTTGAGTCATATGTAGGGTTCTCATTCGATTGTGTCACAGCTTCATCTTGAGTTCTGCTTCATGAAAATTAAAAAAGAAAAAAAAAGTATATATATTGTACATTATGACTTAAAGGCCTTTAAATTTCCATATTTTTAAATTGGCCTCATATTCCACCAAGAGATGGAGACATCAGGGGGAAATATCTCCATCTCTTGGTCCAACCTTACTGTGGTGAGATGTGCCTGATGGAAGTTGTTTTTTTGTGTCGTTCTAGTCAAACATAACTGCTAAAAGTGCATTCATGCCACTTAGTTAAACAATTGGTTTTAGATTAAGTTACATCCTCTGGTGTTGAAAAGTAGAGCCAATGGAGAGGTGGAGATGGAGAAAACTAAGTCAGAGCCTAATGAAAATGGCCTTTTAAATCAGACGAGTGAAATGGGTTTAAAGCCTGGTTTCAATACCTAACTTCACTGTATTTGTGATTACGGTAAAAAAAAAAAAAGAAAATGCAGAAACTTGCAGTAAGAGAAACTTGGAATCATCATCATCTCTGAAGGTGATTCTGTCGTCCTTTCACAACTTGAGAAATGAAAATGAAAACACTGGGTTTACCTGCCGGTAAAAGTCCTGAGCAGCTGCTGGCGGCATGTTTGAGGTATACACACACACACACACACACACACACACACACACACACACACACACACACACACACACACACACACACACACACACACACACACACACACACAGTTCTCCATTCATCATCCAAACACAGCCCAGTACTGCAGTAAATGTGTTGGAAGGCCACGGCATCTCTGAATGGTCAACCAGCCATGGAAACGACCCATACGGATGCGAAAAACACAGAAAATTGAACCTGTTTTGAAAAGGTAACAATGGACGAAAGTTTTGGATTGTGCAAACATGAACAGGAGAGCTGAGTTTTTGGGTTTGGCCATGAAAAAATTGCCACATCTTCTCTGCAGATGCAAAACGGCTTATTCTGTCTTTGACTCTTGTTTGGTGGACTGGATGATTGAAGTCTGGGGGGCAGTCACAGCCGGAGATTGGCCGCCTTTGAATTGTCTGGGCAGATGGCTGTCTGCAATATTGTCCTGCAAACCTTGTCTGCAAATCTATAGAAGATAGCCCACAGTTCCTTTGTGCTGACAAGATGAGCACAAAGACTTACTTCATGGTCTGTCTCTGACGTCCCCCGTATGGAACCTGGTCCTCTTTGGAGACGGTACTATGGCTAACTCCTAAGAATACCATAACTTAGTTTTGTGGAACACCAGCTTTAAGTTGCCCTATTCCACCAGATAAATCAAATGTGTCAGCCAAAGCTGACACAGCAAGGGCACCCATTGCTCACAAGTCTTGACACTGAGGTGCCAGTCAACTATTTAGCGGCATTTACCACCAAGCAGACCAGTTTGGTTCGTCTCGCGTTTTTCTTCTTTGTAGGATTTAATAGCCGGGTAAGCTGCTACGGCGTCACGCTATTGTTTAGAAGCTGCGGCTTCCAGCATTGGGCTTACGCGCCGCCTACCACGAGAGGGCAGAGTTTGCTGTGGAAACGCAAACGGGATCAGGCTTAACTGTACCAAACCGTCCCAAACCGTACTGAACCGACCCGGACTGCTTGGTGGAAACTCAGCTTATGATTGTGAGAACCAGAAGATTGGTGTACCAGAAGCTCAAAACAAGTCAATAGCCACAGCGGACTAAGCTGTCTGGAATTGGCAAAGATCTGGCAAATTTTTCGTCAGCATACTCAGCCACTGCCACTCACCCACAAATGCATGTCCCTTACAAATGTTTACATTTTACACAGGTCGAAAGTAAAGATGACACGGTCAAACGCAGTTAGTAGGAAGCAAAAGGAAGAGCCTAGAGAAGGCTGCAGCACCTGACATTTAAACAAATGATCAATTGAATGGAACCAGCAGCTGCAGCTCTGTCCAAAGGGGCCAGCCAGACACTGTATCTTCAGCTTCTGATACACTGAATCACACCCACTGTCACAGATTTACTCTCACAGAGACAGCCGCATCGAGCAGGCAACAGAGCTGCACAATGCAACAGGAACAATCCACAAAACACACAACCAAATACTGTGTATGAAACGACCCAGGTGCAAACATTACGAGTTCTGTCATGAACACACAATCCATGTTTATTTGAGCCATCCATGGAAAGTGTTTCTGTACTATCATTTATGAGTCAGCATATGTTTTCAGTCAGTGAACAGGCTGGTAGTGGGTTGGAGGATGACTGTGAAATCCTCTTGGCTAATAAAGTGAGCTTATGTCCATCTACTGTATTTATTTATTTCATTTTTTCCCCTTTTATATTTATTTATTTATTCATTGTTGTTGCTGTTTTCTACAGTTTCTAGTTTTTGAATTTTTTTAGAAACAGTTCTTTATCTTTCTGTGTTACCTTTTCTTTCCCTTTATATTCAATCTTATTGTCTTAATTTCTCCTCTCTGTAGGCCACTCAGACTCTGTTTCAGCACTGGCTATGTTCCTGTCATTAATCTTTGCGTGTTTTAAACTGAATCAGTTCTGCCACTAGATGGAGGTCAACCCTGAATGAAATATGTTGTTTGTGTGTTTCTGTGTGTGTGTGTGTGTGTGTGTGTGTGTGTGTGTGTGTGTGTGTGTGTGTGTGTGTGTGTGTGTGTGTGTGTTGTAATTGCCCATTCATACACAAAAGAATGTTCCTTTTTCTCTGGTCCAAACATCACAGGCATGCTGAAGAAAAAAAGTGAGGACAAGCTGGGGGCTGTTGCTTGTCACCAAGAAGCTCAAAGGATTTAAACATCTTGAATTCTGCTCCTTTGTGTGCATATGTGTGTGTATGTGCATGAATCTGTGTGTGAGTGTACTGATTTTTTTTTTTTAATTCAGTACAAGAAATCCATTCCTTACTGATGTCTACATGAAACAGAAATTACATTTCTGTAATTGCACCCTTGAGTCTCGCCATTTGAAGGCAACAACAATCGATACATTTGTGCTCACCTTGTGCGCAGCTGCTGCAGATAATGAGGCATCAGCTGGAAACATGGAGGGCCACAATGAGGGACAAGGGACTCCTCTCTGCCCCATGACTATGGTTCTGAAGGCCAAGTTTCTCAGAAGCATGCCTTGTTCCCATTAAATATTGAACTATTTTTGTTCACCTGGACTCAAAAGGGCAGGAGGATTAGCATGCTTTTTAATTAGAATAAAATATCCCTTCATGGCTGAGCTCCCTGAAAGCTACACTTTATAAAGAGGGCTGTTTTGGCTGTTCATACACCGTATATACATTATTTTTTATGTGTATTATAATCTGTGGTAGTTTTTAAAACACTCATTGAAATGCACTTATATTTCCGCATGTTGTAATGCATTGTTTATCTTGTATCCTGGTTCAGATACACTCTCAGTGCTATAAGCAGCACAGAGAAAGAAGCACATTTTCAGTCTGTTTCTATAGTAACTGCAGATTAAAAACAAAACACAAACAAATGAAATGAAATGGCACCTAGTTGCCAGATCCTGTTGAACCATAAGATCCACTCCGACTTGCCAGAGTGCCTCCCACCCGCTGAGAGGGGACGAGGAGGCTGGAAATGAGGGCAGAGGCTGGTCCTGCTGATATAAGCCCCCCTGTGTACAGCTTTGTAAAATGCAAATCGTTAAACCAGAATTCATATCTCAAACCTCCTGCAGAAATATTTTCTGTGGCAGCCAGTTTTAGCATGTTCTCGTTGACGACAAACCTGCATTAAATGTTTCCAGTATCAGCAAGGACATAGTGTATGGTCTTTCAGTCTGTATAAATAGATATTTCTGTTGTTCTGTCAGAGTGGCGGGTGAATGAGACAGCATCCTAGAGGATAATAAGACCAACATAGAGTGGTACTCAGTGTAAACATGTAATTTCCAATTTGATAAAGGAAATGATCATGGCCAGTGGGTTACAAAAGAATAATGAATCAGGGAACAGGACATGGCTGATTGTGGAGGTCTTTCCATAGTTGGTTTTAGACCGGAGAATCCTGTGATTGATAATAACACCACACCATCACTCTTTCACTTAACCACTGTACTGTTAGAGCTAATACTTATTGTATTGCCAACCATTCTGATTGCGGTGTGTGAGGAGTAAAGACACTGTAATGAGTTGTTGTTTATTATGTTGGCCTACATTTAATAATGTCCACTAAGAAAAAAGGACACCATCTACTGGAAAATTGGCTTATGACCAAGCAGCAGCTTCTAGTGTTGAAAAATGAAGCTAGTGTGTAATGCTAAAACTGCATTTCTCTGAGTGTCCAAAACTGAAGCCAAAGAGAAACTCAGTACTCATATTTAAATGTCCATTTTTAATGCAAACACACACGTTTTAATCTGGTCTCTGTATTTCATTTCTGGGTGTGTGTGTGTTAGTAATCGTTTGATCCATAGACTGTAAAAAAAAAAAAAAAAAATTGACATCTGCTTGCCCAGCTTGATGTAGAGTCCCCACAAAAACTGCTCCCCCTGGTGGCTGACTGCAGTATAGGTAAAAAAAAATATGGCTTTCCAGCCACTCCAGATGGGCTGTGGTCAAACTTTAAAGAATTAATACACCTCATAGAAATGTTTCTCACGTCCGATTGTTGTAGTAATTTAAGGACATCATTTTGCTGTCTTGTATTCAAATCCTCTTTTTTCTGGAAAGTTTTGTTTTCAGTAGTTATACAAGGTTGAAAACAAGGCTTTATGTCACATTTAACAATGATTGACAGTTGCTGTTCTAGTGTATTTTTTCAGGGATTGTAAAATATGTCAGGAGGTAGAATCAAGAAGTTATTAGACTCTTGAAAGAAAAAAAAAAAATATTTTTGTCACCCAGCTTCACTCAGATTCTCCCAGAATCCCTCATCGTCTCTACTGCGCAGACTCTGGCTGCAAACTGCTACAAATTGCTGCGCCTGTGATGGGGGAATTTTGGCTTACAATACAATGATAAACGGCGGCGCCCCACACTGTCCACTCTATATACAGTCTATGGTTTGATCTCACCTACAAAACCAGAATTATCAGAACCATGATACCAACTGCTGCATATAAGTACATTTGAAAATAGTAACGTTATTTTCAAAAACCATACGCCATTCTCAGTGTAGGGAGTTTGCTCTATCTGAAAAATGTCCAGTGCACTACTTTGCCGTAAGAAAGACCTTAAAGGGGTTGTGAGGACTATCCAGAAAAGCTAGTGTTTTTCATGCATAAAGACTCAGTTCCCCATAAGCACTTAGTACCAACTATCATGAGGATGTGATTCTTGCCAAGGTGTGTGTTTGTTTTGAAGCAAATGAACAGAGCAGATCTTTTAAAAACTTTTTTTTTTTCTTTTTCAAGACAACTTTTTGCTGGATACAAAGGGATGAGGTAAGGTATTCATTAATAGTTAGGTTGTTCTATAGTTTGGAACGTGACAAGAAGCAAACTTAGTAAACTCAGTTTATGCCTTAGATTTGTACCAGGCTATATTTGGCTCCACTCACAGCCTAATGTTTTGAGGCATGTTTGAAACATTTAACGTTAGTGAATCCTGGTCATGTCCTGCCAGCGATTATCTAGCAAGCAGAATTAACGTGACCTTACTCTTAATTTTTTTTGATAGACTGTCAAGTTTGGACAGATCACTGCAGTAGAACTGCTGCATGTGGGCTGGAATGAACATTATCACAAACCCTTAAACCCGTGCTCCATCACTCTTCACTCTTGTTCCGACGAAGCCGCTTTTCAGTCATTCACGGAAACCAGTCTGATAGTTTTAGCAGCCTTCGTCTATTTCAGGTTATTCCAGGAAATTTTCAGCCTACAACCCCCTAAAATAGTAGTAAAGGAGAATAGCCTAAGATTTAATCAATTTAGCTGATCAGTTGAACATCCCACATGCACATATTGCTGTGTTTCCCAAATGAGAAGCTCACTGGTACCAGTATCAACAGGTTTTGCAACAGACAAATGTGGAAGACACCTCAGCCCTCAGGGGACCCTACCTCTGCTCTGGGAACCATTGGGTTAGTAAATGCACACTTTCTAAGTTTGTGGATGACAGTAAACTTCTGTTAGTTTGTAAGCCATGCTAATACTACGCTGAAAAACATGCTCGCCAAAGTCCCCTCTTGGGAGCCAAAACGCCTGCTCAAGTGCCCTCCTGATTTGCACAACCCACCAAACTGCCCCCTGGGCTGGTTGAAGCTTGATAAACTGCCCTCTTGGTACACAAAATCACGTGCTAGAGTGCCCTTAATCAAAAAGTCTGTGCAAGCCCCTGCACTGAGTGCTGCTGTATTTTAAAATCTCTTCCTTCACCACACTCCTGGGGTTTCCACTAAGCCTTGAGTATTGTCATGTCTGGCTCAGCCCTTGCAACCAAACAATGTCTGTTTCAATTTCTACAAGACTACAAAGCTTAAATATTTGTTCAGCCTTGATGCTTCTCTTTTCTTGTATTAACCTTTCACATTGTTATACAATTATGAAAGGCAACATTGATTCCACTGTGCAGTGTTTTACCAATAGCTTGAACTGAAGGGACCTAGACAAAGGAATTACTTTTTCTTATCTTACAGCCCACATCAGTCAGGAAATTAAGGTATTTGGCTTACCACTTTTAAAGAAAATGAGCTCTCCTACACGACATTAGGTGGATCCCTGAGGAACACCACAACCCAACATGCCTCACAAATGCAACCATGTAATCAAAATGTATAGGGCACATGTATAAAAGCATCAAATCAGAAGTAATTTCTTCTTTCTTGCTGACAACAAGACTCACTTTGCAGCTCAGAGGAAGCAATTGCGTTGGAGTAGTCCACCTTTTTCCAAACACCGCATTCTGCTAAGGAAAAAAGACAATGTCACATTGATTAATGTCTGTACTGCAGACTGAAGTCAGCAGGAAAAAGTCACATATATGGTCTGGGTAAAGGGTAATACTTTCTATTAGCCCTGTCATAAGTAAGGACCCAAATGTCATAAAATGTCACCATGATGTATTATAATCTCATAATTATTATAATACAGAACAGGAAAGTTCATTCCTGACCTTGGGAGAAGTAGTTTGATGTAGAAAAGAGAATTTAAAATTTGATGTTGTCATCGCTATGACAACCAGACAATGGATGGTTATGGACCAGTGGACGGTAACAGACGTGTGTTCCTGTTGATTCCTAAGGCAGATGTTCAGGGAAGCCTGAAACCATAAAAGTGTAACTCTGAGTTTGTTTCTGGTTGGTGTGTTAGGTTCTGTATCACAGAACTTTGTGTTTACATTTTCTGTGTCACAATCTCTAAAGACACTCATGGACAAGGTTGATAAAACAAAAAAAAAAAGAATAAAATAATCTATGTATGTATGTATGTATGTATGTATGTATGTATGTATGTATGTATGTATGTATGTATGTATGTATGTATGTATCTATCTATCTATCTATACATACATATCTATATCTAACTATCTATCAATCTATATATATATATATATATATATATATATATATATATATATATATATATATATATATATATATATATATATATATATATATATGCAACTTTACAATCCATAGCCATAGATTTGTTTCCATACCATGGCCTTAATGTTCACAAGCCATAGAGGCATTTTCAAGAAGTTTGTAATTGAGTTATCTCTGTTATGAAAACACTGATATGGGGTCAAAAATGCTTGAATAAAAGGCAATAAGACAGTTTTCCAATGAAAATAAAAATCCAGATTTTTGGAGTGGACCCAACGTCTGTGTTTAAACATATTAAAGCATAGACAAAAATGTTTTCACTTTTTGAAGAAAGTGGTGACTCGATTGTTCTCCAAAGAGGTTGAGGTGTATTAAAGTCTGAGAAAAGAACATTAATCTCACAAAAGTAAACCTTTTCTTATTGAGTTTATCCAGTTCTCTGTTCTCTGTTTCTTACAAAGTGGTTGAGCTGACCGGGATCCGCTGTTGTTAATGGACTTGCTGTTGACAAGTACCTCACACAAACACACTTCAGAGAATGAATAGTAGAGCGCATCTAACCTGAGGGCTCAAATACTCATGGGGTAAAGTGTCCCTTAAATGTTGTCTTGAAACTGGACTTTTGGTCCAACTTTTAAGAAAAATGGTCTTTTTCCCAGTGCAAAACTGCAGGGAAAGGGGGCATTTTTTCCTTTTTTTCCAATTGGGCACAAACCCCAATAAATATACCCTATGGTCTCACATACTCCATGAGGTCACAAAGAGTGTCCCCAGTGTGTTTGCTAAAAAACTTGATTTTTGGTACAACGTCGGAAAAACATTGCTTCTTCCCAGGGCACTAACGGCCCTTTTTCAACCTTTTTTTTCCAATTTGGCAAAAACTCCAATAGACCTAACCTTGGGAAAGGGCTTTTGTCCAGGGCAAAATGGCGGGGTTAAATTGCTTTTTTTTGGTTGTTTTTCTACAACTGCGCAAAAACTCCAAAAGATGTACTCTAATGGTTAAAATACTGCTAGGGATTCAAATGATCTTAACAATTACAGACCAGTGCGAAAAATTACAATTTTCAAGTCCAATTATAGGAAGAAAAATGTTTTCACTCAACTAAATAAAAATTTAGATAATCATAATACTCCCAAAAAAATCACTCTAGTTTTAAGGTGAAACACTACACTGAGATTGAGACTAACTTTTCAACAGAACATTTAATTTTTCTACGAAGAAGGGATTGTTAGATTACTGTTTATTCATTGTAGTGTCTTCTGGCATTTAGGATTAGGCTTGAATCCTTAAATAGAATCAGAATATCAGCTTTCTATTGAAGCATTCATGGAAAATGCCAGAGCCGGAGACTGTTTTGACCATTTACTGATGGAGCAGTGTCAGGGTTCAGCTCCTTCAACAATGAGATTTGTGATTTAAATGTCAACGCCAGCATGAAGCAGCAGTCCTGCAATGTCGTCCAACTGGGTCAAGGCACATTGCATTATCTCCTATTCTGAAGAAAATGCAGAGTGATAAAAAACAGGCACTGAGCCTCGACAGAGGCCTCGTGTGCATACAACATTAACGTCAACTACTTTTCTAAAAACAGAAAGAAGAAATTAAATATTTAGCCTTCCATCTACTTTCCATAATTTGGTGCTCATTTCTTTAAACATCAAATATTTTTTGAATCTTTGGGCCTATCTCTCATTTCAGCCCACATACTGCACAACACTTGCAATAATTAAGTGAATAAAACATTAGCTTTTTAAATGAGCTGCTGCCTTTGCAACAAAAGAGGGATGATACAAGTCTTTGAAAAACAGCAGAGCTTCATATCCAGACACAGAATACATCACAAGCAGGTAAAATTTATATCTTTTTACCAGAACGCGAGGTGCCCTTCAACACCATCAATCAATTACGTGTGAAACAAATATGGAACTCTGAAAATATTGAGATATTACTGCTACTTCATTCAGCCTTGGAGTCTGACTTTGACTAACTTAAAGTGAGTCTCTAACAGAGAACTCACTGGTAATGTTTCTGAATCACATCAAATAAACATGAATCTCTGATATTAGTTATTTGCATATAAAAACCTCTCTGCTTCAGAAAGATGATTCACGCAGTCATGACTGCACCGCTGATGGATGCTGCATGTGCAAAGTGCTGTGAAGCTCCTTAAATATTCTGCATTGCAGAATAAATTATTAGACTGAAATTAAAAGGTTGAATTATTCACGGCAAAAACAGGAAACTTCTTTTTATTTTAATGAAATCTAGCTTTACAAGACCTTCAATCATAAGGGTTATTTGTGACCTATGAAAGTAAATTTTTACCTTAGTATTTACAGTGAATCTCACAAACTGAATGCTGCCATGTGGAATAACTAATCTCAATCTATTTAGTTTGTCAGGATTTGGTAACCCTTGCTTGAGAAAAGATACTGCAGAGAACAGAAACACCGGATGGGATCAATATCTATTTCATGGTTCTGCAGTAACATTAGCACTGTGCAATTTATTAGCACAACAGCTCAATTTCGGCCCTCTCTGAGTGTATAAGCAGATATCAGATGTAGAGAGGTTGGTCATTTAGATGCTGATGATGCCCATGAGTAAGTCTGTCTGTGCACTTTCAGTATAGTGATTTTGTTTTTCCTTGCAGAGCTGCAGTGAACCACTTAGAAACTTTAGATTGAATATGGAACAATGAATTTAAAAGCATTGATATGCATATGATGTTTAAACACTGAATATCATTACAGATCCACCGCCCACTCCGTCTGCCTGAGGGCACTTACACTTTGTAGATTTTTACGACTAATGAATCGTAAGCGTGTAATCTGTGCATTAGTATGTAAGTCTCTTGATTTTCAGACATTGAGGTCTCAAAAAGACGAACTGTTTAATAATTAATCCAGGTACAATGCATTAAAGAGTGTAGATCTGAATTTTAAAGCTCATTTAATTGATTTCACTTGGGGGCAGCTGAACCAGTTTAAAATGCAATGCTACTTTTTGAATCGCTGTGCCAGAAGTGAGAGGAAACAGCTTCCTCCAACTCATCCAGCTAACATAGACGGCTAGTTCAGTTCATTCTCAGGTGCTTCTCTGGACACATATCAGCGTTATTAATTATAGATCCACTCATCTCCATTTGGCTTTGTTTGGTCCCCACAAACTCCAGGGGGAAATAGGCTCTTAAGCCGCTAAATGCTCTGCCTGCTGACTATTGTACTGAGAGCTTTTAGGATGAGAACAGCTGCGTACTGCAAAAGAAGGCTGATAAGAGTGAGGCTTTAAAATTAAAACAATGAGCTCAAAGAAATGAAAGTAAGAAACAGTAGAGTTTCTGGGCCACTGCTGAGTTTGGAGGTACTTTCTTTTGCAGGATTCTCTTGATCCACTTTAAATGTAAAATGTTGTAAAAGTGCCAGTCAAAAAATGAATCTCTGTGAGTTCAAAGCAGCAATGCTGTCCAACATGTGTAATAAATCACTGGAAATGTATTTCTAAATCATATTCAAGTGTCTTACAATCAAATACAATAAAAGGTCAATACACCGCCCTTACGGCATAGAATACCCTACCTCGAGAAGTGCTTAATGCCACATTTATACACATTTACACACGAATATGCAAAAGGTTTCACCCGCCCCCTGGGATATAGCTTTTGTTCACACCCTGATGCTTTTGCCTTTGTGTGAGTGAGACTTCAGTGTGTGAAGTTCTTACTAGAGGGGCTATAGATTGACCTGCAGACCCTCTGGCCAATCTATCAATCCTGGCCACATCTGTCGAGAAACGCAACTGCTAGAGATGATATCAAAAGGTTAAAGACTGTGCTTTACGTAGAGATAAAAATGTGTTGATGTCTGTGTCATGCATATGAAGAACAAGTGGGAATAGATTTTTCTTGGATTTTTATGCACTGTAATGTCATGATTTTAATTTTAAACAACTCTCTTCATTAACAGTTAGACTTTTGTTTTCATGGGATATTTTTCAAGCCTAATGATTGTGCACTGGTTAATGTGATTGTCCTAATTTCAGTCTACAAGAGCTGCCGCTATCTGGTGTGTCCCAGGGAAGTGAAAATGGCAGATCACACAGCTAAATCAGGCAGATTGGTAAGAGTTTGTCAGTTTTTCATCCAGTCCCTAAGCAAACCCTGTCAAGTAAGCAAACTCACGTGAAGTGTAACTTACCCGTAGCCACAGCCAGTGTCTCAAAGCCTTTCATGGAAGCTCTTGTTAAATAACACGAGATCTTGAGTTAAATCCTGAGCTCTACATTTTAAACTAATTCAAGATTTTCACACTACACATTTATTGAATCATACTTTACTGTGTCACATAAACAAAGATTCTTTCTGTCTCTGCGTTATTGTGTTCCCATCTACGCATTGGTGCCCTTTTGGAGTCAGGACAACAAGCTGTCCACTTCTCTGCATGTCTCACTCTGCAGCAAAAAAAAGGAAAAGGAAAAGACAACCCTGTGCCATGTTGTGCGCATGAAAGGACCTAAATGTGTCATAGTGCAGCATCAGCAATATTTTTAGTGAACTGCTCACAGAATCTGTATTTTGGAGGACAGGAAAGGATGCAGGAAACTGTGTCCGGGGAGTCTTCAATTCACTGAAAATAACAAGATACAGAAAGACTGCACTCTGACTCATTTCAGGAACATAACCCCACAAAACGGACATTTTTTTGTGGTTTACCTGAAAGTTTGCAGAAATACCAACATAGCCTCTCAGACAGATTTATCCATAAGAAGAGGCCAACTTTTAAAGGCTACTTTGTGAGTTGATGTTGAAATCTTTAGCCGGGGTTCCACCAAGCAGACCAGTTTGGCTCGTCTCGCTACCCACTTTTTGGGACCCTTTCGTATGGGTGCCAGACTGAACCAATCTGCTCTCGGGGGTTGGCGCTACAACACTGCAGACTATTGATTGGTCGAAAGAATCGTCACTTTCCCTGAAAGCTGCTGCATTTCTCCTGGCCAGTCTTCTCTGAAACAAAGCTTGATGGCACTTTGTATCAAAGAGCTATATGCCAATCACAGAGAGGACGAAATACTGCATGTCTTCCATCTATGCTCTTTGTCTACTGTGTCACGTTTTTCTTCTTCGTTGGATTTATTAGCGGGGTCGCAGGGTCGCTGTGTCCCGCTGCTATTGTCAAGCTATTATTAAACAGCTGGGGCTTTTGGCATCTAGCTCACACGCCCCTACCATGAGAGGGCACAGTTTGCTGTGGAAACGCAAATGGGATCAGGCTTAACTGTAGCAAACTGTGCCGAACCGTACTGAACCAAACCGGACTGCTTGGTGGAAACGCGGCTTTTATCGTTAATATATGCCAGGATGTCAGGTTATATATGCAGTTATATTTATAGTGGAAAACTGCGGAGGCGTGTTGCTGCCATGCCAGAAAAAAAAAAAAAATAATCATCATTATCCAGTTACATGACACTGAATCATGGAGTTATTTCGTAATACTGAATTATCACATTTTATCTTGATTACATTACTGTTGAACTTATGTTGTTGGTTTGATTAAATTCTACTTTATGCCTCAATTAAGACCAGGAGATTCTGCTGTTATTGAGCACTGTGGGTGACGTACTGATGCATACACTAAGACAGATTTTGAAATGCATGGGGCTCTACACAAGTATAAATAAGTGTGACCCTCTGGAGGTAGTTTTATTAATTATCCACAAGCTGGAGGGGCATGGAAGGCTCCACACAATCAAGCTGCACCAGTTTAACGCCACTGAAACTAGTGTCTTGATAACTGTTTTTTTTTTCTTTTATTTGTAGCACAGAAGTACATTGGAGGCTCAAAATATGAAATGACAACAGACAGGTTAACAGGACAACTCGGTCTCATTAACTGGCCCCAAGGCAAAACACAAAAGTACCTATGTGGATAAATTTTTTACGTTTTTTCTTTTTAATTTATTTAACTCTTTTTTACCAGGAGAAAACATTTCAAGAGTGTCCTTGCCAAGACAGCAGCAGCAGTGAACAGTATTTGCTTTTTACTACATTAATGTCATAATTCAGTAATATGAAATAAGGTGAAATTCAGTATTATGAAATGACGTAATAAAGCAGTATCGTTTTCAAACGTAATAATTTAGTATATCATGTTATAACACAATAACTCAGCATCACGTTATAATGTGAAAATGATCAAGTTATAACATGATTTAATTTTGTTTTATTATTATTTTTTTTCTGGTAGAGCATCAGTACGCTTCCATGGGAAACTGACTAAGAATGAATCAATATCATTTAAGATTGCTCGTCATTTACTTCCGCCTTGAGATCTTACCATAGACTGTATGTAGAGTGAACAACGTGGTCCAGCCATTTATCATTGTACAGTTTTGAAGCCAAAATACCCCTGTCACAGGCGCAGCCATTGTAGCAGTTTGCAGCCAGAGTCTGCACAGTAGAGACGATGAGGGATTCTGGGAGAATCTGAGTGGAGCTGGGTGACAAAAATTATATATATATATATATATATATATATATATATATATATATATATATATATATATATAGTTTTCTTTCGAGAGTCTAATCACTTCTTGACTCTACCTCCCAACATGTTTTACAATCCCACCAAAAACACTAAAACAGCATCTGTCAATCATCATTAAACATGAACCTCATTTTTAACCTGGTATAACTAATGAAAACAAAACTTTTCAGAAAAAAGAGGACTTGAATTAGGGGTGCACGGTAACTATCGGACCGATAGTTATCGAGCTGATAACGGGAATATTATGACGTCATTCATATCGGTCCGATATTATGGCGGCTAGCCCCGATAACACGTGTATCTTTGTGAGCGCAGCGCTGCCCCGCTCCCACTGTAAGACATGAACGGCCTGCAGTGACTGATATGTTCAAGAGACGTTGGCAAAAAAAAGAAATTACAACGCTTCCTGACTGGGAAATTTAAGAGTTCCCCCTCATGTTGGAAAAGACTCATTATATTGTTAAAGTTACAGACTTGAATTGGCATCCACAGTATTTTTTTGACATGTTACACATAAAAAATGCAAATATAAATTTAAAAAGGCTGAAAGAAGGACCAGCAAATGTGGGAACCGTGATTTCCCGTCACACCCTAAATGCATCACAACACAGTACAACATGTTGAGGCTTCAAAACAGAAAACATGGAGTCGACTGTGTCGGACTTCTTTAAAGTTTCTGAAGAAGACAGTTATTCCAGGAAAGTTCCATGAGGAGGAAAAGGGAGCAGCTTCAACACTTTAACCTAATCAGTCAGCTGAAACGTAACCATCGCTTCGACGGAGTTTTGAAAGCACGAGGACACCCGGGATGCTAAAGACGCTAATAACGTAAAGCCGACCGCAACGAATCCACTGGGACTTACACACTTTTGAAAAATCCGAGAAATTTACCGGACATGACCCACGGGCGAAGGTAATTTAATTTTTAATTTGTTTTGAATACAATGTCAGGTCAGAACATGTGCCATCTTTATAGGCACGAACTCAACACTGAATGAAAATCATCATCTCCAGCTCACATACTCTCACACAGAGCTTACTCACACACACCTCCGCCCCTCCCTCCTACTGCTCTCCGACTCTGACCGGCTCACAGCCGTCATGATGCCTTCATACTGACGGTCAAAAACACAAACATCTGCACTGAACACAGAACTAACAGCAGAGCTGTTACTGTATGAACCCCAGAGTCCGTACGTGTATGTGAGGGAGGTGCGTTGTTATGATAAAGTGACATGTTTTTTAAAGGTAGTATCGTATAGTATAGTATAGTATAGTATAGTAAAGTATAGTATAGTATAGTATAGTATAGTATAGTATAGTATAGTATAGTATATGGTATAAAGGTGTTTCCATTGCATATTTTGTGATAAACTTCTCTGAAAAATCACCTCATGAGAGCATTAAAACTTTTTATTCAAATTTGAGAGGTTTTGCGAAATGTTGGTGTCTCCATTATTAATTTTTTACGCCGTTTAAGTTGCAGAAAAAAATAAGTGAACCTCATTTACTGTAGTGAAAAGATATTCATTTGAATCAAACCAGAAGCCAGAGTCCTTTAAGATGGATAGATAGATAGATAGATAGATAGATAGATAGATAGATAGATAGATAGATAGATAGATAGATAGAAGGATAGATAGATAGACAGGCAGACAGACAGGAACTCAATTAATCCCTCAGGAAGGTTGCCCCAGGAAATTCAGATTCCAGCAGCAGTTGCACCAAAGAATAGAACCAGCACACAAATAGAAAAAAATATATATAGGATACAAACTCAAGTTATATACAAGCACTATACTGTACACAGTAGCTACAATTATAATAGTACTTTGGTTTTGTTTATAGAATTCACATCATGATCTTAGGTTAATATATAAATGTTTGAAAGTGTGTGTTATTGGTTATCGGTATCGGTATCTGCCTGTAGAAGCTGAAAGTTATCGGTTATCTGTATCGGTTCAAGAAAAAAGTTATTGTGCATCCCTAACTTGAATACAAGACAGCCAAATGATATCTTCGAATCACCACAACAATCAGATGTGAGAAACATTTCTACGAGGAGTATTAATTTTTTAAAGTTTGACCACAACCCATCTGGAATGGCTGGAAAGTCATATTTTTTAAACCTATACTGCAGCCAGCCACCAGGGGGAGCAGTTTTTGTGGAGACCTCACTACGAGCCTCGCAAGCTGACGTCCATTTTTTTTACAGTCCATTGATCTAACTTATAAAGTTCTGCATCTCTGTGCAGTTTGCTCCAGTTTTGCACCAGAGTGGCTGAGATAAACTGCTACACCTTTGCTTTGCAGAGCTACACTGTTTGATCACATCGCGACAGCAATAAGTCCTGTCCACACACAACAAGCTACAGAGAGAGGTAAGTCTTTCACATTTATGGAATTAATTAATGGCAAATGCTGTTTATAACTAATACCCAGAGTGAGCTGGCATTAATCTGCTCATTGAGATTAGAAAATTAATTTGTTAATTTGTTCAGTAGTGCGCAATGACAGTTTGTATGTGCAGGGGGTGGGCCTCCGACATCCACTGACTGATTTAACACCTGACTACAGTGATATCAAAGTATTATTTACAGACTCTAATTTACAGATACATTATTTCTCAGTCATTTGGAGGTGAAACTGATATTTCAAATAATGAAAGGGTTGTGGAAAAATTGGGTGTTATATACAATGAGGCTCATCTGCATAAAACAGGCCTGTTTATAATACAGTATGCTCTTTGAATGTATGCAAACAACACCAGAGTAGAGTGATGCTGTAACCCCTGCAGAGTAATCTGTTGCACGTGTATTATATGCATATGCTTTGTTACTGAATCAGGCTGTGATTGTCTTTCATGAAACCCTGTCAAGAAGATTTATTGTTCAAGGTAAATTTTTGTGCGTAGAATGGGTTTCCATCTGCAGAAATCTATTTTTAATGTAATTATAGTCACATTCCTGCCGTGGAGACTGGGATGTCATTGCAGCTGCGTGAGCTGCCTGCTTTTGCTCTCCAAATTCACACAATCACTGAATCCTACTGATGTGTGATTTGTCCATACTCCTAAGACTACAAACACTCCACTACAACAAAGAAAATAGACGAAAAGATCATTTTTATGTCCATGTAAATGAAGCCAAAAGAGATTCAGGATACAGAAACATTTTGACAGTTTTATGAGAGAAACTCATCTGTGTTATTTCAATGCTAATGTCTCCTCTGAAGGATTAAAATTGTGCTCTGCAAAGTAAGACAGTTGTCTTCCTGTTCTTTTGGGACCTATTGAAATCTCATCAGAATAAGATAAACTCTAAAATGACTCAGCAAAATGACTGCTCTTTGTTTAACAAAGCATCTGTACCTGACTACAGCAGGAAATTTACTACATGACTAACTGGCAGAGCCATTGACTTTCTTGTTAGCCCCTCTTAACATATGGATTATGTGGGTGTCTATGGCCCATTTGTGTCAGTGGTGGGCATTAAACTGAGAAGAGCAGAGGAAAGCATCACTGCTGCTCATGTTCAGTGGCTCCATACTTAGCAGTTATCAGAAGAGCTGCCAAGGTCTGCAGTGCTGTGCTGCCGCTCACATTTCACTGTATGACATTCGCCTGCTGAGGGATGATGGGAAAAAAGCAGCCAGCATGACGGTGAAGGATGAAGGACACACGCTGGTCCCAGAATATCCTTTCCATCAGTGTCACAAAGACAGCCGCTGGGTCCACCTGCTCTGTAGTTAAAGGAAAAACAAAGATGTGGAATAGGAAATCATTACAGTGCTTTCATCTTTATCATCACATTGTTCTGACCAGACACAGTGGTTGAAAATGGACTTAAGTGCTTTTATCGATATCACCCAATAAGTCCCAAGGGTTGTAGTCCTCACTTGATTTCAAAACGAATGTCACATAAGTCTATTAGGCTTACAGGTACTTTTCAATAAATTAGAATATGGTGTAAACTTGATTTATTTCAACTCATTTATTATACATATTCAGTATGCTCAGAGTGAAATATTGTAGACATTTATCATTATTATATTAATTGTGATGGTTATGGCTTACAGTTCATGAGAGCCAAAATATTTAATAAAATTTGAATATTGTGAACAAGCTGATTTTTTTTGGAAACTTTTTAACTCACAGATTTGCAATATGATCAGCAGACTAACTGGAAACACCTGCAAAGGTTTCCTGAGCTGTTAAGTAGTTCCTTGTTCTGTCTAAAGTGCTGTGAGGACAATCTGTTTAAATTTGACTGCCTCGCCACCTTCTGGCCCGAAGCTGTGAATTTTAACGAAGTGTGTGTTTGTTTTGGAATTTCAATGGAGATTGAATTTTTCTGCACTCAAAAAAAACTTACTGGACACAACATGCCAAGGTAAGGTAATGATCAACGTAGCGCTGTTGTTTGAAACATGACAACAAGCAAATGTTGTCGGTTTGTACTGTAGTTTAGTCGCCATCTATATTCAGCTCCATTGGCAGCCCAGTGCTCCAAGACATGTCTGTAATGTTAGTGAATCTTGATTATGTCCTGCCAGTGCTTGTCTTCTAAGTAGGGCTAATGTCATATTGCGGCCAAACACACTTTGACAGTGGAGAAGGCTAAGCCCTTATCCAGCAGTTCTTGAAGGAATGTTAAAACAGTCGACACCCAACTCTGGAAAGCAATAACCCCGGTCCTTGCACACTAGTCTTCAAGTGCACGCCACCTGCCATCAAATACACAACATGTGGATGATGCTCTGGCGCTCTGAATAGTTGCATTTACGCTTTGCAGAAGCCAGTTAAATTTAACCTTTCACGGGCCAAGCCCACAGAGCCCTGTGCTCTGGGTGGGGAATGAAGACCTCTCTGTTCACCTGTGACAGGAAGTCCCTGGGGAGAGGCAGAGGCCAAGGAGGTCCCCAAAGCACTGGAAACAGCTCCACTAACCAGTGTGTCCCCGCCCAGCAGAAAGCTACCAGAATCACAGAGAGACCCTGTTCCCGCACCCTGGTGAGAGTAGGAATGATCAGCTCCAATGGGGGAAAAGCGGACAGAAGGACGCGCGGCCACTCGTACGCCGAAGCATCCAATCCCATGAGAGCATTTTGACCGGTCAGAGAATAAAACAGTGGGCACTGAGCATTTTCCTCAGATGCAAAGCTCAGCCATAAATCATCCCTATCTGTGCCACCACTTCACTGTAGAGCTCCCAGTCTTTGTTTCTTTGAGTTGCCTCTGATTAGGTCTGCCCTCCCGGCACATGGATGGCCCTCAGAGATGATAGGTGAGAGCTGCTCCACATAATCAGTCTGTGCGCTAACATGTGCAGTTGTGAGCGCAGCACCCCTTGTCTGTTTGTGCACGCCACCACCATGGTGTTGTCCGTTCTGACCAACGCATTTTGTCCTCTTAGGCCCCGTTTACACAACGCCGAAAACGGTCGATTCCGCAAACATTTCGTTGCGTTTTGGCCTTCCGTTTAGACGAGACCACGTTGCGTTTTCAGTGAAAACGCAAACTTTTGAAAACGCTCCCCAGAGTGGAAAGATCTGAATCCGCTCCTCCATCCAGCTTCGTGTAAACACAGAGCGGAGCGTCTCAGGGTGAAACGCTGACGTCACCGCATGCGCACTCGCAGTTTTAGGTGAAGGCTCCGCGCTCAGCCACATTTCCAGTTGAGCCAGTAGTTGGCGGTAATGCGCGTTATGGTTGGATTGCCGACCGTCTCACACAACAAAACGGCAGAAAAAGAAAGAACAGAAGAGGAGACTTGTCCTCCTGGAGTCATATGAACGCGGATCGTTTTCACGCCGTCCTCATGTAAACGCGGGTGGCTTTTGAAAACGCAAAAGAAGAATCGTTGCGGGAGTCTCCGTGTAAACGGGGCCTTAGAAGGGGCAGAAAATGTGGCTCCTGTGGTAAATGCCTGTGGTAAAGAAAGTTGTGCACGCTGTGGTGATCAACACTTGGCAATGGCAGTGGTGGGTGGGGCTTAATTTTAGTGATGCAACCCACTGCTGAAACAGTCTCATGTATAGACGGCCGAGGAAGATGACGGTCTGTGCCTATGCCATCAATCCCAGCCGTCTAAGACAAAATCTGAATTTAAGCATCACTCCTCTGCGGAAAAGTGTCAGACCCTCTCCACAGATGGGTGTGCTTTCAGTGTGGCTGAATCCAGCGACAAGCCTATGAAGGTGATGCTTTGAGTTGTAAACCAAACACTGATTGCACTGAATCTGTATCAAAATGTAAGTGAAATTAATTTTCTTTTCCACAATTTCTAAAATGTTTAGATATACCATCTATATTTTTAACTTCCAGTTTGCAATGTATAGTGGTGGTCATTACGTCCAAAATATGACCTTCTTTTTCTTTTCCTAACCACTTTGTCTGCATTTTAAAACGCCATGGGCTCACCAAAGAGTGTCAGAAAAGTAAAACACTTAGAGAGCTATTTGCACTTACAGTACATTAGGGAGATGTCACATGTGTCAAGTGGGCCTGCGTGTATCATCCTGTGTTCTCTTACGGTGTTGTTTCAAGCAGCCACACTAATGCCAAAGAAGCTGTGATAAATATGAACTCATTAAAGCTTTTACAGGTCGTGACCATTTACCGCCCCCTGGATGAGGCAGCTTTTAACTGCTGCATCACTCTGAGGATATGAGAACACCTGAAAGGTTTCATGTCTCCAAAATTGGCTATTAAAGCATCATGAATGTGCTCCAAACAGCATTAATCACACTTTAAAGTCACAGTGGTTTAGCTGTAACGGCACACAACTGTGAGACCAGCGACTACATACAAAAACAGTGAACAGTATCAGCCATTTGAAAAATACAAAAGGAGTAGTTATTTCCATATGGGCTGAGTAGAATGATTGTCAGTGTGGGAATATTGCTTCTATAACATGAATTGTGGGTTTGAATGAAAATAATTGTCTAAGCTAGTGACAATGCATCTATATCACTGTCAGACAGACCACTTTTTGTCACACAGATACGAGACGTGTGTTACATGAAGGCCGTCTTTTCTTTATTGCTTTATGATCTACTTTGTAAAGGAGATAACAGAAGACATAATAAAGAAAATTATGCAGTACACAATGCAGCCTCTTTCCTATTTATATCTTGCCTGACACTAAACAATTTCTGATTGTTCCACTCAAAGACCATCCTTACCCATGAAAATCTCTGCAATAACTAGCATCTTCAGAGTTTTTTTTGGCATTCTTTCCTGAGTTTGAAAGGACAGCTGAAGATAGAAGAGATGTGGGTAGGAGAGAGCAAAGAATGACATACCGCAAAGAGGTCGTGGCAGTGACTGCTGCGACGAGGGCTGCAATCTCAGTGCCTGGGACTCGCTCTTGAACAGCCATGCCATCTGGTACCCTGGCAGATACAACTTGTGATCTGCTTGCTCCAACATTTAACCAAATTACCAAAGCAGTGTAGTATAATAGCATAAGAAAATCTGCAAAATTACAGCATGGTTTAACATTTTCAAAATGTGTTTTCATACCAGAATGAGTTTTTTGATCATGGTTCTCCTGCCCAGGAGTTTTTGTAATAACAATGATTCATAATATTTCACTCATTATACTTCAGTTGAAAGATTTGTTATGTTGTTTCTGAAGATGGTGAGAAAGTTAAGACATTATCAGAATGGCTGTACAGATGATATTTTTTTCTCTCTCTTCACTCATAGGAAAGTTGTTATTAATGCAGGGCTGTCATCTACATCAGATATAGAAGTGCCATGTCCGATAAAGTCTTCATAAATAGCTTCTTAATGATGCCAGCTGGACCTTAATTGCAAAATGACTGAAATTTCAAAGTTTGAGCCAAGTCTAAAAATGCAGTTGACCAAAGTGTTGTACAATGTTAAACACAGAGTATCACAATGACAGAATAAATGTGAGTTGAGAAAAATGCACTTGAGAAAAATAAAACAGTAAGTAAGAGCAATTAAATTTTCAGGATGAATTATCAAGATGTACAGGTAGGTGGAGGGATCTTGACAGTGTGTGGATCAGTGGATCAGTAGTTCATGTTTTGAGACTGAAAGACAGATTGAGAGGAAGACAGATGAATGGAGTTTTGAGGGTTGGTTGTAAGTAAGACAGTAAGCAAGAGGTTTAGTAGGTATACACAGCTAATGGCATTAGGGACTCAAAAGTGTAAAGGTTAGTGGACACAGGGGCAGCAGTGTGTCCAGACTATTTGACTGGGCTGGCTTATCTTGTTTTTGTCTTTGTTTTGGTTTATTTTTCTGTTGCGTTTTGTTCTTCATAACTTAAAATGTCTCTCTGGTACCCTTGCAGTATCTTTGCGTGATTTACAACTTAATAAATCCCTATTTTACTCACACTCTATTAACTATTAGTATGGCTTCTGTCTGACATGCTTTGGTTAAGCTGCTGTCACTTTAAGGTTTACCTACACAACAAATCCCCCCTGTTTCTGATTGGCCTGTCCTCTGGAAGCCAGAGCAGACTTTGGTGCTTGAGACCCCCACCTCCAAAGTGTTATGAACCCGTTGGGTCTGAGAGCCATATGTGATGACCACGTCGTGCTATTTTTAGAACAGACCTTTTTGCTCAGCGTTCAAACAGATTCACTGATTTTCACGACACATGATTACAGTCTAAAAAAATGCATTTCATATGAATATTCAGCAGTTACTTTTTATCCAGGTTTAAAATATGGGAAAGCATATCATCCTAAACTATCTTCATAAATATGTTTTATATTCCTGTATAACATCCTAAAAATGCAACATATAGAACAATTTCTGCTTAATTCTTCACAGATTTAAAAAGATATGTTTTTTCTGAAGCCACAGTTAAAAGTAAAATCCCACAAGCAACTTTCTGCACACTATCTTACTGTTAAAATCATAGACTGTAAAAAAATACACGCCCGCATGCTCGGCTTGAAGTGATGTCTCCACAAAAACTGCTCCCCCTGGTGGCTGACTGCAGTATAGGTTGAAACATACAGCTTTCCAGCCATTCCAGATGGGCTGTGGTCAAACTTTAAAAAATGTATACACCTCGTAGAAAATTTTCTCACATCCAATTATTGTCGTGATTTGAAGATATCCTTTGGCTGTCTTGTATTCAAGTCCTCTTTTTTCTGAAAAGTTTCGTTTTCATTAGTTATACGAGGTTAAAAACAAGGCTGTACATAATGTTTAACAATGATTGACAGTTGCCGTTCTCGTGTATTTTTTTGGGGGGATTGCAAAATATGTCAGGAGGTAGAGTCAAGAGGTGATTAGACTCTTGGAAGAAAAAAAAATATATATTATTTTTGTCACCCAGCTCCACTCAGATTCTCCCAGAATCCCTCATCATCTCTACTGCGCAGACTCTGGCTGCACAACTGCTACAATGGTGGCGCCTGTGGCGTGGGAATTTTGGCTTTAAAACCGTACAATGATAAATGGTGGAGCCATGCTGTCCACTTTATATACAGTCTATGGTTAAAATATGTTTGGTGGTGACATGTGGTTAAGAAATGTTGTCAGTAAATGTATTTTTGACGAGGTTTGTGGAGGACTTGGTTTGCCTCCACATCAAACCAAGTTTGATGTGTTTCTGATAAACCCTTTCTTCTTCTATGCACCTGTCCTCTGAAAAAGATGTGTGAAGTATTTCTTACAATGTAAGGAACAGACAAATCGTGCTACATCTGAGTGCAAAGACAGCAAAGACAGCTTCCAGCAGCCTGCTGCAACAGTCTGGTACAGTCCAGCTGAACGAGGCATCTAGCCAACATAAATTCATGAAAGGCTAAAACACCCCCAGCTTCCCCTCTGAAAACACCCCTGGGCGCAAAGGGCTTGGTGAATAATCACTTAAATAAGTAGAGTAAAACAAGACATGGAGTGGCCAAAACACTGAGACCATTTTGAGGTCAGTTTGGTTAACCTTTTCATTGTTCCTACTTTCACTTGAGAGACGAACATCTATCCTGTATTCATGACTTTCAGATGTATTCACTCTATTTTAATCCATGACTTGTAGCCAAGATTTAAGATTCGAAAAGGCTTTATAGTCACAGAATAAATGAAAATGATCTACAACACAGACACATACAGAAGTGATAAACCTACTTAAAACAGCATTATTCCCAGCCTGTTTGAAGAGGCACAGATAGTCTGTTTGACCTTGTTTAAAGTAGTGGAGGTGGGCAGTGTTGAGTAGTGGGAATGGGAGAACTCTGCAGTGCTGCTCAATGCAGGAGCAGCTTAAAGAGTGCTGAACAAGGTGTGAAGGGTCATTAAAGAGGGAGCTTGAACTGCTGTAGAGGACAGAGAGTTTGGTTTGAGAGGTGTCCCTGATTCTGATTGCATGTTCAATGATTCTTGTAATTTCTTCTCACATTCCCTAAGATATAGTTATACAACTTTTCAATTCCAGATATGAGTAAATCTATGATGAGTGACCAGTGCACTGCTGTTCAAATCTCCCAGCCTCCTCTTGAGAAAAAACATGGGCCATTATATTTTTTTTCACTGACCTCTGTTTGAGTCTTTAGCTGCTTTAAAATCATCTCTAGTTCCCTCCTGCTCCTCAAGTTCAAGTGTTTCAGAGTGCTGATGTGAGGTGTCAGTACTGATTGCATAAAACATGGACATAGCCACTGTGTTTTTCCACTCAGTGGTCCTCACCTCCTCCAATTGGCGTCCATCATGTTGGTTTCCTGGAGCAAGAAGAAGGAGGAGAAGCTAAAGAGAAGTGATGGTGTGATGAATGAATGATCAAAATTCAATGGTAAACATCCAGAGCTAATAATTGCTAATGCACACTAAACTTTTTGATCCTTTAGAATGCACCAGCTGTTTCCTATACTGGCAGTGTGAACCATAGACTGTATAAAACATGGACATAGTCTCCGCAACGTCACCCGTCTGTTCCTGAAACCGTGAAATGAAGCCAATCCGGGGACACAGCTACATTTGATATGATGCCAGCTGTGAGTTTTTCTTCAAACAGCTACAGGGCACCCGCCAGTCACATGACCTGAGCTGTGTCTCTGATTAGACAATCAGACAATCCTCATAACTTCTGAATCGCCAAGTTAGAAAAAAATTCACAGACCATACAGCGTGTGCCGATAGAGAAATCAGTGTTTTAGACCCAAGAAGTTTTCTTAACCAGGCTGTAAATTTGCTTTTTAATGCTGTTAAAGTCCATTTTTATTTTTATAGCTGGGTTTGTACATGACTTCTGGTCTTTCTGCAGCCAGCCTCGATGAACAGCAACTTTTAGAACTTCAGCAGAGGCTTCATTTTTACCAACCAGATATTGCCCATGGGTGTGAACGCACTTATGCACTCAAAATAGGAAGTGTAAGTGCAGCAGTGTGCGATATGGGACACAGCATTGGCGTTGGTCCAATGTGACAGGTAGGCCAAAAAACTCTGTCTTTACTCCTGTGGTAAGTTGGCCAAAAGTTAGTTTGAGTCAGTATTACCAGAATGGGGATTTGTCCACAGATCACCACAGTTGAAAACTTCTCCCTGTAAACCAGGGGTGGACAACCAGTCGACTACAAAGAGCCACATCACACACTTCCTCTCACACATAAACGAAAGGACATAAGATGAAAATCAAAAGATTACCAAATTTTGAAGTGAAATTTATTGTGTTTGTAAGCGTGTTTCAATTCGTACCAAGAGCCGTGTCAAAGACAAGTTTTTGTTTTTACTGCAGAAGAGACAAAGTTTCAGCCATCTATTTATCTATATAGCTATGAGCACAAGTGCGATGTAGAGAAAAGAAACTGAAACTTAAGTATCAATCTCATCACCCAAGTATTGATCAATACTGATCACATCATCAATATATCAATAATTTAGATTGATTGGTACACCACTACTCATAACAATAATGAATGGATCAAAGAGCCGCACACTAAAAGGCAAACAGCCGCATGTGGCTCGCGAGCCACAAGTTGGCCACCCCTGCTGTAAACCATTGTGAGACATCACTGAGATCACATCAGGTCAAAATGTTAATGTCAGACATAATCTCTCTTGGCTCTTAATGTAACCAGTACTGATGAATACTGATGAATACTGAGGAACCAGTTACATGTATTGCATGGTTACTTTATAATAACATGACAGTTTTCTCCACTGTTTAAGGAAGAGAAATAGGGGAGTTGTGGGTCCAAGGTTTTGGGGATAGTTTTGAAGGTCGAAGGTTTTGCGGAAGATGCGGGACCAAAAATGAGAAAGAAATAAAGATCACACTAGGTGGCTGTTTTTTTCTGGAAATGTTAAAAAAAGAGACATCTTTTTAGCTGAGAAGTCCAGTCTGCTTTACAAACTTGAATAAACAGCCCTGTTCTTTGCAGCTGAGATACTCCAGGCTTTGAGTTTTAAAATGCAGTGATATTACATCAGCCACCACTATTCTGCTGTTTTGTCTATCCACTCCCCAATTTGCATGTGACAAGCTCAGCAAAGCTAGTGAGGATGCAAGATGTCTCACTCCTCAGTGATTCCACTCAGGGAAAAGGATGTGTACACACTCAAAGAGGATGAAAACAAGCACAATGATGTCCCAGACTAATTATAGACAATTACATTTGCCTGCAAATAATTTTGTCATTGATTTTTTCAGCCAATTGTTTCACCCCTACTGCTAATGAGATAAATTTCCTACTTGTCCCCCGTAGACTGTGACTTCTATTAATGCTGACCTCAGCTGTTTATTTATGAGACTAAAGAAGGAAAGGGACTTTGTTGGGTTGAAAAAAGCAACTTTACTAAAAAAAAATTTGTAATTAATTACAATTTCTAATGTTACAATGCTGTTACTGTTACCCAGAGTGAAATGTGATGTATTATTATCATAGACTGTATAAAACATGGGCGTAGTCGCTGCAACGGCACCCGTCTGTTCCTGATACCATAAAATGAAGCCAGTCCGTGGACGCAGCCACATTGGATATGTCCCCGGCTTTGAGCTTTCTTTCTCACAGCTATAGGGTGACCATCAGTCACGTAAGCTGAGCTATGTTTCTGATTAGACAGTCAAACAATCCTAATATCTTCTCTAAACCACTGAGTAACAAAAAATGACCCCCTTATACAATAGCAAATTAGCATTTAATAGAATAGAAATAGAATAGAATAGAAAATACTTTATTTATCCCCGAGGGGAAATTCAGGAGTCACCGCAGCATTTAAGAAAACAAAAGTAAGAAAGAGTATAGAAAGTGCAAAAAGGTCCATAAGAAATTAGATAACGACATCCCGTCCACCACGAGTCCACCACTCTCCAGTCCAGCCAGTCTCCACCTCCACAGGGTCCAGGACTGAGCCTCCCCAGAAGTCTGTTCAGTCTCTGTCTCCTGGATCCTGTCTGCTCACAGCAGGCGAAGCTCAGATGTCAGCTCCGTCAGCCACGTCCATGAACAGCATGATGCCGCTGGGTTAGCAAAGCTAGCTCATCCATCCCCCGGGGCTAGATCCCTCGTTCCCAACAACGATGGATGGAAGGACAGGTCCACGTCGTCACCTCCCAGCTCACATCCGAGAACCAGCACGTCGTCCTCATCTCCTCCTCCTCAGCTCGAGGGAAATCATCAAGCCCTACACTAGTTAGCATTGACAGGCTACAGGCTGCTAACAGCTAATTTTGCATGTAAACAATGCAGCCAAGGTTACATGTAGGATCTTCAGACAAACACAGGAGAAAGTAGTAAAAAATACCGCCGAAGCCACAAAAAGTTTGGTGTCCGTGACCGACAATGAACCACACAAAGTGATGATCCACTCCAAATACAAAGATGACGAAAAAGAGACAAAAAAATTACCAGAAACTGACAAAGACGAGAGAGCTGCTGCAACAGGCAGCTACTTGGGGAGCGCCTAGCAACGGAAAGGAAGACCCAAGTTGCTTTTTGAGCCAGGCTGTAAATATGTTTTAAAAGTCAGTTTTCTGGCTGGGTGTGTACGTGACTTCTGCTCTTCCTGCTGCCAGCCTCAAGCGGATCCTTAATGAACAGCAACTTTTGGCACTGCGGCATAGGCTCCATTTTTTTAAAACCAGATGTTGCTGCTTGGGAGGAATAAATCACAGAAAAAAAGAGACTTCTCTGTGCTTCAGATTGACACCATAGCAACACAGGTAGAGAGAAATGAAGCTGCTTTGTCGACAGACACATTAGCAAAGATGACTGGCTAAAAGTACAATTTCATGGTGAGCCAATCAGTGCCAGAATTCAGGTAGGTGGTGGTTGTTGTTACAAACTTCAACACCCCACAGCCACACGAAGGACTGGATGTAAGAATGGAGCGTCCAGAGCAGTCTGTCAAGTTGAAACTGGCGTTTTCAGGATGAAAGTACTGGCAGTACTTCATTATCATTGATGTAAAAGGCAAAAACACACATGTAAAGCGAACAGTTTGTCCCAGAGAAAAACCAGCTCAAAAACCTGAATCCTTTTACAAATTTAAAGTTTTTTCAAAAAGTAACAGAACTAGAAAAGCACTCGGAGAGTGCGGACCTCCGCCAACCATATTGTGATTGTCACGCAACACTTCAGTACTACTTTAATGTTATACTCCCTTTCTGCTACAATTTGGTGTTAGTTGCAGGTTTGTACAATAATTTGTTACCTGACAGTGTTGAAAATTATGATGACCCAGCTCATATTTCATATTCCAGATCTTAGTCTCTAGAATATTGGCAGGATCTGGATCGTACTTTTACATCTGTCAGAAAATATCGTGACCTTGTCTTGTATTGTTTTGCAAAGCAATCCAACCATTTATTGTGGAGTTATATACACATATGGTGAAAATCGCCCTATCTCACCATGACAAAGAATCCTTTAAAAAAATCCTGGATCCAGATAGTGATCCAGATTACCTCCAAAATTTAATCAGTTCTTCCTTATCCCATTTCCAACATTTCCTAAATAGTTCATCAAGAGCTATCCGTTACTTTTTGAGTTATGTTGTTAACAGACAGACAAACTCTCCCAAAACCATAAGCTCTTTGGCGGAGGTTATCATTACTTTCCCTGGTAATGACCTGCATTCATGAAAAAGATATTTCATTAGTAATTTAGTTATCATTATAATTATTTATTTTTCTTTTTTTTTTTTTATTTAATTTTATGAATTTATTTAATTGTATTTCTTTCTTTCTTTCTTTCTTTCTTTCTTTCTTTCTTTCTTTCTTTTTATTTATTTATATATCTATTTATTTTTCTTGGGGGTGGGGGTTGCAAAGTCACTATAACTATAACTAGTTACTTTTTTAAAGTAATTTGCTCAATACAGCCTGTACACCATAGTGAACTATCCACTCAGTTACCAAGATTTCTGATAAATTAACAATATGATCCAGTCATCTATAACTGCTGCTCTTATTGTCACAACTGTTTGCTAAAAGCCCTCTTGCTAGGAGAAACGCCAAAAATCATAAATCTATGATAATCCCAAAAATGTTTTGTTTGACATTCTGGAAGCCAGTTGGTGCAATAAAGTATACAAAGAGCAGGATTATATGTCCAATTTCCAAGAGTCCAATGAGAAATCCTTCAGACACATGGCTGAGAGGTTCATTTTGGTGACTGAAAAGGTGACAATGTGTTGCAGACAGCCAGTTATATCCACCTGCCACTCACAGTGACCCCACACAAAACTTCCAGGCTTAACGTAACTGAAACAGAAAAGCAATATAAAACTTTGCTCCCTGTACAGCCCGATAAATAGAGAAACAAGCCTCAGAGCAGGTACAAGGCTGTAAACATGTCTTTTTCTGCTGCTGAATTGGCTTTTGTGTGGGGCCGAGAAGGATTTCTTTAGCTTTTGGAGCCAGCCTCAAGTGAACACTTGATGAACTGCACTTTTTTTTCTCACCTCCTCATTGGCTTTGATAGATTGCTGCTTGGGTGTCACATCCCAGACAATCCGTACAACTTAGCTCTTTACAGATGTTTTGTTCCAGAGAGCTTGCTCTCTCTCCCTCACATTTCCCATTTCGCTTTCAGCTGAGGCCATCAAAAGAGGGTGAAAACATAACCTTTAGAAAAAGTGACAGTCAGTTTGTATTGCAGGTTTGTTTGTGTACTCTGCAAAGAGGAGGAGGGACGTGGGCTTATGGAGGCTAAGTGCTTTTAAAAATGTTGCAGATATAAAACAAATTGCTTTCATATGTTGGTCAGGTCCTTCAAAACTTCCTTATCTAAAAGACCAGAGGTGTGTGTCCACTTTAAGTTCTTACAGATGCAAAACTACGAAAAGACAAAATGGTATGAACTACATCTGCCCAACATATTTGGTCTAGCATTATAAGATCTTTGTTTAACTATTTCAACAATTTACTTGAAGAGTAACGCTGATCAGTTAAAATCATAAACCTGTTCAACAATACTAGTCACATTAATGTTTAAGACATAGCTTGTTTTAGGGGCAAGGGTCTAAACCAGACATGAACAAGAACAGCTTCACTTAGTAGACACTTTTTAATCAAAGTGACATACAACACTGAGCAGTGGGGGGTTATGGTGCCTGGCTCAGGGGCACTTTGACATTGCTCAAGAAATTCAAAAACATCCATAATCCACTCCTCACTTTCAACTTGCTCATGTCAGAATGCCACTAGCACTTGTCATACCTACCTCTGTTGGCATTTAATACTGCTTTCAGCAGTTTACATTACTTTACATTTGTAGTTGCTCTCCAAGACTTGCTCTTTTTTTTTTCAATGTTTAAGTATTTTTTAATTATATTTCATTATCTGAGCAAAGTTTATACTCCACCTTCTTGGAGTCAAGATTTTACCATTTTAAACCGTAGACTTCAAATTTAACCTATCTATTTGTGTTGTCTACTCTCATCTTTGTTGACTGCTCGATGCACATTAAAGCTATGGTCTACAATTTGGAAGCTTGGTTATTATTAATAACACCCTTATGGTCCTATGGTTCCATCCACGCAATATAAACAGCAAAAAGAACAAAAAAATCCATTCAGTACATCAGTTGCAAAACAGCATAATAATTTACCAATCGGAACCGCTGTTCCCCTCATTTTGGATTTGTGTGTGAGTCCATCCAATCCCCTGTCTTCCCTGCTCCACACCGTCCTGCCCATAGTCCCGCCTCGGCCTTCCCCACTTCCCCTCTCACGTCAGCTAGCTGCTCAGCTACTGAAGCGTCATAGAGCCGGAGAAGATCGAAACCAGGAAGCTGTTGCTGTTACCCTCCACAGGGAAGGGAAGAAGATGAAAACGTTTTTAAAAAGGGTGAAGCAAGGAAGAATTATAAGTGATACAGGTGCCAACAGAGACTGAATATTGGAGAAAAACCAGTGGAAAAAGCTGCAGAGGGATTTGGGACTGAAGACTGATGCTGACACAGCTGAATTTCTGTTGGACAGGTAATTCCTTTGTTTACTACAGTGGGAGATGTCAGCTGAATAACTGGTTAGTCTGTGCCTATACTGGCTAATGACTGAATGATGCTAGTCTGAACGAGTAGGCTCTGTCAATAGATTTTAGCATAAGTTAGCCACACATCTTAAACATTGTAAACAGAGCTGGTGACATGCCAGGAAAGGTGAAGCCTCACCCACAGTCTGCTCTGCTCTGATCAGCTGGCAGCAAGACCTGCTTCGCCCGGCTAATTTATGGTTTTGATCTCGCTGGTCCTATTGAAAAAGCTACCACTGTGTGTCACAAGGGGGATGACCGTTGTGTTTGGTACATTTTCTGCTGGCTGGCTTCTTACTCTGTTGGAGGGGGGCGTGTTGTTTGGAGGCGAGGTGGGGTGATACGAGCTGGGGGGCGGGATCTTGGAACATGGAGGGGAGAGGTGTTCAATTCAATTATGCTAACACCTCTCCAGTTATCGGCCCAAGTCCCAATCTTAAACCAACAACCCTCCGGTTACAAAGCAAAGTCCCCATGGACTGAGCTGCTGCAGCTGCTACGGGCATGTCCATGAAAGGGCTCAGGGTCAATTGGGGCAAAGTTCTATTCTCTCACGGCCCCCAGCTTTTAACTTACAATGTGTCAATAATAGCACATAATTGACCATGTTCTAATCGATGTGTGCTTTTATTGTTTCTGTCAAGTGCACAAAGAAAATCAAAAGTATATCTACACTGAATTAAGATAAAATAGCACAGCAGAAAAGGCAAAAATTTGTGAAGCAATAAAGGTTCAGAATATAAAATATGATATAATAATATAATATGAATGAAATATTTGGGGCTGAAAATATAATTTGCAGGTTAAAATAGTCTTGAAAGCAAATGTGGCTCTCATTAAAAATGTTTGGACTCTCCTGCTCCAAACTGCCTGCCTGTGTAAAGGTCTGTATTCCATTGTTTTCAACAGAGAAGCATTTTTCCACCTGCCCTCCCAACTGCTATTGTAATAAAAGAGCTAAGAGACATGATATAAGGTACAAAAAGAGCCACTCCTGGAGACTTTTTGCCTACAGTCACACCATCTCCTTTCACTTATCATGGGTCATGAATTGTGGAGTCTTTTCAGTCAAACCAGCACTGCTTAAGATTTATTTACTAAAGACTTAATCAAGTTTTATAGAAATTCATGATTGTGACCCAGTGAGGCAGAAAAGCTATTAAAGATTGGCACTGCTAGACTCACAGGTCACAGTCCAGCATGTATTTTACAGCAGAGCAGCTGCTTGCATCTTTCAGCTCCATCCTCTGAGCAGAATACTGTAGTGCTACAAAATACCATATTTCACGCTGTTGCATCGGTTGCAGTAGTGTATATCACAACACTCAGCCTTTAGAAAAGGTTTTAAAGCATCTTATTCACAGATTTTTACAGTTTTATTTTTTTTATTTTTGTCCATTTGAACAGAACATTTTCAACCTTTAGTTTTTCACATCCAGTACTTTTAGCCTTTTTTCACTGACACATTTTTTTTGGCCGCTAAGTGATTAATATTCTCTCCCTCTCTCCTCTTTGAAGCTTTTCTCTCCCAGATAGTGTCTGAAAATAAACATTGCTTGTCTTGGTGGTGGTCAGGGGAAATGTTTGGTTGTAGATGCTAAAAAAGTCCCTGAAAGAAGCTGTAAACTGCAGCTGTTCATAGTTTTAGTGCTGCTGGTTTAAATAATGAATATTTTGATGTGAAAAAAAATGTTTTTGTACTTTTAATTCAACCAGGTTTCACTGAAGAGAGACACAGGCAACAGAAATAAACACCATGTCATGCCAAAATTCATCTGTCCAGAAAGTCACATGTAGGTTGTGTCCTCTTCCTCCTCTGATACAAACTCCTGCCAGTTCCTCACAGATCTTACCAAGGGTTTGTGCTCTCAATCTCACAGTAGTCATCTTTTTCTGTACAATTTTTTTTCCTGTTCCTAGAGACTTGGAGCCTCACAGCATTAAAGCTTTTTGTATTTTTCTTTCTATCTACATCCTCTATTATAAAAGCAACAACCCTTGCACCACGGGGGACAACAAATCATCAAAGTCTGTCTCAGAGTTGAACATATAATCAGCCAGAATGACTAAATCATCAAATGTGTCCAAAGTTGTGGGCGCGTTATCAGAGCCCACGTTTCCCCACTGTCTCCATCATTGTTGTGTGACTTTTGATGTGTGTGTTTTTTTTAAACCACATTTTTACAGTCTAATTTTCTTTACTCCTGAGAGTTCAAACACTGAACTTCAATTGCAGTGGATATTTTTTTTCTGTTCAGCTCCTTTATTTTTTTGACAGTTTATTTAATATTTCTCCAACCCCTCAATTATCCTCTGCTGCCCTCAGTTATTTATGATTTTAAAGAAACTGCTTCGCAGATATTTTTTTTCTTTTTCAGATCTCTGAAACTTTTAAATTCTGAGTGAACATGTAGTATGTGGCCTTGAAACATTCAGTGTTTTGAGACCATAACAAACAAAATAGGCTGCAGAATTATGTGTATTTTCGCACTGCATTACAAAAATAGACTAATGGATGTTTTTGCACTGGTGACCAATTACTGTGCTGTATGTGCTGTTCAGAGCTCAGCTCTATTAGAAAAGAAAGCATCATGGAAAAAAACAAAATTGCCTTTCAGATTTTAAGAAAGACTGAAGTTCAGCGTGATTCATTGACATGTTTTTTCCTCTCCACGGGTCTCTGCGACCCCGTTGGCTCTGTGCCGAGGAAAAGAAGAGTTTTTAGAATTCTTATTTGTGTTTTTTATTTTAACAGAAATTACAGCTCTGACCTGAGTGCTTTTCTGGTCTCAATCATCTGAACACTGTGTGAGAAATCACATAGCATTCATTCATTGCCTGAATATAAAATTACCATGCACACAATTCATCGGAGCCAAATGGATTTCTTTTGGCAGCTGTAATCAAACAGTACACTGGAAACACACCATGGAGGTAGGACTTGAATCAACACATACTGGAGTTGATTGCTGCTTCCACCCTGCCTCTACCTCCCTCATTTTCTCGACGGGTGAAGACGAACACTGGATTCTGCCCCTAGTTATGATTAAAATTGTTTCATTTGAAAAGACTCAACTGACCTCCCAATGCCTAACATATTTTCACCGTCATTCAGCGTGGCATGAAAGCTGCATTAATCTAAAACTAATATAGAAGAATGACAAGTGAACACAACATCAGTGACACTGAGCATTGGAAAAAAATTTGTAAAATCCCCTCTTCAGGGGAAAGCAGTTGTGGAGGCCGTGCAGGAATTCATTAATAATTCAGTCCAAGAGATCTCATATTTGACCTCGTACAAAAATTCATTCCCCTGTGTTCAGCCGAGTTTGAAAAAGAGATGAGAAAAGGTGCTTGAAAGAAGGAGGGTTGTGGGGAGATGTCAAAAGAAGGAGCATTAGTATGAGAAACAGGAGGTCTCGCTCCTCTCCTCTGCATCCTTCACCGTCAGTCACCTGTTGGTTTATGGCAACCTTCATTTTCGAGAAAGAAACAGGGATAAAATATCTCAGCAATTAATATTAGTTTGCATGCTTTATTTTTGAGTACCTTGAATTATCAAACTAAGTTAAATTTGTCCTTTTATTCTTCAAAGTGCTTTCAGTTTTTATTCTTACATTCATCTATGGCTCTTCTGAACCCTTCAACATGCCAAACCAGACTACAGTCTCCCACTCAACCATGAAACATTTCAGTTTGAGGAAGCTCTAAAATATGCTCCTAAGTACCTTTACGATTCAGTTCAATAGCCATTGACCTTTTTCTGCACCGTCAATGGTTGAATAATCCTCTCAGAAAGCCCATATACAACGACCTATGTGGCATAGCAAAGTGCTGCAGCATTTTTGGAGATGAAACACGTCCCGCGCCCTCAGTGGGCCGTGCTCAGGAACAGCAGAGCATTAACACGTCGATTTTCACATCACTGCAATCATTAGTATTAGTTTTGCATAATTTTCTGGCTGTTCAATCAATTATGGAGGTCTCTGATCACCAGCACACGCCTGCAGGTACACTGGTGGGGTTGTTTGAGAAATAATGCAGAGTGATTAGAGGAGGTGTTCTGTGTACCAAAATGAAACAACAGTTTAGTACACCCAGCATGCAGCAGTCATAAAGGCTGTGAAAAAATTACACTCACCACAAAATGACAAGCAAGCTGTCAGAGCTCAACCCAAAAAGAAACAAAAATAAAAAGAAAAATATATTAAAAAAAAAAAAAAAAGTGGACACTTTGAGCTTTTGCTGTTGTGCCCATGACAACCATTGTGATGTTGAACATGTAATGGCACATTCAGAGGATTGTATCACAGCGGGGACAAAGGAAATCCATTTACGACACTGGACAGCTGCAAACAGAGTATTTCTTATTTTATTGTGTGAGATACGATGCATAATCCATTGACAGCTGTGATAAGGAGCTGTTATGATGGGTTTCTGTCTGGTCCTTCTTTTTTCCTGTTCCCGTGGCTGATATTAGCTCAGCTGTCTATCGTGAGGCTGCTGTTGTTAGATCTGTACATACAGCGTCACCTGAATTCACTGTTTAGTTTGTCTTGGAAAAGCAATTTTTTCTCAAGCTGTTCATGGTATTATCTGTCCTTTCACTATTGTTGTTTGGGCTGCATGTGTATGTGTGTATTTTAGAGGAAATGAAGCATGGACCAAGGCAATTTTTTGTTGTGAGACCTTTCCAGTACATAGAAACTTATCGTATCAGCGTGGATTGGTATTAGGCATTTTATTCACAGAGTTTAGAAAACTTGTCTATTCTATCTAAAAGATGATGAGCACGTGGACAGAAAGTTGATGACAAGAATTGTAACTATTTTCAATGAATAATAAATATATGTAAAATAGCAGTTATTTGCTTCAAATTCTCAATCATGAGAACATTAAATGGCTGTTAAGTAGCTTTTCTCCGTCTCTGGTTCTTGTGCATGGTAGTCAGGATTGTTGTTGTAATTCTCTCAATTGAAGACGACTAGCTGCAGAGGTGAAGATGAAGATAAAGAGAACATTCACCTTGCTGCGGGAGGGAAGTTCACTTGATCAAAACCTCCTTTGATCAGTTGGTGTTACTGTCTCCTATACACACCTACAGTCATGAAAAAATTATTAGACCACCCTTGTTTTCTTCAACTTTTTGTTCAATTTAATGCCTGGTACAACTTAAGGTACATTTATTTGGACAAATATGATGATACCAACAAAAATAGCTCACAAGAGTTTAATTTAAAGGCTGATACTTCACCATTTTCTGTTGTCTTGATAATAACCAAAATTACTTAAGGTCTTACATTAATAGCTATGGCATTGTACTGCCAAAACAGTGCTTTCAGGCATTAATTTTTTTTTTCTGGCTGTTCTGGTCCCATAATACTCACAGAAGTCAGTACTTGATTTCATAACCATTGTTTTTGATGACCGCAGCCATGCATTTTGGCCTACTCTCCACCAGCTTCTGACAATGTTCTGCTGTCACAGCAGCCCATTCCTGTTGCAAAAATTCAAACAGAACTGCTTATTTGAGGGGCTTGTGGTTCTCCATTTTGAGTTTAGATGATGCTCAACAGGTTTTCAAATGGATTAAGATCCGGTGATTGAGCTGGCATGGTTCAAATGTTTTGGTCCATCCAGGCTTTAACTGACCTTGCCGTGCAGAAAGGGGCATTGTCTTGTTGGGAAATCCAGTCATTTGAGGCAGGAAAAAGTTTTCCAGCTGATGGAAGAAGTTTTCAAGAGTTGCCCTACACATGACCAGGTTAATTCGCCCTTTACACAGATGCATTTGCCCCGTTCAACCCACACTGAAACAACCTCAGATCATCACTGATCCACCCCCATGTTTTACTGTAGAAGCAAGACACTCTGGTTTGTAGGCTTCTCCAGGCTTCCTCCTCACAAGTAAGTTGGCTGGAGTGGACATCAACTCAAAATTGGATTCATCACTGAAGAGAACCTTCACCCATTCATTCATTCATTCATTAACAGTCCAATTCTTGTGATCCCTAGCAAAGAATAACCATGCCTTCCTCTGCCTCTCTTCGATAAAGGGATTCCTGACAGACCAGCTTCAAGAAGTCCGTTTTGAACTGTCCTTGCTGAACAAGTGATATTTGTCGACAGTGCCCACTAACTTTTTTTTTTTTTTTTTTTTTTTTCCGTTGCTAGGCACTGCCCGAGTAGCTGCCTGTTGCAGCAGCTCTCTCGTCTTTGTCCGTTTCTTGTAATTTTTTTCGTCTCTTTTTAGTCATTTTTGTATTTTTAAGTGGATCATTACTTTGTATGGTTCATTGTTGGTCATGGACACCAAACTTTTTGTGGCTTCAACGATATTTTTTGCTTCTTTTCTCCTGTGTTTGTCTGGAGATCCTACATGTAACCATGGCTGCATTGTTTACATGTGAAATTAGCTGTTAGCAGCCTGTAGCATGTCAATGCTAACTGGTGTAAAGCTTGATGATTTCCCTCGAGCTGAGGAGGAGGAGGTGAGGACAACGTGCTGGTTCTCGGATGTGAGCTGGGAGGTGAAGACGTGGACCTGTCCTTCCATCCATCGTTGATGGGAACGTGGGATCTATTTCCGGTGGGATGGACGAGCTAGCTATGCTAACCCAGCGGCATCGTGCTGTTCATGGACGTGGCTGACGGAGCTGACATTGGACGCCGGCGCCACATTGGAGGAGCTTCGCCTGCTGTGGGCAGACAGGATCCAGGAGACAGAGACTGAACAGACTGCAGGGGAGGCTCAGTCCTGGACCCTGTGGAGGTGGAAGCTGGAGAGTGGTGGACGGGTTGTCGTCATCTATTTTCTTATGGACCTTTTTGCACTTTCTATACACTTTCTTACTTTTGTTTTTTTAAATGCTGCTGTGACTCCTGAATTTCCCCTCGGGGATAAATAAAGTATTTTCTATTCTATTCTATTCTATTCTATTCTATTCTATTCTATTCTATTCTATTCTATCTATTCTAAGGTCCCTGGGAATCTGACAATGGTTTCTGACACAAGAACTAACGAGTGCACAGTCATCTTGTGGGGTAGGAAGATGTTTCCTGCCTCAACCAGCTAGCAATTTGGTAGTACCATGTTTGGCTTGCTTTTCCTTGGTGTAATGAATGGCTGTCTTGGAGATCTTCAGATTATTTCCTACCTGTCTCTCACTCATGCCAATTTCCAGCATTGCCAAGGTAGCTGCCTTTGTGGCTCTCACTAATTCTTTTGTTTTAGGTATTATGTGAGAGCTGACAACTTCTGAGACATGCTATAGCTTGAATGTAAGCAGGAAACCACTCTCAAACCACCAGGCTTTTGCATTTGCTGTACAGTGCTGCTGGCCTCTTACATACGCTGGGGATACAATAAAGCTTGAGCATTTCAAACAGGCCATAAAATATTATGTAATCAGCTGCATTTTTTATGATGTCCATTGTATTCTTCAGGTAATATACTTTTAGTACCAGGCATTAAAATGAACAAGAAATTGAAGAAAACAAAGGCGGTCTATTCATTTTTTCCATGACTCGAACCCTGCACCGTAGCATATTAGAGGAGGGACACTACAACCAAAGATACATTTTAGGAAGAATAAATGGAATTTTATTGAATCAAATCATCATCATAGTAAACAAAGAAAACCAATATTATAGGGAAAAAATGGATTGGAGACAGGATTGTTACTGGGACCTTGTAACCCTCCTTCATTAACACAAACCCCTTCATAATAAAAGGAGAATACGCATCAAGATTGGATAACTAGGTTTTTCAGCCGCTGTAACGCTGCACTCTACAGGCAACTGAAACATCTAGAAACTTTCCTTGTGTGTCAAGATGTACACATCTGCAAGGACTACAGTCAGTCACCTTAAATACTTGCTTTTCATCATCACATGTAACAATTTTAAACAACTCATTGATTCCTCCTAAAGGATTAATTCACAAGGAGTACAAAAATCATCCACCTGTTTAGACTGGCACCAGTGATCAAACAAAACCTCTTTCTACCATCCAAACTCAACAAATGTCTGATCATCAGCCTTTTTATAACCACAGAAGTTTTGATGATATGCCTCGGGCACTAACTCATCGGCCCTGAGCACAGAAGCTTTAACTTTATCATAGTCCAACAAAATCAGAAGCCTTGCCAGTAAGCACACACTGCAGCAGCACAGTCCAGATTGTCCACCTTTGTCATTAAATGGTGAGACTAAACAAATGTGTTTGTCAACACTGAAGTCCCCAAACTTTCTTAGAGACCTAGAAGGTGAGGAGGAATGTTTCAGTTCAGGTTCTTTCAGCTGAAGCTGTCTATCAACCTCAGTTTTCCTAAACTGTAACTCGGCACTGATCTCCTTCTCTTTAATCTCAAGCTGACGTATTTCAACCTCCACTTCCTTAATACGCAGGAGCTCCCCTGGACCTTGTGTGGTGGGAGAAGTGACAGCTTTAGTGCTCAGAACCAGGGACAAAATGCCTTTTTTATGACAAAGCAGACATCAACTCTGACTTGATCACATTTTTTTCACCCTGCTTTGGCACAGAAACCTCACAACAGTCTGCAATAGTCAACAACTGCTTCTTAGTGCAACTGTTAATGATGTCTAGGCAGGGCTGAGCCTCATACTCATCAATACGAAAGTCCATCGTAGAAGCAACCACACAGCCACAACAAACACACCAAAAAACAAGGGAGGGGAGAGGGGCTGCCTCAACCACCTCGACACAGCAAGAGGGAACAAAAATGTACACGTATTTAGAGAAGGGAGAGAGAGAAAATAATAGCAATAAGCTGGAAAAGCACACCTTGAAAAACATGGTGTCCCAAATGGTCAAAATGAACCACAAAATCCAGCAGGTAAGCAATAATACAACAACAATCACAAACAGCATTACAAACAAAGCCTACCAAATCACAAGATTGTTTTGAACCAACCAGGGCTTAGGACAAGCTCCCAGATAACAGTGCAAATGACAAAGGTTAGTCAACAAAATCAACGAAAAAAATTGCTATGGGGGATGTGCTGCTTACTGGCAGAAGACTACGGGTCTTTCCTCTCTGTCTCCTTTAAATCACCTCCTCCTACCCGAGCGCTGATGACACTAAGGTGTACAGCAGGTAGAGGGAGGAGGGACCGAAGAGGAGACAGGAAGAGAAACATGAGCTGATGTAACAGTTGGTATGAGGACTAAACCATTCCGCTCAGATATGAGAATGAGCTCATCTAATAGGAGTCATTGCCTACTGTAGTCACCTGTGGTGTTTTTTGAACTTAGGGGCCGTTTACACGACAATGGTTTAAGGGTGAAATGCAAAAAGTTTGGTAACATTTCAGCCTTGTGTTAACACTAAAATGGCGTTTTAGCGGACCTTAAATGCAAACTGTTGAAAACGGCCTCCAGAGTGCGATTTTTCTGAAACACTGTTGACACCGTTGCCGTGTAAACAGTAAGCCGGCGTTTCAGTGGAAACGCTGATGTCACAATCTGCTTCATGCGAGCCCATACAACTGTCCAACAGTGCCGTAGTTACAATCGTCGCAAACTACCGTGTTGTGTTTGTGCTGCTCAATCTACTGTATCTGCTGACTGTCTTCATGCAAAACGTGCATCTGTTGCTCCACTTTTGCACTTAGAATTCCCTAATACACCAGATGATCGGCTCAACTCTACTTGGGTGGAGATCTCCAAAAAACAGCTTCTGGACAAGACAGCTATAGCGCTGACTATAGGCCTGGAATGCTTACTACAGTGTTTTACCTAAGCGTTTCGATGTAAGCGCTTTTTTTTTTTCACTGCGTTTTAGAGTTTTCAGATGAAATGTTGTCATGTAAACGGGGCCTTAGATGACTCTGCTTTTATATTCGAAGATTTCTCATGAATCTTACCCTAGGTCTTATAATTTTGCTTTCTTTGTTTTTGTTGTCGAAGGAATATAAGGAATTCTGAATTTAAGTGAGCATAAGTGTGGATGAGGTCGACAGGTGGGCATTTAGCCTCTCTGAAAATAGCTACAGGGTACCCGACGGTCAGTCAAGTCAGCCATCACCTTACCAGAGAACTTAAGTTTAACAAGTTTTAAAAAATGAAAATGCCTGGCTGAGGATTAGCTTCTGCTTTAGGAGAAGGGGGGCAAGCACTCTTCCTTGCTTTGACAAGCTAAGCTAGGTTAGCTTCCCTGTGTGAGCTTTTCAAATAAACTTTGTCATGAGTGATATTTATCTCCTTGAAAAGAGCTCCACATACTTTATCACCTCCAACTGTTTTTTTTTTTTTTTTTTAGGTGGTTTTGTAAACTTACAGTACCATTAAAGTTTTTTGTTTATTTTGTTACTACTATTTTTTTTTTTTTTTTTTTTTGTGAAGTCTTTTTTTTTTTTTTTGCTTTATTTTCATTTTCCCCACCTGTCTTCTAAAATTATTTTCGTTAGTTTCTGTTGATAACCTTGGTTGCTGTTGGTATAAAGAATCTGACAAGGTAAAGCTAAACTTCTAGAGATCCTCTTTCAGACTAATGGTTTCAAGTTCTCCTTCCTTGTTAACAGAAAGAACAAAAGTCAAACTATTAAATTAAAATGCATTCATATTTCTTCCCCTAAACATGACTTCTGTCAGTAAAGTATTTTTCTGTCTCTTTAATTCATTATTTGATTCCTAATTAGGGGGGTTATAATGCAATGATTAACAGAAGTGGCCCCCAGCGGCACTGTGCACAGGTTTGCAAACAAATGCTAGAATCACTGAACTCCCCATCACCCTGAGTATCTTCTGCAGGAAACTCAAGAAGCCGTTCTGCTGTTTTGTGGTTTACATCGACCTGAGGAAGTATCTCCAGGTTAAATGTGTGTTTTGCTCTCAATACCTTAGCTCCACTGGACAGTCCCTACTGCCCAAACACACTCCTAAAACATCATCAGCTTGACATTTCAAAGCAGGTTGCTTGTTGGGCTTCAGTTTTGAGCAGTGTGAGGAGAAGGAGGAGGAAATCTGTTAATCCTCACATATAACTGATAGGTATTGTGCACTGCAAGTCTAAAGCTAATCTCCACTTTTTTGCCCAGTTCCATGCTCCAACTACCATTGTGTCCTCTCAATTAAAATACAAAACATCTGAAAATAATCTGTAAAAACAGCGTCTGAAGTCTGTCCACCATCATGGTGAAAGAGTTGAAATATTCTGTACAGCATGTACCAGCATGCTCAAATGCCTGTTGTATGCAGGATCTCGGTTGTAGCAGTCTTAGCAGTGGCACTGCTTACATCGTCAACACTGACATGCTTACAGTTGGGCTTTACTAAGTAACCCCTGTTTTCACCAAGCGATTCAATTTGGTTTGTCTGGGCACGGCACACATTTTGTGGCATTTCCTTTGGTCCAAAGAATCGTCACTTCCTGTGCAACAGCAGTAATAAAGTGCAATACATTACCCTGCCATATAACTCTCCAGTCAACTTTGTGAAGATAACTTTGTTTTTTTCACAACTTTCTCCGGCTATACAAATATGGATTTCTTTCATTGTTCTTTGTTTAACAGCCCATCCATCATTACTACCTTTGTACTTTTATTACTGTGTTATTTTCTCTTCTTCATTGGATTTATTAGCAGGGTACACTCATAGACTGTATATAAAGTGGCCAACGTGGCTCTGCCATTTACCATTGTACGGTTTTGAAGCTACATTCCTCCGTCACAGGCGCAGCCATTATAGCAGTTGTGCAGCCAGAGTCTGCGCAGAAGAGACAATGAGGGATTCTGTGAGAATCTGAGTGGTGCCGAGTGACAAGAATATTTTTTTTTTTTTCTTTCGAGAGTTTAATCACTTCTTGACTCTACCTCCCAAAATATTTTACAACCCCCCCCCAAAAAAATACACGAGAACAGCACCTGTCATTCATCATTAAACATTACGTAAAGCCTCGTTCTACACCTCGTATAACGACTGAAAACGAAACTTTCCAGAAAAAAAGAGGACTTGAATACAAGGCAGCCAAAATATATCTTGAAATCACCACAGCAATCGGAGAAAAGAAATGTCTACAAGGAATGTCAATTTTTTAAAGTTTGACCACAGCCCATCTGGAATGGCTGTATAGCCGAGGTTTTTAGCCTATATTGCAGCCAGCCACCAGGGGGAGCTGTTTTTGAGGCGACCTCACTTCGAGCCGAGCAACAGGACGTCCATTTTTTTTACAGTCTGTGGGTACACTGCATTGCGCTGCTTACTGTCATGCTATTACGTAGCTAACACGGCTATTGGCATCCAGCTTACACCACACCTACCAATAATGGCACAGTTGGCTGTGGAAACGCCAACAGAATCAGGCTTTACTGATCCGACTCGTACCAAACTGTACTGATCAATACTGGACCAATACAACAACCCAAACCTTTTGGTTAAAGTAACATGATGTACTTGAAAGAAAAAAAAACACACACACCTTTTTAAAATATATTTTATTATGAAGAAACCAAAGTTAAAGTGTACAACATTCACATTAGAAGTTACAGACGCATGTAAAATTAATTTCACCAATGATTCAATGATCTCTTTTTCTATTGTTGCAACAAATAAGTAGAAAAATATGAAAAGTCAATATCGAGGAATCCAAGCAATGGTATGAAAAAAAAAGACATGTAGCTGCGTTTAAAACTAATCTCTTTAATTAAATCCACCCACACACGCTCACCCACTCACACACACACACACAAAGGTAATGACAATGCAGTTTCAATGAGAGGATTTGTTTAAGGTCTATCTCTAATGGGATCTGCAACAGGGTCCACAAAACAACTGTACCTGACAGTGGAATTTAGCTTTATTATATAGCACGAAACACGGACAAAACACCTAAAACGAAACAGAAGAGGAGGAATCAGTACAAAATATGAACCTCTGTCTGAATCCATGTTGTAAGTCATCTCTATGAGCTGCACAGTTTCAGCCTAACCATCCATCATGTTAGCCTCTTGTCTTTGTCTTTAAAGGGTTGACTCAGATACAAAAAGGTACGAACCGCTGTTTCTTCTCTGATTCACATGGATGTAATTCTCAACAATCAGACACAGATCACTGAGAAGCTGACGTGATCAAGGTTTCCCCAAGTAACCCCTCACTAACGCCTTCCTAATGTGATGCTTCAGGTCAGTTGACTTCCATTTATGTCCTTAAAATAGTCCATAATTAGATGTTTTTCTGTCAGAGTGGAGTGACACCCTCTTAGCAATGGATCTCATAGGCAACCTGTGATCCAAAGAGGAGGCTCTGACTGAGGAAGAGCTCCTCTGGATCTGTCGTAAGAGGTCCTTCTCCACCATCTGCTGGGTTTCTGCGCAGCCCCATCCCTGCTGATCTGGTCAGTGTCTGCACCATTTCATGTTCCAGGAGAGCCTCCTTCATACCTTTCTGCTGGACGAACCCACTCATCATGGGACACCTGGAGGACGTGGAGCTCAGCACAGGTTTGGTTCTGTTCAGCACATACATCTCATGGCCGTGGTCGTCGCGGTACTCCTCCAGCTGTGCAAAAGTGGTGGGTCCATCAGAGTAGTCGTTGACGTAGAGGATGCTTTCTTCTTTACTGGTACAGAAGGAGCCGCCCTCTTCTTTACGGATCTGCTGGTGACGGGTATAGATCATGATCAAGAGGAGAACCGCGGTGAGTGCGAGCAGTGAGATGCCAACAGCAATGGCTGTCTGTGTGGCTGGTCCGAGAGCACTGAAGTCCATGCTGTCCTGTTCATAGAGCGGCTCCTGGCTAACATCCAGAACCTCTGGCTGATAAAAGGAGTTGGATGAGGAGGAAACAAAGGAGTGGGTGTTTAAACGAGGCCAGAACTGAGATGAGTAAGAAGAGGACATGTTGACAGCCAGATGAAAAGTCACTTTGGCGACACCTCCAGGGTTCCAAGCTTCACACTCGTAGCGCCCAGCATGCGCCACTGTGACATTACTGAGGAAGAGCATGCCACTGCCCATATCTGGATCAAAGCTATCCCTCTCTCCACCTTCCTCTGTCCCACGCACAGGACCCTGGATTCCTCCCACACCTCTGACCTTCTTCCCTCCACCGCTGGGCAGAGCTGTCACCACTCCTCCAGGTCCAGGCCTGAAGAGTTCACCATTTGGCCCCAGCTCTTGAACCAGACCTCGAGGTGACAACTGAGGCTTGCCATAGGAGGCTTTCTTCCAGGTGACCTGAGGCTGAGGATAACCCGAGGCCTGGCAAGAGACTCGAAGGCTTTCCCCCAATCGCACCGTCAGGTGGCTGGGCTCCAGCTGCACCACAGGGGGGATGCAGACCAAGCTGTTTGGAGCGACTTCCACCAGGCTGAGATGGGACAGACGAGGGGGTTCAGAGCACATCAGCCGACGTTGCTCAGCGGAACTCAGAAGACGCTGTCCGTCTTCTCTGATCCAAGTTCTCAGCCAGCCGAGAGCACAATCACAGCGCCATGGGTTCTCTGGAGGGGAAGAAGACAAGGAATACAGGTAAATCTCATAAACGCAGCTGGGTCTGAGATCACCTCCTGCTTTTTATCTAAAGTCTTATGAGTCTGAGCAAACTGATTGCTTTTGAAGAGCATGTGCTTGGGGTGTAAGCTTTAAAGAGCTAAAAAAAAAAATGCATAGTAAACAAATTTACCTCACTTAGTATAATTCAAACTGTATTTAAGCCCTTTCAGAACACACTGTAGGACTCACACCATTTTTAGCATCTGTTTCTCCAATTGTTTTTTTGTGTGTGTGTTTTTAATTGTGTCTTTGAGGGATTTTCTGTCTCATAAAAGGTTTTTGGTTGGTTGAAACCTTTTGATATGCAAAATACGTTTAAGGGCACATAATTTCATTTATACGAGTCTGTCTGATGTGCCTGTTGTAATTTTTGGGAAGCATAGGCTCTCCATAGCTGTGGTACGGAAGTTTTTTGTAGATTCAATGACCAAAATTAAAAAGTATTACGTCAGTTTCCACATACTGGCGGTCTCTGTCTTTGCTGCTTACCTGTGACACGGAGGACCTGCAGGCTCACAAGTGGTTTGAGGGATGAGGCCCCCAGGGTACGGAGGTGATTTCTGCTCAGGTCCAGCAGAGCCAGGGAAGATAAACCTGACAGAGATTTCTCTGCCAGCAGCTCGATGCTGTTCTCCTGCAGGTGGAGTTCTTGCAGACGCTGCAAGCAGGAAAAAAAAAAGACGAAAAGCAGAAGAGGGGAAATGTGAAACGTGAAAGCTACAGGAGGAGGAAAATGATGTCAAATCTAAAGACAGGATGACTTAATTCCACCTGACTCAGCCTGTGCTGTATTACTGTATGGTAGGGATTAGTCAGACATGTTGCTGTGAATTGGATTTACAGTTGCACACGTCATATTGTATAATCCATGAAAGGATCTGATTTAAAACAGAAGTAGCTTTGCTGAGGGCTAAGCTTTTTACCCTTAATGTAAAAGGGATTATAGGTAGTTTTTTGAGCACTTAAAATAAAACGAGAATGTATCAGTGTTGCTCACCCACCCACCCAGTCATCATCAGCACCAACCTGCAGTCCCCTGAAGGTGAAGTCCTGCACTCTGGTGATCTGGTTCCCAGCAAGGTAAAGAATCCTGAGGTGCTCCAGACCCCGAAACATGTCTGCTGTGACCAGGTGGATCAGATTGCCGTTCAGGGCCAGCTCCAGTAGCTGCCCCTGGCTCAGGAATGCTCCGGGCTCCAGAGCTGAGATGCTATTATTCTGGAGGTAGAGGTAATGGAGGCTTCCCAGTCGAGTCAGGTCCTGAAGACGGATCTGCACCACAGCGTTGTCCTGGAGGAAGATGGTCTTTTGGGGATATAAAGCAAATAAGAATGAAGTGATCACAGACGGACTGCATCTGAGACACAGAGCAGGGGGTTGAAGAAGAATATGATCAAGGCCTAAGGCTGTGCTGAGAGTACTGAGAGTTATCTGCCTTAAGGCCACTTTTTTAATGTTCAACCTACATTCAAATTAAATTTACTCCGGCTTGTCTTGTTTCTGAATAATAGGACTGTATCTCAAGGTCAGTTAAGACCATAACTTCAGGGATATTGGGAAGAAAGTGCACTGCCTGCATTTTATCATCATTTGGGTGAGGAATGTCTTGTGTCAAATGCAACTATTGGCTATATTTTTAAATTAAAGAAAGTACTAAAACTGTTTAATTATTCCCTTTAATGACAATTAATCCTCAAACTGGAACAGCCTACTTTTATTTTCATGTCTCTCTCATTTATGTTCCCCTCAAAGTTTCTGAAGCTCTGCTCATGTAAATTTCAAAAGAAGCTTGTTTCCTTGGAGAAGGAAGTCTACCCTGTTGTACAAAGGATGGAGGGGCATGAAGTCTTGCAAAGCAGGATGTTATCAAAAGCACTCTGTGAAAGCCATGGTGTAGTGCTTACTGTATGATGGTTGGCAAGGCAACAGAGGCCAACGCTATGACAGGTTGTGCATACATCTTAGTTGTGGCGCTTGAAATGTGACAGAAAAGGCAAGCTGGAAAAACATGCGGTTTCACAGAGCATGCATCAAGACCTTACCAGTAAATTTAACAACCCAAAGGTAGACAGGCCTTTGCAAGCACGGTTAAAACAATGGAGAGTACCTAAAAATGCACTGCCTGTGTTTGAGTCTGACTCTGACTCAAAGCACATACGTTGAGAACGTTTGTGCAGAGTCCTGAACTCGAGTTCTTCTTGCACAGTTCAACCTACGACACTTTGATGCCAGAAACCAAGTGAGGCACTGATCCTCTAATGGTTGGTCATCTTTAACTCAAGCGCACCCAAATGACCTCTGAACATTGATTTCTTTTTTTTCTTTTCTAAACCTTGAGTGACAGCTGTCACCAGGAGAAGCCTGAGGTTGGGAGAAACTTCTACAAAGGCGATAAACCACTGCAAGTTCAGACTGCTGCAGACCCCAGGCCACAACATCTGGGAGGAGGCTAAATTACAGAAATAAATTGAATTATAAGTGAGTAAAACTGACTCTTTCTTTGTCTTCCTTTTTTTTTTTTTTTACCTTTGACCAACTTCCTGAAATTTTTCCATTAGAACTGCGTTTTAATGTAAATCTTAATCCATAAAGTAATGACAGTGCTAAAATGTCACAAAGGAAGAAAACTACAGTTTTCCAGCTGTTTGGAGATATTTCACTTGTTTCACCAAAAACTCTGTTGGAAACTTTCAATAAGTGCAAGTTTAATTCCTCACTTATCCACTACTGAGGTTTACAGCTAAACTCTGATTCCTGTTAGTATTGGAGATTAACTTTCCACACCTTTACACTTTATGAAATAATAATGCAGTCAGCTTATGTATATTTTTATTTCATTTTGTTTTACAAAAATAGAGAAAACTGGGGTTATGGAAACATAGTTCTCAGTCTCATATTAAAGACTAGCAAATTTGAAATTAATACTTGGATCAGGTTTAATCGCATGCATCCCTGGCTAACAGTAACTTATTTCACTTGCCGTTGATTTATTTTGGAAAAGAGGAAATAGCAGCGGGAAAGAGGAAGTGTCACATTTTCCCGCTTTGTTCCTCTGCCAGCTAACTGTGAATTAATGCAGATATATTGCAAGGCAGGTGGCAGAAAATACTTCATGAAGTTGGGGTGAAAATCTCTGTCACTTGCGTTCACACGTGTAGCTCTCTTTAAAATCATACATTTTCAAGAGCTGTGAGTAGGACTGTTGATATCTTGTGTTGATACCAGTTTGAACACTTATTTATGAAAAAAATAAAATACCATGCAACTAATCGTTAAATGGTGACAGCAATTACTGACACTGGTTGTCACTATGCATAAAACAGAGGGAAGACAAAGAAAGATGCGGCTAAAGAAGAAGAATATCTGTAATCGCTAGCCTTTATTGCAGAGTCCAAAAGAAATTTTAAAAAAAAGGCAGATATGGATATTCGTGAACAATGTGTTGCATCATTAACACTGGGTTTGGCCATTGCTTGGACTGGTTTAGTTTGTCTTTACTACACCACTATAATCAAGACTTTGTTGAAAAACTTACCATCCATGCAAGGGATTCATTAACATCAGAGCCAACTTTAGACCTCTCTGCACCCTGGGGCTGTGCAGATCTTTGAATACACACTATGTTAATGTGTGAGCAAACACAATGTGCAATACGCTAGTGCAAGATAATTCTAATTATGACTCTGAATATGTGGGTTGCTCTGCATTTTACCCTTTGCTCGGTTCAGTTCTTTTGCCAAATGCAGCAGAAATCACAGACCCTGTCAGCAAACATCTTCAAACAACAACTGTCTGAGTGATTGCAGCTACACGAAAGCAACTGTTTGATCCATAATGCATGGCTCTTTGCTTGATTGCTAATGCGCATTCACGAGCAATGTTTTGAAAGAGAAAAACACGGGCCATGAGGTAAAGTATGATCGACGAGATAGACCTGCTGATTGAGGTTAATGGAACAATTTATCCCGGACATGCTTTTCATTAATATTCATGAGCTGCAGCAATGTTGGGGGGCCTGAACCCGAGAGGAAAAGACGGTGTAATGTTAAACATCTTCTCGACAGATGATCAGAGGGTGTGTGAGAGTCACTTTCTGAGCAAGAATGAATAATTACACAGCCAGCAGCGCAGCCCCTCCCTCAGGCTTACATCAAAGAGGGCCATGGTGAATTGATTAACCACAATCATTCCAGGGTAATAAGAATGGATCAGAGAGGGAGGCGAATGGTACGAAAGCAGTGATGCAGGATGGGCAGGTCAGCCGTAATGCACTGGCAGCTAGTGCGCTAACTCATGGTCAATTGGCCAACTGACCTCTGTGGCTGATGGGACACCCTGTGGGATTTCTTTGATCCCCAGAGATCCACACTCCACTGTGAGGCTGTAGCAGCGACAGCCGGAGGGGCATCCGAGATACAGGCGAGGGCTGCAGGCCAAGATGATTAGGACGAGTCTGGAGAACCACATGAGGACCATGGTGGTTTGACAGTCGACTGCCAGGGACAAAAGCTGGGGGAAGTGTGGAAAAAAGAGAAAAGTTAGCATCGATTGGCAGAAATGGTGATCAAAGAGTACTAATGTATAGTTCCTCTTATTAAATGTACTGAGAAGTGTTTTAAAGTGGTTATGAAACAGACTAAATTAATGCATCCATTCCTTTGTGACCTGGAAAAGAAAAAAAGACCAGTAGAAAGATGCTGGACACGAAATGCTTTGTTCTTTTAACTTGTGTTGAAATGGGTAAATGTAGAAAAAATAAATGAATAAGTCACCCAAGTCAGAATACAGTAAAAGCTACTTCAAACAGACTTTTATTTGGGTTTCTGTACTTAGGCAACTGAAGTCGCCATGTGTTTGAACATCTTTCTACTTTCACCACATTACACATGGATCTGCATTTTATGCTTGTGAAGTTTATGAAAAGACCTCCTTATTGTGGCTGTAAAATCATTATGCATATCCTTTGTTACTGTTACTCACACAACTCAGCAGGAGGGGCAACATCCGGTTTAGAAAAATGAAGCTGATACGGATGTGCTAAAAGTTGCTGTTCATCAAGAATTTGCTTAAGGCTAGCTGCAGAAACTGGAAACTATGTACACTTCTAGCCAAAAAAAAACATAAAAAACAGACTTCTACAGCATTAAAAACCTATTTACAGCCTGTTTAAAATAGTATCCAATATGGCCCCTGCCATTACTGCCTGTCATTACTCTGCATGAGGAACAGATGGATGACCTAGTGAAGATGACAGAGAGTGGACGTTAAAACTTATAACCAGGCAAACTCCTTTAATCAGCAAATGTTTCAAGATGCACTGAATACTTGATTCTGATTGGTCTAAATCCCACTACAACTATGTCTACTTCTTGATGAGACCAGGGACAACCTAACACTTTCAATCAAATTAATGGATGAGCACCTCCTCCAGCACCTTTCACGTCTGCCTGTTGACACTGTGGCAAAATTGTTATTTTCTGTTAGCAGTATAATCAGGTGGACATTGTTGCCCAGTAGATTAGTGTTCATCTCAGTCTGGTCTTACAGCAGTCCCAGCTATCTCTGATAAGGAAGTGTAGAGCAAGATTGTTCAGCAATCCAGGAAACAGCTGCAGTGCTGGTGAGAGCATCTTTAATTTGACAATTATTTCAAAACAGTCTTGAAAGGGTTGTGAAGACAGGGGGTGGCTGTGGCTCAGTACTAGAGTAGTCGCCTCTCAATTGGAAGGTCGGGGGTTCCATTCTAGCTCCTGCAGTCACATGCCGAAGTGTCCTTGAGCAAGACACTGAACCCCAAATAGCTCCCACTGTTGGTCAGTGGTGGATGAGTGTGAATGGATTAGATAGAACTGATGGTTTCCAATAGGAAAATCCACCATCAGTGTGTGAATGTTGTGTGTTTAGGTGAATGAAGACTACCAGAGTTAAGTTATTTGAGTGGTCTGAGAGACTAGAAGGGCGCTATATAAGTACTGGTCCATATACCATCCAAGACTATCTGCAAAAGCTAATGTTTTGTTTTTTGTTTTTTGAATAAGGACTCCATTTCCCATGACCCCTAGCACCCACTGTCGTGAGGACATGACTCTTACCAAGGCATGCATTTGTTTTATAGCAAATGAATGAAGCAGATCTTTTAGGCACATTCTTTTTTTCTCTCTTTTTTTTTTCTTTTTTTCTTTTTTTTTTTTTGTTTATGACAAACTTTCCCAGGATACAAAGCGATGCGGTAATGTATTTATTAGTAGTTATGTAGCACTATTGTTTGAAATATAACATGAATCAAACTTTGTAAACTCAGTTTGTTTAACTGTTGTTAATACCAGGCTATATATTTAGAGCTATTCACAGCCCGGTGCTCTAAGACACCGGGCTGTGAGTGTAACATGTAACGTTTGTGAATCCTAGTCATGTCCAAGCAGAGCAAACATAATCTCACTCTTCATTTTATTGATAGACCACTGCAGTATAACTTCTGCATGAGGGTTGAAATGAACATTATCACAAATAGCTTAACATGTGTTTTAGCATGTGCTCTATCACTCTCCTGTTCTGCTTTTTTTCTCTGCTCTGACATCCTTTTTCTTTTTGATAGTTCAGTTTCAGTGTCCACCATCACTATGAATCTAATGAATCCAAGAAGTCGTTTTCAGCATTGAAAAACACAGATCTCTCATCACACTGCTAAACTTTGTCAGCTGGTGTGGTTTTGTCATAGAGACTTGGTTCCAAACATGGACACTGTAAATAGCATTTAGAAATCGCCTATGTCCTGGATTATGATCGGGCATATAGGGAGGTGAGACTTGTTCAAGATCAATTGGAAAGTCATCACAGAGACCTAAAGCAACAATCGTAAAAAGGTGCTTCATACATGTCGTACGAGGTATCAACTTTGTCAACATAAGTATTCCTGCAGAAGTCCAGCTCACCTTGTTTGGTGTGACCTTTAATGGGAATGTTAATCTTATCGTGAACTACAACAAAAAAGCAGGCAAACTTGACCGATATTTCAAATGGCTTATTGAGTCATTCTGCAAGGAGGCTGACAGGAAACTATGTAGTTGGAAAGATTATTTTAGCCATAAAAAGACTTTAAACTAATAAACTTTAAAAAAAAAGATGATTTAATCAGTTTTGTGTCAGCATTGTTAAGTGTTAATGTGGTAATTAAGTAATAAAAGGACATAAAAAGCAGGTAACAAACAGTTTTAATTTGCATAATCACCTGTTCACAATTAATTATCCTGACTCTATGAAAAGACATGACTATACGTTATAGGGTAATAGGGTATCATATTGTATTTAACTATGCAAACAGCCAGAGGAGATGAACCCCAGTTGGCTACTTTTCCTTTACTTCCTCTTCAGAGCAAATTTTAGAGGCTGCACTTATTCTTCTTTTCTCCAGTAAGGAAGCTGAATCGATACTTTAATTTTACCTGAATCCTTCTGTCAAAGGGTCAAAAGTACTTGTGCTCCTGCTGGAGAGCAGCAGAAGTAGTCGTTCTTTTTCCAGCTCTGTTTCTCACTCCACTCAGTAACAACAAACCCTTTCAGCTCACAGTAATTTCATCCCTAAAAGCTAAGACTGCAGATATGTTGTATAAGCTGCTGACTGTGAAATGACAAGGGAGAACTGATAAAAAAAAAAAAACATGGCAACACAAAACTATCTTCTCATCCATGCCTGTTTTCCATTCAGCCACGTCTATTCAGTGAAATTGCAACAGCTTCTATTATAGGCTTCAATTAATTAAAGATGTGATAGAAGATGTGCAGGTTGCCTCAAGGACCTCTCTCTTGTCTTTTAATGTATGCGCAAACACTCACACTCTGCCTGTCTTCTAGTCTGCTTTGCTGTCTATGAAACACAAACACGTGTGTTAGTGTGTGGCAAGGATGTGTTCTGACCCCTACTTTATGAGAAACCATATTTACCTCCTCTATGCAAATCCTAAGTGGCTGCAAGCTCCAGTCATCTAACCAGAAACATCAGTATCAGCTGTTTACTGCACCTTTTAGAGATATCTGTCGCTGATATAAACCCATCAGTGAGCAGCTCACCCATGGCCTGTTTTATTCCTATACAGCCTGGAAGGGATTTATTGTTTCGCTCTGCTGTTCACATCTAAGCGGCCTTAGACCTGCAGTCCAATATCACGTCGGCCAGCGGCGTTCACAACAGTTCATCAGCGGCAGATCGCATGGAGATACTGCGGGCCTGGAGATATAATACATGTTGAAATGTCACACTGAGCTTGTCATTCTGCTCCGCTGACAGCAGGTAGATTTATTGTGCTCCGCTGAGCTGCCCGGCTCTTGTACAGAATCTTCATCCAGCAAAGAAGCAGACATGACATTGATCTGCTCCAAAGTCTCACATTGATATAAAACATTCATGTGCAGCCCAGCCGTGGCTCTAGATCCCATTAAGCTTGTCTATCTTGTGAAAATTTTGAGTTTGCTTAAGATTGCAGAATCACCCAGAGAGATAATTGTGAGGATTAACATCTCACTCTCAATGATTTTGAATCATCTTGTTATTAATTACTAGAATGCACAAAGATCTCATTAGAGCTAAGTGATGAAAGGGTCCTGTGCCTGAAATAAACTGTGACTGATAAATATTCAGCGCGCAGGCCGTTTGAACTGTTCAGTCAGATTGATATCAAGCGTTTCTCATTTGTACCGCTATAATCCCGAGCAGTAATTTAAAACTGAAATGCAAGAGCACTAGGATTGCTATTTCAGAGGCTGAGAAGTCACTCCTAGTTCAGACACGCCGCATTATGAAGCAAATGAGCAATGAACTGGGTTTTAATATGGCATGTTTGATTTAGGGCACATTACAGGGGATAGCCTGTTAGATTAATACAATGTGACCTACATAAGCTGCTCAGCGTCTTCTCTCTGCAAAAACAGAGACGCTTATTAACAAAGCATGCCATTTCCTCTGTAGAGAGCACCAAATAAGCGTGGAGAGAAATTATGTGTTTCTATTGTCGGCGAGAGAAAGCACAAAAATTGAATTTTGAATAAGGCCTTGGTCTGTCATTGAGCTTTTGTTACTTCCCGCAGTGAGATGACTTTTAAATAGCTTTGACTTGCTTGGAAAGTGTCAGAGAGGAAGGCGCTCGCTTGCCCTCTGCTAAGAATACACACAGAACAGGATGCACGCTCGTATTTGTTGTTGGAGTCACATCTATGCAAATGACACCCTGCCAGGTAGAGGGGAAAAAAGCTGATGCATTTCGTTGCTCATTTCAGAGCTACCATTCCTTTAAAAGCCTGAGCGGGGAAGCGCGCCACACTTTCTGTGTTAGAACAAGGCTGATGAGATGTAGAGACAAAGAAAACCCGTGGAGTTTTCAGGTTGTGCAAACAGAGAAAACAGCAAAGACTGAAATAAAACAACATTCAGGGAAAGGTTTCTTTAAATAATAATGCCAGCTATGAGGTTTTGTACAGTGTGTGCAGTGTCTGCTGTTTTAGATTCAGTTTACCCTCACTCTCATCTTTTGTCATGCTGATGTGGGATTTCAAAAGTAAGAGGTCAATTTGTTCATTTCAGTCTCAGTAATCCTCTGTGGGACATGCGTAATCTGCACAATCAGATGCTCGTTAGCTAAGCCGCTCTCGGCGCTGACAACGTTTTCATAGAGGAGGGCTGCTTTGTTCTGTTTTGAAAAACGAGGTCAGCTTCCTATCTGTATGGACTGTGTATAAATGTGTAAATAGGCTGATTAGCGCCTAATGCTGTGTGCATAGACAGAGTGTTAAAGGAGAGTGGCTGCAGACCTGCCAGGGCATATGTCAGTCAACAAATCTAATAAAGTGCACATCACACAATGCCTGTTCAGCATTCAGGATCAGCGTCTACCTCCTCACATGCATCCGCACGCTGCAAGCTGCGGCTCTGCAAACATTATTCCGCACTGGAGTCCACAGCAGCCGGGAGTTTGTTTATTTGAGAGTTTCTGAAATTACAATTGCCTCTTTATTCTTGACATAGCGCTTTGTTTTCACGCCTCAAACAAATCATCCTCCTGCTGAACAATCACAGCTTGCTTGGCCAAACAGTCGCAGCATAGAGAAAAAAAAAATCACCACACGCTGATGTGGTGGTTCTCTCTCCTTTTTTTCTCCTTTCAGAGCAGGGTAGGTGTTGAGGTGACGGAAGGTGCAGCACACAGCCAGAATGCTGCAGGCAGAAGCAAAGTTCACATCCCCGTGCTGCCACCGGTGCAGGTCGGCCTCATCTGTTGTTATGGAAACTCTTGCTATGAGGGAAGGTCTGCGCCCCAAGGCCAGCCACAGTTCATGTGAGCCGGTGTTAGGCAAACAACTCAACAGAAATAGGAGCTGTCAGCTTGCTAGGGAAATTGCTCACAGGAATATGAGTGATGTGATGACCAAGAGCGAAATCACGCTTCCTTTTCGGTTCAACTCTGACTTGAACTTTTTCTCCTCCTTAAGTCTGAAGTCTCAATCATTTTCCCTTCCCCTACCAATCTCTGACCTCTTTATTTCCTCATCTCTCGCCCTCTGCGCTGACTGACAGGCAGGTGCTAAATCATTTGTCTCTGAGCATCCTTTCGCCCACAAATAGACTGCGGCCAAGGCAAAAGGGAGAGGACTGTGGTTGTAACCCAAGAGTAACACACTGACTTTGAGTGATAGTCTTCAAGCATGCAGACAAAGACACACACCCACACACACACATAGCTCATGAACATGCAGAGCACGCTTACAAAGTAGCACTTGTCCACAAACACTTCCCTCCAACATACAGGGATATACACACTATTATCCTCTCTCTCTCTCTCACACACACACACACATGCTCAGGCACTCCCACATCCTTCCTACACCCAGCAGCCATCATCGTTCACAGACACCAGTCCAACACCAACTGGCAGCCAAGAACACGCTCTCACACTCTCGCATACTTTTGTGTCAGTGCTAAAGGAAGCTCTGCCCAGTTAATAAGGCTGCATTGATTTCTTTATTTTTCCACCACTACTTTGTCCAGCTGAGCTCTGCAGACATTGATTTTCACAATAAAGCAGATGTGGGGAAGAAGCAGAGGGGGACATTTGTAAATGTCTGTGTTGAGAGAAACAAAATAAATGAGAGAGCATGTTGTGTGTGTCTGTATGTGTATCAGAGTATGTGTGTGCATGTGTGTGCATGTGTGTGCATGTGTGTGTAGCTTGCTGCCAGGCTACCTCAGGCAGAATCACCCTCTGTGCAGCAGCAGCACTCTGCTTCTTCTCCCAGCGGAGCATTTTGTCTAAAACCCTCACTCGGTCTCCCTGTGCTCGGACAAACTCGATAAATCTTTGCTTTTTAAGAGTTCACATGATAAACTGCTGTGACAGGTCTGTCTCAGATGTGGGGCCTGTTGGTGGTAATGTAAGCTGGCCAGCAGTGAGGCTCTAAGGCTGTTGATATGACTTGCACGCAGGCTCAAAGCAACCCACTACCCAGCACAAAGATACTTCACAGACTCTACATCTGGTCACCAGATTCTCAAACCTAGCCCATCATTTACAGCAGGTTGGTCAGTAGCCTCTTGGTTTTAAAATATGATGAGGCAGGTACCACTCTGACATCAGCACGGTTCATGTGGACAGAAATTATTTATTTTCATGTCCAATGAGACTCCATAAATAATGCAGTTTGAGTGGTGGTAAGTAACAAGTTTTGGGTCAAATTTTTAAAACAAATCAAGATGACGTGTGTCATTCTGCAACCAATCTTGAGCTGGCACTGGTTTTGCCTAGTGTGCACCATGCATGAAGACTCAAGCTGAAGCTGACAACCCTGGTTCAAATCCACCACATCATTCCCAAAACTCTCACTTTGGTTTACTGACTTTAACCCCTGTCCTATATTTTCTAGAAAGGCTTTAAAAGCCCCCAAATCAACCAATAAACACATAAACAAAACATTCTGTAGCTAATCATGACATTCTGAGACTGAAAGGACTGGCTTTGGTAAAACATTTTGGTCGGTCATTGCACAGTAGTGCTGTGATAACAAACAAGCCAAACATATACATTTATTATGTTTCTTTCTCAAGACATAAAGAAGTCAGCACTGAGTTGCTGGTTAAGGAGGATGTTATTAAAAAATTGCAAAGGTAGGGGGCAATAAAAGGTTGAAAAAAAAGCAGCTTTAACAAAGAAGTTCTGCATACTTGCTGTTGCACATATTTGGAAAAAGGCCAGGTGAAAGGGATAGTTTGGATAGTCACCTCAGCTCAGATAGGCTTTCTGATGGTGACATAAAGCACTGAAAATGTTCCACATAGTGCACACTTACACTGACATAAGTGTTGGATAAATCACCTGGTAAAGTACCGTCTCCTGTTGTGGTTGATGGCTTTGCCTCTGTGTCAGCTCCCCTGCTGGTTTCTGAACAAAGGGGCCGAGCTGACCGCCATCCCTCGTGGTTAATACAGCTAGTAATAACACATATCTCATACGGCCCCACTTCAAGACAACCCAAGTATCCCATTAAGTAAAAGCATGTTACTTTGAACCTTCCACCTTTGCTTTCCTCATCCATCCTGCATCCTACAGCAGATTGTTGCAGATTGTTGCTTAGTGCAAAACAATGAGTCACATGAAGGGGCCAGAATTATACCTGGGGCCCGCCTTCAGCGTTATATTTGAGAGCATACGGCTACTGACCAAGCTGCTGTGTTTGAAGACTTTGAATGCTGAGCTGCCTGCTGCGGTCCCAGAAACCCTCTCATCCTTCATGCACAGTGAGCAGCAGTACTTTTCCTTCAGCCCCAAACAGGATGACACAGAAAAATAAACATACACTGTCTATTGATTCAACAAGTATTGTGTTGGCATTCAGGGTTCGTTGATTTGCAATGGAGAAGTCGAGCACAATGGCAACTATACGACTGTATAATCGATATCCATTTTCACACAAAATTTACTCTTAGACTCTTGATACCCCAGTGGAGTGATTGTTACGTCACATCGTTATTGCTTGAGGCTTAAAAGAAGATTTTCAACTGTTCCAGCTTTGTGACTTTCTGTTTTTTCTTCTCTCTGTGCTTTCTTTTGTCTTAAATCCAGAACTAAATCTGCATGACTAAGCAGAGGCAAGATTGCCAAAGCTGTGTAAAAAATGCATGACTTCAAAACAACTGAACTATAATGCAATGATATATTGATTTTAGAGAGAGGAACATTAAACGGATGAAACTTAATATAGAACAAAACAGGTTTAGTGCTTTCTAATGGGAGGCCCTTCATAAAAGATGACAGTTTATAAAACTGCAGCTAGCCTGTTACATTATCTGAATGCAATAAGTGACAAAAAACACAAGCACATAGTCAAAGTCTCATTTCCTCTAACTGCTTCTCTGACAATCTGCATATTATTTCACTTTAAAGCATCATTATTCAACACTTCTCCCAAAATAACTGCTCCATATTAATTTTGTTGGTACACTGACTTCTAATGGGAGGAGTGGTGCCTCATTCATCTTCACACCGTAGCTGCAGCCAGTTCTTGCACCTTGTAACTTGGGGTGAGTGTGTGCAATCTCCTGGGAGAAGTAAAGGCACGGCTTTCTGGCAAAAAGCCCTGAAGGCAAACACCTCCCATTATAGGTCTTATCTCAGTGCTTTCACTCGTGGCATCATGATACAGAGGAAGAGCAGAGCAAAGAGGATGTTGAAGGGAAAGAGAAACAAAGAAGACATGAGCAAAACTTGGACGAGGTATCACTTATTGGTGAGAGAGTAAATTTCACTCTTAATCTGCAGTGCAGCATTGAACGCCATGCCCTGCACAGTGATGGTTTTAATACAGCTGTTACATGATGTCTTTATTTATGTGTAATGTGAGGAGGAACATTTGCGTAATTTCTGGGCACATCTTCTAAAAGAGACAGCCTTATGAATTGTTAACATACAGTAACTAATGGATCTATCAATGGTTAATAAGCTGTTAAATAAATAATTTACTTGAGACTTCTTAGATCCAACAAAATTAAGGGTATATCCAAGATTTCTTCTGACTGCATCACATTCATCGTTTGGAGAGGGCCAGCAGGCTCTCTGTACCAGGTTTCTTCTGTTACTTTTATGGGCTTGAAGATTTGTATCATTGACTTTTCTAATCCAAAAAGTATCACAACAGTACAATTCACATCGTGTTGATGATAGTCAGTGTATAAGTGAATTGAATAAGCACTTTGGTAAAGGGGATGACTCAAAAGGGCGGGCATTTAATGACTATACTTTAACTGAATGTAGTAATTGTTTGCTGTGAAACGGCAGCAGCATAACTCTACAACAGAACCGCCAATCTGACAAAACAGCAGAATCACATGATGCGCACAGTGTTATTTGTCAATCCTTATTGTCCTCTACAAATAAATAAATAAATAGGATAAAAAGTCTTAAAGGTCTATGATAACTAATGATTAGGGGAATTGTTCAGAATTTGGCGAGATGTCCTTGCCCAGATAGTTACAATCAACACATCCCTCAAATACTTCTGTTTATTCTTTTATTTTATTTCATTTTTGTGTATTGTTTGCCTTGCTCTTGCTATGTCACTACTGTAAAGCAATTTGATCAGCTCTGTTTTTAAATGTACTCTATAAAAGAAGTTGGGTTGGATTTGATTGGATTACCTTCACATACAAAAATATGGCTAATAATTAGCGTAGCTTTGGTTCAGCACAACAGGGAATAGCTGGCTAACATGCTATTTAGTACTCTAAAAAATGTAAATCCAGGATCTGTAATCTAATAAAAAAATGTGACACATACAATTGTTTGGAAAATGATTCAGTATACAAGCACAAAGTGCAACTACATTAGTATTGTACAATTTAATGGTGTGGAACCTATTGGCCATCTCCTCTCAACAATAATGATTCCCGGGTTCTGAAGGTGAGCTTATTTTTGAGCCTGCAGTGTTATTGACTCAGCCAAAAGGATTTCCAGTAATCACGCTCTTTTCAGCCATTGTTTAATGCCCAACTAGCTAAATGAGGCGTGAGAATGAAACTGTGTTTATACCTCTTGGAGTACTACTTGAATTGCAGACAAAAGCCAGAAAACTTTGTCACTAAATCCAGTCATGGCCAGAGGCTCTGAGTCTTGAAGCCGAAACTGAGATTAGTTGAAAGAGTGGATTTTCTGCTTTACTATATTTTAAACATGGATAAAAGTAACAGAGCTGTATGTTCATACTCACATAAGCAAATTTTTCAAACCGCTACAGATTCACGTTGTAGAAATCCCTGAATCTGTAACTTGATCAAAATAGTCTGTTCTGAAAATAAACAGGACTTTTCAGAGACTTGCTGAAATTATGAGGTCATTGCATTAGGATCTCAAAACTGATTCAAAGCATATTGGAGGGGGCTGACCTAAAACACCAAGGTCTGCACATAGCTCCGCCCCTTATGGGCCTCCAGAGGGGTGGCCAATCAGAGGGAAGGAGGTTTGTGGATTTGGGAGCCTTAAAGAGACAGCAGCTGAAGGAAATTATGTAAAGCTTCTACAGAGGTACCAGAGAGACAGTAACCCCACCCCCTCAAAAAAAAAAAAAAAAAAAAAGGGAAAAAAATTCCCCTTAATCAACATCATCATCTATGGAGAATATGTTTTACAGGTAAAAAAGTAGTTTGAAAAAAAATGGTCCCACTTTAATAATCTGCTGGCATCAAATAGTCAAATTAGAACATATTTTTGATTGATTTTAGTTTACTTACCGGCTGTTTATATACAATTACTCAAATTTAACTGAGCATTTCAACTGCTTGTGGCTCAAATATTGTTTCTTTGTCTTCCCTCTCAACACCCATGGCATTATTTATTTATTTACTTAATTCACTTGTTTGTAATACATCCATACCATAGACTGTATTAAACATGGATGTAGTCTCGCCGACGTCGCCCGTCTGTTTCTGAAACGGAAAATGAAGCACATCGGCTATAGCGGCCATACTGGTAGTGGCAAGGGCTTCGCCTACAGCCGTAGGGCGCCTGTCCGTCACGTGACCCTCAGCTGTGCCTCTTATTGGGGGAGCCCGCGATCTTAATATCCCCTGAACAGCTGCATTAGAAAAAAATTCACCCCCTGTACCGTGGATGCTGATAGTAACAGTAGCAACTCAGACAGGAGACGTTTTTTGAACCAGGCTGTAAATAAGTTAATTTCTGCTTTCAAAATGGCTTTTTTGGCTTGGTGTGTATGTGTCTTCTGCTACTCCCGGAGCCAGCCTCAAGGAAACACTCCAGAAACAGCAGATTTTAGCACTCCCGCATTGTCTCATATTCTTAGACCGGAGGTTGCCGCTTGATCCATACACCATCCTGATTATCGTCTGAGTCATTTAAGCCTATCACTTCTGGGTCTTAAATGTCTACTAACTTCTTCCCACTTCCCTTGTGTCTTCTGGGATTTCCAAGATGAAACCAGTGTCTAATACACCAGACCGCATTGTTACCATTTTAGTTGGTCCACCAGAGTCTGTGATAAAAGAACCATAATCCTGTGCAATGGTGCCTTCCTAGCTGCATGGTCAACAATAAATCAAAGATCGTGGCTATGAATTATTGCTCTGTAATAACCAATATGAATCAAGCGAGTAACACAGCCAGGTTATGAGTTTATAAGCCAACTGTTATTGTTACCACTACCACTTCCTTTCTGGGTCGTGAGAGCCTGTTCCAGCTGTTGTTGGGTAGACCTTGTACAATTCACTCGCCAATCACAGAGCTAACATGTAGAGACGGACAACCATTCACATTCACACACCCACTAGCACTTTATAGTCACCATTCAACCTGATGCATGCATGATGCTGTGAGACAGCCCATCTATACAGGAGAAGAACATACAATCTCAACACAGAAAGAGATTTCAACCAGGAACATTCTCTTACCACCACATCATCATTCAACCTTGACTTGATCATGTCATTTCAAAACTGTATCTTAGCTTTGAAAACAGTAATTAAATCATCAGCTGGTCATATAATTGTTAGTGCAGACATTGTAGTGGTTGTGCTGGGTACAAGCAGACACTGTTTCCATTACACAGGAGGAGACTTGATCCACTAACTGAGTGTCGCAGTGTGTCTGAGAGGATCCATGCTGTTTATTCACACAGCAGAGAATACAGCTCCAGCAAACAAAACGAGTTTGTCAAGCATTATAAGTGATTTCAGAGGCACTAACTGTAAGTTAACGTTTTATGAGGAGTTTCAATTCAGACTCAGAGACTTTCTGGAGTCTTGTTGTGTACGTGTGGTTTCCAAGCAACCTGGTGGAGACTCTGTGGAGAGGAGTTTTTGGTGGATTTTATTTCCTTTAGAAGAGCCTCACTATCTGTGCTCCCTTTCCACTCTTTATCCAGCTGCTGATCAGATAGGGATGGAAACAAAAAGTGCAGTCTGTGAAATGTAAAAACTATGCTTCCTTTCTTTAATAAGATAGAGGAAAGAAGAAATCCACCATGGTGTGGTGTGCCTCTCTTGTACTCAGGCGGTTACTCTCACAAACAAACACAGCAGCAGTTTCATTAACTGTTTCACCCTTTGAAAATAACTATTAGTGTTTCCTGCTCTTCACGTTTCAAAAGACGCTCTTTGTCAACACCACCTCTCTGAACCATACTCCTGTGTGTTTTCTTGTGTCGCCCACTTTCAAATAACAATTTTCTCTCGTCTCTCGTTGTCCGCCTGCCCGCCTTGCATGCACACACACATTCACACATTCACGGCGTCCATTCAGCGTCCATTCTAATTGTCAAGGTTGGTTGACGCAATTGATCAGAGCAATTTCTGTCACTGTGGCTTCATTTGACAGGCTGCTGGATTTATGAGTCAGTGGATTAGATCAGGGCAGAATGAGGGGTTTGATCTTTAGACTTCGTTTGTTTCATTTTCATCAGTCTGGTTGCACCCCATTTCAGTTCATCACTTCTTCTGTGTAACTAGCTGTAGGAGTGGGGGGGGTGTAGTAATAAGAGGAGCAAAATGAGACACACAGCCATCATATCTGACAGTTGCTCTGGAGTTTTGTTTCGCGCCGTGATGGATGGATGAGATCAGACGGGTTGGAAGATGGATGAGGCCGAGTCACGTCCTCCTCTATTGAGAAGCAGAACAATGACTTCCATTTTAATATTTTCCCTCTCTTTCTGACAAAAGTATCCACATGACTGAGTTTGTATGTGATTCTATTTTCTTCTAAGCTGTTACATTATTGTGTTTCCCCTGATGTTCCAGACGGGTGAATCTGAATTGTAAATATTACTCCTTTTTTATGGCAGCTCAGTTGAAATTGCAAGTATTGCTCAAGCAGCAGCAAATGTGTGAGAGAAAGTGCGCGGATGTGTGTCCGAAAAATGAATTGAATACTTTGCAATGGTTGGGAAATGATTGCTTATCATGCAGGCTATATTGCGTTTCAGTAATATTGGGTGTGCAGTAGTGTCTGCAGAAGGAGCCATTGAATCCTCATAAATTATGTTTCTTTGTTGCCATGGAGGTGACAGCATCTGCTGACTGCAAGTGATGGATGCCAGATGTGTGTCAAATAATACCATGGCATTCCGCCTGTGTTGTGCTTATCTGTGAAGTCGGGCATATGGACAGGAAATAATGAAACTGTAAAAGTAATCTGTTTTGTCTTTCATGCATTTCTTATCCTAGCTGATTCTTTCCCTCTGCCCCATCGCTCCCAATGAGGGGCAGAATTGGGGGCTACACTATCACAGAAAGAGAGATTCAGTCTTCATTGTCTAGCAGACAGTACCCAATGAAAAATTTAATACCTCTGCAGGCATAAGCAGTCAACTTGTCCGTATGAATCTGTCCACACAAACCGACATTTCGACCTCAGAGTTTAACAAACGAGGTCCTATCCAGGGGCCCGCTGTTTGGACTTTCACTGCTTCCTGTGCAGAATAGCAATTAACCAGACGTGGTTTAGGACTCAGGCTTTAGGGAAGAACCTAAGGTCTTAAGAAACCAGTGTGAGAAAACATGACTGTGTCTTTGTAGAGACATATAGCATGTGATAGTAAGCTCATGGTGATCTAATCACACTGAATTCCTCCTGGCGTCTCCCTTAGTGTCCCTGTAATATTGCTGCCAGATTCCTACAGGGTGTATGCTGTGCTCAGCACTCATCTTATTATACTCCATTTTTTTATCACAACAGTAGCACTTGAAAACCCCCATGTGATTTGAATACACAGAGGCTCTGCAGGGGAAATTGGTATAGTTTGTCTCTAAACTATGAGATCAGGACAGCAGTTTTGGGTCTGTAGTACTGCAAAATGATGGGGAAAACCTTGGTATGACATTACATTACTGACCACATCTATGACACATCCAGACTCAAGTTCATTTCAGAATTGTGTGTTATGAGAGGAAAACAAACAGGAGCATTTAAAAATAACACAAAAGCATGAATTAGCAGTTCAGATCAGAGACTTTTAGGTAGTCAGATTCCACAGCCGGCTTTTTTTAGACAGCTTGCCAAACTAGATGCAGGAAAAGCAGCAGCCCTGAGATGAATTCTAAACGATGAATATTTTTGTGTTTAATTTTTGTTGCTTTAGGAAGACTGATTCATCTTATTGCAGTCATTTGTGGCTATGCATATTATACTCCCCCTCTCCTGCTAAATAAATGTAAATATACAGTGTGATGCAGTTCAATTCAACACCTTTGCCATTAACTGACCCTTCTGTGATGCTGTGTTTTGCCTCCTCTGACTCTGTCATAGAATAATAAACTAAATTAGATGTTTCATATTGCTCATATAGGGATGGTGTTTTACTGGACTTATTTCAATGGAACTTGGTTCCCGATATATCCTCATCCCAGATATGTGAGCGCTGCATTAGGGTTCTAAATTAGAAGCACATCTCATATTATTCAGGTTAATACAACATCACCCTAAACTGTGACACCTCTGTCACACACAAATTAAATTTGTGCATCTCTGATAGAGCCACCAAGAACTAAATATTTTGAATTGAAAGACTGGACTGCTTAAGTGCACCTTACACAGGTATACACACACACACACACACACACACACACACACACACTCAGACTCAGATCTATAAAATATTTATAACCATTGTGGAACAATAACACAAAGAGGATGGGCTACAGGGCACATTTGGGGTCTGTAGTTTCTGCTGTTTTTGTGTTTTCTACATTATAATGAGAGGTGTTTTAATATTTATCCTCTCATTTCATATTAATATGGAAAGACTTTTTTCTCACCTTTCACCTGTTTCGTGTATGTATGCAGTCTGTGTACCCCTAACCCCTTAATTATTTACACTTATTGTTGGATAATGGGGGACAGGGATTCTCAGGTTCGGATGCCTTCAGGGTCACAAAAGCATGGATATCGTTTCACTTTGAATTCTTTCAGTATGATTTAATCCATGTTATGAAACACGCTTCGTCTCTTTGGCTCCACTCTCACATCACAATATACCAAAGTAAACTGCAGACATATCTTTACTCCAGTAGGAATAAAAAAGAAATTCACCAAGTCGACATTTGGGTGAAATTGAAATAAATTTGAGGACACAATCCTGAATAAAGCCAACATAACAAGAGTCACAACATTTGAGAAGCACTGTGTCACTATCCCGCGCGCACACTGTCCCCTTTCTTCTTCCCAAACACACACAACAGCTTCCTACCGTTTCCCCGCGTGCGTGGACTTGATTCTGGAAGCAGGACGACACAGGCGACTTCGAAGGCAAAACAATTTTAAAAAAAGAGAGATGAATCCCACTTCAAATCAGTGCAGATGGATGAGCCAGAGCATTTTTCTCTTCCTCTCTTTCGCTTGGTTTCCTCTTTTTCCCACTCGCTCCTGGCTGGGCAGCGCTCTAGAGTCCACACAGCCGGAGCTCGTCCATTGTAATTGGATGCTGGGAGCCGGAGGAAACTGCTCGCATCTGCCAACACTGGACGTCAGCGCTGATGGTGGTCGATTGAGACTCTTATCTCCCTCCTGTCATATTGTTGCAGCTTTGATTCGTTTCCCTCTTTTTTCGTCTTCTCTCAACGCGGATGTTATCTTCCAACAGTGACCCACTCCTCTAATTATCCCTGCTTGAACTGACTCCCTCCCCCTTTCTTTCTCCCTCTTTCTCTGAGCATGAGTGTGTGCGAGAGAAAAGAGGTGGAGAGAGAGAAAGAGGGCTGTCTTTATTTTCCTTCTCTCACTTTCAAAACATAAATTAGGTGGTCTCGTAGCTGCCTGAAAGCGGGTGTCATATTTAACTTCAAGAGTAATTTTCGCTGCTAAATGAGCCCGGAAAAACAGTGACACTGTGTTGTAAAACAGCACACGTTGGGATGGGAGCAGAGTCATTTCAGCACCACGGACAGCGGCCTTGTCTTTTATTATGAAAGGTTACGCGCGTTAGTTTGATCCTCCACACGCCTCCACTGACAGACCGGCGCCAGACGTTTTATTTCCTGCGGCGGTAAAGTCTGGAATAAGTGTGGAAAAGCGCGAAAGAGTGAGTTGAAAGAAAGTGCCATTTCTGTCTAGCCAAGGGCAAAAGAATTCAAGCTGAACCATGGTCCCTCAATATCCTGAAAAACCGTATTTCTCAGCTGGAGCAGGCGGACACAGTTCATTACTGGTTGTGTTGGAGTGGGTGAATCTGGACAAAAGTTATGTTCATTCTGTTTTTTACATCACTTTAAGGGCCACTGTCTCAGATTGTTCTGTATTTGTACCACTGCAGTGGTATGTGGGATAAAACAGGTTGAGACTTAAAGCTGTGGCCTGTAAAGACAGTGGCATTGTCAAAAAAAAAAAAAAAAAGTTTCCAAAAGAGTTTTCTCACAGCAGGACTGCTTCCACACAATTGCTTGAGCACTCCTATCAGTCTTTTACCCAAGATGTAAGCTATTACCTCGCTAGCAGGACTGATATCTACCCAGACATTTACAAACATTCAGCTGCAGTGTTGTGCAAATTGGTAGTAAATGAGCAATTAGTTTAAACTACTAGTTACAACTGTCAAATAGCAACCATAGGGACTCCAATAACTTGTTACTCCTTTCTGCTTCTCTCATTAATCTACCCTGCCTCTTGTCTCACTGCTGTTATGGTAATTGGTTCTCTGTAAGCAGCAGATTTAAAAGCTGATATGGAAAGCATGTCCTCAGATTACTAAACCTTATAATCAGTCTCTTTAGCCCTCCCTGGTTAACATATTATGGGACTGGCAGTGATTTCGATTTAAGGCTTGTGGCTTCTCCTTGGTTATCAGAGCTATTGTGAGCTGCACCTAAGTCACCACCATCTGCAGCATCCCGCTCCTTGGCAACTAGCTGAGGAAAATTGTGTTGTTTGGTTGGACAGTCTGCTGCAGTGGACAAAGTTTTCCTCTATGCACAGTGTTTACAACTCATTACTAGGTAATATCTGTGTCCTTGGTCTCAAAATAATGCTGCTACATTCAGGAAAGCTCATACCTGGGTGAAAATCAGCCCTTGTGTTTCTTTCTTTACCAGACACTCTCTTTCTCTCTCCAAGGATACTACTTTGCTGATGTTGGCATAACCTATTCTGCAGATCACTGATATTTTTTAATTGTTTCAACTTGACAGAAGGTATTGAGCTCTTTCAATTGTTCATTTATGGCTCAATATTGTATTTGAAAAGTGAAGAGATGCTGTACTGGTTACTGAAAATAGATTACTTTAAGCATAACTTCTTTTATAACCTTGATCATCACTATAAATGGATGATCAATCAAGCAATTAATCAATCAATCTTGAAGTTTAAGGCCCATAAACAAGCTTTTAAAGTCAAGGGAGCTTTGTACCTGTTAGCTAGCTAGCAAGCTAGCTTACAGTCAAAATACAACATATGCATCTCCAGTCCAGCTTCACTCTGTCACGGCACAGAATCAGAAAGGTTTATATTCAAGTCAATGAGTCACATCAAACTGGATCCCCTTTGTTGTGATCCAGCTGCGCCCCTGCTCTTGCAGCTCACAGCAGATATGCCGGAGCTGTGACGTGGCACTTCACCATAAGGCAGACTGAGCAGGACAGGAAGTCATGCATGGAAACTACCAAAAAACAGTGACTTTCAAAATAGCTCAACTACAACAAGAAGCGCAGCATGGTGGGAGTCAACAGGTTTGAGGTTTTACAGCCCAACATGAACAAGAAGAGGATCAGTAATACAGAGATAAGTGTTGGGAACTCCTGCAATTTGCCAGCCTGTGTGAGCTGACATAGGAAGTCAACATGCAACAGAGCAGAGCAAGATCAGAGACACATCTTTTCCAATCCTTGCATAATATGGTATGAACAATTTTCAACCCTGATTGCTTTATACCCCAACCAAAACCCATTTCTAAAATGAATGCTGCAACTATTTTAGCTTAACTTAACTACTAATTCATGGTTTTTCAGCAACTTAGTGTATTGCAGTGTGTGCTCTTAAACTACCTCATTAGATCATCTAACAATAGCATAGCTCTTGTGTTACTGACAACACAAGGACAAATCAAACAAATTTTTTTGTGGATTTCAACGCAAAAGCTGAAGTTATATTTGCATGTCTGTTTATATCTTCCTCTCTCCTCTCTCCTTCAGTCTGTCACAGTACCTAAGGTTCACAGGTTCATCAGAGTTCATCAGATCATCCCTACTTCTGGAGGAAAAGTTTTTCCATATATGCCCAGGTTACAATTTGAACTTGGGGATGAACTTGTGTCTTTATTAAAATAAAAAGTTTAGAAAAAGCCATTACCCCTGAGATTTTATGATTATCAAGACTTAATATGCACAGTTACAGTAAGACATTGTAAACAGCTGGTTAGCTTCAAATGTAGCATGTGGTTTCTACTGTGATACAAGTCAGGTCAGGGAGATGTCAGATGAAAGTCTGGTACTCTACCCTCACCTAGGAAAAGTTTCTTCAATATTTGGGACTTATTGGATTTTTTTATATATATATACACACAGGGCTTCTGTTCTGACAAAACATAACTTTAAACATTATCAGAAACAGACAAGCATTAATCAATCAATCATTTAATCAATCAAACTTGATTTTTATAGCACCACTTCATAAGTAATGTTGTCTTGAGACACTTAATGATGACGTGTACGTAAGTAGCATCCAAAACATCAACCTCCAGTCTTGATGACAAAGTTATCATTCAGTTTTTGCCATAATTATTTCTAAATTTGATGATATTCATAAATGTAGTTCTCTTATCACGTATCCACAATATCCTGGAAGAACTGTTAACCAGCCATCATTTTTGTCCTTTTCTTATAATCGCAACATTTCCAGAACCAGCACCTTTGGCACAAGAAGCCCCTCCTTGATTTGAGCCACAGAAGTTACGTTCCTCTCCCTCAGTGATGTGATGACTTTATTACTCTCTAATCACATAACACAGTGGCTGAAACAGCGCTGACCCACATTTATCATCGCTCGATTGACGCCTGTGTGCATGAGCATGTCTGCTGATGCGTATCCATGTGTGAAAGGGTTCCCGTGCCTAAGCAGGTACCCGACATCAGTTTGAGTCTAATTGCGTGTCTTTGTGAAGCTGAGCGCACCGCGGTGTGTTTGAGCTCAGATTTTAATGATCTCCTCCCACCCCCTCAGGGCCAGCATGAGCCTATTTCGACCCACATCAGGATAATTAACATCACACTCAAATGTCTGTAAGAGCAGAGGCTTCTTCTACCATCTCCCCTCTCATCCTGATGTTCATTCTCTCCTCTTTCCGCCTCGGAGAAAAGGCAACAAATTTTAAATTACAACTCACAGGCTATTTGTATGCACATACAGTCTCATCCACGTTTTATTTGCACATAAATTGGCCCATAAACTTTGCTAACAAGTTGTGTTTTCCAGCCATAAAAACAAAAGCACCCAATTTAACTGCCTTAGAGTTAGATAGTTAGGCTTATAATGTCATGGTTGCCAGTCTGAATCCACAGACCTGCTGGGAAATCAGTCCTGTACACCTACTCACCACATCGTCCAACTGTCTAAGTGCACTTGAACTTGTCACAGTTCCATTAGTGCTGCTCTGAGGCCAACCTGAGGAGACTGCGGTGCTCTGGGCTCTTTCCAGGTGTTAGTGTGTGTGTGGGAGTGTGTGTTTGAGTAAAAACCCTTCATGCTTTTGCAGCCTCTCCCAGAGGGATTTGCAGTAATTAGCAACTTTCCTTGTAAATGAAAGCAGCACTGTATCAAAGAGGGAACACATTTGTTTCAGCCCTGCTATGAAGGGTTTTCTCCTCCTCTGATATTGAAATGATGTGTCATCCTTTATTGTCCAGGTACTTTTAAGAAGAAACGCAAGGATTCATTTTTCTTGAATCACAGCGTGTGAAAGAAGCTTGGATTAAGAAGCACAGAGTGACACAGATGTCTTGTCATTGTGAGGAATATAATTGAGACTGAATCATCCATCTCTTTGTTGCTGAAATTGACTGGTTCCTGCTTTTCTCAAAATGGCAAGAAAAGGTAAACTGTGATGGCTTGATTCATATTCTGACAGACAGATGGAGATGGGGAGGGGGGGATAGACTTTGCCAAATTATCAACAGGGCGTTATAACTTAAATTTACATATTTTACGGAGCAATAAAAATGAACACAATTTCCATATAAATGTGAAAATAAATACCCAGGTGAGGAAATTGCCTGTTTTGTTTGGGATGTGGTCGAAATGGATGAGAATCAATTACATGCAAAGACAGATGCTGGGGCAATAAGAGCGATTTCAGAGCAAAGATTCACACACACTCATTAACACACACACTCACATTGTGTAATGTGATGATCTCACCATAAAAAGCACGCAGGGCATGAAAGCTGTACAAATGGCCGCCAAAACAACAGCTGTAATGCGACAGGCAGACATTTGTTCCACTAATCACTGAGGGGATTGTGGAATACAGCCGAATGGAGGCTAAGAGAGTCTTATGGTATTAGGCTGTGCTACCGTGACTCCAACAACACACTCACGCGCGCTCGCAAGCAAGCACACACTTTGGATGAGCCTCTCGTGCATCCTCACCATGCCTTGGCCCTCACACCTTGACAGCTGTCAGTGATTTTGACATGAGAGATCACAGAATAAAGGGATTACGCTGATCTGTGCAGAAAAGGCATGTTCCCTGCAGATACTCAGAGGGTGCTCACATCAAGTAAACAACTGCGGGTTATACAAGAGCACTCAGATTAAAGGGTGATTCTCCCTCCACTACAAAAAACAAGTTGTTTTTTTTTTTTAAATTTGTCAGTGGTATCTAAAACCACAGATACTTTTGCTTTTGTGTGCCATTACAGATCACTTAAATCCCTGCTTCAGCAAATACAAGTGAGATGAATAAAATCTTACCTCTAAGGACAAAGTAACACACATTAATATTCAGGGTATTTTGTAACAGACATATTATCCCCAAAATGACACCAGTTTAACTCTAATTAGCATCACAAGCTCAGAGTCGAAAGTTTGCATTGGGACTACTTTTTCATAAAAAATACAAACAGCATACACTATGAATTGCTAAGTTAAAACTGGAGAGACAAGCTGATTACAAACATTTTTTTTTCTCAAGTATAAAGAATGTTCATGATTAGTGTGGTGTGAAAAACAGGTTGTTCAAAGGGATGAGCCATAAAACTAAAACCATGTGTGAGATAAAAACACAACAACAAATTAATCACCCGATTTGTGTCAATACTGAATCAAGGTAAGGGCCGGATGTGAGACTCAGACACTGGATGCAAAATCAAAGCCTTTGTAATTACAGGAAAGATTTATTACACAAGAGATCAGTCGAACAGGAAGAGGTATCCAATACAACAGGCACAAAGGCAGAGTCACAAAGGTCAGATGAAAAAGGTCAGAAACTCATGAGGGAATGCTGAAACGCTGTCGTGAGGGAACAAGAAAAGCAAGCACACAGGGAGAGGAGCACCGAAGCTGTCTGAGATCTCCCACTGCTCACTGCACTGATCACAAGAAAGGGAATTCACCTTTAATAGTGCTGTTTAAATTATAAGAGAAAAATTTCCATACACAGTAGATTCACAACACACAGTGGAGTGCAACCAGTGCCCCCCCTCCCTTAACTTATACCTGTTTAGCTGCTCGTTGACAAAAGTATCCATCAGCCAATCACATGGCAGCCAGTGCGTTTAGTCATGTAGGCAAGATGAAGATGACAGGCTAAAGTTCAATCTAACTTGTGGTTGTTAGCCTGAGTGTTTGACAAACTGTTGATCTCCTGAGATTTTCACACATAATCATGTCTAGGGTTTACACAGAACAGTCCGAAAAATAGAGAACATCAAGTGAGCAACATTTCCAAATGCCTTGATGATACCAGAGGTCAAAGGTCAGAGGAGAATGGATGGACTGGTTACAGCAAAGCAGTTGTGATCCAAATAGGGCATACTATTTTGACCAGAGCAGCTAATTTCAGTTCAGCATTAATGGGAGCTATGAAAGTTTGACCCTTTAAAGGATCCTGCCCCTGAATCTGAAAACCGCTGAGATGATTTTCAAAATAAAAGAAGGAAACACATAAAATAAAACACAGGGGCATTAAATAGCCTGGAGACACAATAACAAGTCAGTACTGAACAATTCAGCGATTACATTATGTGCCTAGATTTCTTTTCAGCTGCAATAACTATTTTCACAAAGGCATACAATAATTTCCCTTGACAATCCGGCTGCGGTTTAACCTGCAATAAAGCATCTTCCTTCAAGCTGAGAACACAACACTGATACAATTTCAACCATTTTGAGCTAAACACAAGGCACTTGTGCTCTGAAAAAGGATGAAAAAAGATGAGTGAGGAAGGCCCTACCTTGTCAATTGATAAGTTTAGTAGCCTACCATATAGCTCCTGGCGGGACAAGTAAGGACACCAACTGGCAAATAGTTCTCATAACGGTGATGCACCACCGAGTCTTGAAGAGGTCTCAGACCCTTTTTACCTCTCTAGAATGCTGCGCTCTACTCAGGGTGAGTTAGAAAATGATAAGACTCAAACATGGAAAGCATTTTTAGAGAACCTTTGTTGTGATTTTGTGGTATATAAGTTAGGATTAATGGATTAATATGTGGGCAGTGAGATCAAGCACACTACTGGAGTTATTAGATGGGCTCCCCCCGTCATTGGTGTTCCTTTAAGCTGCTACTCCTTGAGTGAGGCTAACAGTTAGCTCTGGTGTCCAATGGTAACTCCCCTCTGTGCCAGCTCTCACTGGCATTCATATATACAGGCAGAACACCTCAATATAGCAACTCAACACACCCAGAGTCTGTACATGCCAGCTCCAGTAGGTTAGAACACTGATACAACTTCCCTACCACACAACTCTGTGGTGGATTGCACCATCTTAAACACAGGGAAAAGATATGTAGCTAGGCGCCGCCCTGTTGGCTATTGCTGCCTTTTGCAGCAGCTCTCTCTTCTTTGTCCGTTTTTTGTCTCTTTTTCGTAATCTTTGTATTTGGAGTGGATCATTACTTTGTATGGCTCATTTGTTGGTCATGGACACCAAACTTTTTGTGGCTTCAGTGATATTTTTACTGCTTTTTCTCCTGTGTTTGTCTGGAGATCCTACGTGTAACCATGGCTGCATTTTTTACATGTGAACTCAGCTGTTAGCAGCCTGTAACACGTCAATGCTAACTGGTGCAAGGCCTGATGATTTCCCACAAGCTGAGGAGAAGGAGGTTAAGTCGAAGTGCTTGTTCTCAGGTGTGGGCTAAGAAGTGATGACATAGACCTGTCCTTCCACCCATCATTATTGGGAACATAAGATCAATCTCCAATAAGATGGACAGGCTAGCCATGCTAACCCAGCAAGGAGGGAATACCAGAGGGCAGTGTAGCATCATGCTATTCACAGACATGGCTAACGGAGCTAACATCACACACCAACACCACATTGGACGAGCTTCACCTGCTGCTTAGCAGACAGGATCCAGGAGACAGAGATGGAGCATGACTGAAGAAGCTCAGTCCTGGACCCTGTGGAGGTGGAGGCTGGCTAAACTGGAGAATGATGAACAAGCTGTCATCATCTATTTTCTTATGGACCTTTTTGAACTTTCTATACACTTTCTTACTTTTGTTTTCTTGATTGCTGCTGTGACTTCAATTTTGTTGTACTTGTTACAATGACAATAAAGTTCTTTTTCATTCTATTCTATTTTAAGAAGAAAACTAGGAAGGCAAGGCCAAGACAAGGAGTAACATCCCCCCAAAATGTTGTTAAAAAGATGTTGGAAAACATAAAATGTCAAAACTGGCCAAAAATGTGACAAGACGCTGAGCCCAAACGTGATAACTTTTTTGTCCAAAATGTAGCAACTTATTACATTTTGGGTTTTATTACATTTTCTTATTAAATTTCAGGCTGAGCATTTTTGTTACATTATTGACCAGTTATCAGGTTAGGTTCTATAACCTTTTCTTTTTTCTTTTTTTTTCTCGGTACATTTTAGGTCATTACAAATCAAGCTCTAACAGAGCTCGGCTCTATCTAAGCCCCACTCACTAATGCTTTATGAGTGAGACAGAAATTGAAGGAGGTTGCATGTTCTGTGTTATTTTTGTCAAGGCCCCCAACCCTTGCTTATACAGACATAATCTGCCTTTTTGGCAACCAGCAACATAATGATACTGTTTCTCACCACCTGACAGATAATAGTCCTATTAAAACTCTTTGCTCTGTTTGTGGCCTCTACCAGCAATTAAGTCGCATGTCAGACTGTTCGCTGATGCTCTGCTCTGTTCTCCCGCCTGTGGCAAACTGTATATCTACTACCAGAAATGAGAGAGACCCAAATCAATAAATTTGTGTGCTGGACAGCTTAATAATGAGCTGAAACTCAGCATTCAGCTCCATAAAACTGAGGGGAGCTGCAGATTAAGGTCATAACTCTCTGCAGGTTCAACACAGAGAGTGAGCCATTCACATTGTCACATGTTGCAGTAGTTTGCACATGTTGTCAACACTCAGAGGTAATGAAAAATCAGAGCTTTTATTCCCAGAGGTGAGCTAGGTGCAGAGCTAGATCAAAAGCAGCTTGTATAAGGTTTAATAATGAGGGTAGAGAAAAGGCATGGTTAAGACTGGAGTCTTCAAAACACTCAGTCAAAGGTAAAGATGATAATCTGCTAATGTAAGCACTCACAATGTCTTTGTTCTGCTGTTTTATCCATGACTAGGAAGCACACATATTCACATATTACTGTCCCTGCCCAGACTTAGCAGCGTTTTAGCATTATTCAGCTAATTGTTCTGCTTTTCTAATCTGCAACTCTGCTTTCATTGCTCAGAAAAATGCAAGTAGTTGCTAAAATGGAAAATTATTTCACATTCAGTTTCAAAGAGACTGTACAGGTGGCTCTGAAACTTCACACCCATGTAGCTCTGTGTCTGCCAGATGTGTAAGTTGGCAGAGCTCTGAGAAAAACAGCTTTAGAAATGCCATGAGGTGATCGCATGTCTGATGTTCTGGTTTGTAGTTTGTTGGCATTGATACTACTCTACTTTTTCATGGTCATGGGCTCCATAAACAGTGTGAGTGAGAAAATCGTTGTCTTGTGAAGTGAACTGATCGTTTAATGTTCTGTTTGTGCTTTTACTTCTCTATCCAGACACAGTCATGGACAAAGAGTGCAGACGCACACTCTTCCACACAGATAACAAGGTGCTAACAATCAGGGCAGAGGTGTCTCTCTCCTCCTGGATATCCCTTGATGCCTTTTCATCTGTGATTTCTCTGGAAGTCCATTACTATTGCAGACGGGTATCGTGCTTCTGCACCACAATCAATACTCCTCCATTAAGGTGATGAACGGTCCGTTTCCCCAACCTTCTGGAGTCAAGACAAATTCTCAGGAACCACTGATCCAAATCAGTCAATGTGAGCATGACAGCACAACACCCAGGCAGTGTGAAGGGTAAAGAGAGTTTCTGACCGGGAAAAGTCTGAACAACTCTTCACTCCTCTCTGCTGGACATCTCCTGTGTAATACATGCTGTCTTTTACCTGAACAAGCGTCAGCCCAGACACCGACATTCATTAATCAAACAAAAGGTGAAGGATGTGGACTACTCTTTTATCTCCCTGAGGGTGAAAACTATCTTCCACAATTTGTTCCAGGTAGCCAGGCAGTCATACTTTTTAGTCCTGTTCTTTTTATTTCTTAATGATGAATACAGTTAATAAGGCTTCCCCTCTGAATATTCACATATTAAAGTCTGTGAACAAATGCTGGTATCCAAAAGCAAGAAGATAATGTAAAATGGTTAAAAAAAAAAAGTTAATGTGTGGGGAACAAAAGTGCTGTTTTTAAATGTTGTCCCTTTCTAATACCAGAGATGTAGAGGTTCTTTATTTTCACTGGTTTTTAGATTCAAGGAAGATACACAGCCCCTGACAGAGAACATATCTCAGTAAACATTGTTATTCTTGGTTATAAGCTGACGAAAACACTCAGTGTTCCATCGATTTAATTCAAATAACAAATGCAGCATCACCGCTCAGGAAAAAAGGAATTAGCTCGCTAATTTTCATAGAGATGGACATGTTATAAAGCCAAAACAAAGACAGTCCATTTTAATACTATGAAGTTTGTGCTTTTAGATCACTCCAAAAACTATTTTCATTCAATTTTACAGCTGACATGTTGTACTATCCTGTGTGGTAGAAATAAAAATGCAGAGAGGCAAAACAATCCCAGGCTGTCTGAAAGGCTCACAGCTGAAGGTTTAACACAGCCAGAGTGTTGTGTGATGTTCATGCAAAGTTCAGATTTTCGTGACAGCTTCAACGCACAGCAACATTAAAAAAAGAAACATGTCCTCTCAAAGTTGCACCCTGTCAGAGTAACTGGGTGTATATTAATAAGGAAAGCACAGCTCCATCTCTTCCTGTACTGAGATGTGAAGCCCAAAGACCACTTTGTTGGGTTTTGACACATTGAGCAGAAGAGGGTCAGGCTGGTGCAGCAGCAGGGCTGACATCACAGCCCCTTACTTCACCAAAACACACATTTAACTCCCAGATAAATGTCAAAGATCACTGCAGTCAGTTGAATCTATGATTGCATTGTTGTGCAGCAGACACTTATGGTTGTGGAAAGTTTAAAGAGGGGTTATTATGCTTCCTATATTTCAAACATGGATACTGGTCACTATTTTAGATGTTCAGACTACATTTGTGCAGATTTTCAAACCTCTACATGTTCATATGTTGTAGAAATCTCTGAATTTGTCAGTGTATCAAAATGCTACGCTCTAAAAAACAACACAAGATTTTCAGACTTGCTGAGAATTATGTGCTCGTCACATAAGGATCTTTTAACTGGCTCATGACAAATTAGAGGGGTGGGTCTTAAAGGTCTGCATATAGAACCGCCCCTTGGCTGACCAATCAGAGGGAAGGGGACTTGTGGAGCAGTGGGTCTTAAAGACACAGCAGCTAAAGCAAAGTGTTTCTGAGGCTGAAATTAGGGCTTTCTACAACACCAGTGCACAAAAAATAGGGATTTTTATGAGCTGCAAATCATTTAAAGTTACAGGGACACCAAAAGGAAAGGGCATGAACACTAAAAAGCACGAAACCCCTTCTTTAATTAGTCTTGTATTTATTTTTTTTGTGATGCTTTTCTCATGTTCCTTCTCTGTGTGCTTTGTCAACAGATCTGTCAATCAATCATCCTTTTGCATCAAAAATCACTATTTTAAAAACAATTGTTGAAAAAATTCAGCACAACTTGGATTAATGCTGTAGATGCATTGTTGAGGATTCATAAGGCCTGAGAAGCCTGCAACTTGTGCAGAAGCCAGAGCAAGGGCTAACCTTTGCCCCTTTGACAACTTTAGCCTGACTGTCAACTTGGGAAGATAACTCCATTCTACCAGGACTGATAGATTTAGTGCTCTCAGCTGTTCTTGACCAATATCTGCTCACTCAGAGACCCGAAAATATACAGAAACTCAGGGACAGAAAGTCTGTTGTCCATAGAGGGACTGTATGCACACATTTAGAAACTCACCCGGGGGGATAAAAGGCAGGGACTGAACACTAGTTTTTGGGGTTTTGACCTTTGGACCTCATTGTGTCGACTCCTTATTCAAATTTGCTTGCTTTGAATAAAGTGTTGGACTGAAGCTGCCTGATCTCATCTCCTTCTTGAACTCTGTGTCGTCTTCAAGTCAGCGTTAGGACTATACACCACAAAGTTAGTAAGCAGTTAGTCAGGAGTGATCCGCCTTCAAGGAAAGATACGTCAGCGTATTTTGTTTGTTTAGTCGAGCCGCATTCTGTCTGTTACAATAAAAGAGATGAACTTCATGACCTACACTGTCACAGACATTATGGAGAGCTTTGGGAGTTCTAGCTTTGCTGCTATTCTTTCCATGTTCTGTATACCCTATAAACAGTAAAATGTATTTAAAGAGAGAAACGATTTTTTCTGGTAAAAACAGATGCATACCGTCTTCTTTCTAGTTATGCCATTCAAGTTTGGACTTTGTGAGTTCTTAATTGTAGAGAAGAAAAAGACAAAAATGTGTTTTTGAAACTGTTTTCAGTGTAAGAAAGGAAATTTTAGCTAAACACTAGGACAGATTGTAATCAGGGTTTTTTTGTGGCTTGGGGAGTTCACTGAAGCTTCAACAAAAGTTAATTATTTTGACTAATTGTTCATTAGTCTAACAAATGACAAAAAACACAACAAGAATTAAAAAGGACAGAGAGTTTTGCTAATTAGCTCTGTGAGGATGCTCAGCCAGGAACACTCACATTATAGATTTAATCTGACTGCTGCTCTTTAGGTTGATCCTGGACTGCATGCTGCAGTTTTTCCAGATAGCACAATGCAAACACCCCTCCTGGCAAACGCTCCAGAGTAAAAAGGAGGAAGCTGGGCCGAAGGAGTTAAAGCTTTGCCAGCAGCAGCAGCAGTGTCGTGTATGAAGTATTAGTTTAGCATGGATGACTGAGAAAAGGGTCACATTTAAATGGACTGCCTCATTGTGCTGTGATTGGTGTGTTACTGATTCACTGTGCAATGATGATTCACTCAGCAGGATGTCGACTGATTACATCTGTGTCCTTCATGAACTTCTGCAAAGTTTATGCTAGCATACATAGTCGATTGTGCTAGGCTTGCATCTGAACTAATTTGAATTCAACTGAATCTAAATTAAATGAAATGAAATTATTTATTAGTTATAAGAAGGCAACACAATTTTCTAAAGAGAGGTGTTAAGCTATCCCATATTTTAGACATGGATGTAAAGTAAAAATGCTGGATATTCATACTGACTGTGTACAAATTTTCAAACCTCTATATATTCATATGTTGCATAAATTTCCATATATGTTCAAGAACTGATTAAAATGTTTCATTCCAAAAATAGCACATGATCTTCAAGAGACTTGTTGATGAGGTCATTGCATAAGGATTTCCAGACTTGTTCATGACACATTGAATGAGTGGGCCTCAAACACTAAGGCCTGTCCCTAACAAGCTTTCAGATGGCTGGCCAATCAGAGGGAAGGGGTTTTTGGAGCTGGGAGCTTTAAAGAGACGTCAGCTAAAGCAAAATGTTTCAGACAGAGGCTAAATAAGGGCTTTCCAAAATACCAGTGTGAGAAAAATGGGGATTTCTTTAAACTTTATATCATGTAAAGCTACCATAGGGGTACCAGGGGAACATGAGAAAGCCTAAAAAGCATAATACCCCATCTTTAAGGCAAGATACCTCACTCTCTACATTCTTACTATTATTTGTAAAAGTAAACCAAGTTTTAACATATACAAGATAAAATGACACTAAAAAATAAAATGTAAAAAACATAGAAGCTAGGATATTACAGAACTACAGGCATGTTTGCTCTGTATGAGAAATCAGCATGATAAATAAACAAAACAAAACTAGAAAAGAACTCGGAGAGCACAGACCTCCACCAAGCATATTGTGATTGTCACCAACACTTTAGTCCTACTTTAATGTTATACTCCCTTTCAGCAGACTGTCTGCTACAATTTGGTGTTAGTTGCAGGTTTGTACGATAATTTGTGACCTGACAGTGTTGAAAATTATGATGCATATTTCATATTCTGGATCTTAGTATCCAGAAAATTGCCAGGGTCTGGATTGTACTTTTACATCTTTCAGAAATTATCGTGACCTTGTCTTTCATTGTTGTGCAAAGCAATACAACCATCTATCATGGAGTTATACACACATATGGTGAAAACGGCCCTATCTCACAATGATAAAGAATCCTTTGAAAAGAATATCCTGAATCGAGACGTTGATCCGTATCACCTCCAAAATTCAATCACTTTTTCCTTATCCCATTTTGAACATTACCTGAAAATTTCATTAAGATCTATTGGTTACTTTTTGAGTTATGTTGTTCACAGACAAACAAACCCTTCCAAAAACATAACCCTTTTGGTAGAGGTACAAAAAAAGTACTACAGTGATTTCCCATTTATGCTTAAGTGTCTACACGGCATTAACTTCTTCTTTGTTGATTAAAAACAAAGGGATTCCAATCTGCAGATGGTAAACACGTGCTATGGATCTGTAATGTCATATTCATCATCGTCTGTGCTTCCCTTAGCTCAGATATACCATCAGAAACTCAGCAGGGACACTCATGTGCATGCGTACCCTGTGAATCCATTAGTATGCTAACATTTGGTAATTAGCAAACCCAGAGGACAGTCTGGGCTCGTGGGAATGTGTGTCAATAGTGGTTTGTTCATTAGGATTCATCCTCTGGGTGCAGTGTAGGTCACTAGAAAAAAAAATCCAGGGCAATCCATGCAGTCCGGGTGTTTTTTGTGATATTTCATGCAGGACCAAAACCAACAGGCTGAAATATTGCGATCCCAAGGGCCGTGTGGCTTGAATGGTTCAATATGTTCATGGTCAGTTCCCAGAGCTCAGGGTCATGACTGTAAATATCTCGCTCAGTCAGAACAAAGTGAAAGATTAAAAACATTTACAGTGATTTAGCAAGGTGGATTCTTGGTGTGGAGAATATTGTGTGGAGTTTGCATACACACACAAATGAGGTGACAAGGACACAAAGCACAAATAATTGATTCTGGCATCAGTTTTACCCCTGACACGTCAAAAAGCCAGTGAGATTAAGGATTTTGGAGTGGGTGATCAGATTACAAGGGTATCCAGTGCCTCTCCAGCATTTCTTGCCCGCATGGATTTTGCTATAGATTTTTCTCCCTAAAACATTTTAAGCTATTGTTCAGAAACATAGATTTTAATCACTCGTGGCTCATTACATCCTCCCCCTGTGTCTTCCTGAAGCGATTATGTGTGTGTTCAAATGTCAGTGTTTCTCCTGTTTGTCTCATTTCACAAGATCCACCCACACAAACCTCTGCGTCTCCTTTCTGTTTTCACTACGAAGGAACCATAGAGATTAAAAGAAAAAAGATGGACAACGCAACTGGGTCCTAAATTTGAAGCAAAACTGTTTCCAGCTCTTTTACTGATTTGATGCAGTATGAGTCAACCAAGTTTACAGATGAAAAGTGAGTGAAACATAAAATTAACCAACACCTCTAATATTGATATAACTTGATTAATAAAACCATGACTGATGACACTGATGATGAACTGGGGGCTGCTGTAACTCTGTGTTACATTAGCAGTGTTTTGTCACAGCTGGTCTGTGATCTGTTTTGATCATCCCCAAAACTTCTGACCTCACCTGATTTGTGTATGCATTGACAATTTATCATTAACATGCAAAATAAAAAGATGTTATTCTTTCCTGAAGTACTTGATCTACTTGAAGCCAATATGAGATGCCCATCTGTCTGTGTTTGCCCCGCCCTGCATGCTCTGAGTTTGTGACTGAAGGGAGCAGAGCTGCAAGCGTCTGTGTTTGATGAACAAAACAAGTGAAAACAAGACAAAGAACTGCATTTTGCTGCACAAAGAGGGGTGATCATCTTCTGGGCTCTTCCATTTAACACCACTGGCAGCAATGTGATACCAGCCTGCATAAAAGCGTTTTCCTAATATCTCATTCATATGGATGAAGGAATGAGACACAGCTTCTCTATTTACTGATAGAAACACATTCTGCTCTGTGTTGGTCCTGTCTTCCCTTGCTGATTATACACAAAGCCTAACTCCACAAACACTGCAGCCCCAGTGAGAGAGGAAACAATGATTACAGTAAAAGTCTCGAAATGTGAGCTGAGCTGGATTATGAGGGCATATTTTAGTACAGGGACACCTCAAGATGTTAGAATATGTGGTGGTGTGTTTGTGTAAGGCTGTACAATGAGAGGAGCTGGAGGTGAGTCAGTGGTTTTGTCAGAGTTGATGAGAGGATGCTAGGATAGAAAACATGTTGAAAAAGGCACCCCCGCCCTCAGCCTTCAGGTTTCTGACGACTCCAGCTACCTTGACCCTTTTTGACCCTCTCTCCACCCATCCTACCACAATGACCCTCAAGCGTATTCCAAATGAAGTACACCTCAGCCTGAACAATAACATATTATTGTTATAGAAAGCTCAGTCAGAGGTTGGCTCTGCTGCCTAGAGGTGTGAATAGTTTCCTGTCTTTGTGTCTGAACCCTGTGATTGACTGTCAAACTGGTGCCCTGTCCCCCCATGTGTCAGCTGGGATTGGTTTGGACCCCTGTGTGACCTTCAGCGGTAGGCAGGTGTAGCTGATGATGGATGGATTTATGACACAGAATAGAAAATGAATTGTAGCAGCTGGAACCTTACGGTGTTCACTACCTTAGTTTGATAAATGACTTCAACAATTAATCTGTGTTTCCAATTAATTAATATGTCAATCAAAGTTTTGTTTTGGCCTGAGAGAACTACTTTAAAGTATTCCTGTCTCTTTCAGTTGCAGAGCTTTATTGAATTGCAATGCAGAAATGACTGCGTGCACCCTGAGCTCCCCCTGAAGTAACACTTGAGCTTAAACTTAAAATATTGACCTGCTCTAAAACAGTGTGTTAACACCACAGCTTGCCTTGTACTGCTTTGCATTTTGCATGGCCATATGGAGCGAACAGATTGATCAATGGCAGCCTGACGTCAGGATGAAGGATTGATTAGTTTAATCTCCAGCTAGTGTCAGATGATCTGAATAACAATAACAGCCGCTCTCACCCTCTCCACAGTTCTATTAATGAAGGAGTAAAACCGTATTTTTCACACTGTGGAGTTGTTGTATAATAACACTGGTAGAAGTGAAGGGCTGACATCTTGCAGGCTGTGACCCTGAGAGGAGCTTGTATTTCATATCAGGCATGGGTTTCACAGAACTGGGGTCACCTTTCAAACTAAATGCAACAATGGTCCTACAAGCAGGAAAATTGCTTCCTGTCAAAAAAGCAACTCTAGTTTAGGAGATGCCCTTCAGGCTCTCCTGACACAGACTGCACCACTCCACCACAGTGCTGCTTTAGGAGCACTATAGACTGTTTACTAGTATAACCATCAACAGTTATAGCCACACAGCTATCCTCCGTCTGCTACTGTTAGAGGAGCATGAAAATTCAGCAACTAATCAACTCAAGGGGCCGGTTTGTGTGTCTTGTTATTCCCTATCAGCTCAAAAGAGGACAGTCCTGCCTGATGTGATCCTTAAACTGATAGTAGACTTGTGTAAATGGAAAAACTTCAGCTTGACACCACTGAGTAACAAGAAGTTGGGTCTGAGTTTTTCAACAAGCCATAGACATATGGCCATGTCCTTCTGGGACCTATGATGGATTGTTGGCAGCGAGATACTGTGGCTCAGCAGGAATATGGACTGCAGGAACATGGACTTATCCAAAGGGATGTCTTTGTCTGCCTCTCTGATGAAGCATGTCAGGCATTTTGAGTGTAAAGTTATTAAAAAGGATGAAAATCTTCCTGGGGTTATTAATCAGTTCAAAGTAGAAGATTAACCCTATTTCAAAGTGCAAAGACCTGTCGTTCTTCAAGTGTCCACTAGAGGCTGGTTCAAAAGGCCAGGGTAACTCTTATAGAGCCCTTTACTGCTTGTAAACAGTTGCAGAAGTACTGCAGGGCACAGAGGTTTGTCAAGCTTTGCAAGCAGGTTCACCACCAAAAACTGACATTTTTACCTTAAAAAAAATACAAAACACTTTGGAGAGTAGTATTAAAAATGAAGTATAAGAATAACTGGTAGAACAAATTTTTACATCTTTTAAAGCCTAGAATAAAAAGTGTTCTGTAAAACAGGTAGTTGTTCATGTCTGCAGACTGAGTAAAATTAATACAGTGTGTGTGCACACACTCTACTGGCAACTTTAAAGAACTGCAAAAGTCAGCCTTGAGGATTTAACAACAGACGGTACAACGGTGTTCAGAAAACAGAGGCAGAACAGTTTGGGCTGAGCTACACATCAGAACAAAATCCAGAGAACAGTTGGATAAAGAAGAAATAATGCAGCGAAACAGCAAAATAGTTGTACAATGATGACCAGTCCTTTTTTAACACCCTCTGGTCAAGTAGTTTGGCATCTTCAGGTACCATCTCGGTCTGGAAGGACTTGGTGTGAGAAATGGCTGCACAGCTGCAAGGCACCGAACCACCGACTGCTCAGGTAGCTGCTCTGTGTGTCGCCACCTCCCTGAGATCTCTCCACCACTGTATGTTCAAAGGAACCTGTTTGTGGGGGTGTATTTCAAAAGTGTGTGTGTTGCATGTTTAATAACAAAGCAAGAAAAAATGGAGCAACGCCTGCAAGCTAGATGTGGCAATGTGGGCCACAATAAACATGCCCCATATTGCTGTATCTAGCTTGCACTAATGCACTTATATATCCTACGTGAGTAACCACTAGGCTTTACAAGCTTTTCAAGCTTTTCAAGCCCAACAACATGACAGTGTTGGCATGTTTTGTGCTGATGACAAGGTATTTGACATAATTCAGGTATACCCCATGTTAATTTTGAGTGCTCAAATAAAAATTATGTAAGGTTGGGCGTTGTTCTCACGGTCTTTTATCGACCACCAGCTTATCCCTTGCCTTTTTTTTAATCCTTTTTTTTTAAAGAGTATCTCAGCAAGTTTTTGGCTTCATCCACTGTGTAACATCATTTCTGTCATAGGAGATTTTAATGATGAAATCTGAAGTCATCATCAATCTATGTTTTTTATTTATTTATATATTGTATTTTTTCTTCTTCTTTTTTTTTATACTTAAAGGGGGTATATTCAGATCAAGACACAACCCACCACAGAGAGAGGAGCACTAATTGGCTGTGTATGTGAAAACAACACAGTATGAGGTGCAGTTATTGATGTAGCCAACTTGTTTTAGTGACCATGAAGACACTGTGTTGTTTTAAAAGCACGTCTCTTCAAAATGATCTTAACTCCCTGAGAGTGCAGGTTTTTTTTATGGAAATAAGAAGCTTTTTACACCCTCTTTCATTGTATTGTTTGCTCATATGTATGTCCTCATGAAACAGTCAGCTCAGTGGCATGCACAGACTGTTTGAAGGACAAGGGCAAAAACACTTTAGGGTGCATTTTGGATCCTAAGAGGCTGCTTTTGGGTGCATTCAGGGCGCCACCCTGTTGGTTATGGCTGCCTTTTGCAGCAGGTCTCTCTTCTTTTTCCGTTTCTTGTAATCTTTTAATCTCTTTTTCATAACCTTTGCATTTGGAGTGGGTCATTACTTTGTATGGTTAATTTGTTGGTCATGGACACCAAACTTTTTGTGGCTTCAGCGATATTTTTATACTTTTTCTCCTGTGTTTGTCTGGAGATCCTACATGTAACCATGGTTGCTTTGTTTACATGTGAACTCAGCTATTAGCAGCCTGTAATACGTCAATGCTAACTGGTGCAAGGCCTGATGATTTCCCACAAGCTGAGGAGAAGGAGGTGAGGACGATGTGCTGGTTCTCAGGTGTGAGCCAAGAAGTGACGACTTGGACCTGTCCTTCCATCCATCGCTATTGGAAATGTAACGATCTATCTTCAATAAGATGGACGAGCTAGCTGTGCTAACCCAGCAACAGAGGGAATACCAGTGGGCAGAGTAGCATCATGCTATTCACAGACATGGCTAACGGAGCTAACATCAGACACCAACGCCACATTGGAAGAGCTTCACCTGCTGTGAGCGGACACGATCCAGGAGACAGAGACTGAACAGACTGCTGAAGAAGCTCAGTCCTGGACCATGTGGAGGTGGAGGCTGGCTGAACAGGAGAATGATGGACAAGCTGTCATCATATGTTTTCTTATGGACCTTTTTGCACTTTCTATACTCTTTCTTACTTTTGTTTTCTTGATTGCTGCTGTGACTTTAATTTGGTTGTACTTGTTATAATGACAATATAGTTCTACTCTATTCTATTCTATTCTATTCTACTCTATTCTATTCCAACAGCTGATTGTTGGGGTTCGTACAGGGTCCTTGCTGACCCCAGGGTCAGACTGAGGCCCTAATAAAGGCTATTCACGTTCATGCTGCTGTTTGCAGATATCACTCGACTGTAAATCAGGATCTATACAGTCTATTTTTGCCACAAAATGCAGCATGAATATTCATCTCCCTCTGTCAGTGACTATCACCACAGTCAGACTGACATTTCTCCTTGACCACCACTTTGGTTTCTGACAAGGTGTCTGGAATACTGCTTCACCGAAAGCACAATTTTCAGGAAACATTGCATCTTAGAGAGAAAATGTTGATGTATTTGCTGAGATCTAGATGTTCTACAGAACACAGTGCAAAACGTACCACGAGTATAAACCCCATAATTCCTAAGCTCAGAGTAAATGTTCTTGTGTTGCAGTAAGGCTTTTTACACTGACAGCTTAAACTCAGATTCTGCACCTGTAAGTTGCATTTTTCCATTTTGTAGAAAAGAAGGTCCTTTAGATGTACCAGACACCGCAGGCTCTAAGAATAACCACAGTTTGCTTCCACCTACACTGTTCAACTGAAATCAACATTTTATCAACCAGATGCAACAAACAGAGCTTTAGACTCACAAAGTTTTCCTGCATGTTGTCTGGTTACTTAAGAGCTTTTTTGTCCTTAAAATTTTTTTTTCAAATAACCTTAGTTCCACATGATAATGACTACATCTTATTAACATTGAATTGCTCAGTAAGTTGATCGCTGCATGCTTGTTAAGCATCATTATGTATGCAGGACCTTTGGAAGACCTCATTCTGTATCTCATCTTACATTACCCATGCATGAAATGTACAATTATTGTTTTCCTGTATGTGTGTTTCGTGTTGCTGTTTCTTTACCCTGGAAACAAAATAAAATTTACATTAGTATCTAACCCTCTCCTGTTTTATTGCTGTCCCCTGTTCTATTTCATATTGTAATTGTGTGCATGTGTGCGTGTGTGTGTGTGTGTGTGTGTGCGTGCGTGCGCGCACCTGTGTATGTGTGTGTGTGTGTGTGTGTGTGTGTGTGTGTGTGTGTGTGTGTGTGTGTGTGTTTTTGTATGTGTGTGTGTGTGTGTGGTGCTAGAGCTACAATTCATTGTGCAATCCTGTATTACAATAAAGCTGAGCCATGAACCTTGAACTCTGAAAACAATTACAATATTGTCCTTCACACTGAGAGAAGCTCATAAATCTAACAGCCTATCATCCATTGTGATATAAGATTTAGTCGCTTTATCGTCGCCATGTTTGTACTTTAGGATATTCTTCATGCAAGCATTGCCTTGATTCAGTGCCATGATTCTAAAGCAGTTTTAAAAGCTGCAGCCATGCTGCCCTCTCCTGCTTCCACGCAGTAATGTGATTATTCCACTGGTGCTGTCTGATGCCAGACACTTACCACAGACAGCCACAAGGCTGCATGGTGGTGCATGGTTAGAGCTGCTGCCTTACAGCAAGAGGGTCATCATTTTGTATCCTGGTTGAGGCCTTTCTGTGTTGAGCTTGCACATTCTCCCCCGTGCATGTGTGGGATCTCTTCCTGCACTCCGGCTTCCTCCCACAGTCCAAAGACATGCTCATCAGGTTAATTGGTTTTTCTAAATTGCACATAGGTGTGAGTAAGCCCATAAAAGCAGAAGAAAATGGATAGGTGGATGGATGTGCATTGGTTTGAACTTCCCTGAATCAGTTGCGAGACAAATGACAAATAACACAATTCATACCAAAGCCTAGGGGCTGCACGGTGGCGCAACAGTTAGCACTGCAGCCTCACAGTAAGAAGGTCACCGGTTTGGCCAGTGGGCCTTTCTGTATGGAGTTTGCACGTTCTCCCCCGTGCATGCGTGGGTTCTCTCTGGGTCCTCTGGCTTCCTCCCACAGTCCAACAACGTGCTCATTAGGTTAATTGATCACTCTAAATTGAACGAAGGTTTAGAAAATCCTCCCCTTTATGGGCCTCACAGTGCCATAGGAAGAGGGGTGGAGGCTGTACAAAATGGAAGAGGTCAAAATATGCAGAACTGGTGGGAGAGTGTAGGGAAGGCGGATGGAGCGTTGAGCTCTATCTGATGGAGGTAGAGGCTAGAGGTTCTGTTGGAGCCACAATACAGATACTCAAAGACAAGGCGGCACAAGGCAACCAGGGAGCTGTCAGGGAAGGCAGAGAAAAAAAGTTTCTGGCTACGGCTGAGAAGACTTAATGAGACATGGAGAGTGAGAGACTGCCGAAGATGGTTAGCTGTTGGGAGTGTTAGTGAAATGTCCCTGTTTGATCCCCCTTCACCAGATGGTCTTCTGGGTTAAAGGGCGAAACATCTATGAGCAGTGGTCCCTTGCCAATGACCCTTCAGCTAACTGGAACATGCACCAGTGGAGGTGTGGCAGGCCCAGGGCCATGCAGTAAAAACTCTTGCAAACGAGAACATCACAGCTGTTTTTGGATAAAACGGTGTTAAAAAAAAAATCTCACTCATTTTGGAAATTACTTTCAAATTGACATTTATCTATATGCTAAACTTCTCTCTGAGATGTTCCTGCTCAGCTTTTACTCCTTTTAGATCATGAATGGTGGGAAAGGAAAGGCTACTCAAGATTGTCTCCAATCACTTCTGTCCCTGCAGCTCCATCTAGTGGAGAGTCAGAAGGGAAACAGTTTGAAGTCCACGGACAAACTCAGACTATTTATAGGTTACAGAGCCTGCACTACAGTAGAAGATGCATGTATATTTAACTGGTCTATAAATTGTCACTAGAAATCCCTCCTATGCAGCACAAAACACACAGTGTGTAATCACTGAAAAATCATGAATAACACACTTCTGACAATATCATATTAACTTGAACTGAATGTCTCATCATGTTATACAGTGGTTAAGTACACAGCTGTAAGAAATGAAAATTTCCTGTCCTGAGTCATTAGGAGTAGATTCCACTTCATAAATCCATTAGTTTGACTTTTTTTCATAGCTGAGCTACACAGAGAATGAGTCACTTTAAAATGTCCTCCCACCCATTCTTCTGATATAATTTTGAATGTAATTCTGTTGTTTAGTTGTTTTGTCTCTGTTGGTATAAATTTGAACATGTCTAGACAGTCTGCTCTGGCTCTGTCCTACAATGCTTCATATTACCATAAGCTTTTAACGTTGCTTAGTGAAGACAAAGACAGCCTTGGATATTAACTGCACTTTGAAGCCAGACTAGTACGTCTGAACAGTAGGTGCTGAGGCTGCAACAGGAAATTACTTTCAGTGACGCAGTTTTTATCCGTTTCCCTTGGATTCCTTAAGTTTAGTCAATGAAAGACATGTAAACAGCTGGTTGAATGAGGGGGAGCCTAAGGCAGATAGAACACACCCTTCCCTTTCATGAACGTACATGTAGTAGCGAGAGCAGCAGCAAAAATGCTTTTGGTTCAAGTACCTTATTTCTTGCCTGGCACACTCTGTTATCTCCCCATAACATGTCATTTTTTAATATCATGGCACTTGTAAGTTCTTCTGAATTAAGGGTATGGCTTACTTCACTGACAGGCAGGCGCATTGTAGCTGTCTGCAAAGAGGCTAGAGGCCCACCTGAACTTAAGCTCTTTAACACATTGTTTCTCAAACATACTGAAGTTGAAGCAGCTTTTTTAATACGGCAGCTTTTTTAATACGGCATCTGTTGACAATGGGCTTCAAAACTCTGCCTCAGAAACTGATGGGTGATGTCACAGAGACTAGTGACAGTCGTTGCAACAGACACGTCCAACAAGTTGCCTACACCGGTCAGTTAAATTATTGCTCATGCAAATATTATCCCTGTTTCCACACACAGTCTATCTGTCTCACCTCTGATAGGGAAAATAAGGTCACACTCAATAGTCAGGTGAACTTTAACAGCTCTAAGAAAAAAATCAGACTTTTTGATAATGATTCTTTTTGGATTTGCAAGTCATGAAGAGGCATTGATACCACTTTTGGTGATTTGTTATCCTGCACCGGTCAATTTTCCTGTTGCTTCATTTGGCTCAGCAGCAGGTTTGAAGTGGAAATGTTTAATGCCTTTGTTCGCATTAACATTTACCATTTACCATCTGCTGCTGAGAAAATCAAATGAAGCAATAGGGAAATGAACCAGAACAGTATGCTACCTTCTGAAATTTGGCTACAGTTAAGCACAGAAACTACAAGTGGTATAAAAAACAGCATTGTTTGAAACAGCAGCAGTGGCAGCAGTAGCTTAATCCGCAGGGTTTTGGCTTTGTAAATGAAGGGTTGCTGGTTCAAGTCCCACCAAGATTGGGAATGGGCTAATAGCTGGAAAGGTGTTTCCTGAGCATCCTCGAGAGGTGCCCAAAGGCAAGGCACCATAACCCCCAACTGCTCAGCATCTGGTAAGTGAAATTTGACATAGAAAATTTGTCCAAGACTTTTGTTGAAAGGACGTCCTTTGGACGACTTCTCTTTGTGCAGTAGGACAAAAACAAATCCTTAGTCATGCAATTACTAAAAAACACAGAATAAGTATGTTTTTTATACCAATTTGTAATCTTTTTTTTATATTTGAAAAAAAAGAAAACTTTTTTTTTTCATGCCGTAAGAACAAAAACAATGAAGGGAAAAGTCTTGACAGAGGCTTTCACAATTCATGCCACAGAGGGTTAAACACTGTACACTTTGTGTTGAGTACAAGACTGAAACTATTGAAACCATCATAAAAAAGGCCACTGCAACACTCTGATCTTTAAAATAGATTTTATTTACCATTTTGTAATTCAACAGTTTACGATATACAGCGGACAGGACTAAGACATTTCAATGGATTTTGGCCCTAGAGGTTGAAGAACAAGAACAGACATGGTTAGATAGATAGACAGATAGATATGAATACCAAAACAACTGTGTTTCTCTTTTCTTACTTGTGCTTTTCCTCCCCTCTTCTCCCATGATAACAGATTACATTGGCATAATAACAACACAGCATTTGTCCACTGACACTGGGACATTTATATATATTTATATATGTTTTTCTTTTTCAAAATTGAAGTGTGAATTATTACTTTCATAGTATATTTGTTTTCCTGTTTCCTGTAAAAATAAACAAATGATTTCTTTAAAGTGCTGAGACGTGAGATTATGCTTCTAGGAGCAGTAGTAAGAGAATGGAGAGGTAATGTTCTGCGATTTACGAAGAGCCACAGAAACACAATGAATCACAGTTTTTGTTTTTTAGTACAGTAGAGCAGTTTTGCTGTGAATTTTTGTAGGAAATGATCTGAGTCTTCATTTAGTTTTTCAACATTAATTACTTTTTGCAAAACGTTTTAGTATGCATTTGTAGCAAGCCTTAATTTTATCAGGTCCAACATTCTCTATGACTTTTTTTTTCAATTTTATGTAAAGGACCAACTTTCTCTGTTCATAGTCAAATTTTGTCGACAAACTTTATTAGTAATAAAATACTGACCTTGTCTGAATCATATATGACTCATTTGCTCAAAGCATCACAAAGTGATGTCATACTCAATGTTATGCATGAGAGCTGCATGAAACAGAAATGGTGAGATAGTGGATCCTGATGCTAACTCAGTGTTGGTTGCAGAAAATTTTGGTGTTTTTCCTTTCGCTTGTTTTTTGAACAGGTGGTATCAACGTGCTGACAGAAAATGCCAAACTGTTCAGGTAAAGGGCCACACGTATATTAAAGGTAAACAGCGATGTATGACTGCAATGTGTGAAAATAGAGCTTGAAGTCCATGAAATACTGTTTGATAAAAAGCATTGTTGTGTAGCCGCTATCTACACCAGAGCTCACAGTAAAAACTAACCATTCTTCTGTAGTTCAAGTTTTTGATCCAAAGCTTTTGTTTGGAAATGTTTATAATATTAGCTGACTTCATCATATTTTTTTTTTCCTAGGAATACATGCCCATAAACAAAGAAAGTAGTCATTGAACATGGATAAACAATGATTAAAATCTGAAGATAAAATATGTAGTTTTCTTTCTCTTCTTTTAGTAAAAAATGTTTCTTTTTTTCTTAAAAGATAGACTGTATATTATTAGCAGAATAGGACTTGGCTAGTTCTGAGAGATTAGAGGTACACTGACATCAATACTGACACTACTCCTGCGCTACATGCAGGCTCAGCAGTAAGACCTAATCCACTACACATAGAGTACACAATACACCTGACACTTGTCTACATTACACTACGAGAAAAATGACAAATCAAAAACAAAATGAAACAATACCCGCCCTCCCTCGACCCGCAAAAACACATGTACCCACCCCGAAAAATAAAAGCAAAGGTAAACACACACAAACACTCAGTCCAATTATATATTTTTACATAACTGTACAAAGGGAGGAAGAGCTGTTGGGCGAGCAGAGATGGTGAGGGTTGGGATGTACAGAGAGATAGCATGATGGCAGAGCTTTACCAACTACAGCATGAACACATGAGACAGGCATCACAAACAGAAAACAATCTGAGCTTTTCACTGAGAATAACACGCTGTTTTCAGGACATGAAACTGTACTTTTAAAACCCACCGACCCTTAGATTCAAAACTCTATGTTCAGGAAGCAATGCAATAACTTTAGATTAGTACATGATGTACAAAGTGTGATCATGAATCAATTCATAGAGCACCTGGTTTTGCAGTACCTTAATCACAAATAAATGCTACTACAGAAATGTATAATGATTGGTGTTAATATTGTGTTACTGAAAACAGGCCCAGCAAATCACGCCCTCCAGTCTCCACCTGTTTTAAAATCTAGCGTACTTTATCCAAAATCTGACCAAATATATCTTGTTTCAAACCTCTTTAGAAACGTGTGCTTTTTTCAAACTGCTCACTGTGCTTCTCATGACTACTTTACTCCATTTCAGCTGCTGTACGTAGCAGGAGCCTTTAGTCAGGTCAGTTTGTCAACATTAAACAATTGAAGCCACAGACCACCATGTTTCTGTCAGGCTTTTTGTAATTCACTTCACAGATACACCACCATTGTGCCTTTACTACCCTGAGTGTCAGCATCACTCCATTGTGTGGAAGAAAAGAGCAACTGCACCTTAAAGTTAAACTCACTGTGCTCTTCATTGAACACGACAGTGGGGAACAGAAGTTACAAAAGAAGAGCATATGTTAAAATTATTTCTAAAATTGTGCTTAAATATACAGATTTAAAAATAGTTATGTATTAAAAGCCTGACAGCGGGGAAACATCACGGTTTAAAAACTCACAACTTTGGGAAATAAGCTAGCTTGCCTTCAGATAACACTGAAAAGAGAAGATTGGCACCACACTTTTGTCTGTAGCTAACGTAAAGCAAGGCTAGCAGCTGGTTAGCTTCACATGTGGCGCAAAGAAACCAGCCGGGTTCTGCTAAACAGTTAATACATATAACCTGCAAGACCATTGCTAGCTTAGCTTAACTGAAAGCCTCAAAACAGATGACCGCATCAGTTAGCCTGACTCTGTCCCACTCCCACCAGAAGCTGCATAGCCTAGCTTAGCAAGGCATAAGGACTGGTATTCGGGAAAGTCAACCACTAGGGCTCTGTAATGCAGTGCTTAATCGGTTAATCTTGTATCAGTCGGTAAGCTTAGCTTAGCATAAAGTCAGGAAATGGTAAAACAGCTGGCCAAGGTATGGCAACAATAAAATCAGCCCACCTTCTGCCACCAAAGTTATCTAAGACTAGCCGAAAGGCTGCCGGCAGGTGATGTGTGCCAGGTACACAAAATTAAACCAGATCGGCCCCTTGGTTGTTTGTGAGCCTTGCAGGTGCTGGCATGTTTCACGTGAGAAGCATCAAACTTCTTTCTTGAGTTTATTGTGAAGTTAGCTAACCAGGCGCTGTCTCAGTCTTCTTATTCTCCCAACACAGCAATATCAGTCCTACACTCTCTGAGACGAACTAATACTGTAGCAAGAATACTACCTAAAATATTAGACGGCAATTTTGTCCTCGGATGAATTTACAGTCAGGTTTTATTGATTTCATGTATCCTGTGAATATGTTCTTTGCTCATACTGTTTCCATAGCCCTCTGGCTCTGTGTTTCATTGATGTTTGTCAGCTCAGAAACAAAGAAATACTGAAACTAAGAAGTAAGGAAACATCGCAGCCAAACCTGATGCAATCCCCCAAAAGTCCCCCCAGTCTGTGAAGCTAGCGGCATCTTTCTTCCACCTGAGCAGACAAAGTAACGTGATCACACACAGCTGTCTAGCTGACAAAAAAAACTCTCTTCATGTTTTTGTTCTGTATTTAGACTGCCAAAACACTGCTACAAATGTCCTGGATGTTCTCCAGTCAGACACTTGTGAGACACCCAACACTGCATGCTAAAAAGCCCCTCTCTGTCCTGTCACACCTCCCAACACAACAGCAACAAGTCAAGTCACAGATGAGGAATGGTAAACATGGTTAATCATGATTCTGTAGTTTTTATATTTTGTACAAAATAAACATATGCTGTCTTTATAATTATTTACTAAGTTACTTTACAATAATGAGAGGTAAAAAGGAGAATTATACTGAGAGAACAATACTATACAGCTACATTTAAACTACATAATTCACTTAGATCAATTCTTCTTCTGGAAACAAGCTGCATCTCTCTGCTTCCTGTTTCTCCACCAGTCACAGCACAGCTCAGCTCAGAGCTTGAAATATATGCCTGTAAATACATTAAAGGTTCCACTGACTGACTCCAAACCAGTCTGAGATAAACAGTATAAATGTTACCAAAAACATGTGCAGGACTCAGGTAACTCAGGTAATGTTTTTGGTAACATGCCTTTTTGGGGCAGATTGCTACGACCCACGGGAGACACGGACTACAAAAACACCCACGATCCTTTCACCTGATACTTCCCTCCTTCAACCATGTCCCTAGATGCATTTCACTCAAAAGAATGCCTGGAAGACTTAAGAAGAGATGGCACTTCTATGTGCAGAGATGCATCTGCCTGCTTTGTGTTGCTGCGTCTAGGTTTTTAGAGAAGGTTTGGTGGTTTCAGTCCCTACATTTGTAACAGGCCACCTGCTGAGACAAGGTTTCCACAGGCAAGGAACGACATCAAACCTCACAGTTTCACTTCTCTTGGACCCTGAGAAATGGGCACCGGGATCTCTTCTGTCACAAGACAGCAAACACATGCTTTGTGTGTATTGTGTGAATGCAGAGGAAGATGGTACAGTACATGTAACTGACATTTCTCTGTTTTTAAAATTTAAGCAGCTTCAGTGGAAAAAAAAGTTACAAATGTATGAGATTTCCACAGATGATCGGCCCCAAGTGTCAGACACCATCTCAGGTGTTTGTTAAATATTTGTGCTCTGTCGAACGATTTAAAGAAGGAAGCAGCATAAAAAAACAACAACAGGCTTAGTCTTAAGCTGAGATCAACTATGGTTGAGGTCACTGTGTGCTGTAAAATGTACAATAGTGTGAGTGTATGAGTGTGAATGAGTTTATCCGCCTCTTTCTCTGGCCTATTTCCACCTTACAGCATAATTGAACTGTAAACGGCCAGTGAAGGCGCAGTTTAACAGCACCATACATAATCACAAGTCTCCAGCTGTCAGTCACTGCTGCTAGAATTGTACCGATTTCAAACACACCCAGCCAACAGAATAAAGGAGAACAGTGTGTGTCTCTATGATGCTGCATGCACAAAACGAACACGTGCAGCGTCACAATCTACTGTACCTCTAACTGCATATGAAGATGACATGTACAAGTTTACAAAAAGGAAAGGAAAAACAAACTGCATTATTAAATTATGTGTAACAAATTAACAACCCACCCACACACACACACTGACACGCACACAAATCTTTTGGATGATGACCAATTTTTTTCTTCCTTTCGTATTTTTTTCTTCGTTTATCAAGAGACAACACACAGATAGACAGAAGAGGTTAGGATAGATATAATAAGCCCTTACAATATGTAAAGGTCTCCAGCGAATGGGATCTCCCCCACAGAGGACTGTGGGAAAGTGGGGAAAGGATGGAGGAGAAGGAAGGGGGAGAAAAGGAGATGGTGGCGCTGACAGAGCAGAGTGCCTGTGTCTATGCGCTGGGGTTGGGGTTGTTGTGTGTGTTGGTGGAGCCGTTGCTTCCCTGGATGGTGAGGCTGATCTCATCCTTCTTCTCCTTGTCTTTCTCCTTCTCCTTCTCTTCCTCCTTCTGCTCTTCCTTCAGCTCCTCCTTCTCCTTGAGAGGACGAGCCTCCACTGTGTCTTCAGAGGCCATTGGGGCGTAGCGGCCTGTTCGGTGCTCTTGCAGGGCAGGGCCCCACTTTGGATGCGACTTGCAGGCGTTCTTCAACCGCTGAGACGGAGAAAGACAGGATGACAAATTAGTCAGACAAATACACCAGTTTTATTTATCATTTCATGTTATAATTTCAGAAGCCATGAAACAAATGAGCACATTTTTATTTTTTTAACAGGGGACTGGGGAAGATTAAAGAGCAATAAAACATGCTTTCCAATTAATTGGGATTTTTTGTGTGTTCCTTTTCTTGCTAGACAGATAAAAATGAAGTTAACAGACAAGGCACCACAAAGATACACTCTGATATCACATAACTAGGTGATTTCAGCTCAGCTCAGCATGCCATTAAGAGGAACCTAGAACCCAGAAATATTTGGAGACTTGTCTGTGCTGCATGGAAGGTCAAAGTTTAGCTTCACAGCAAGAAGGTTCCAGTTTCTGGTTTAAATCCCTCGATAAGTGCTGGACTCTTACTCCAAAGTTTGCACGTTGTCCCTGGGTTCCTTTTCTGGTAATTCAGCTTTCCCCCCAAAGTCCAAAAACCTGCTCCTTTAGCCAGGTTTTCACCAAGCAGTTCAGTTTGGTTTGTCTCGGAACAGAGCACATTTTGTGGCGTTTCCAATGACTAAGGTCTTATGTTGATTAACTCCATAGGGATGAGAGGGAGTTTGTCTGGTTAGCCTGCTGAAATCATCTAATGTAAAATAGATTAATGTATATGTGCACTTATCTAACTTCACAATTCACTTTTTTTTAACAAAAGATGAGATTTTAGAATATTTGAATAGCTGTAAATGACAACTAACTAAATAATTTAAGTACTCTTATCTCATCTTAAAGAATGTATTTTTTTCCATTATTCAACAGGCATAACTACCAGATAGTTTCTGTGGGGCATCTGAAAGCTGTTTGCTTTTTGTAATCCAACAACAAAATAATAACATGACAAAGCATCAGTAGGTAAAACAGGTGTGGCACTGTGAGATTCAGAACTGGAGAGAAAAACACAGACTTCTCTAGCATCAAAGAGTTGAGGAGCTTCTACAAAGAAAAACAGGATAAAAAAAAAACGTGAAAACGTAAAACTAAAATAATTTTACGGATCATATCCAGTCGTATATTATATCTAACTACAAAAACTTTGAATGGCCATTAAATGGATCTCTATTTCCTTATGAATGCAGAGGGATTAGGGTATTTGAATAATAAATAATAGTTTAGTCAGGAACACTCTCGACATAAATTGAACCATTTATTGCCAAATGGATACAACTTACAGCTCTGCTTTTCAGAGTACTCCCTGGGTTAACTTGGCAGCCTGCTTGAGCTTTCCAGGGAGTGCATGGCGAAACCCCATACGTACATACAGATTAGAAGGATGCATACATATCAATAGGATACATACAGAGTCTTAATAGGAGGAGGCTGGGGTGGAGGAGGGATTTTTAAGACAGCAGCAGCTGGGTAGCAAAAAAGGTTGCAGGGATGAGACAGAGTGATGATGTGATTTAAATATGCCGCCTTGTTGTTAGACACACGCTGTGATTGGTTGAGAGGGGTTAGAGATTGAACATTAGCCTGTCAGCTGATCACAGCTGGGCGTATGACTTCCGTGTCCTGCATGAACTTACGCTAACTCCATTTATGGATTAGTTTCTGGAGGTTTGTGTATTTCTCTTTTCCACTATTGCTGGGTGTTTATGTATTGATTTTATGTACAGTATTGTAAGGAGAACTCTGACATACTCTCTATGTAAAGTGTCTTCCGATGTCATACAGTGATATAGTGCTACATGGACAGACTGATCTATAATAAGTTTATAAGCATTAAGGGGGTAGCTGTCATTTAAGCTAACAATGTACGATGAAGTAATTAAAAAAAAAAAAATTCAATGCAGAAACAGCAGTGTGTTACCTCTCTGAAAGTGGCTCCTGGGGATCTGGAAATCTTATACAGGGCATAGATGGGTATGCAGACCACTGAGGACAGAGCCATGGAAAAGCCAATAGCCAGAGACCAGCCAGGGTACACATAGTCGTTGTAGGTGATGGGCTTGTACTGGATCACTGTGAAGATCAGGATGAACTGCAATGACACAAAAAAGGTAATGAACGCACAAGGGGTTTACCGTCTACTGCTTCTATCTGCTGGGCCACAAAGAGAGGGACTTTTATTAAACACAGGGTGAAAAAATACTGTAATAAGAGTTCAAAAACACAAAAATCCATACCTGTGCGCCCAAAAAGCTTTTCTATAATAGGTGTCCCACAATACCATTCATAATAAATCACAAGTGTACACCATGAGAACTCACATCAAGTTAATATCAGCTCCCCAAACTGTACAATAACTGTACAGAAATGCACTAAACCAGTAACTGTGCAAGTGAACTCTCTGCAGACCGCAGCACACAGCAGTGTGTTTTATATTATAAATTGCTGGTAATTATGATTGTAAGTCATGAGTGTTCCTGCCAGTGAGCTGGGTCACAGTTCCAGCTGAGGTCCTGCAGAGTGAGGCATTAATCTGTGTCATGAAATGAACCAAGAACAAAAGTGTCTGAAATCTGACCAGTAATCCACAACAACACATTTCTTGGTTGGCCCAGCAGCTTAGTGTGCTAATGCTGCTGCCTGCTTGGGAAATACCATTGATAGCAGCTGCATGTGTCCATTTCCCAAACAGAAAGATTTGTTTTTAGAGTTTTGTGCTGGAAACTAACTGTAGCCAAAGAGATTAGATCTGATTGCTGCTCAAATGTAGGTCATGTTTCAAGCAATGTGTCAGAGGAAAGTTTAGAGCCTCGTCAATCAACGTGTGGTTTGTTTCCAGCAGCAATCAAATCTTAAAACATGTTAATTTATCCGCAGACAGGAGCAGCTCGGTAACATTTTGATTATGGGTTTAATAACTGTGACTGCTGTCCTACATAAGCAGCTGTGTGAGTGTGTGTTCACTTACAGAGATAATGACAGGGGAGATGAATCTCCAGCACACTTTGAAGAAGAGAGGAGGAGGGAAGCCCAGCATCATCTCAACGTCTTTGAAGTAGTTCCTGTGGCCTGCAATAAAAACAAAAGGTATTACTCAGGTACAAAACATTTAAAAAGTCACATGAAGGCAGATTATGAAAGTACAGTCAAACTTTGGACAGTCTACTTGCTTGACGTATAAAATTGTTGTTACCTGATTATTATTTGAATGATCATGAAGGCATCTAGTTGTCTTTCTCCTTTCTAATCTTTTAATAATAAATTTGGTGCCTCATATGTACAGGCCTCAATGGTTACCTTTAATATTTTAGGAACATTGCAACATGATGGACAGATATGAACTGTGCATCATTTCCCCACAATCTGCTCCTTCTTGGGGCTTAATGAACAAAACATAGCACTGTTGTGATCTACAAGACAAAGGATGCTCGTTGACTTTGTCAGATCTGTGCATTTTGCACTTGCTTTCACATTTCATTGTGCAGATGAGCTGTCAGTATCTCCATTCTCTGCTGTGCAGTGTTGTTTTTTCTTGTTTTAATGAAGTTGAACTGAACAGAAAAGGGACCTTTTGATTAATGAAGTGGTCAAAATCATTAGATGATTTAGCATATTTAAGTTTCATTCTATATTTCAGTTTTGTTGAATTTGCTGTTAAAATACTCATAAAATGATGAAATAGCTCAAGTCTGGAACTCAACCCCATCCAGCAAACATGGCTGAGTTTTAAAGTTTTAAAGACAGATATATAGTACATTCAAAGGAAAATCTTCGCTGGAGTTACAGCAGGCACAGAATAACATTTGTTTTGAAGTTCTAAGAAAATAAATTGACACTTTTCTGAAACACGTGATGCTGTAGTTACTGCAAAATGTGGACAAACCAAACACCAAAGATAAAAGTTGATCAAAACAGTGGGACTCACTCCATCTGATATTTGTTGTTAACAAAAGTTAGGATGATGTTAACCTCAAAAGCCAATTGTCAATCTGACAGTCCGCCTTCTCTCTCACTACAAGAAAAAAAATCCCACCAATTTATTTTTTTTAATTCCAGTAAAAAGATTGAACCCAAACACATTGTGTCCATGAAGATCCATGGATTATTCTCATCTACAAAGGCTGTTTGCTCTTGCTTAAATTGTCTGCAGTCAGTGATCTAATCACCTTAGAGCAGGGTTTGGATCCTTCTTTCTCAAGGAAATACACTGACGGTAAAAGCCCAGATCACCTTCACTGTCAGTCAGCGGTACACTGGTGCCACAAAGTCACAAGAGGTTTTAACGTCCTTCTCAAACTCTCCTTTTCACAGTTGGCATTGAATATTACACATTTTTCAGCAGTTTCATAATGTTATCAATTACCTTTAAAAAAAAAAAAAAAGGTCAGTGCTGAAAGTAAATATAAAAGAAAATCTGTTTTTATTTGGATCCAGTGTCTTTAATAAATAGATTGTTTACCATCTCAGATTAAATATTTACAAGTCTGTCTTCTGTCTATCCATGCTCCATTTTATCTCTTCTGCTGCTTGCACACATTTGCATTGTTTTGTGTTTCAACAGTGTTAAAATGTGTAGCCTCAAAAGCAAAACTGTTAATCCGGCCCTGTAGCTGCTTCAGTGTGCTGAGTTTGCACAAAAGTTTAACACAATCACATTCTGAAAAAAGTCTGCAGGCAGCACTGTGAGCAGAACTGCTTGTGGATACAACCCATCCTTCCACACTCCCTCAGATGATTTGTTTCTCTTACCGTAAATGTACATGATGCAGATGCACATGATGCAGGAGATGATAACCAGAGAGAAACTAGCAGCATAGTTGTCCATCAGCAGCAACCAGTAAATCCCAGCCTGCTCGTAGAAAACAGAGCCAGTTAACAAATCTGCATCCCACCTACAGGAAACAAGCTGCATTCAGAGACGTGTTCTTCATGTGTCTGAGGCTTACCTGTGTTGTTAGTGGGACTCCCAGTAAGAATCCTACTATAGCCACTGACAGTGTGACGACAGTTTTGTTCCTCATGATCCAGTCTGTGCCGATCTCATCGACAATGGCTGTCACCAGAGTCTCCAGCAGACAGAACTACGAGAGCAGGGGCAAAAGGATGGATTTTATTCAAAGAGAAAAAAATAATCCTCAGTGATGAAAATAAAAGGGAAAACAGAATGCATAACACAAATAAAGCACTACTGCATGTATAGGCTGATGCATTATGACAATAGCTATGGTACATTGCTGCTATTGGTTACTAGGCCCCGCCCTGTTGGCTATGGCTGCCTGTTGCAGCAGCTCTCTCTTCCCTGTCCGTTTCTTGTAATTTTTCATCTCTTTTTCATCATCTTTGTATTTGGAGTGGGTCATTACTTTGTTTGGTCATTTGTTGGTCATAGACATCAAACTGGTTGTGTCTTCAGTGATATTTTTACTATTTTTTCTCCTGTGTTTGTCTTAAGATCCTACATGTAACCATGGCCGCATTGTTTACATGTGAAATCAGCTGTTAGCGGCCTGTAGCATGTCAATGCTAACTGGTGCAAGGCCGGATGTTTCCCCACAAGGTGAGGAGAAGGGGGTGAGGATGACATGCTGCTTCTCAGGTGTGAGCTAAGAAGTGACGACACTGACCTGTACCTCCATTCATTCTTATTGGGAACGTAAGATCTATCTCCAATAAGATGGACAAGTTAGCCATGCTAACCCAGAAACAGAGGGAATGCCAGAACGCAAGATAGCATCATGCTATACACAGACATGGCTAACAGAGCTAACACCAGACACTAATGCCACATTGGAAGAGCTTCACTTGCTGTGAGCAGACAGAATATAGGATAGTGAGTCTGAACAGACTGCTGAAGCAGCTCAGTCCTGGACCATGTGGAGGTGGAGGCTCTCTCATTATCTCTCATTATCAAGAGAGATAATGTGTTCTCTGTTTAACTGAAGCACATTTGGTCGTGAGCCAGACTTACCAATATGAGGGAATCTTGTAGCATTAACACTGATTTATATTCTAGCTGATAAATGATCATTTTAATGTCAGCTTGGAGTGTTTAATTTGAAATCACACACATTGGGATGCCTGTTCATCCTCCTGCCTCTTTTCTGCATCACTTTACACTCTCACCCTGTTTCATGTGATACTTCATGGAATTTTGAAGTTGATCAGGTATCTTTTGCTGAACAAACATTTACAAAACTAAGACAAAACATCTGGTAGCCGTGGCGATAATCAATTAAACCTGGATAATTGGACTTTGTGTGATACTGGATTCAAGTTACAGAAACAGTGAAGAGTCAGTGGTAGTCCATTCAACAATGACTGATTAATATTTTGAATGAGGAACGGATACTTAACTCTCAGACTCATACCTTTATTGTGGGGCACAATCATCTAAAAGCACACTGATACACTGATGCAACTTAAATTCCAGTTTTGACATGCGTATAATGAGTTTGATTTGATTCTCCAGCCTCACCTGAGTCCCCAGGCCCAGCAGGATGAGCATGAAGAAGAAGAGCAGGGACCAGAGCGGTGAGATGGGGAGCAGGGTGAGGGCTTCTGGGTAAGCCACAAAGGCCAGGCCGGGGCCGTGGTCGGCCACCTCAGACACGGGGACGTTCAGGTTGTGTGCCATGAAGCCCAGGATGGAGAAAATGACAAAACCCGCATACACACTGGTCGCACAGTTGGTTATGCTGATGATGATGCTGTCTCTGTATGGTGGAGAGAAAGGAAAAACATTGTGTGGTTGAGTAAAAATTATCCAGCTCTACAAAAACAGAAAGAGACAGATGTGCAGCTTGAATGCACAGAATCAGGAGTTATTGTTGTTCAAATCACTCTATTTAAAAGTTCATGAAGTGATTCATAAAAAGACTAAGACCTAAATTATTGACCAAGGTTAAGTACACATCCAACAACGTTCTTAAAGTCAAATTTCTAATTCTGTTTTTGTGTTTTCTGCACATCACCCTCAAAGCAGTTACTGAGATAACACTTTGTTCTGATGTTTGTTTACTCATTTTGCCTCTTTGTGTCTTTTGGTTCAAGATGTACCTTCTTTATTCACACATCAGGCACAAATTTTAAGTAAACCGTTTAGTTTAAGATAACCCAGTACATAAATACTATTAATTATTATTGATACTAATTTTTAATACTAACATTTTTACATCACTGTTGTCAGGTTTTCCAAGACATTAAGCATCGTTGAAGAAAATATTTTTTTACAAGGAAAAAAAAAAAACCTGATTTAATAAAACTCTGAGTTCCATCCAAAAACCAAAGGTGATGGATATCTACATCAAATTATTAGACAATAATTTTTATAGCAATTGTTAATACAAAAAAAATGAGTCTGTATTTCTCTACTATGCACAACTCCTCTGGGCAGGTTTAGAAATATACTGACAGTTTGTGCTCTGAACAAGTGCACACCCTGTAATGAGCCATTTTAAAAAACAGAGAGTTGTTTATTCAGGACATGTATTCATGATTAAATTTATTTTCCAATTGAAAAAAGATCAGAGACAAATATTGTTTTAACTGGAAAGCTTTTAAAAACAGCAGATCTGAGCTGTCTTTACGTAAAGACGACTCATGAAGATGAAAAATCAAAATTTCAGTTTGCCCTCTTTAAGGATGCAAAGCAGAATGCTCAGATTCTTTCCCTTGAAGCTTGTTGTCCTTGTTCTGAGCAGCACCTATTTCAGCTGCGTGCTGCTAGAGATGGGAAAAAAAAAATCATTTTCATCTTTCCTCTCTCGGACTCAATCTTTGACTCAGATTCACCAGGGGAGTTGTGTGGTTGCATGAAGCTTTGTTTCCTCACATTTCCTGATTCCTGTGTTATCACAGAGGATGTCTTTGATGACTTTGATTTCAGTCTGTCTCTTATCTCCTCGCAGAAAAAAAAAAAAAAAAAACAGGCACCTGATCAGTCCTCCTCTCTCTGCACTTCTACATGTGCACCGATTGGTGGTGTTACAGGAGAGCAGAGTGCGGCTCCACGGGGACCAAGCTGCAGAACACAAGCTGATTAGGCCTCCGTGCAGCTGCGAGCGCAGATAGCAAAACCTCAAGCTCTTGGCAGAGGAACAAATTATATCTTCAACCTTCTTCCTCGCCCCCTCCACCTCTTCACCACCTCCCTCTGTCAGCATGTGTGGACAAGCTCGGGAGAGCAAATGACATCTTTTCCTATCCTTATCTCCTCTCCTGTCCCCTTTCCTTCATTGTAACCTTCTCCACAGCTTCTTCTCTGCCCCAACTTATTGTTACTTCTTCCCCCTGTCTGTGAACCTGAGGCCTCCTGACCATCTCCCCGCCTTATTTACCCATCAGCCTCTGAGCCCAACTTTTGAGGGGGGGACCTTGTAGTCTCGGCAATCTGAACCCACTACCTCTTACAGGTTGTCTAGTCATTGTTTTTGAAGAATCCTTTTCTTTTTGTCGCCTCCGCATCTCCTTGTTGGGTCACTAATTCTGCCTAGCAACTGCTCATCTCACACAGGCAGAAACAGGCTGTACATGCTGCAGCGCAGTGATAATTTTAGGTTACACTCAAAAACCTCCAACTGATGCAATCTTAATGCCATAACAACAGTTTAAAGAAGGGTCTGCTTCTCTTGAGATATTAGCAAAAAAAAATGTCAATACTGATGTATTGATTACTGGAAGACCAGAGGTTTAATCTAATCTTAATGTGTTTTTCAAGTTTTTAGTCATAAACCATTTTTGGCTTGACAAAATCTGAAGTCTGTAAACAGTTTTTCTCCTCCTTTCGAGTGTTTCTGCTGATTTCTCTGTGAAATAATACTTCATTTATTTAAGAAAAGCCTCAAGCACCTTGCAGAGTTAGATGCCTGATAATTATGACCTTTAGTCTGCAACCTTTTGGTGCAGTTTCACACAATTAGTGGAAGAAAAGTAGCATTAGAATGACAGGCTCTGGTTTATTTACTCTTCCTAAAGTTTCCACTAATTGCCTGGAAAACCCAAAAGTGACAGCAGGAGTCCTGGGAGACAGAATCAGCACATAACCCTAAATAAATGTGAATTAATATTTAAGAATTAAATACAAAACTGACACAACAGTTCAGCTAGGTACCATTATGGCAATAGATGAGTTTATGTTGATCTCCTCCTGCTACACATTTACTGCATAAATATGAGAGAGGCAATGAATTGTAAATATCTGCAAGAAAGACCATAAAACATACTCAAATCCCAGAATGCATAGCTCTGCCTTTCAAAGCCTTTAGTCTGGAGGACTAACCTGAAGCAGTTGTTGTGGAACTTGTTATATGAAGCCATCGTGATGAGTCCGCCCCAGGCACAGCCCAGAGAGTAAAAGATCTGCGATGCTGCATCTCCCCACACCTTAGAAACACACATGCATGCAGTCAGAAGCAGAAAAAAGAAGAAAGACAGAAAATATGCATTTCCTCTTAATGAAACAGCCTGTTTGTGTGACTGAATACCTTTGCATCCAGGACCTTCTGCCACTGTGGAGTCAGATAGTACTTGATGCCATTTATGGCTCCATCCAGGGTGATGCCGCGGATGAACAAGATGGTCAGAACCACGTACGGGAAGGTGGCTGTGAAATACACCACCTGAACACAAAGACATGAATGACAGATGAAAACTGGGTATTTGTTTGCTTCTGTGTGTGACATGTTGAAGTTTGACACATAGCAGTCTGAACATGATGTTTCTGCATGTGCTGTGTCAGTGTGTGTGTGTTTGTTTGTGTGTCTCTGTCTGCCGTCTGAAGCTGACCTTTCCAGAGGATTTAACGCCCCGGATGAGACAGAGGAAGACAACAACCCAGGACACAGCCAGGCAGCCCAGGATGGGGAGACGGACCTCTCCGAAGTTCCCGATATCGTCAGAGATGTTTAACACGTAGTGTCTGAAAAAGAGAGGCAGGCAGCATGAATTTTAGACTTATAATTTTCTTCTCGCAACAGAGACTGAAAAACTGACACTTCACTTTTCTTCATTACAGCTCTGCTTGGCAAACTATACTTTCTGTAGGGCCTCTTAATCATCTCTCTGTCAGCACTAAAGAAGTGTCTTAAACAGACTTGTGTAGTGTTTTTACCCCGGCTCATATTTCTCAATCACAGACTGAAGAGAAGAGTGTAGCATCAAAGAAATCAGATCCACAGAGATGAGAGACAATACCCAGGAAATTGCTGCATTGTTTGCTCTGATTTGCCATTTAAAGTTAATTTTGTTGTGGTAATTAAATGACATGATATCAAGGTTGTAAATATTATCGCCGTGTAGTTTTACAATCTGGAATCATCTCAGCTGCCTCAGGAGAGTTTCTCTTCAGATGATTAGAGAATTGTCAGGATGATGAGACAAAAGAGGATGAATGGATTCTTCAACAATGTGGCTTATTGTTGAAGCTCTGCTGGTTTTAAAGGGTCTGTTTTAATCAGGATTACAGGAGAAGCTATCTGAGCATCCTCTCTGGAATAAATACCTGAGGCTGTACAATAAGCTGCTGGCCTGAAGTAGAGACACAAACACCTGTCTGAGAATGGATACCCCCCCAGAGATAACAGATTTTAAATGAACAGATAGGAAATGGTTTTGAAGCAACAGCTCACATTGTGACAGTGTGCTCTTGTGATGGTTCCAGTTAGATCAGTACAATGACATCAATCACATCCTGACACTGAAAGAGGTTTTCCCATTCCTTCAAAGCTGGATGTGTGGGATTTTCTCCATTTTATTCATTTGTAACGCTGATATTTTCTGGATTTTATCTGGAGGTCACTCCATTATCAAGCTGATTATCAGTCTGCTCGGCTGCAGGTTTGTCTGTCGCTCACCACAGTCTCACATCTGTCCCAACAGCAACTGCACTGCTATTTAAACTGAGAAATCTGAGTACTTAAACAACTGATAAATGATGAGAGAAAGATTTTTGATTTTTACTGTAGATACATAATAGTTCCAGATATCAGTCTGATTAACTACTAATATCTGTTATCTGTATCTGCATTTGAATCAGTGTCTGACCTGAAAAAACAATATGAGAGGACCCCTAATACCATCAGTGGGCAAACTGACTATTTGACACAAATATGCTAACGCTCTGAATGTAAAACTGATGACAGAGTTTAATTAAGAACTCTCCATACACTAAACCCATTGAGATAATAAATACAAGTTTTATGCAAATGTTATTAGTAGAGCAGTTTGCACTGAGCTGTAGATTAATATTTAATCCAGAATAATAGCCACTGCTGCTTCACTGTATCCTATCCTTCATGTAGTTAATTAAACAGTGTAAACAGCAGAACTGATGCATGTTGCATATCTGAGTATAATGTTGCACTCTGACAAGAATTAGTCATGTATGACCTCCAACTTAAACAAGACCATGAAACTTCCGCCTGTGCTTCTGTGCTCTTCTGTATTAGTTTTGGTTAGCAGTGAGTGTTTTTAAAGTTAATTCTTATTTCTGTCTTCTGGTTTACTCTGCCATCCTTCACCCAGCTGATCATCTTTCATGCCAAGATGTGTAACTTAAAGGACAGGATAAGTAACATCTGTTCTCACCTGACAAAAAAATTCCAAGTGTGTAACGGCACTTACTTCAACACTGAAACTCATTGTATTTTCACCCTTATGCCACAAAAAACTTTGTCTAACACTTCCAAATATCATAGTCAGGTTACCTGCTGTGGCCACAAAGTTTGACCCAAATTCCGAAAGCCTTTATAAATACAATCTTAAAATTTGGCTAAAACGCCATCTCATGTTGTAGCGTCCTAGTATTATCTGGCTCTTGAACAGCTACAGCAGCAAGGGTGAGGTAAGGCAAGTTTAGAGAAACATTTTCTCAAGTTGATGCTGCAGGCTAATATTTTGTTAGTTTGTAACTGTTTCAGAGGTAACTGGAAAAAGCTCAAAAACTTTACACTATTGATTTCTACAATCAGCTCAGGCTATAGATATAGCTGAACCTAAATTTAAATATATATATATATATATATATATATATATATATATATATATATATATATATATATATATATATATATATATATATATATATATATATATATATATATATATATATACACATATCTTTCTCTCCTTACCAAAACTTAACTCTGAACCAATAAAAGGATATTTAACCACCTAGCTGAAAGACTTGACGGGTCTTGTGCGTAATGGTATTATAATCTCTTTGTAGCACATTCACCTGGGAACCTCCTAAGAGACTTCACATGGCTTTTTTTAAAGCTCAAAAATGTCACCATTAAGTTAACACCTCAGCCTTGTCTCTAATCAAACAGCAATGTGGGAATCATGTACATGCAATCACTGGTGATTTGACACAAGTGAATAATATACATTTCTGCATCCTGCAAACATACTCATGTAATTGTGGTTATTTGTGCTTCCTTTGAGAGAAAATAAAATGTCTGCCAGTGACTTACTTCCAGTACTCTTCACTAGGACTGGTCCTCTTGGTGCGGTTCACCACCTCAGCCACGCCTGCTACCAGGCTCGTCGTAGCATTAGCCAGGCTTGCGTTGAGCTTTGAGGTTTCCAGAACCCCGCTGCAGTCCGGTGTGTTCCACGGGTTGTTGCAGTATGTCCACGGCAGCAGGTTTGTCATGGACATGAAGAAGTAATAGAAGGCGATGCAGATGACTACGTTATAATAGATTCCAATGTAGGTGGACACTACCATCATGCCGTAGCCCACACCTGAGGAGAAGACAGAGGAGAGAAGATGAAGAACAAAAGACTTTTTAATTTTTTTTTGTTGTTAATTATTATTATTATTATTATTATTATTATTATTATTATTATTATTATTATTATCATTATTATTCTCCATTTAGGTAAATTTGCTCACTTGGTATTTTATTTTTTTTCTTTCCTTCCTTTTTCTTTTTTTTTTGTGCTGTTTGGATTCATGTATTTTGGTTGTTTGTTAAGGGATGATGACAGGTGGGTGGGTGGACGGGTGGGATCCCATGTTATTAATTATGTTCAGCTGCCTAAAGTGATGTCTGTCAGCATGTCCTGGTTATTCTTCTCCTTCCTTTTTTTTAATGTACCTGGCAACATTTGTGCTTCTCTGGCAACAAACCAGCATACCTGACATGAATTTACCTGAAAACTCCTACTTACAGCTGTATTAGAAAACATAATAAAAAGATTTGAAACAGAAAACAAGAGTGCTGCATCCTTTAGAACAGAGGTTAAGACAGATTTATGTTTGGACTCTTTAGGGCTGTTTGTGTTCAAAATTTGTTTGTTTCTGTGTTGTGCTACTTCTCTTGAGATCATTAATAAAAAGAAAATCACAAAAGCAAGAATAAAACCAAATCCTATCAAATCAGAGTCCCTGTAACGCAAGGAGTTTCCCTCATGAGAAAGCAATATCTGTACGTGATCTGTGCGAGCACATCAACTCACTAACACTGACCTTTGAACATGGGGCTGATCTTCCACACTCCCAGACAGCCCTGGCTGGCAAACTGACCAAAGGACAGCTCGAGGAAGAAGAGAGGGATGCCACAGAACACCAGCATGATGAAGTATGGTAACATGAAGGCACCTGGACGAGAGAAACAGCAGAACAGAAGTCATTACTTGATCTCTTTTTAGAGTGTATTCTACAGAAACACTGTGTTAAAATGAACAGCAAAGAAAGAAAATTAGGAACTTTTTCAGTTTGTTTGACTTTCTTTTTTTTTATCATAGCAGTCATTTAAAGTTACTCCCGTGTTACCCCAGCATCACAGAGAAACCTTAAAGGATTGTACAAAGATATTCTGCTGTCTGACAAAGATGATAAATGTGCTGCGCTTTAATGAGCAGAACTGCAACATAGAGTCATTTATTTACACTGCACTTGCTGACTTGACAGGCTGAGAATGAGGCAGCACTGTGCAAAGTTATGAACTCTGTGTAAAGCTATACGGGGTACTTCATTTGTAAGCATGAAAAATACATTTTACATTTCAAAGACAGGAAGTGCAATTATAAATGTTCACACAGAGCTACTGTATGATGCAAAATAAAAAAAACACAGAAAACAAAACACTATATCACAGGTATATTTGTTGTTGTATGAGTTGGATTAAATCCCTCACAGGATTTTAAAGCAGAAAAACACACACACACACACAAAAAAAAAAACAGAAACCACAAAGATAAACCTCATCTGCTCTGGTACCGTCCCCTGAGTGAGCAGAGAGGTCACTGCATGTGCAGCTGAGTCCGTTCAACAGAGCAGCAACTCTCAGGTGGTTCAGACTGGACCAGAAACCAGACAGAACTCTATGGGGAGCGTCTGTGTGTGTGTTAGCACTCATGTGTGTGTGTGTTATGCGAACTAGGTCTGTGCGACCAGCTGATACTGTACAATACCAAGACCTTATCACTGTGTGCGAGCTGCTGGTGAAGCTCAGCTCTCCTGTGTCTGAGGTAACATATGGTCCACATTTACAGAGCCCCTCTACAGAGATGTAGGTCCTCTACATGCTTAACACTAACACAAATATTTGCAATGTAAACGTACAAAGTAGGACACAAGCCTGGAAAAATGTAAGTCACTAAACCATCGGACCTTGACCAAACTAAGCCCATTCCTTCCTACTGTTCAAGCATTTTGAGTAAAACTACTGACGTAATATTAAACAAGAGAGCCTAGGGATTCAACATGTCAATGAGCTCTGAATACAGACGTTACACAGACACAACAGAGGCAGCAGCTGGATGTGTTTTGTGCTCCTGTGATGACAGCATTCACACTTTCATAGACAATGATGCAAAAAAAAGATCCTGACAAAGATGCTAATGAAGTGTGAGCTGTTCATTCAGAGCAACCCGAGGTGAACAGCTGTGGAGAGTAAAAACCTGTTTATTAGAAAAAAAAGCAAATACGTATAGCAAAAACTAAAGTTCAGGAGTTTGTGTAAGAAGTCAAAAGCAGGGTTAAATGATGGGAATAAAACAGAATACAGTAGAGATGGCTGAAACATTAATGAATGAGTGATACAATGGTTGGGGAGTGGTGAAAGTGAAAGCATGGGAAAACTAGTTGTTGGTTTTTGTTTCAAATAAATTATCTGCTCTTCTTCAGGAAATGGGTGAAGATTTTTAAACAATACACCAAGTAAATATCTATCCATGGTTGTGTGAAGTAAGGAAACAGAAGCTGTTAAAATTATTTCCATTGACAGTCCTGGAGAGAGCAAACCTGGAACCAAAGTGGAAAGTGTTGTTGATGCCTTCTGGATGCAATCATCATACACTAAGTTAAAAGGCAACACAAGGAAAAGAAGATGCTACATGTTTGTTTCTTGTATGGACTGACATGATCATGTGACCATTCAGACTTAATCATGTCTGAAATCAACTTTTTCTTTCATTTGAAAGTTTGACTCCCCTCATTTCACCTCACGCATGTGACATTTAAATTACTGCTTCTGTTCTGTTCTGAGCACTGATATAAATAAATAGAAAGCTTCATCTTTAACCGTGATCTCCAGTACACAGCTGTTGCCAAGCAACTGTTTCACTGATTAGTGGGGTCTTTTGTCGGCTGAGATGTTTCTTATATTTAAGAAGAGAAACAGAATTTAGAGGGTCACTGGTTTAAAATCAGCTTGGTATACATGACATGAAGTGCTTGGTAAACTTCCCTATATTCCATATGCTGTCACTACTACTGTCACTACAGCATTTGGAGGTAGTTTTGGCAGTTGGCAGGTGCCAGGTCCTGCTGGGAAATGATATCAGTAGCTCCACTAGGACTAAAACTGTACGATACAAAGTTAAAAAGCTGAAAGTAAAAGTGCAGTAAAAAAGAAGATAAATAATTAGGTTTAGACACATAAAAAGATGAATATATATTGAACTAAAAGTTAGGATTTAGAAAGATGAAGATCCAAACATAGTTAGATAAATAGATAGATAACTAAAAGTAAAACTCAGTAAAAGGCCACACTAAAAAGGTAAGTTTTAAGTTTGCTTTTAAAAATGTTAAATTGTTTGTGTTTCTTCTTAGCCCTGGTAGGACTCTTCACGATGTTGTCTCTGGTTCAGCGGTGGCTTAATATCAAGTGAGCCTCTCAAGATGTCCTCTGTGACTCTTGATGTTAACACCAACCACAGTCCATCCCATGTTAAATCAATCTTCCTTAACAATCATCTCGAGGCTGCAGTAATCCTTGTTGCTTGTGCACCTCTCTCCATTCAACTCCCCATTTAGATGCTTCTGTAAATATGAATGTACTAAGTTAGTCTGCACTCTGTGAACAGCCAGTCTTTTTAAGCAATGACCCTTCATGGCTTACTGTCTTTGTGGAGGATCTCAATGATTGTCTTCTGGCATAGGTAATTATCAAAATTAAAACAAGAAACACTCGACACATTCTACTTCATGCAAAGCTAATTTAGTTACAAATTCATTTCATTTCATTTTCCTGGATAATTGAAGGAAATTATTGAGTTTTTACAAAATGTTCCAGCTCTGAGCTGCATGTGTGTTAAATGCTGCTGTCGCTCATTGTTTCAGAGCTCATTCCTGCAGGCTGTGTTCTGTAGTTGGCTTTTGTGAGGCCTATTGGGACTTCATTTGCCAGTGAACCAATCTATGGATATGTCAGAAACATTGCTGTGAAATTCTTATCACCACATGTCTGTTTGAACCTTTTTGTATTTATGTGTGAGCTGCTCCTGAAGTGAGTACATGATTAAACTCTAATTTAAAGATACACTTTGTTCTTATCAGTTTTACACAAGACAAACATTCTAATGTGATACAGCATGAATCCTCTACCATAAAATCCAAAACACTGTAAAAGCACCTCAACATCTGGATGTCTGGTAGATGACTTGTAGGCTTCAGCTATGTTAGAGTTAGGTGTTTTATTTATATATAATAATTTCCAAAGATGCAAGAATTAACACATCACCTGCGGTACAATGTGTTTATAAATAGTGTATGAACAGACAAAGATTGTCTCTCAATGTCATCTCCCTTCAGTGCCATTGCCCAGTGCTAAAAATTAGGGATAGACCAATTATCAGCCAGGCCGATTATCAGGGCCAATATTCGGAATTTTGGGGCATATCGGCATCGGCCTTTGTTTTAATCCAAGGGCCGATAATGCTAATGTCAATGGAAAATTCCATTGACAGGTTAACGCAGTTAGCATCGGGACTATCTTACTCTCTATTGGCTTATTTTAACTCCCGCAGACACAAAAAGCAGTCCTCTCATAAATACCCACAGACATCCAGGAGCTGCTTGTTGATGTTTCTCTGCACAGAGTTTCCCCCTGTCTACATTATGGAAGCCCTAGATGGCCAGAACATTCAAAATCAGTCATGTAAAACCAAACAGAAGATGAGTTCAACTGCATTACATGCCTGTAAAAGGCAGCACAAACTCTATTCTGTCCAGTTTTATTGCAGTTACATTGACATTTTGGGAAACTTAATTTACTGTGGAAAACTTTAGCTATTTATTTTTTCAAGTTTTCATTTATCTTTATAAAACATGCTGCCAAGCCTGGGAGCAGTTTAATAAACATATGCTTGAAGGAATGCAGTTAGTGTTGGAGTTTGTATTGTTCAAAATTTTTACGCCAACATTTTCACTTTGACTGCAAATAAATATCGGCTTCAAATATCAGTTATCGGCCTCTAATAATCAGTATCGGTATCGGCCACCAAAAATCCATATCAGTCTATCTCTACTAAAAATGTCCAAAAGTGATTCAGTAGCCACGTATTCATGGACCCAAATATTCCGCTTGCATTCAGTTTATTTGCTCAAACAGAAAGAATTTAACCTTTGTATACACCTCATTCTAAAATAAAAGTGCCAATCCTGGACTTCAATCGGCTTCACAGGGGTGGAATATTCCTTTCCCCAAACCGATTGAGGTGACAACTATCCACTGAAATGGAAAGTTGTCAGGGTGCGTTCTTTCAGGCCATGCTCAGATATGACGTAAGATGCAACTGGAGACGTTCCTCAATTTGTTTACGTATGTTGACATTTGTTTGCGCATGCCCCATTGACTATCTGTCTGATTATAGCGGCGCATGTAGACCAGAGATTGGAATATTCCTTTCCATGTATACTATTGTTTTTGGAAAAGTCATCCAGAAAGATTCCATTCGGAAAGACGAAAAACTATTCATGTAACCATGGCTAGTGTAAAGGAACCTTGTCCCTTTGTTAGGATATTTACCTCCTCCATTTCTGTAGCAGAGGTAGGGAAACCTCCAGACGTTGCCCAGGCCCACAGCATAGCCCACGCTGGTGAGGACAAACTCAATCTGGTTGCCCCAGTTCCCTCTCCGGGAGTTTTCATCCTTCTTCACTGGCTCGCCTGGAACTGCTCCGTTCTACGACAGAGACAGAGGAAAGAGAGGGGGAGTGAGGTGAGTTCAGGTGACAGGAAAGCAAATGTGTCTTTGAGATAATGCTGCTGCAGCAGGTCCAACGACTGCACTTGGCACATTAAAACACACCCCTTTCAACCACACAAGTCAGGGATGCAGGCTTTAAAAGAGGAAAGCATCCTTGAAGGCTATATTTCTGCTATTTGGCCAAAACTGATTCTGAATCCTGGTGTTTATGAAGTATTCTACCCATTGTGACATAGCAGGGTGGTAAATAATGAAGAGGATTATAAATACACAACACTCACACTCACAGATATTGAATATCTTCTGCTAATTACAATCTCCTCTACCATCAAGTGCAGCATAAGGTGGGAGCGCTGGAGCAGACGGGATGTAAAGTGAAATCAGCGCCTTAAGTGCAGCCGATAAGCATTTGGTCTTGTCGTCCTGATTTGGAGCTTCTCCTCTCCTCTGCTCCCCTCCCTCCATCACTCCATCTGCTGGCATCAGATGGTCCCTCTCTCCTGACCTCCTCTGTAACCTCAGCTGGGCCTATCTCTCTGTCTGTCCGTGTTTTTATGGGCACACACGAACACACTCGTGATCTAGCAGAAACATAAAAACTGCTCATTCTGATCTTTGGACACTTTTTTGTAAACAGTATGTGGGGGGTAAATATTGACAACATGACTCATTGCTTTTTTTCTTTTTAAATAATAATTATAATAATAATAATTAACAAACTCTAATGGAGTATTGATCTCTGCTGTTTTCTTTATCCTGGCAGTTAAACAAGAAAAACATGAAAGCAAGGTTAGTACATTAGACAAATCCAAAGGTGTTTAGTGGGTAATCCTACAGCTCTTCAGCAGCAAAAGAGCTCAAACTTTTGTTGTAAAGTCTTTGGGAACTTACTGAGCGGCCTGATAACTTGAAAAATGAAAACCTAAAAGTAACAAGTAAATTTGCTTAAGATGAAGACACAATGAACCTGATGTCAGCAAAGTTGCATAAGAAAATAAAATGTGTTAATATAAGATTTGAAGGATTTTTTTTTTGATAAATAATAACACCCTGAACAGAAATGCTAGACACCAGGCTGATGATAATAAGAATGGTTGTAGCATTTGATAATATTTCAACATGGAGCTGAGCACAAAAGCTCTCAGAAGAAGCAGAAATGTGTCTGAAAGGGATAACTGAGTTATCTGGCTTCACTGGCAGGTAATGATGGGTATGTTATGCGTACCTATCAGATTAATGTGTTTCTTCATGATCTTATCCTCAGGAAGCATGAATATGAGGTGAAAAGGGCAAAGAACCTCAGCTAACTCCCTAATGACAAATCCAAACTGAGGTTAAGCAACCTGACTTATAGTTCTAAAACATTATAGTCTAGGGCTGGGTATTGCTAGGAACCTCGTGATTAAATTGAATTTTGATTAATAGATTGCAATTCGATTGGATTTGATATTGATTCAAATGCTTGGATTATCAATTTCTATACCACATGTGGACATATGTGGTATGTCACCTCACCTTTTGGAGCAATGGAACAACATGAAACAAACATCGGACTTTAAAGACAAAGGATCTGGCTTTATGCTTCTGCTACTGCTTTGGCTGCTGTTTTTTTTTTTTGTTATTTGGTCTCTCGTGGCCCTCGTCCACACAATGCAAATAACATGCACACTCCCTCCATTTGCCAGGAGATGAGTTGATTCAGAGGATTTGCTCAATCGATATTGAATTGGGCAAGGCAATATTTTGATGCATCGATTCATCAATATTTTTACCCACCCCTACTATAGTCAGAACTGCTGCTATAAAGGCATAAGTCCCCATCCAGTGATTGTCTAGAGAAACACAATACACAACATAATCAAAAAGAAACCAAAATATGAAAAGTGTCTTTTGTTTTTAAGTGCAGACAATTAAAAACATTGTTCAGACACTTTGACTAATTCATTACCCAGGGATGGGTAATGAATTAGGTACTTTTGAAGATACCAACCGTGCACTGATTCACAAAAAAAAAATCAAAAGGTACCATGTTAAGGTACCTAAATGCATCCATGTACCCATGAGGGAGTGAAAGTATAGTCAATTTTCCATGCTGGACATGAACACAGCACTATAAGATTATATATTGAATACTTAATATATTAAATTGAAAAAAAAAAAAAAAAGTAAACTGATATTTTTTACCACATAAACACAAAAAAATTGGTACTGTTGAGTATCGATAACGATTGTCAGGTACCAGGCACCTGTACCGTATCATTTCACATGTTAAATCTCTAGATGTAAGTAAAAGTGTGATTTGTAGGTTTTAGAGCCATGTATCATGAAAAAGTCATCAGTGATTGATGGTTTTCGTTGTGGAAAAACAAAAATCTGCTTTTTAATCTTTGGACTACTCCCTGTATGAATACGAAGACAGCACTCTGGTTCTGTCCTTTATGACTTCATGGTGTCTTGTAAACCTGTGCTCACTAAACACAGCTGAATGCATGGCACAGTAATGAAAAACTTCACTCATTCATTCATGCTGAGTGTGTTATCTGTGTGTTGCAGAGCCGGGTTTTCAGAGGCTCAATGATTAAATAGACTTGCGTTTTCAATTAGAGAAGCTTCCTGTTGGACAAAAATAACCAAAGTGGTCATGAAAACACTTTTTATGAGCAAAGAAATCTGTGCTCTACATACTCTTCACATTCAAAAAAACACTAACTGTCACTGCAGGGTGTTATTTATGCTTGTGCACAACTAAAAGTTCACAGCACGATATGCTTCGTCAACTCTTTGCAACTTTTTTGTGAACAACTTTTTGCAGCAGATTTTTATGTTGGGGCAGTAATATTTTGTTCTAATTTTCTGAGATGACAGCAGGACACTAGGTCCCTGGGAATGTGGCTTGTTCAGACTCAAGCACACGCACACACCCACACACAGAGCAGTATCCCTCCCAGATGAACATGCTCCTTCCGACACAGAGAGATCGCAATCTTGTTCATCAGCAAAAATATCCACAACAACTGAAAACAACGTCCACATTTTGGCCCCACAGTGCTGTAGTTCAGCTCTGAGGCAGCGCCAAGCGTGACTAATAAGAGAGAAAAATATTGAACAGCAAAACAGCAACAAACAGAAAACAAACAAACTATATTTCCCCAAAAGTTCCACTTTGTCTTGAGTCTGGCTGTGCTTACGTGTCAGGAGGGCAAAACAAAGAGCACTTCTCCGACAACCCTGACCTTTGTGAGGAGGAGTGGAGGCTGCTGGTGGGACACACAGGAAGATCAGAAAACATACACGTGTTGTTGGTGAGAAGATGCTCAGGGTGAAGCCCTGATCACAGCGGTGTGTGAGGAAAAACCCCCGGCAGAGAGCCCGCCAATCACAGCGGGTCCCCATAGCAGCCACTACGTCTGGAGTTGACTTTGGAAGGAATAGGGAGCGAAAGACACAGAGGCAGAGTGCAGCTGTGTGTGTGTCTGTGTGTGTCTGTGTGTCTGTGTTCTTGTTGTCTGTACATCTTGTACATCTGACTTCACTATCAGCAACCAGGTGTGTGCTTTTCTAAAGGTACACACACACACACACACACGCATGCATAGACACGCAGGCTGACAGCTCAGCTTGGGTCTATCACCTGACAAACAGAATGGAGAGAGAAAAGTGCGGAGGGCAACGACCCCTGAATCTCTGGTGTTCACTTTCCAAACCTCAGACTGACATGTTGGAGGCATGAATATACTGTCCACTCTGTGTTTGAGCTCAGTGGTGGAGTGAGAGAATGCAAAATAAAGAAGAAACAGAAGGACATTTAATGAATTTTAAAATTTAAAGAATTTTAGTGGTTAAGAATCACCTTTCAGTCTTTGCTGAATTTCCTCTGTCACTACTCATCATGAGTATTTGTGTAAAGACACGCAATCTGCATTTATAAAAAAAACATAATTTTTCATTAAAAACCTCAATTTCAACTACAAATTAAACATTTATCCTAGTTAATGTGAATACTTTCCTTATGTCTTTTGAGTTAATAAAATCGTCTAAACTGTTTAACAAACTCGTCAACAAACTTCACTGCAGAATGACCTTCTGCTTTTGATTGGGTGTTGGCCAGATGTGACATTTTTTATTGAAACTACAATCTGTCAAATCAGTAATTAGTTAACTAATGGCAATTTAATTGCCAGCTGTTTCAAGAATCAATCAATGAATGACCTCAACTTTAATAATTCTATGGGGGGCGTAGGTAGTGAAGCATTAGTTGTACAACTGATGGAACTGAATGATAAAATGAAAGAACAAGAGAAACGAGAAGTTCCTATTGCCTGATTTGAATCAGCAACATTACAGCTTATAGTTTGGGTACTGATTTGGTCAAAGCAAAGACTGTATGATATAAAGACCTTGTGTCCATGACGTCACCCATCTATTTTGGAAACGCTGACTAACCTTGCTTTGTTTAAGTCTGAATGGGGTAAAGAGCCTCTTTGCAGTGAGCTTCAGGGTGCCCATCTGACTGTGAGTCAAGTCAGCCATGCCCTTACATAGGCAGAACTCATTGGTCTATTATCTTTGAAATTACTATTCATGAAAAATTCACCTTCCATGTAGGGATGGGTATCAATAACCAGTTTAAGTAATAACCAGATAGAAGCAGCACAGATGGACTGGCGGTTTAGGTCTTGCCCCATTAGGTTTGCCCTCAAGTGGGTGGCCCTGGTACGAATCCAGTCTTTGACCTGTTCCCTGCATGTAGCTCTCCCCTCTACTCTATCCACTGTCCTATCCTCTCTAATCAAAGGCGTATGAATATTACATATTGTATATTATCAATACCTGTCCCTATTCCATACAGTATGTGCTGACAGAGAAATAAACTTTTAATACCCATCAGTTTTTTTAATCAGGCTACAAAAATATTTATTTTGGGTGTAAATATTGTTATTTTTTTGAATGGGTGTTTGTGGTTTCAGGTTTTTCTGCAGCCAGCCCCAAGTGGATGCTCAAAGAACTGCAGTTTTAAACGCTCCTGCATAGGCTTTATTTCTAACTGCCAGAGTTTTGCCCCTTGGGTCTAAGTTTGAAAATTCTTTTAAACTCTTTGGGTTGCAGTGGGTCCACTCCTAGTCAGAGGTTTTAGGATTTAGATCCTGGCTCCTGCAGACCACATGTGGAAGTGATCTTTGGCAAGACACTGCACCCAAGTTACCATGTTACAGCTTCATTAAGCAGTCGTTACTGTCCACAGAGCACAACACAAGTAGGGATCCAAAGAAGGGTGAACACAGGGAGCTGGGTCACGAACAGCTTCATTGTGACTGGACCAAGATGGTACTACTAAGGATGAGAGTGTCTTTACATAGGTCAAAAGTAACCTGTTTTCCACCTCCAAAAACTAAGTCAACAAATTATTAAGAAGCAGACAACAGTGCAAAATAGCAACTACAAACCGAAGCTTTTGCTGTTTAATAATACTTATCTATCATCCTATTGGAAGAGCGTGACCTGTAAGTTCAAATTTCCTGAAGATGTATGGGAAATAAGGTCAGAGAGAAGTAAACAAACAGAACTAGGTGTGCCTTAGACAAAAAATACAATCTATGCATCACTGTCAGCTGTTTAAATGAGACAGACATTAAAGCTGGATCAAACACTGTGTATCAGCTGGAGCCTCTGGGCTAAACTTCCCTCATACTTCAAGACTCTCATTCCTCTTTCCCTTGAAGGACCTCCATGTCTGCCTCTCTCCACCCAGGTGCTGTAGCCTGTGGTGCTGGCTCCCAGAAGCCCCCAAGTCAGGCAGGCAGACAGACAGACACTCCTCTCTCCATCCCTCCATCTCTCCATCATGTGCTTCTCTGGGACCATCTGGGCTTTACATAAGACCACACATGTACCCCCTCCTCCCATCATCCTCCTATCTCTCCTTCTGTCAAGTTAGCAACTTTGCTCTCTTCCCAAGGTCTCGCTCCAGTCACAGCTTTGACTTTGCTGTCACAGCTTTGAAAAATTACATCTGCTTTAAAAAAAAAAACAAGCTTTTAAGAGCAAGACATGTTCATTTTACTGACAAATCTCTGAGGAAAGGGAACTCTGTCATTCTGTAAGTTTCCCAGTATTTACAAGTGCTTCCTGCTTCAACACAAATGGTAACGCAACCATGCTGTTTAACAGGTTAATACCAACAAATCTGTGTTAACATGGCATCTGAAATACAGAGAAAGTGTTGCATTTGTAATATTGGTTGTCTTTATATGAAATGTCATGATGACACATGACACGAACAGGAAGAAGTTAGCTAATATTGCATATCACTGTGCCCCATATAAAAAAAAAAAACAAAAACAACAAAAAAACACCCTGAGCTAAATAAAGCTTTGCAGAAAAATATCATGAACCGAATACGGAGGAGAGATTTTCTGAAAAGTTGATGATGGGTGGATATTTTATCCATCACAGACTCTCTAGAGAAACCAGTCCTAAGGGGGAAAACAATACAACAAGAAAAAACAAAGTGTGGTTAAAAAGCAATGGAACTTTAATATGTCTGGTGGTGATCAATCACAATAGACAGCTAAATTGGTTCTGACCATAGACTGTGAAAAAAATGGTCAGAGATCAGCACACAAACTGCTCCCCCTGGTGGCTGGCTGCGGTATAGGTAAAAAAAATATGGCTCTCCAGCTATTCCAGATGGGCTGTGGTCAAACTTTAAAAATTAACACACCTCATAGAAATGTTTCTCACATTCAATTGTTGTGGTGATTTGAAGATAATATTTGGCTGCATTGTATATAAGTCCTGTTTTTTCAGAAAAGTTTTGTTTTCATTCGTTATAAGAGGTTAAAAATGAGGCTTTACGTAAGATTTAAGAATGATTGACTGCTGCCGTTCTTGTGTATTTTTTCGGGGATTTTAAAATATGCCGAGAGGGAGAGCCAAGAAGAGATTAGACAATCGAAAGAAAAAAAACAATTTTTGTCACCTGGCTCCACTCAGATTCTCTCTGAGTCCGTCATAGCCTCTACTGCGCAGACCCTGGCTGCCAATAGTGGCGCCTGTGACGGGGTAATTTTGGCTTCAAAACTGAACAATGGTAAATGGCGGAGCCGCACTGTCCACTCTAGATACAGTCTGTGGTTCCGACCATCCAAACTGTCTGGCCCCTGGCAAATGTGTGTATGAATGTAGAAATCAAGGGCCCAACAAAGTAAGGAGACTACCCCTGTAGGCAGTCCATGCTAGGGGTGGGAGTAAAAATCGAGAATCGATATACCGGGATTTTTTGTTTGACAATATCAAAATTGTGATTCTTTGTCAAAAAAGTCTTGTTTTTTCTTTTTTTAATTTCATTTCAATTTTTGGGAAAATATGGCTCATGATTTAGTCTGTAGACATAATCATTATCACTTATTTTTTCACATGGTCTGGTGTTAAAAAAGCAAACTAAAAATTGCAAAAAAAAAACAAAAAAAAGTAAATATTGAAGAACCACAGTTTAAATTGATTTGGCACCCAAAAAATCATAATAGAATTGAATTGTGAGAAGAGCCCTAGTCCACGCTGTGTAGTTGACATCCCAGATATGACAAAGTACGACTAAGGAGAGCAGACCTCAGCCTCTGTAAAAACCTTTTCAGTTATAGAATAGCTGTTCAAGACTTATAAGAGAAGTGACAGCGTAATATGTTATCTCAACAATAAATTATGGTCTAAAAATTAGAAAGCCATGCAGAACTACAAAGAAATAGTTTTTTGAGTGCCTGCTTGAGGCTGGCTGCAGATACACCAGAATCTACATACTTACTGCCTGGTTAAAAAAAAAAAAGACTTTAGTCTTAATAGCTAATTTCTTTAACGGCAAACACAATCTGTACAACATCCATTTATTTTCTGGTCTCTTTTCTTTGTATCATCTATTCTTCGTATCATTTCCCACTCTCTGCTCTATCCATCATCATATCTTCATAAATAATATGTTAGATCTGTTTTTGTTTTTTTTTGGGTGTAACCATCAATTGGCTCAATAGAGAATACAGTTCATAAACAGGTTTTTACATTGAATAAACATGTAACTCTTTTTGAAGATATGAATCATGTTTCTCTAACAAGTTGCATCACTCAGCGCTACGCAATCTGACTGCTTCATGTGGAAATGTGACACAAACTTAGCGCTCTGATCAACCACCAAAATCCAAAAAGGTTGACTGTTAATGTTGTTCATTTAGATCCCAGTAGTTCACACAGGAATGCTGTTTAATTCAATAAGATCTGTTTCTGCCACAGATCTAAAACCTCACATTCCAGCGAACAGAAGTAAAGTGAAGAAGAGATCCAGTCTTCAGCAATGATCACCTCACAGGTTTGAAACCAACAGCTTGTCAAGCAGCAGCTGACAGGTTGCTAACTCACCTCTGTGCTAAGCTGACTTTTTAAAGACTTCCAGAGCAGAGTATAATAAATGTTAAAGGAGATGTTGATCAGTGTTGAACAGACTCGGGCTGGAGGTGACATCAGGTGGGATCAGTGAGGGTTATCTCTGCAGGTGTAATGTGAGGAGGATACACATTTAATAAGGGCTGTAATATTTCACTACAGCTGTGCTCTCTGACACTCTACACAGAGACTATCGCTGAACCTGTCATAGCTGCATGAAAATGCATGACTCTTTAGTATATCATGGCTGGAAGAAAACAAGAACAGATAGAAAAGATAAAAGTCTACATAACAATGATTCAGTAATTCCAGTGGGTTTAGAGAAGTGGAACCAACGGTACATCTAGTCAGGAAGAGACAAAGTTATTGCATTAGCAAGAGGGTCAGCATGAAAGCGCTCATACGGTATTTACTGCCTGACTAGAAACATATCTGTCCATCAGAAGGATGAAAAAGGAAGAAGGTGAGGGTGTTCTCAGTAGCTTTATGACTAAGTTTGCTCTTCTCTGCTACCTTCACTCTGTTCTCTCTCTAATCATTGTAACTTTAATTTCAGATGAAATATTTAAGTTATTGACGTTCACTGGTAACAAGGCAGCACAAGCATTAATCAATAATGACTCCATTGGTATTTTCTCAAATGAAAAATATATTTTCTAAGCAAAGGAAATTCTTACTGCCAACTCCCATCATTTGTGAAGGATCCTTACAGCACACTATTATCAAAAATGTGTTTTTCTTCTTACTCAGATTTCTCCTTTTTTTGGTTATAAACACCTGAACTGATCTGCAAATGCTGTAAATAAAGACTGAAATTGTGTAAAGAATGAAGGACAAAGCCACTTCAGTTGTCATATATGAGAAACTTAAGTGTAGCAATAACCTAAAGGACAAATACTCACTGACTGTTCAGCTCTTATATAACAGATGATTCAATTACAGCAGCAATCAGCTGATTTGCAGAGGACTGCCAGCTCCAAATGTCCAACTAATAGGATACTATTACTTACCATTAATAATTTGAACATATTTATGTTTCTTTTTAAAAATACTTTCATTATGTAAATTAAAACATGGACAAGAGCAGATTTAAGCCAAGAAAAATAAGATGGAAGTTTTTCTTAAGGTTGATTTTTAACAGTTATTTGATTTCTCCTCGGACAGCTTTCCTGCTGCTGCTTCTCATCCTCCCTCATCTCACTGACCAAGAGAGCACTTCAGTTTCACGGACAGGGTCATTCAAACACATACACACACCAGGCCACATTGATGGACAGCAGCAAAAATCTTTCAAACCGACAGCTCCTGACAGCTGCAGACATGTCTGTAAGAGACACCGTCCACTGCAGGGCAGCAAGAAGAAAAAACTTTCCATCCTCTCACAGTAACAAAGACACACACTTCATGTGCTTTTCCTTAGATGATGGTTTTCAAACCCTAGTCTGTAATAAATGTGGTTTAACTGTATATAAAAAAAAGAGCATCTGTGATACCAGTGTCCCACACATATTTTATTCGTTTGTCCTCTGAACTTTTCTGGATGTGTTTAGACTCTTAATAGAGCACCAGATCTGCATACAATAACCGTGATAACCTTGTCTGCTAACAGGATTGGTTGACTACATGCTTACTACATGTGACTTTTGTCACCTGAATGAATCTTATTTGCCTCCTGCAGAGACATGACATCAAACACACAGCTCACTGCTCTCTCCAAAAATGTACACTTTAAAAGCTTGTACACGTAAAAAAAATATAACGTCGTACACATCTGTGTGTACACATAGGGTTGAATGTGTCAGAAGTGTAAGTTGAAACGTGGTTGCTGGATGATTTTTGCAACATCCTGAAATAATTCCGCAGAGGAAATGATCTTATACAGGATGAGAGTGTGATATTTTTAAACCATAGATTTATGCACCCTCACAGCTGATTTACACAGTTAATTACACTGCTGTCATTGGAAACGTCTATGACGGAGCACAGTTCCTCTCCTACTGTATTGGAACATGAACGCAGGCACACACATTCGTACTTCTGCACCTATAGATTTAATTACACGCACAAACAAAAGCCCTAATGACTGTGATTTCTGTGGATCACTGTGTTATTATTTTCTTTGTGAAGAACTTTATGCTGCATGAGTGTGTTTATAATAGTGCTGTATGAATCCATACTGTGTGAACAAAGTTGGTTTTATAAACTGTAAAAGAATCAAAAGGGTCCAGTAATACTTTTACAAGGGTTTGAGGGTTAACTGCTTTAACACTGCGACAGGTTTTCTGTCACTCACATTTAGTGTGAATAACTATACTTTTGATGCAGATTGTGGATTCTGTGAAAATGTTTTATTACTGCAACTATGGACTTTTTTGGTAAAACTCGGCCTTCATCACACCTTTTACATTTCCATTTCCTACTTTCACACACAGCTGTTCTACCATGCCTGGTCCTGTCATGCCACTGCTGCTACTTCAACACACAATACCTCACTGACATTTATATCATAGGCAAAAACTTTACAGGAGCATAACTGTCACACCTTGAACCAGCATTACAGAAAGTGCTGACAGTCAGTGGAGGTGGTGGCTGATGATTTATCTACTTGTTGGTGTTTGGGTTAAGAAAACAAAATATCAATGTAATTTTTTCACAAGACAAATAAAAATTATCATGGGTAGCAAGTGTTTGTCCAGGAATAATTTTCCCATGAGCACCATCTCCCACCATCGTGAGGATGTGACTCTTACCAAGGCATGTGTTTGTTTTTAACCCAAAAAATGCTGAGCAGATCTTCAATTTAACTCTACTTTTTTTTATTCAAGAGAACTTTTTGCAGGATACAATTAGATTGTTTGAAGTGTGACAAGAAACATTCATAAACATGAGTCCAAGAAACAGTTTTTTCAAATAGAAAGACAGATCTTTCTTCTCACAGCTAAACTTTATTGGCCAGCAAAGTTTCTTCACAGGGACTTTTGGTCTACTTGCTGTGTATGTATTGGTTGGGTAAACCATGAGCACTGAGAACTAAAATTTAGAAGTACGCCAACATGTGTGAACGCAGGCAGATGTAGGGATGGTGGGACTGCAGAGTAAAGGTCTTGCTTCCTCTTGTTGAGTGTGAAGACTTGGTGTAGGCAGGCTGTACTGGGAGCATGAATGATACTATAAAGCATCATTTGAGTGATGAAATAATAACTGCAACAGTGCAAGTGTCTCTTTAAAAATAAGACGATAAATGGTTTAATGAACAGGCACCTGTCACACTTCTTGACATATGCAATACTTGCAATCTGCTAATGTTCAGTCCTTTAAGGATGCCTCAAAGTACCTCTGGCAAAAAAATAAAAAATAAATCCATATGATTCAAGACATTTTGTCTACAACTATATTTGAATTGTAATTTAAACACAATCAAACAACCTAATCTGATGCAGTTTTTTGAGTTTCTTTTTAGATTTGGAGTTGGATGAGAGACAACATGAGCTGAAAATCACACCTGATCCAAGCCTTTCTGAACGTGTACCCTTTACACAAACCGTGTTATGCAATGTTCTACCATGTGGCTCCATTTACTGAGTAAGTGTGCCATGATCACATGGAAAAACCCCTGCCAAAAATGTGACAAATACTCCTGATTTTTGGCAACAGATACACTGATAAAAGTCGTAGAGCAGGAGCAGGGCTGGATGTCATGGGCAGAAGAGGGGGATGAAAAAAAGGTGAGGACAAACGTAAGAAACATCATGCCAGGGTGCACTGGAGACATCAGTAAACAAGAGGAAGGGTCACTGTGTGTAAATAAGGGTTTATATTATCTCACAGTGTTGTGTACAGGCTGTGTCGTGGTTTAATTGCAGTTCAAATCAGGCAGAACTGATCTGATTGAAGATATCAAATGCTCTGCTTTGAGGAGGAAAACCCAAAGTTGTTAATCCTAATTTGATTGGAAATGATAAATGTGTGTACAGTAGAAGGCTCCTCTGCTGAAGTATAGATATTTGTTTGTTACACTACACCTGTGCACTAAAAGTTGACCTTTCATGCTGTCAGGGACTCATTTACATTCACACAAGCGGTTCCAAATGCAACCTGATCCCAACACAGACGATTGCATTTTAGGCAGAGCCCTGCTGAAGGTGAAAAGGACCACAGTTTGATTCATGTGCTTCTGTTGCATCAGACAGAGCCATGGGAGCTTCTTCGGCTTAAAAAAAAAACAAAGTGTGCACAGAGGAAGAACTTCTTCAGACATGTCAGGGTGAGATTGAACTGCAAAGAGAAAAAAAAGACAGATACATCCTAAGAGTTACATGGTGTGTGTTTTTTTTTTTCCCATCAGTTCCATTGTACTCCAGATATAGTCTGAGGGACAGCTAAAGAGCTGACTTCAACTCTGAATCTAATTTTTTGACTTTACCAAATTAAAAAAGGGCAAACTGGCAACATCTGTGCCTGCAGCCTCTTTCACACATTCTCCATCCCTGACATTTTCCTAGGATCCTTGTTTACAAGTTCTTCCAGGTTCACATCGTCACATGATCCAAGCATCACCAGTCCTTCTTGTTTGCTCACTCATAGTAAATTTTATACTGATTTCGCATAGGAAGTCTTCTAGGGAGGCAGCAAAAGTAGTGTCCAATTGCAACTTTTACCTGTTGCGTTCACACATTCGGCTCACCCTCAAAAAAACAAGGTTAGTTTTCAGGAATTTTAGACATTTTTGTGTCTCTATCTTCAAGATTCCTCTTAAACTTAAGAACTGAATATATCCACCCAGCTAGAGGTAGGAGATATTTTGAATATACTCATAATGTCGTGGGTTGTTGCACATGAGAAGTATGAAATTACTATATCACTGCCATTGAGTACAAATTGTCACATAAACGGTTGAAAAAGTTGGTATGTAATTCACTTCTTTCACTTTCTGCTAGTGCTCCTGTCACAGCAAGCAGCACATTCCCCGGCCCACCCAGGAAACTCTCCTGTGCATGCATATTTTTGTATTTGGAGAGGAGGGAAAAAAGTTGTTTGCATATTTAGTCTGTTGCAGAAGTTGGGTTTGCAAATGTAAGTTTTAAAAATCCAACTTAAGGGTCTGTTTGAATGGATTTACTGGTGTCATTTTATACATCAAAGGGTTGAATTTAAAGTTTATATAGTAATATAGTTATCTCAGCTCCAAATATAACCCAATCAAAGAGATCCTTCCAACTGGACAAGATGAAAAACAAAAAAATAGCAGTTTTGAAAGACTTCCTCCTTTTTATAATCAGACCTCAGTTTTCCAAAGTGGCACACGTAATCTCCCTCACTCCACCTATGCAGAGTTTAGTAAACATGTCTGTCTGCAGAGACTGAATCCACTCGGCTATTATGGGACAAAAAGCCCACCGGATCCCCCCAAAAACAGGCCGCTCAAAGCTCTCTTTATGAGCGGGCTGTGAGGTGAGAGTAATAGGCCTAAAGACAGTGTCAACCGTGCCTTCTCAACCTGCTACCATTGGGGCCACATACCAAAGGATCCCATTGGGCAGGGACTGAATAAACCCCCCTCCACGGCTGATTAATTGAAACCAATGGATGGGGTGTCAGGAGGAGGAGAGGGGAGGAGGAGGAGGAGGGGAGAAAGTCGGGTCCTGTGAGATGAAGGGTGGGATAGATGGCTGCCCAGAAGCCAGGGGTCACTTACAGGTTATATCAGTCCATACATTAACCAAGTTGTCAACAGGTCAAGAACCTTGAGTTCACCTGAAGGAAATGTTGGTGTTCTGAGGATCTAATTTTCTGACTCACACACTCTCACATTTAATCATCAGAGTGCATGTGCTCATCCTTTGAGGTTACATGAACACAAGGCGCAAGTAACCACATGAAGTCTAAGAGCTGTAACTCTGGGTGTCATCTGAGGTCAGCGGCAGACTATGAAAGAAGAAAAAGCTCTGAGGAGAAACCAACAAGACTTCAGTGCATTTACCTACAACTATATGCTCTCTCTCTGCACCTCTGCTGAAATAATGACAGCAATAATCAAAATATCTTGACATGCAAAATGAAAAGACCTTAAAAGAGGATATACTTTCAGAGGCTGAGGGGGATACGTCCTGATCCATTCCCTAGAGGATGTCGCCTTAAGTGCTCCAGTTTTCCACAGAGTCTCGAGCCAAGTGTGTGAAAAGTGAAGCCCATGTTGCAGCTGTTAGAGTGTATTTATTGGACAGGAGGACGTTACGCTTAGACTTCAGGCGATAAAATGTGAAGTGGGGCGTTGTAAACACAGGTGTGCTCTTAACCAAGTTACACCAAATATACCATCAGGTCACAGTACTTAAACTTTATGTTTCTAAAGGAACCTGATCAGTATTTGATGGGAGTGAAAGCATGGCCTCTTCAAATAGCCTTTCCTTTACAAGCTGAGCTGATTCTCTCAACAATCTTAATGTGAGAATTGATTGGATCACATCGTACAAAGATGCAGGGCTTTGTCTGACAAACTCTAACAGACATACTAGACAGGTCCAGTGGTAATTTCCCTTCAAGTAGCAACTAGCCAGGCGTGCAGACAGGAAAGGTCTAAAGTGTTTGAACTTCATTCCAGGCTCCTTTCAGCGTTCACACAACTACTTCCATCCCCTTTTTTCTGTGTGCAATCAAGTGCAACACCAAGAATCTGAGAGATGTTTAAAAAGTGTCATTTCCTGGCTTCTCCACGACACAGCTTTTAAGTTCAGTCATTGGGAGCAGGTATAAATACATCTGCTTTTCTGCCAGGTGACACTTTGGACAAAGATATTTATTTTCTTCTTGTTTCGAATGAATTGGAAAATGTTCAGTTAGTCATGATCACAAATCTGCCAAGAAAGGTATGTTGAACCTTAAGTTTAATCAAACACACAATGACTTGTGATTACAAAAGCCACATTCAGGACATCATCTAAACCTCCTTCAGACGGTCAATATCCTGAGGGATTTGACATCCTCTCTTTCTCTCTCTTGCCTTTCAACATTTTGCTCTTCTGTTGAGTTTTACTTGGTAGTTTTATCCAGTATGCAAATAACCTCCAGGGTTCTCTTGTCTAGCTGTCTGGCCAAGGTCCCATTCAATTTGTCTCTGTTTAGCAGCATTTCCCACAAGTGGAAGTGTAAACTAATCACAAACAGTCACTCAAGAGGCATCTGAGGTCAGGTTTTATACCAGGTCTACACTGCAATCCATTAAAGGAGGATTAAAAAATACATATATCTGCCTGGGTTCAAGATGCAGTTCATTTGTCAAAACAGGATTTACTGGCAGCAAGCTCACCAGTTACATTTGTCCTTGTTTACTGAACTGATAAGATAGCATCAAAAACATGGTGGAGCCAAACTGTTTTACAAACAGACCTGCAGGCCAGTCAGGTCAACAGTTGGGGTCAGTTTGTTGAGAGTGCAAAACACGATTTACTCAGTCAAACCAAAACCTGGAGAGATTTTGTGTTTACTCACAGCTTTTACCAGAAAAACAAAACGAGCTTACAGGAACTATGTGTACCTGAAAACTCCAATATTGCAAGCGTAGAAAATCTAAAATGCATAGATTAAACAACCAGCTGTAGGATAAGTGCAAACTAAACTCATTTCAACACCTGAGCCTGTCTCATACTTTCATTCATCAGCTTCTTACCTTGCCACAATTCTCCATGCTGAGGAACTTGATGCAAAAGCAGCATCAGCCTCTCAAATAGTCCTAACAGCCCGATGACTGACCACCCTCTCACCTTTGCAGCACTTATAGCACAAAACTTACCACTCTGGAATCCTCAAATGCCTTCCCCCGGGGAGGAGATGGGCTTGTTGTGTGGATGTCTTTGTGAAAGAAAGGAGGGGGGTGGGGTTAAAGAAGGCCAAGAAAGGCCACCAAAGCTGGGTGCGGCTGGGGCAGAAGGAGGGGGTGTGCGTTTAATGTCTTAAACCAACTGGGATTTAGGGGCCACTTACACAACAATGGTCCAAAATAAAACGCAAAAAGTATCGTTGCATTTCGGCCTATGGTTTACACAGTGTGTTTTAGTCAAGCGAAAACGCAAACTCTAGAAAACGGCCTCCAGGGTGGATTTTTCTGGAATGCTGCCACCACCATTGCCGTGTAAACAGTAGACCGTCGTTTTCCTCTTCGCACATGCACATCCAACAGTACAGTTTTGATGATGTCGCGGACTATCACCTTGTACCTGTGCTGCTCAATCTTCTGTATCTGCTGACTGTCGCCAATAAACTGGATGATCACCCCAACTCTACTTTGATGTAGACCTACCAAAAGCTGCTTCTGGACAAGACAGTTATAGCGCCAACTACACGCCTGATCTGCTTACTACGGTGTTTTCAGTCCCTCACCATTTCTGTGTAAATGTAGATTTTTTTTTCACCACATTGTAGCATTTTCAGACAAGACGTTGATGTGTAAACAGGGCATTAAAGTTTCCTGCACAACTTCTGCACCTGGTGGAGTACATATGTTTGACATGCAAGGACTCTTGCTGTGTCCTGTGGACATTTTTACATGCACCTCTTACAATTGATTCAAAACAGATAACCACCGACACCAGATTTGGTGTAGGATTTTCCCTCCTGTTTCAGTATGTCAGCATCATCTAGGATGCATGAAACACAGTGGATCTATTATTATGGTTTGGTAACCACTTCAACTCTACGTAGAGGCTCAATCTGCTTTGACACTCTTTCGCTTACTGTCTATTGTCTTTGAGCGCAGGATGACAGCTCCCTGTCACAGTGAAGATAATCTCCCACTGTAATTCAGAAATAGGCCTTTCTCAAGTAAAACAATGGGATTGCATGAGCGGGAGTGAACGAAGGAGATGGGGAGAGACAGACTGAAATAGAGATGGTTACTGAGGGCTCTCTGACAGAGAAACGGAGTGACAGGAAAGTGGATAAAGAAAGAAAGAGTTAGAGAGATGAGGAGAGATGGATGATGTATGCAGACAGGCAGGCAGGTCCAGAGCAGGAGCTGCTGCAGCCGTGTGCACCATCCTCAGCCCTCCACCCCTCCACCCTCCCTTGCTTGTTCACTCATTTGCTTAACAAGTTCATTTGTGCGTAGGCTTTCATTGGGTATGGCTGTCAAGTGATGCGCGAGACTGGCCTGCGGAACTATTGGCCCTCGCAAGCTGTTCACCTGCATCCCTCTCCCTCCACCCGAACACACTCCATTTCATCCACACACACAGAAAACACACATGCACATATGTTTCAGTGGACGCAAGAGCATAGACAAAGTGCTGACATCCAATATGGCCAGTAGCACGAGCTAATGATATGTGAATACAGAGTTCAAGCTGCAATATTTCCACGACATCAGCTGTGGAAAGTAATTCAAAATGTCTTTATGGCTTTGTTATGTCGGTAGAGCTGGAAGGGGCTGCTTGGATTGGACAGAGATGATGTCATATGACTTCTTTCCTCACAAAACCTTTAACCAGATCCTTCTCCTCTGCTTCCTGACAGGAAAAAGGGTTATGATGGTTTTTCAGTTGGAATCATGTTGCTTTCTTTCACAAAGGTAACACTTGCAGCTCAAAATGCACTAAGTTAAGCCCCATTTCCACCAAGTGGTTCAGTTCGGCTGTTCTTGGTATGGCACGTATTTTGGGGTGTTCACTTTGAGTAAACCTGGGGCAGGTTCCCAAATTACCAACCCCTTCTGTCCCACCTTTTGGTACCTTTCTGTTGGGGTGACAGACATACCGCTCAGACCCCAGAAGGTGGAGCTAGAAACACTGCAGTCTGTTGATTGGTCTGTTTGGCTGAAACAAAGCTTGACTGCGCTTAGTGACAAGGAGCCACACACCAATATCAAAGATGAACTGCTGGATGTCTTTCATCTTTGCTCTTTTTTTACTGCGTCACATTTTTCTTCTGCCTTGAATTTCTTAGTGGAGTACACTGTGTTGCGCTGCTTTGTCATCACACTATTACGTAGCTGACGTGGCTATCAGCTTACACGTCGCCTACCAAGAAAAGCACGGTTGGCTATGGAAACTCTAACCGGATCAAGCTTTACTGATCTGACCCAAAGCAAGCTGTACTGATCCATACCAGACCGCTTGCTTGAAACGGGGCTTTACATGACTGTTTACCTGAAACCAGTTCAAGGGGCCTATGCAATGGCAGATGTCCTCACCTAAGTAGTGTTTTAGGCTGTACTGATGGTGTTGATTCAGGTATTGATCTCAGAGCAAGTTGATAACTTGCAATTAGGGATATTCAGCCACAGAGTTACTTTCCACCTAAAAATATGATTAACCTCCTAGTCTAAAGGTGAGACAATGCACAGATAACACCCAAAATTGTACACAATTTAGATGCATTAAAAGTTTGGTGATTACTGTTCGGATGTTGCTGAATTTGGATCACAAATGATGGAGATGTGGGCCTATTTCAGGCTATAATTAGATTTTATCTGGTTAAGAAAAACAAGGAAGAAAATGAATAATTTTGCTTTAGTCTTAAGGAAAAAAGTCCTTCTCTATGGATATTTATGAATTTGAGGCAGCCATGAGTTTCTTTTTCCCTGCTTTTAAGACATTCAGGTGAAACTGCACTTCAGGACCAGCTTTCTTGTATTTATGCTGCAGCATAATAACAAACACACATCAGCCTCCATTGTCCATCATTCCCCGCCTGTCTTCTTTGTCCTCATTGTTTCAACCCTCTTCACCTGAGGCAGCATTAACAATCATCATCTCTGCGGATTTACCCTCAATCCTCCTCGCAAGTATGCTGCTTCAACAAGACTGTACAAACACACAGGCACACATGGCACACATGCAGCCTCGACAAGCAGTATAAAAACCCTCCTGCCCCCCTACCCCCCGCGTGTTTTTCCTGCTAACAGGGTGAGCATGCTTCCACAACGAGCCTCATCATCAGCTCTTTTCTCCCCTGCTTCTTGCTTCATACAAATCCATGACAAAGCTGATGAATAAGCCACATCAGCCTTTTCTCCGCACCTCGTTTTTCAGTTTTGCTTAAACTTCCACTTCTTTCATAAAAGTTGCATCACTGCACTGTAGATGTGTGCAGGTCAGGGGAATAAAGCACATCTGAAGCCCTGTCAAAGGGTGATTGTTCTAACAACTAACAATGCTTTGATTTAGAAACAGCAAGTTCTGCTCTCAACATCAGTCATGACACTTTAGCTGTGATCTATTTGTATCCTTACATATTTAGAAACGTGCATTCATAGATAAATAAATTCAACAGCTCAGAGAGTATGCAGTTTTATTTTTTATCCCTTAATTGAACTTTTTTTCCTCAGTTTGCAGCAAGGTCAGGATGATTATTTCATGCATTATTTTATTTTAATTATCATTGAATAAAACAAAAGTGTATAGACCCTCCTGCCTGCAACAATCTATAACTACCCAAGGTTATACAGGCTAAGAAATGCTTGTTCATTTCAAAAATTCATTTGGAGTTATTGTGGTTGGACTTTTTTGTAATGTTAATGTTTTGGATGCACGCACATAAAAATACACAATATCCAATGTTCAAAAACCTGGACAAATTTTTGGGGAGTTCAAAGCCCATGTTTTTGTTCCTGATTGCTGTCACCCTTAAGAGCACATGTGCCCTTATGTAAAGCCGTACATCATTAAGGTTTTTGGAGGACAAACTTAACTGTACAGACAAATTTGACAGAGTGGTAGCTTTGTGTAACAAACTTAGTGATTCCAATAATGACAAATCTACACAATGTAGATGCTGGTTCTTACCTATGATTATATCAAAAGGAAAGAATTGGAGGATACTGTTGTTCTTTAATTTAGATTTTTTTGTACCTTGGATTAGAAATCAGATCGAGGCGCTTCAGAAGAAGACGATGAGGGCCTTTATATCTAAGGATCAGGAGGAGCTCAGAGTGGTCCGAAAGGAGCTGAAAAAGAAACTCGGGGAGGCTAAAAACACCTACAGGGGGAAGATTTAGGCCAAGTCGGGGAAAACAGGTGTAGAATGGGATGAAACTGACAACAGGCTTCAAAAAGTCAGCACAAAGATCTAAAGTTGACCCAGAGTTTGCTAATGAGCCGAACCTCAACAGGTTTGACCCAACCCCCACGGTGTGCTCAGTCGGTGACTCTGGATTGCCAACCAGCACTTCAGCCCCCATCCACACCTCAGCTGATGACTGCTGACAGCTGACAGCCCTTCACCAGCCCCTGGCTCTCTCCCATCAAGCTCTAACATCCCAATGGACAACTCCCTGTGGCTCAGTCCCCCCCCCCTTCACCTCCAGCCAGGTGCAGAAGGAGCTCTCCAAACTCTGCATGAATAAGGGCGTGGTAACACTGGTTGTTTATACCGTGCAAGACTCATGCACGATAGGCCCACACAACACTGTTCCCCCACTGGCCAGTTTAGCCGACTGTCACACTATTCAAATATGTACCAGACTTAAGGCACACACATGGCCTGCTTACATCATCATGAAGCGTCTGTTTACAGGATGCACGGTCTCATCAGAGTCAGCACTAAGGACAACATAGAGAACATGGCTACAACTATAGCAGCTGTCTAACACCCCCACAATTGTTTAAAATGACCGTCAAGAGGAGAAGTTGCAGTGATCATTTGCCATTGAAGCATGCTTGGATGAAGTACCGATTAGAGCCTGACCGATTAATCAGGCCGATTATGCCTGTCACCGATTAATCAACATCGGCCAAAATGTAGCTGATTATAAAAAATTTTGCTCCGCAGAGATTCTGTCACTCCTGTTCCTGTGTGTTGGGCTGCACACTACCAGAGTGCCCGCCCCCTCCGTCCACCATTATGTAATGTAAGACTATATAACAGCGCTTAAACGTTGTATTAGTTGCTTTTTTGAGAGATAAACAGAGATAAATGGTACCGTTATTTCACACATCCACCATAATCTAATGTAAGGCTATAATAGGGCGTTTTAACGTCGTGTAAGTTGCTCATTGTGCGTTTACAGTTTGACTTTTTTTCTACTTACTGTGTTTAAAGTTTGACTTCATTGGTTAACACTACAGTTCTTATGTTTACAGTTTTATAATTAAAGTTCCTTGTTTTAATTTAATAGTGTTCTGTCTCTGTCTTGAATCATACAAGTATTATTATAATTTGTGTTCATATACAGTATATATCCTGTGTATATCAATGAATTTATAATATATATCTGCCGATATATCGGATATCGGCCGATATATTGATTGTCAGCTTTTTTTTGCCCCCAGTATCTGTATCGGCATCGGCCCCAAAAATCCCATATCGGTCCGGCTCTAGTACCGATGGCCTGTGTAACCATACCCTAAAGCCACTGGACCAGACAACATCAGCCCCAGGGTTCTCAGGGACACCTGCAACGTGCCAGAACCAGAGCCAGGATGTCTCTGCACTCTCAATAGCCACATATACATGGACCCAAATATTCCGCTTGTATTCGGTTTATTTGCTCAAATGGAAAAAAAATTAACCTTTGTATACACCTCATTCCGAAAGAAAAGTGCCAATCTGAATAGACATTTAACCGGTTTCACAGGGGTGGAATATTCCTTCCCCCAAACTGATTGAGGTATCATGTATCCACTCAAATGGAAAGTTGTCAGGGTGCATGCCCCATTGACTATTCTGTTTGATTATAGTAGCGCATGTAGACCAGAGATTTGAATATTCCTTTCCATATACACTATTGTTTTCAGAAAAGTCATTCAGAAAGATTCCATTCGGAAAGACGAAAAACTCCTCATGTAACTGTGGCTAATGACTACAGACTGGTGGCACTCACACCACATGTCATTAAGACATTTGAGAGGTTGGTTCTTCATCACCTGAAGACACTGCTGACAGCTTTCCTGGACCTGAGGCAGTTAACTTATTGGCCACATTCCAGTCTGATCATTACTCCTCAACAACAAAAATGACAACAAGGAACACTTGGTCACAGAGTTCTCAAATCAATCCATAAAAAGGACTTGCAGCACATTTCTCCTCTCCTTGTTGACACTGTGGCAGATATGTTAGAGTCCTACTCAGGGTGGTTTTTAAATTCAGTTTTTAATGACTGTTATTGTGCACAGACGTGAGAGCATCCTGGGGAGCTGCTGGACTCCAGCCATCTCTGATAGTGAAAGGGGGGCAACAACAGCAGAGCTGATGTGAGCCTTTCTTAATTCTGATTTCTATGAAGAAAAATAAACAAATGAGAAAATAATCACTTGATTTCTACACATTGGTCTTTACTTTGTAAGCTTGAATGTTATGGTTTGCCGGGAACCAGATTGGTAAGATCAACATTCTTTCACATCTTTGACAAATATGCGCCGTAGTGAGGAAACACCCTACATCCACCAACAGTTCCACATCTCAGGACTAACAGGACCTTCATTTTTCTCTTTTTGCCATCAATGGAAATTCTGGCTGCACTCACTGAGTAAATAAAGCTCAATTAAAAAATCTCCTAGATGTAAAGCCTCCATTCATTCATAAGCACTTGTAATGCAGTTTAGTCAAACTGTTAGTAACTGTTAATCATCAGCAGCAGAGTGAGAGTTAATGCAATTTAACAGTGTGCATGTTAAATATCTGAAAATAAGGCCAAATATTAAGTCAGTCAGTCAGTCTCCTTAACGTGGGCTGACTCAGTGAATGTGTCGTGTTGGAACATAAGCATCTCCCACACAATCCGGGACCAAAAAAAAGGCCTAACACAGTGGAGATGCTTAAAAGCAAACAAATGAATATGTGCATTTTAACAATGAAGAGTAGGTCAGTAAGTCAGCCAGTTAGTGAAGACAATTTTCTGTTACTTTGCAGAGAAAACTTGTTTGTAACAAGGGAGGCTTTTAAATGAATATGCCCTTTCAGACAAAGAGGCTGTTAAGTGAAGAAAATGCAACACTTATGTTCATAAATATTCATAACCCTGGATAAGCACACATTATTTCCAAAATATACCTTTATCTTGTATTTAAGGAGAGTGACGTTTTGGGAAGGACAATTTGTTGGTGCATTTTTGCCATTTGCAGATTTAAAACAGGTTTCTTTTCCACAGCTTTATGCCTCTACTCTGGGTACAGTTTTGTCTGTTTTATATACAATGTATAGTGGCTATGAGAGTCTATTAATCCCCTGAGAATCAAACACAACCTAACTTACCTTTAAAGATGATTCTCATTATTTCAGAACAGCATTCCTGCATCCAGTAACTCACCCGCCTGAGTCTGACGTGGCTTACAGCCATTTCCCAGAGGAAGGCAGGTCTGAGCGCCCTACAATACCCTGGTTAGTTCTGGTCCATAATAAAGAGTTCCAGGAACTCAGATAAATGAATAACTACACTGTTGCACGGTACACTCAAAGTTCAAGGACTTTGAAAGCAACAACATCGTCATTATTTGTGTGCAAATACAACCATGGCTAGCTTTTGGGAAACTACACAAGTCACCTGGAAATTAAATAAAGCAACTCTGGTTTTGGTTTCTTCCTTGCATCCATTAGTCTTAACAGTTTTTTGGAATGGCAACAGGGTGATACTATACTGCTCATACTTCCTACTTTAATGGAACTTCTACTCATGTCAATCCTGGTGGCCCAAGGTTTCAAGTTGGAAAAAGTTGCCCTGTGTGGCTAAAGGCCTTGAGCAGGTCAGCCCTGTCTCGACCCTGACATTCTTGAGTAGGTTGTTTTTGCCCGAGGAGGGTAACTTTAGCTCCTGACCACTATGTCACCTCCCAACATGCACGTTTTACTTTCAACCTCTGATTACATGTTGCCAACTCTGATGTAAGGATTAGGCATACCTTATTCCATACTCCTAAACCTTAGGGCTGCTTTTTGTTTCACAGAAAGATCACCTCTTTTTAGATGTTGCATGAACCATGCCTAGCCAGGTGCCTCTTTAAGCAGCAATGAATGAGCAGTTGGAGCTGTTTCTGCTCAGTGTTGTGAAATAGGGCATGGTATTAAAGTAATCCGTGACAAACCTATATTTGTTTATTACGAATGTTTTGACTGCTCCGTCAATCCGGACATCCTCTTTATGTTTACTCTCCAGCCAAACAGAAACGGGACAGAACTAGCTCAATAGTCATAATAAGTTAATATAAGGTACTACAAGCTACAATAAATCACTGATCATTAGACCACACCAAGGTTTGCCCTCTTTAACTCTCAGTCATTCTCTCATTCCCTCTGGCCTTCAGCAGCTGTCTGAAACCTTCAGCCTTAGCATCCTTGTGTTAAAAAGCATCTTGTGATGGGTATACCACCACAATTTCACTAAAAAGTAACACAAGTAAGAAGGAGAAAACCTAAAACCTGAGGAACATCTAAAGAGGCTGTGGTAAACCATTTGATCAAGGAAGAAGTTTGTCACTTTTATTTATTTCCAAAGTCTAGTTTATACTTTAGCATTAAATCTTCATTCAACAGCAGACACATGTAGCCCTAATGTGCACCCCTAAAATGGAGCTATGTTCCAACACAACACAGACCACTATCCCAGTGATTCACCCACCAGATATCAAAACAATTTTCTGCTTTTGCAATATTTCTGGTGCTGCTGTCTTCACTAGTTCTGTGGATGTTTCCTCTCTGTTTCTCCTTTGAAATGACTGTGGCACGATATATTTTTATATTTTTTTAAAGCAGAGCATGTAGAAGAAAAGGAAACATGGGGAATGGTGAGCATAGAAATCACATTGCTAACAAGCCTTGAGTAGAGCACAATGGACAGTTCAGTGCAGGAGTAGCTGCATAGTGTTCATGACAGCATTATACCATTACAGCATCGCTACGATATATAGCCTTATAAACACAGAAGTAGCTTCAAGTCTGATTAAAAACACAGAACTACTAAACTCAATCAGTCGAAAGCTAAAAAATTAGCCACAAGTGTGAAAAATTATGGCTTTGATTGTTTACTCCTCAGTCCTCTCCTCCCCATGTGATCACCTCTGGCTACATAAAACTAGCATAGCGGTGGCTCAAGTCAAGACAGAGGCTTCATTTACACTGTCAGTCCTCTCTGTCTGTTACCTCAGTGTGTGATTTTTTCTCGCTTGGTCTCAATCATTCATACTGAAACAGTCCTCAAAAAAAATTGAGTAGCAGAGTGATCTTATATTTGGTCCATTAGTAAAGAGTCAAAGATCTAACCTGTGTATTTAGAGAAGAAATGAACACATGGATATTTAAAAAAAAAGAAAAAAACACAAAGTATTTGGCGTAAGTTAAGAGTTAGCAGACAGCACCTTTTAGCTTAGCTTAGCTTGAGAAAGCAGGTAAACACTGGTCTAAGTAACCCTCTCATCAGTCTTGAAGTGAGCTTTGGAGTAATTTGAGGTTTTCCTTTTCTTGTTGTCGTATCTACTGAGGCTAAAAGCTTAAAGGTATCCACTCTTTACCCTCAGGTAGGTTAACTCTGTTTAGCTTGCTAATTTTCCAATGACATTCTAAGCAATGAATAATATGAACACATCATCAAGTTATTATAAACCTGAAAATTCAAAATTAAGGCAGCAAAAAAAAACTGTTTCAGCAAGGCTTATTCAGTTATATGACTGGAACTTCTGGAACCAATAACATTCAGCATCTGAAACATATCAACACTTATTCTTTGGTGTCTTTAGTCGTCTTTATTAGTCTGATTCAAAATCCTGAGACAGTTTCAGATTTTTTTGGGTGGGCATGGGGTCAAAACTTTTCAATTTTCAAGAGCCTAGAGTTCTGTGTTTACCATACCATCCCCTCTGTTCTCACTTTGACACATGGGTGATATATCCTGAGTGCTATGCCATGCCAAACTGACTACAAGACAGCTAAATAAGGTCAGACTTGATCAAAAGCACAGTCTATCACAGTAATTTAACATAATATTAAGTCATCTGGGGGAATGTTTTTTTTTTTCAAATGAGGCGCAAAACTATAAGAAAAAAGTGTCAATTCTGAATTTTTCAGCTTAAACAATGTTATTAATCTATTCCTGAGTGAATTTAAAGGCTTCACACAGGTCAGTCAGATTTTAACGCACCAATGATCTCGTCTTGGGTTGATGCACACAGGAGGCGCCTTATGTTTCTCTGAACTCAATTAGTCCTCTTCTCAGTTACTGCTCTCTTTTCAGCAAACCGCTCAGCTGGTCAGCTCTTATTTACTTCCATGGATGGCTGTTATCCTTCATTAAATCGTGTCACTTATCAGTCAACCTTGCCATTCTTTCTCTATCCAACCGCACATGTAAAGTTGGTTTGCTATGATGTATTATGTTACAGAGAGCTTCTGCAAGGCAGCTGTGAGCCCGCAAGCTTGACTTAGTGAAGTCAGAGAGAGACTGATTGTTAGAGCCAACGTGGGGAGATGGACACACACACACACACACACACACACACACACACACACACACACACACACACACACACACACACACACACACACACGTTTCTTCTCTGTATCTATTTCTGTCTCCCTCTTCCACATGTGTCTTTTCTCCTGCTTGCTAAGCTTTGGTGCAGTGAGTAAACACAACTACTTTGCACTTCCGCTCCACAAACTGCAACACCTGCACCAGGGTAGATGAGTTTGAGTGCAAGTGTGTGTGTGTGTGTGTGTGTGTGTGTGTGTGTGTGTGTGTGTGTGTGTGTGTGTGTGTGTGTCTGTGTGTGTGTGTGTGTGTGTGTCTGTGTGTGTCTGTGTGTGTGCCCCTGCTGGGTTCCTATATTAGATACAGAGTAAATAGTTTTTTAGCAGCCGTAACATTGTTCATGTCATCTTTGGTTGTTTCGCGGTCACTTTAATTTAAAAACATCTTCTCAAATACTCCTCTGATATCATGAAACAGCACATGCTCTGTTCATCATGTTCCTACTAATGAGGGGTATTTTAGGAGAACATAGCATCACCGTGCTAAAGGGATACTTAAGCTGTGACAGCCTGCAGGGCAGACAGGCTAAATATGTCTCCATATGCTTTAAAGAAGACGGAAAAGGAAAAGGTAGGTGTTGGATGAATGCCTCTACAGCGGAAGAATTTGTACTTTTTTCGCACAACAGGCCCCATTAGCTCCCTGGCACGGCACTCTGTGATCCAGAAAATCTGCTTATATACAAAGAAATAATTTGGGTCATTCTGTTGAAGACATTCAGTTATTCAAGATTCAAAAATTACATAAATGTTCACTATCAAGTCTGGCGTTTTTATCGTACACGGGGATTGAAATATTGAATACTTTTTCACCACAAAAAGTCAAAGCAATGATAGCATTTCTTGATCGGATAGGACAATCTTATGTGACCTGATCTCTTCTTTCAGTGAAACCATGTCAGAGCTAATAACCAGCACTCACTTCGCAATTAGCAGACCCATCTGAACTTCTTATTACTCCAATTATTAGTGAAGCATGCCTTTAAATCACACATGACCTCAGACTATTGTCCCAACACGGGGAGGTCAATCTACCGCTGAGAAGAAAGATGTGACCCATGTAATGACAGAGGAAATGAAGGAGCAGGGCTGAGATTGGAGTGAGGTTTTCTTCAGTTATAAAGTGGTGAGGAGAGAGGATAAGGGGTTGTTTTTAAACAGAAGTATCCAGAAAGAGTGTACCAGATCGCAAGTATGTTTGCGGAGGAGTTCGATGCGAGACACCACGAGTTCCGAAACTTTCTGATAACCCGCTTGGCGTAAGAATACACTAATCAACCAATCCAAAATCATAATCAACAAAATCAAACAAAATAAAGGCCCAAGTCTGAAAAATTAGGCTACATATGGGTAAATAGTGCACTTCGGGGTCTTGTGGCAGAGAAATGTGGAAAACATCCAATATTTTCTGTTTGTGTGGTTTCAAACAAAGTTTAACTTTTTTTTTTTTTTTTTATTCTTACACTGAAGGTTGAAATAGTAAATTGCAAACTGATTTTGATTATGAAAGGCATTATGCAATCCCCAATCTGTGTTTTGCGACCCCTACTTTGGGAATCAATATGATACAGTAAGAGTACATTTGTGCAAGAAACAGAGGAAAATATATATATATATATATATATATATATATATATATATATGTATATATATTTCATTTATTATTTGGGACCAAAGTAAGCCATCATTTTTTATAGTAATTGGATTTGATCAAAACGTTTGAACTGTAGAGTTGTATACACTAATAAAATTAGGATCAAGTCATAACTAGGGTTTGCCCATCAGTTGATCTGCACAGGCTAAATCTGACGCTACAGCCTTTTTATTCTGTGCACCTGACAATTTTTTTTCCAAACCACAGCCTGACTGTCCACGCTAAAGTACATGTATGGGTTAAATGGTATTTTGATCAGCTGTTATTGAGATGACACACATTTTTCTTTTTATAGCCACTTAATTTTACTGTATTCTGTTTTTAAATCTTGCTTAAGTGCATCCATGTGTCCTGTGGGTTCTGCCAAGTTATAATGAAGCAGTTTGCCCAAAGTGAAAAAGAGGTTCTCCTGTCGGGCAAATTTGAGCGCATAAACATCCAAAAGGCTTAGGTGAGAGTTAGCACTGTATTATTCAATTTTTTCTTTTTTTTTTTAATTATTATTATTTTCAGCGCTGTTATTAATGTTCTTCAAAACTCAAATCATTAAAAAGTAAACACACTAAAATAGACTTTCTCTGTTTGATTTTGTATACACAGATAAAATAATAATTTAATATTTTTCAATTAATTAAAAGAGGACAGTACTCCATCAGTGGAGTGCTGTTTTAAAAAAGTGCCTAATGGCTTAGAACAAAGATAATTAATCTGCTTTTTTGTCATCTTTAAAAGTGACAAAAGCAATGACACATTAATAAATAAATAACCAACCTGACTCTCTTCCCAACAGGTTTCAATCCAACAAAGTTTGTAGTATCTTAAAAGTGACAAAATGTTCTGTATAAACTCTGTTTCTTTCTTCTTTTCTGCTTAGTGTCTTCTGAGGAAAATAAAGGAGCTACATGGAGTGAAACATGCAGGATAGGATTTTACTGCAGAATAATGTCTCAGTTTTGACATTTAGAATAAAACACTCCTCCAGAAGACTGCTGTGAAAAGGTACAGAACACATTTCAGTAAAGTTTACCAGAACGCCTGCTAACACGTCGCTGTCAATTTCTGACAACAACCATCAAATCCTACGACATGAAATTATAATTACGACAAAATGTCTACAAAAGAACAAATTCAGTTTGTCGCTGCTGTGCTGCCTTTGAGGGGGGGATTACATTAAAATTCATCAGAGATTTCTTTGATTGTAGACAATAATTAAGGACAAAATTTGCACCCTCATGCAGCCACAGTGTGTAATTATGCCTCCACACAGTCCTGTCAGTCAAAGCTTTGGATGAATACGTTGTGCATTTGTTAACAAATCTAAACAGACCAGAATCTGAGGATTAGCATGTGGACTGTGGCAGAGCTGTCTGTTGTGGATGATGCTTTGGGGATTGTTCTCTGTCTACACACATACCTGCATGTGTGGCCACATCAACCCACACTAAGCAAACACGCACACACAGCACCTGTGTTTCTAGTGCTGACACATGCGCACACACACACACTACACGCCTGTAAATATCTTCCACCTTTTCAACCTTCCACCCACAATCCATCCCCAAATTTTGCATTTTGAGCAGCTGTTGTGTTGGCGTGTGTGCTGTGTGCATATGCTACCTTATGTGTGTGTGTGTGTTTGCCTACAGAACTATAGCGAGCTGACTCAGCCTTGACAGTAGCAATCGGAAACAGGAGACAAGGACTTGGCTAACAACATAAGCCGGCAGCAAGGTCGGATGCACACACACACACAAAAACAAAGAAGCACACACACTTTTTGTCTTTACCTGCCATATTGGAATTAACAGTATATCTTATCTTGAACAGATCAGAGGATTTAATTGTTTCAAAGTGTTTCAAAGTCAGTCAACAGTTGAAGTTAGAAAGCAGAGCGGGATGTATGTGCCAAAGTGTGCGTTTAAAGCTGCTTGTTGGGGGGCTGGAGTGGGGAGGGGGCATAAATATCAGCCTTTTCTGGACACTTCTGCTTTTCCACTCTGTCACTCTCTTTCACACACACGGCGGACCGGCCCACTTCCTTACCAACCCCATCTCTCACAGTGCTGCCCGGACTTCCCACTGCAATTACTTATAAAAACTTTTCAGGGCCGCCACACGTGGTCTGGTTTTTAAAGAGCTGCGTCCCCCTCCTCACGTGGTGCGGGGGGTATTGAGTCGTCACAGACCCCCTGAATGATCACCGAAAAATAAGGCGGCGTAGACAATAGCTCGTCTTGATGAATTCAATTCTTTCAGGACCCTGTACCGTTGTCCAGGCAGCTCCGGGCAAAACAATCGTTGCTTTGATAGTCCAAGAAACACACACAGTTGCTCCTAGAAACTTCCTCTAACTACTTCCGAATCACGATCTAAAGATAATATACATCTCACCGGAACTTGGGATGCATGCACTTTTCTTTTTCTTGCAACTCTCCTCTCCAACTCTTCCAACAAGATGCTGCTGTTTTGTTAAGATGGTGTGAAGGTGCAGCTAATAAGACCAGAGACATCAGCAGCACACTGGTCCCCCCAAAAAAGCAAAAAAAATGACAGCATGAACTGACCTGGTCTGCGGTGGAAGCAGCAATGGTGTTCGAATCGGACATGGTTTGACGCTGTGACCCAGTGGTGCTTCTCTGCTGGCCACTGTAGGCTCCTTCATTCACACCTTGCCTTTCAGTTCCGCAGCGAAAGAGGGGGGAGAAAACACAGTATACCCTCCCTTTTGCCCTGGCTTGATTAATGCCTGAATTACTTTCACCTCATTTCATCTGATGGAGCTCTGCTTCCTCTCCGCCTCTCTTGCTCATTCGGCATGGTAGCCCACTCTCTCTCCCCCTATCTCTCTCCCTGACTCCCCCCCTCCCTTCCTTCCTTCTGTGATTCCAGCTCTGCCTTCCCTCCATCCATCCCTCCCTCCCTCTCTCCGGTGCTCTTACTTTTTACTCACCCCTCCCTCCTTTTCTCCTCTCACTCTTTCACTTTCTCCTTCTGTCCTCTTTTTCTGCCGTATTTCACCATTTCAGGAATATGCACCCTCCCTCCTTCCTTCCTTCCTTCCTTCTTCTCCGCTGTCCACCCCCCACTTCCAAACTCCCACCACCTCCCCAAAAAAGACACAGGAGAGATCCACAGTCTTTCCCCCTACCTCCACAATGAATGGCTCGTTGTCACTCCAGCACCTAGGCTGAATACAGAGCAAGTAAGCAGGAGAGAGGAGGGCTGATGGTGGGGGAGGAGGTGGTGTTTTGTGGGGGGGCACTGAACTTCTAGTTTAGCTGGCCTGAGTAAAGTGGGGGAGGTCTGGAGCACCCATGGGCTACAGCCAAGCTTTCCCTCTCTCCCTCACTCTTTCTCCCAACAGATTAAAGCTAAGAGACAAAAAAAGTGAGGAGCCCACAAGTGAGGAGCCCGCACGCCTTCCACCGGACCCCCAACCCCAGCCCCCCCACCCACCCCTTCTTTCTCTCTGTCTCTCTTATTTCTTCCGTTTGTTTTCATGGGCAGCTGCTGCAACTCTGCAGACCACCAACAAGTTCTCTTTCAGTGGCACTTGACTCTTCCAAATCCTCGTCCGTCTCTACACCCTGACATTGCCAATGTGCCCCCAATCCCTCAAACCCCCACAAACCCCCTACCAACCCTCTGCAGCGACACACCGAGAGGACAGCCGAGCCAAAGCCCTCCTACTCTGCCACGTCCACGACATGTTCACTGAGTTACACCCTTTCAAATTCAAGCGCTTCCCTCCTGAGCCTCTGTTTTGTTGTGCACATTGTTGTGCTTGTTTGCCACCATATGGCTAATGGCTAGCCCCAACAAAAAGAGTGAGGAGAAAGCTAGGAAGTGCATGTATGAAGGTGAAAGTACTTTCACAATGGGAGGTGCAATTGAGACATCAACAAAAACATCACTCATGCAGCATAAGGAGATGCTGTCTTTCACCGTGTCACTCAGTGTCAACCCTCTGACGGGATGTTGTGCGACTAATGTCAAAAGTTGACAAGCAACTGGCGTCCGGCCTAATGGGTGTTTGATAGCCGCAGACAATGACTGCTGCCGCTTGAGTGGAGGCCCTCCAGTTATGTTCAACATCAGAAGAGCAACGCAGACAGGATGCTATTCATTTGTCTATCAATTCAGAGGATTAGAATCTCACAGGGGATCCAATAAAGGAATCATTACCATATACCCGCCCTATTGAGAGCGCTGAGAGGAAGCACTGAGGGCAGTGAAAACGAGTGCTGCTGACAAACAGTCACACATGTTGACACATTTATTACAGACAAACCATTGTTTGAGATCTACTACTGCCTCTCTTCCTGGGGTGTTGGGTTTCTTCTTTACAGGCTTCTTTTTTTCTCTATAGTTGTTTATCTCTCCAAAAAATCTAACAAATTTGAGTCTAAGTTTGTTTAACTATACATTTGAGTAGTTACATTTAAAGAGGGTTACAAGCAAAGTGTACTCAGGCAAGGCCAATTAGTGTTGTTTTTAGCTCATGGCCATACCTTTATCTATATACGTGCGTAAACAAATCTCCAGAAAAGGTATAAAAATGGTACAAAATGAACAAACTAACTTTAGGGTCATTATGAAAGAAACATTGACACTAACCCAGAGCTCATTTGAAGCAGATTCTCAAACATTAAAATTACCTCTTCCATGTGTCTAACTATCAAATGTAAAATTAAAATATCTGAATATTTTTTGTTGATTTCTAACCCCCAAACACCACATTTAGTAAAGATCAAGAGGATTTATTGGATATAAACAACACCGTAATAGAGCCAGCATACAAACTTAAAAAAAAAACTGTAGTTCTGACACCAATCAGTGTGAGAAAGCCCTAAGTTGTGCTTCTTTTTTGACAGTTTCTTATTTTGAAGGACCAAACCTGTTTCTGGAGAAGGTGGGAACCCCAAACTGAATGAGACACTCACTTTCTTACAGACGGTTGGAAAAGAAAATAAGGAGGAATACTTTGCGTTATGTGGCTATGACTTTAAAAGTATGATCAGTTTAAGGGATTATAAAAACTGCCCAGTTGTTATTCTGTGTGACAAAGTGCTATTCAGTGCTCACCATACAGTTACTTCAGATAAATTCATGTGAGAATAAATGGAGGAACACGACTTGACTTGAAAAGAGATGAAAAGACATGAGAAGAGATTAAATGAGACTGTATGAGATGAACTGTACTAACGCTAAAATGTGTCTTGGGTAAAAAGACACACAACTCAGCGCGACTAAAGACAGTATAAGCACTGAAAATTCACGAGACAGCAAATGTAAAAACAATCAAGAAGAAGAACTTATTATTCTTTAAACTTTTTACTTTTTTGTGTCCCCAAAGCTGATCATTCTTTTTTTTTTTACTCTCGTTACAAATGTCTATTAACATCAGATGGCCTTCCGACAAAACCATCCTCTTTTATTCAGCATTCATGAAAACACTGCAATTTAGGGATCAGTATCTTGCTCAGAAGCTGGGATTGAACCCTCACTTTCTAATTATGAGAGACTCTTCCACTACTCTACAGCAGCCCAAATAAAAGTATGGATCAAATACTCAAATTAATATACAAAACCCCAAAAAATTTTAACCTAAAACCTCAAAAAGTAAAACTGGGTTCATGTTGGACGGATTGATCTGGGATGGGGTCGACTGGGGGTTTAACTCACAGTTTAATTGAGGTTAGAGGGAAGAACAGCTTATATCTGCTGCTATTACACTTATAGACTCTGTAATGTCAGCCTAAAAGTTCATGGGTACACTCAGTATCATTAACAACAACAAAAGAAAGCTTCTATAAAAGGCTTCTTAATGGGTGTTTATACCACTAGAGGAATGTGGAACTAGTTACACATCATTACTTTGACAACCCATCCTAAGCCTACAAGTTGTGTTTTCTCTGTTGACATCCACTTTGTTTGTGGACAGTTTTTCTGACACAAATTTTCCTATAATTTTCAGAACAAGGGATATTTTTGCAGTGATGTCTTTAAAAATCTGTTGTTACTTCTTAAAGGTAGTGTTTCAGCGCTAAGAAAAAAAAGCTTCTTAAATTCACATTTCAAATGCATGCATGCGTGTGTGTCAGTGTGTGTGTGTGTGTGTGTGTGTGTTTTGCATCAGTTACCAAAAACTCATTATGAAGTTTGTGAGGACAAACACATCCTAAAATGAATGCCTGTTGTGGCTGCAGCTGGCTGTTAGTAGAGGGGGATGGACTTATTTGGTTAACTAATCGCTCTATTACGTGAGGTCATTTAACTCTAATTAGGAAAGTTTGGATGCTACAGCTGATAATAACTCCAACTTGTTTTAACCTCTTTTTTTGTCCTGTGCTTGCTACATTGATAAAATGTCATGCATACAGGAGATTACCGCTGCACTGTGAAGGCACTGCAGCTCAACAGTGTTACTGACACCAAGAGCTTGAACTGTTCTCACACCTCACTCCCAAAGTACACCTCCACATCCACCCACTGTGTACAAGCAGGTCTTTATTTCTCTCACAGAGATGCTTATTAAGTGCTGGAGGACTTAAATGAATCATACTCTGATGTCGGTGAGGTGAGATTGGTTCACTTTGGGTCTACACGGCTAAATAGAATGACTGCTTGAGGATTAATAAAGATCACCTGGAGCAAAGCTCGTACAGTCTCTCGTCATAACTTACACAGAGCCACTTTAAAAAACCTTTATCAAGATGAATATTTATGCCTTTATTCTGCCTCTGTATGAAAAGGTCAAAAGAACACACATTATATCCCATCAGGAGAAATGTGTAAGGTATGGGGTGTAAAGCCTGCTTTATGTCAGTGATCATCCAGCAGACACATGTTTTCTCAAAGAATCCAACTTTGGCAGCATACAGTAGTACTGTCTAGTCTTGAAGCTCCAAGGAGGTCAAAGGTCCTAAGGAGCTTTATTATATTTCCCCCAGGGATTAGCAAGTATTTCTGATTCTGACTATTGTACAAAAAGATCTCAAAGTGCCTAAAGTCTCCATTTACATAACATGCATTCTACAGCATCTACAGCTGACAGAAAAAGTTAATATGGAAATGCATTAAAAAAAGGCAGTTCCTTGAGTGACCACTTGGGGCTGGCTCTGAAAGTTAGTCAATCCTTGTTAAGCCTCAAATACAAATTTCAAACATTACAGCAGAGTTAAACATGTTTACTGCCTGGTAGGGCTGGATATGACTAAAACAATTTACCTGAAGCAATACTAATGCTCTCACATTGGTACTGGCTCCTGAACAAAATTTTGTATACCAATGTTATAACACCATTTTTTTTTTTTTTTAAAGAAAACTAGATTACACATTATGCTACAAATCCTGAGTTTTATTTTTCAGCTTTAGTATTTTTCCACTCTGAGCAGATTTCTTGCATAAAAAAGTAAACAGAAAATAATTGACAGTGCAAAAGAACAGGTCAGTGTACACTGAGTACACCGTAAATGTGTTTATAACAATAAATGAACTTTCTTCTATCAGCCATTTTTTTTTTCTTTTTGAATTGACAAAATAACAACCCCTCTCCTTTATCCAGGCTTATGACCCAAAAGAGACCCAAAAGAGGCAAGTATAAGCACGATTCATTTGTACGCAGCTTCGAGAGACTGTCATGAGGAGGAGGATAGGGTACCTTTTACATTTCAAATGATACGTTACCAACGTCCGGTACCTGACAACTAGTATGGGTACTCAGAGACACCAATTGGTGGTAGTAAATGATATTGTTCAATAATAAAATATCAAGGTTTTTTTTTAATTTAACATATTTATTTCTCAATATATAAACTTGCAATGCTGTTATTGTGTCCAGAATGGAAAATCGCCTACTCTTCCACTTCCTTACAATCACAAGGATGTGTTTAGGTACAGAAATATGGTACAGCTTGATTTGACGTGAATCGGTACTCAGTACTACAGATGAATTTCGGTCGGTACCAATTAAAGTATCTAACTCAGTACCCATCTCTCAAGGAGGGCTTGTCTGCTTCTGTGGGTTTTGGGTAGGGCTCAGTACTCGCCGCTCACTGAGAAGCAGAGGGTGCTGGAGATCAATACATGCTTTCACATCAGTCTCCAAACTCCAGAAAAGTTGCTAGATTTGTTGTGATTTGCTTTTTAGAAAAAAAGGCACTGGAGGGCTCTGAAAAGTCGCTAAATATAGCATCATGTAATGCTACAGCCATCAGATCTTGATCACGTGATTAACTCTTTGGGGACCAAAATTTGCCACAGAAAATTAGGCCAAAGCATTTCAGTTGGTACTTAAGTTCAGTACCCAGGCCTACTTTCTGGTAAAAACATATTTTTGGCCAACAAACCAAATCCACCAGCAAAAGTATTCTTTTTGAATGTAAACTGTGTGGCTTTACAAAATGAAGAGCTACATCCACACTCTCAGTTTTTTTCTAAATGGACCTGAAATTAAATGGATCAAACAAAATCCTTATTAACAACAGACTTCTTTATGTTTTACTTCAGAGACCTGATCCCTCAAGAGCTCAGGATATGTACAGTCATCAACAGAAGGTACTATAGAATGCACTGTCTTCAAAGCCATTTAGATGGGAATATGGATAAAAAAAATAGAAAGTAGAAAATTACAGTTGTCAAACTAAAAAAAAAGAACTAATCCTTAAATCATGCGTATGATTGCAATATGCACAGCGTGGGCTGCAAGTATTCCAATTGGGGGGAAAATTTCTTGACTTTTAACACAACGAATATTTTAAGTCAGTAGAAGACTTATTAAAGAAAACAAAGTAGCAGTAACTCCATCTAGCATTAACACCCAACGTCTTCAAGTTCAGTGGAGCCAATTTGGGAACTGAAGTAACTTTAACAAAACAAAGCACAGTGACGGCAGTTAACAACAAAATACAACACTTCATGACCCACTCCTTCCAAGGTACAAAACAAAGGATTCTTAACAAGTATGAATAAGTATTTAGACTGACAGCTACTTTCTTTCCCTATATGATGTGATGTCTCCATACAACCACAGTAGGCGTAACATCAATAGCATTAGTTTTTCCACAGACACATGGACTCCTGACGATAGTTGATGACAGTGTCTGGATGAAGACTTGAACGGGGATTTAATTTTGTTATGAAGAATGCCCCTCACTTTTGAATCTTTTTTTTTTTTTTTCAAAAAAGACAGATGTTCATACTGGGATAAATTAACATCAAGGCAATACATTTGGCCAATGTCTGAAGGCAGGGCATGTTAATATATGAAGTCACTTAGACTGTTTCATTTGGTTGTATATCAAAACTAAGAAATGCAAACAATTTATTATCAGTCCATATGCTGAAGTATCTGCTCAATTTTCAAGAATTCACTTTGCAAAGTTGGCTACAACAATAACCTTATGAGAAACTGGCCTCTAATTCGCCATCTAAAAGTCAACTTCATGTTGCAGCTTAAGACCCTCAGCTCTCTCTCCAATCCCTATTTCAAAAAGGTGTGACCCGAAGTTAAATAGTTTGTGAGCTAGCAGCTTTGCATGCTAACAAGGCCACAGCAACAGAAAAGAGCAGAGAGACAAACAATCGCTGGGCCACGAAGCAAAAAGCTGATAAGGTCAGAATGGATTACCCAAGACTTTCCTGTCAACTTCCCAAGCACATGCCAACATCTATTACAGCTAAACCTGAGGCCAAACACACCTATTGATCCAACAGTCCATCGCTTTACTTTAACATACAACAACAACAGCAGAGCAACAGATGTAGGCTCATAACAGCACAGAGAAAGAGAGCATATAAAAATCCCACCTGTGAGCCTTTTTTGTCTGACTCCCTCTAAAGCTGCAGCTCTGACAAACCAACATCCTCACTGATGACCGTGACAAATTAGCAGTAATTTGGAGATTAATGCAGCCTGGTTCCTTAAATTTCTGTCCTGGGCTCTCTCTAACCGTAGCTTTTAATCAAGCACGTAATAGAGTTTGCAGCAGGTACACCCGGTTGTTACTGAGGCAGGTTGAAGTTAAGTAAATGCTAAAAATGTAACTAATACCCCAGAAACTCAGGTTGAACAGCTTTTAGAGAAACTGAAATCATGTCCTTATTTCACTTTTAGGGTCCACTTTGCTCAGTTCACACATGACTTGATTCATTATATGTTGGCAGAAGTCAAACTTTGGGCTCAGCAGGGTATCAGAGTGTAACTGTCCACATGGCTTCTGAGTGTGGATGCCAGAGGTTGTTTTTGTATTGATGTAGTTGGAGCAAAGTGCATTACATCAGGTGTTGATGTGGGGGTGTAATGCATGAGCACACTGATGCTTAGACTGGAAGCTTGTTGAAATAACTGTCTTTGCTGTGAGGTTGACACAGCATACAGTACATCATAATTACAGCAGTGTTCCTTGTATTCATGACAAAAGCATTTAACTGGTTTGCCAATGGAAACGATGTGTGATGTAGCCAGGATCATTCAGTTTGCAGGTACCTGAAATGGAGCGGTTAAAGCTGAAGTCAAGTGATGAGCACATCAATAATTCTGGCATGTGAAGCCTTGTTAAAAAGTTGTTTTAATCATTTATCATTTTATTAAATCGAAATAATAAATCATGTGTTCCAGGTTTCTAACACCTTGATCCTAAATGATAACTTTCAGATCAGAGCCATCAAAAGTTTAAATTCCCCATATGACATTAGGAGTACGGGCCAAAGTTGAACTGGTACAAAGGTGTTTTGAGAAGAGATGTCCTTTGAGGTAGGGGTGGGAACAGGGCCAGCAGAGGAAACAGAAAAACAGTGACAGAAACGTGAAGAAACTAATCTTCTTTACTTTGAATTCCCATTTCATGTGATTCTCTCCATTTTCAAAGAACTCTTATCTGTGTGGACAAATAAACTCATATCGCTGAACATGAAAGCTCTGTCTCTCACAGTCTTTTCTTTTATGAGTTCAGAAAGTTTTGTGTCCAAAAGGCCAAACAAACATGATTAATATTCACAGAGGAATCAAAAACCAAGCACACTGCTGTTTCAAATATAACTCTCAGTTTTATACTCAGTGTTTCTTTCTTTGCGTCTCTGTACACAGTTTGAAGGTGATGCCTTAGGGACGAGTGGGCCTGTCCATCTGTCCTGGGCCTGCAAGGGCTGTTTTTTTATTGTCCTTAACCAGAAAAAACTGGAACAAACTCCATCTGACAAAACCATTTTTTTGTGGTTTGAATAAATTTGAAGAAACTCTTTTAAAATATGTAAACATCACATCATGTGACAAACATTAACTATTTTCAAGATAAGTTTTTGACATCTGTCCAAACCAGTTCAGACTTCAAAACAGTTTTCAAACAAACAAGAGGGTTACACAACTTACAGTCCACTTTGGGGTTGAGCACACACACACATGGACTTGAATACGACCACAAATAGACAGTTAGAAAAAAAAAAAAAAAGGAACAAACTCCAAATTCACTGAGGTCAAGCAAACACAGATCTCAGCCAGGACATCTGACTGCTGTTCACGGGCTGAGAAAGAGTGGAAAACACCATTACAAGTCTCTCTGATAGGTATGACAGATGATTTGAGAGTATTCAAGTAAGTTTTAGTTCCTAAATATGTATTAGTTTCATTTTTTTTACCAGCCCTTGGTTGTAATGTGATATAACCGCCATTGGTGGTGATGGAGCATCTGAAAGCTGTGGCAGCATAGTTAGCAACTACCGAACATTTGTTTTGCTGGAAATGCCCATCCCCACTTTATAGTACAAAAGTCAACCTAAATGGGGGACTTCTTGTCTTTTCTTAGAAAAGAAGAAATCTTTGAGTACAGTGAGGCACACACCCATGCCTTCACCCTGATAGTAGGGAGATAGAGAGTAGTGCTGCATGATAAATGGAATATATGCAGTGTGCGAGAACACTGATCAGTAATTTTGTTATAAAATAAAGTCCCAAGCTTTAGATCCAACCCTTTCCTCGGATTGAACTCACCCGCTTATTTTTTGAGTGCTTCTTCACCCTTTAGATTTTAGGGGGAAGTCCTGAGATCTTCCCCTACAAACCGGCACAACCCGTCGGACACTAATATGTCATCAGCAGTCGTTGACAGCACTTACATAAACAGATACAAACTGAGCCAGATGCCCAATTATACTGGAACAACAGCATTCTACGAGGGAGAGACGTATGCTCAAGAAGAAAGTGCCATATTACATTAAATCAACACCGAACTGAGATATTACAATCATAACTGTCATTTTCAAAACTTTTCATAAGAAGATTCTATTTGTTTATTTCTTTTACATCTAGGGGAGCCACCCAGCCAATGGTTTGCAGGGCATTCTAGTTGATTATACTCGACAGCGTGTCTCTCATAAATCCTCTATGGAGTCCAAACACTTAGTCCTACACCTCATCCTCACAAGAATCAAGAGAGCTTACCCCAAGTCATGAACGTCCAAAACGTCGTAAGGTGTGTGCTGGATACAAATGCAATCCAAACAGCAGAAGTTTATTGACAACTACTTTTTCAACCACACAGACTGTGAAAGGTGGACCTGGGCTCTGGTTTCAAAAAGTGACACCAATAGAGAAGTGTCTTGATTTTTGTCACCCTTCATTATTTGCAACTAGAGTTAGTTCTCAGTTACACAAATTATTAAGATTTTATTTTTCAAATCAAGTAAACATATAACTCTTCATTAATGAGTATAAGCCAGGGCTTGTATGCACGTCCAGTCATTACACAAAACAGGACCATTAATTTTTAAGTCCTGTTATGGAACGGCGCATAAGGCTGTAGTGTTAGCCGCATGTATGACGGCAAATAACTGGCCATTTAACTAATTGCACTATGAAAGCGAGTCAGGTGCATATCATCATATGTCACGGGGACATCCTGGAAAACCACATCCAACACATTTGAATTGCACATGCCTACTACACATAAACAGTGATAAACCTGGCTTGTGGTAACTGAGAGAAGATCAAGAAAAAACAATTTTCATCTGAACGAATTGACATCTTTTTAACAAGAATAAAGGATGAAAAAACAGTTATTATTAGATAGTCAGTCTTCAGAGATAAAAAAAAAAGAGAGACAGGGAATAAATTAGCTGTTTTGCTCCACACGGTCATGCTTTTCCAAAATATTTATTTGATCCCTAAATATCCGCTGACAGCTGCTTTTGAAATAGCCTAACAGGTGCGTCAACCCTGCTGTCAGCGCCTGTAATGGTGGGGTCCACCGCCATTACATTTAATGCTCTGTTGGGGTGTTAACCTGGCTCATTCATACCACTAATGCATATTGGCCAAGGCCTTTAGTGGAAAAAGGATACATTCCTTTTTTTTTTAATATGATCACATCTGGTCCCAAAAATTACTGGATGGTACCTGAAAAGAAAAACCTAAAGCTGCCAAAAAAGGGGCTTTTAAACCAACAGATGACTTCAACACTTCACGGTTCATTTCCTCCATACAGAAGACACACAAAAGTGAGGAGTTTTTAAATTACCATTCAGAATTTAAGAACCTAAACAATGAATTTTCTTTGACATCAAAAAATTACAAATACATACAAATTTTCTCAGCAATGTCCTGTGCTTCAACATCTTTGGACTGAGCTGCTCTGCACCGAGAGGCTTATCTCACAGGGAGCCGCAGTCACGTCAGGGCTCATTACATCCTCCCAGATCTATATTTCTGTCCTTTACTGCAATTAGGCTAATTTCTGTTCACCTTTTGTTAGCGCAGCATGCCTGTGATGGGGCATCTGACTGCGAGAGGGGCCTCGAACTGAAGGAAGTATTGACAGTCCTGACTCTCTCTTCCTTTCTGAGCGGTTCACGTGAGGGAAAGCTGAGAGCAGAGGGCAGAACAGCTGAGAGGAGATATTATACGAGAAGTGAAGTGAAGACAGGATGACATAACTGAAGGGAGGAGCAGTGAGGAGAGAACTTCACTGGATTAAGGTTCAGAGTGTCGGACGAGCACCACGGGAGCCACAGAGCAGAAGAAAAGAGGAGAAACACAAAAAGCTCAGTTTTGCAACAGCAGGTCGGCTTTGTCTGTTGCAACAAAAGGACAAAAATGTTTTGAGGCGCAGTTGGAGGGAAAATCAACCTTTCTTGTCCAGGCTGAGAGAGTCCACTCTTTAATTGGAAGTGGAGAAAGAAAGTGTTTCAGGGAGGAAAAGAAGAGGAAAAACATCAGTTGCAATGTGATAAAAGAGAAGAGACAGACTGATGAAATAGAGGATTTTAAATCTGATAATAAACAAGATACAAAGCACATGAGTGATGTTTGTCCTGCTGTCCAGCTGACCTGAGCTGAACACGACCCGACATGGCCACTGAGGGCACCCAAGGGAGAAAGACAAATGACGGAGAGGAAGACAGGAGTGTAAAAAAAAAAAAAAAAAAAGGAACAGAGAGGAATTTCAAACGCTTGGTTAAACCTGAAGTTTCCATGATAATTTCTCTACCCATCCCTCACTGCTTTGGCTGGGAGGGCCCCAGCTGTTCGGTCTGTATAAATAGCGTGAGGCTTGGGCTCAGACCCCCGGGGATAGCAGGGCTCATCGGAGGGAAGGCATGGGAACAAATCGGGCTGGAAAAAGCACACAACATACACATTTTGACAAACATATGGGACCATTGCTGAGGATAAAAGTGAGGAACATGTGACTCAAGTTGGCCTCACGTGGCAAAAGTCACTGTCGCACTAGAAATGTGACAGTGGTAGAGCAGAGAGCAAAACCAGAGAGGCAGAGATACAAAGTGTCTTCTCTGTTTATTTGAGTAGTTAAATACATCCAAGAAACAAATCATATATATTGCTTTCCCATCTTTGTATAGCCACACACTGGTCCATCAGTTTGAGTAAGACTGATAATGAAGAAAAAGATATCAAGGTTGTTTGAGAGTCCCTTCACTGCTGCAACCAAAGTCAGGACCTCTCCAGCAACATTATCAAAGAGTCCTTCAAGTGCGGCAAAAAAAAGAACCCTGAATGTTTATGTCTCCATGATGATTATGCAAACTCCATCTGCTGATGAAAACCATGTGATATGATCCACTGCAGCGACTAAATGGACCTTGCAATGACTTCTTTCAAAAAGTTGTTTTAGGGTCAGACACAGCCGGGCAGAAACTGATGAGCTCCACTCCCTGGTAGAGGGAGCACTTTGAGAATGTTGAGTAGTGTTTGAAAAGTGATCTTTTTTTTTTTTCGATAAAAGGAAGGCAGAAACTGATTGATACAATCTGCATTAAATTTTAGAGTCTCAATCTAATCTCTTGCTTTGTGTTTACCATTTTTTTAAAATGAATTTGTTAGTACATAAATTTGGTCATATGACACAAACAAGCCTTCTGATTGGATAAAGATGACCCATGGCAGGGGTCCCCAAACTTTTTCCCATCAGGGCCAAACAACTTTTCCCTTGTCTGATGCGGGGCCAGGGTCAGTTTGTAAAAAAAAGTGTGACGATCACAGAGGTGTCCAAACATAAATATTTATTATTTCCCAGAAAGCCACACATAACCAAGTATTAATAATCCTTTCTGGGGTCTTGACAGGAAAAAAGTCAGAAAATAAATAACACTATTTATGAAATATATAAAACTATTTATGAAATAAATAATAACTAAATAACCAACAGGCTAAGTAACCAAACTAAGTGATACAAAACCTACCAGCACAACAGTATGGTTGTATAACAGGATTAATTTATTATTATTATTATTTTAATAGTGGGGTTCAGGTAGGGCACAAACTGCAGAAGGATGGAATAGAAAGTTATGTTCTATGCATGTGTAAGTCTCGATCACGTGGCCAGACTGAAAAAATAAAAATCATAATGCGCCCCTGGTATTGTTCAGGGGGCCGGGCAAAATGTGGAGGCAGGCTGTATCCAGCCCCCGGGCAATAGTTTGGGGACCACTGACCTATGGGCTCTTAGAAAAACATTACTATACTATTATAAAATTAATTAAAACTGTTTTTTGTTTTTTTGTATTTTTTTGGGGGGGGGGGGCTTTGTGGAAGGGGGGGACATGACCCCTGTGTCCCCCCCGGGATTTGCGCCTATGCTTTTTAGTAATGGTGGACACAGGAGCTGAACTGTCAAAGATAAAGGCATCAGAGCAGAAGAAAGCTAAACGGGAGTAATAAAGCGCTGGCTAAAACATGGGTTGATCTCCTTGTGATAATGTCCATTCAAACCCACATGCAGCAGTTATTTTGCAGTAGTCTGTTAAAACTTGAGAGTCTATTAATAAAAAGACAAGTGAGGTCCCATTAGAGACTGAACGTGACCTAAGACGTAAAAATACACACCACACTGCTGCGTCACAGAGACACAAGAACCAAGCTTGTCGCACTGTGGTTCTATACTGGTTTTCCAATTGAAATATATTAAAGCACACAGTCTCTGCTGTTGTTTTTGAAACAGGCTTTTAAAAACTGGAGGCCATTCAGCGGCTTACTGGTAGAATAAGAACAGACTGGATAAATTCATGCCTCAAAATAGTGAAAATGTCAAGATTAATTAATAGGCAAATTGTTCTCACAGGCTTTTCAGTGCTGTTTACTCTTACTTCTACTGCTTCATGTGAAAAATAATCCCACAGCAACCTTCCAGTAATGTTTTCCTTTTTTCTGTAGGAAAAGGTAAAGGGCATAAAATCTAATCACGAGTCAGGCGCTTTTCATCCAACATCGATGTGAAGTTCTTAGAAAAGGAAATTCAGAAAACTGTTTCCCTTCAAATCAACATCCAGGGAGGGAAATGAGTGACTTGTAGGGTCTCACAGAAATGCCTCAGAGCTGTTCTGCCAAACAGCAGAATGTTTTCCGATAAAAATCATGAAAAAAAAAAAAAAGAATCTTATCCTGTGAAAACTACCAGGGGGTTATTTTGGAAGACATGGTCAGATATCCAGCTGTGAGGATAAGCACCAACATCAGAAAGTTTTACATTTCCTCACTCAGGCAGTCTGTGTGATTGCTCTTCTTCCTTTATGACATTATTTTCCAAATAACAGCTGCTCTCCAGCAGTGATGCACCTGGATCTGAAGCAGCCCACTCACATTTGACCGCATCAACATGGAACTTTTCCAACAGATTTTGAGGTCAAAAAGCGGCTATTTTATCAGATGGATAAACGCAGCAATGTCACAGATCCCAAGAGTGAGAGAGGGGAAAAAGAGGGGCAGAAACAGAGCGAGAGTGCAAAAGAGAGGAGGAAAAGTGATAAATAACACAGGGGAGGTGTGTAAGCAGGCAGGAGAGAGCTGTCCAGCCCTGAGAAAAGCAGGCCCCCCCTCATCCCAGGCTTATAGCTGCCATTCAACTCTCACTCACACACATGCACACACAGTGCCAGGGAGCAGGTTGGGTTCAAGCGCAACAAATTACCTAAATATGGTTCTGAAAAGGCCTTTGAAAAGAGTTCAATTGGAAACCGTTGAAAATGATCATAATACTAAAGGAAACGGGGGGAGATTTAGGAGCCCTGTTGTGTGGACACAATGTTGCAGCCCTGTCCATAATTTCTCTGACTTCAGAGAGAGGAAGAGTGGGAAGTCTCCTTTTTTCTGACTTGCTTGTATTTTCCGTGGAGTCAGAGGTGGGGGGTAGCCATTAAACCAGGAAAAGAAGGGGAGAGGAAGAAAATCAGAAAACAGAATTTTCAGCTTGAGTGCTCTTTCTAAATGAAATCTAAAGGTCCAGAGACAATGGACTCTTTTTTTCTTTGCTGTGTGTGGGTGTATGTGTGTGTGTGAGCGCACATGGGGGGTTGGTTAGCCGTGGGTTACCTTTTAAAGGGTGCCCAGCAGTGGACGTGTTTGGCATCCGTGGCCCTTGTCACTTGATTGTATGTTCGCTGCAGTGGCTGTAGTTAAGTTGACATTGGACACCACCCGTACCTCCTACGAGCGCTTGTAATTTTTTCTTTCTTTATTCTGCAGGTCAGACGGTCAGTGAGGGGGGCTGAAATCCGAAATCATGTCTGACTCCTTTAGGCCCACCTGCACTTGCATCTCTCCCTCTCTAACTCCCTCTCAGTTCACATCTGTTTGTTGGCCTCTTGCCCCTGAGGCAGTCAACACGGTTGCTGAGCACTGCTAACTAAACTGGCTGACTGGCAACTCAATATGGTTCTTACATAAGGGGAAAAAAGAGATGAAAACTAGACAGAGATGGTCTAGTTTTACCTGTGATAGGTGTAATCTAGTCATGTGACGGCAGAGTTATAGAAAAAACAAGGCAACTTTCAAAAATGCGATGCCAAAGAAATCATGACAGGAAGATAAAAACATCTTTTTAAATCAGCCCAACATCCCCACAGAGACCAAAATTGACCCCTGAGCCACAGTTTGCTCCACACAGTTTTGTCACAGCTTAGGAGCAAAAGTCAGAGCCCTGAGTTACTGAACAGATTGTGTATTTCTTACATGATCTAATCTAAACTAAAATGAAGAGAGAGTCAAAAGGATACATTTGATCCTGTGTGTCATTGTTAAGTTTGTGTGATTGTGTCGTGTGCATGTTCATGTACCTTCACGTATCTGTGCCGAAATCTAAAATATGTTTATGTGCTTGTGGTATGTGTGGATCTAATGTAAAAGTGTGTCATCAGTCTGTGTGTGTGTGACCTAAGGGAGGTTATGGCTGTGGGTTCCACTATTTCTTTCCATTTAATTTCCACTTCACAGCCTACAGCACACATTAGCCACACAACCCCCGGGAAATGGCGTATACACACACACACACACACACTCACACACACACACACACACACACACACACATCAGAGTGCACACGCTCAGTGACACACTCAAGCCCTCAGACATCCAATCCACCCACCCACGCACGCACACACACGCACACACACACACCACACACCACACACAAAGCTCCCCACTCAGGGGGTGTACAGAACTGTGGGGTAATCACAAAAACACATTCCTGTGTTGGAACAAGTGACTGCTGCAATGTGTCACCTTCATCAAACAGCCTCCACATGATTCAAGTACAAGAAATGATTAATACAAACACAGGAGGCACATCTACACTATGCTCCATTTGAAGTTTGTAGCTTACCCACAATCACTTGGGGCAACAAGGCTCTTAAAGTCACCATCAGTTTGAAGCTAAGTTACCTGAAACTGGTCAAATATTCTCCCAAATTCAACTTATCGTATTATTCTGTACTTGACAGAACAAGTGTTGAAAATGAGGCGCTAGAGTTACGGCTTCCTTCCCTCCATGACAGCTAGAGTCCACTGAACTGAGTATTCAAGCAAAAACACCAAACATTTGTCACCGCTATTTATTCATTGATGATTCAAACAGATCATTGCCCTCTCTGCAGATGTAGGGAGATCAAGATCCATTTCATAGCTGTGCAAAGTTGTTCTACACTTGTTAGATATGACATTTGAATGGCTATAAAGCATGTAAATTGTAATCTTACCATGGAAAGTTTGCTTCTGATCTCAATTTGTGTTAATATTTGTATAATTTCTTCCAAGAACTCTTCATTTTCTCCAGTTCTGAATCTCAGTCTCTCATCTGGTTTACTGGCAACTGGAACTTGGGGCCCTTCAAACACTGCCTGGCAGCTTTATCATATTACAACTAGGGATGCACGATATTATCGGCACAATATCGGTATCGGCTGATAAGAGCTTAAAAACACGTTTATCGGTATCGGCAGATATGAAAATTTCTGCCGATAGTCACAGGTGATAAGGTGCTATTCAGTTAGGATTATTATTATTTTCCATCTGAAAAATAGGCTCCTTAAATAAAATGTAGAACTTCATTTATTTGCACTGCAGAGCTCTGTGTCTGTCACCAGGTTGTAACAGTAGCTCTAAAATAATCAAATGCAACTTGGTTATGTTTAAAAATGCACTGTACATTTAAAGTTCATGTGATCTAAAGAAATTATTTTTCTGTATTTCAATACTGAATGTCTTGAGTTTGAATAATAATAATACATTTCTTATTCATGGTAAAATCAAATGTTTTTTGTCTTGTTTTATGTGTGATTCTTAAACAAATAAGACCGTCACAATTAGGGATGGGAACCGAGTTAGGTACTTTTATAGGTATCGACCAAATTCTGTTAAAAGTACCGGGTACCGATTCACATAAAATCAAAAGGTACCATGTTTAGGTACCTAAATGCATCCTTGTGACTGTGAGGGAGTGGAAGAGTAGGCGGTTTTCCATGCTCGACATCTCGCAACAAGTCGGTTTGAGGAGATGATTTCACGATCAGGATGAAAACTGGAATGGAGAACTTATTGCAACAACTCAGACATTTTTCGTAAGTTGTTCCGAGTTACTTTAATTCTCTTATATTGTTCTTTGTGCATGTGAATGTGAATTTTGTGTCTGTTGTAACTCTGCTCTGGACGGTGTGCGAGTGTTTTCTTTGAAACATGCTGGACATGAACACAGCATTTCAAGGTTATATATTGAAGAATGAATATGATAAATTGAAAAAAAAAATTATTCTTATATAAATTGATATTTTTTTTACCACAATAACACAGAAAGTACCGAAAATTGGTACCGTTGAGTACCGGTACCGATTGACAGGTACCGAGTATTGGTACCATATCGTTTCAAATGTGAAAGGTACCCATCCCTAGTCACAATAAGAGTAACACATAAATTCCAGTACAGGATAAACTTAGCTTTCTTTACAGTGAAAAAAACAAACAAACTTGTGATTATTGGTATCGGTATCGGCCAAAAGGGGTTTCGATATATCGGCATATCAGATATTGGCAAAAATCCAATATCGTGCATCCCTAATTACAACCAGGGGCCAGTGAACAATTTTTTTTTTTTTTAAGCTGAGATAAAATTCACATAAAGTAACTGATTTTTAATGCTTAACCAATTTTTTCAAAAAATCACAACACGTCTCTACTGAGTATGTGAGTGCAAAATAATATTTGTGGATTTGAAAATTGCGGATTTTTCAGCACAGATTCTCCTTTCTGACATCTCTATGCCAGGGAGATTCAGCAAGCATTGATATTTTGCCAATGTCTTTCCTCACCTACTACATGTTTATATTTCCTATGTATTAAAGGCAAAAAAGACTCAAAAAAGACCAAATTGATTACTATTTCTCCTGGAATATTACTTCATCAAACGTCTTGTACTATTGTATTTTTAGTTGTATAAAACATGCTCTGCTTCTCCTTTATGCAAGGTTTTGAATTCAAATCTCTTCGTGTGTTGAACAGTCTGCGCAGAGCTGTGAAAAAGTTATGCGTAGCAGGAAGTTTCGAGTATCATCACCACTCTTAAATCTTTCCAATTTGTGGATGCAAATGATCAGACAAACACTAAATCGTCTGCCAAAGTGAAGCTTTGATCAGGAGCCAGAGCTAGCTGACCTCTTCCCCTGTTCAACCTTCCCGGTGATGGAGGACCAGCGATGGTCTGCACAGCTCGACATATGAATGCAGCACTCAGGAGACAAATAAGCAAAACCTTCGTCCAACTCCTCCTTCGCCTCCTCCTCCTGCCACAGCCCCATGCATACACCCAAACAGCAGACGTTATAAAGACGATCAGGAAAGAGGTAACTAAGGGGTAAAAACAAAGAGAGAGCTCATGGTCCGGTTAAAGCCAGTGCCAGAGCACCATCTGCTCATCCGTCCAGTGGAATTGGGCTTGCAGGGCGGTCAAAGACAGCGCAGGAAGATTGAGGAGAGGGGGCTTCCTTTGAACCAGCAAAGGAATGAAGTTTGGACAGAAAGAGTCCCGGCAGAAGGCGACCGGCTGAGCCAAGCGGTAGCAGGAAGCGAGTGCCTTGTGTTATGGTGAGATTTACGTGACGGGTCCATCCACTGACCATCTGGGCCCACATAAATAAATGTGACCAGAGAGTAAAAAGAGGGCAGGGACTTACACACAGAGGGGCCCTATGTCCAAACAGGATAAAAACATTTTCAACCTCCACAAGGAGCTAAAGATGGTTGTGACTTAGAATCAGATATTTGCGCTGTAACATGCGGCTCTGGTCTCTCTTTCTTTCTCTTTCCTGCCTCTTTGGTTTCCTTCCTCTCTCTGGCTGCTGCACACCAGAGAAGCAGAGAGGGCTGGGACTCAACAATTTGGTATATCATACTTCACAGGATGCATGGGTCATCATACAATACTTTTATCAGTAACTTCATAATATCTATGTCAATACAAGGGTCACTCTAAGATGCAGACAATTATAACTGGCCACAACACAAAATGTGTCGTACACATGTGGGTACTATCATGGGTCATGATGCAACATTTTTCGTTAGGTCATCCAACCATACATGGGTCACATTTCAACATCTGTAAGGATACTTTACAAAGCTTATGTTATTTACTAAAAAAGTAAAACTGGGGCTGAGAAGACAACCTCCTGTGGAGTTAAGACGGAGCAACTTACTTCGCAATGTCCATTCTCATTTATTGGAATTTCACACGTCAAATCAACAATAACAATATCAACACCCGTTTGGATATCAGAGTAAGAACATAAGAGCAGATAAAGGACTAAATCTTGTATTTTTCTTTTTTATTGGAAATAGCGTTAGGAGAGACGGTTTGTGTAACTCACTGAGATGCTAAATTACCTTTATGAAACATTAGTAATGGCATATATGTGAATTTTAACAGCCTGTCTGTGTGAGAGCTACAGGTCTGCCATAGAGAGGAGCAAAAACACAGTGACACTATAAACTGTAGTTACATACAAACCAAGTTTTGCTTTCCTTTGGCAAAATTAAGCAGAACTGTCTCTGAGTTCTTTGGAATACATCCCCTGTGAAAAAATTCAAGAAGTAATGTCTTGTTTCTTTGAACATCACTGCTAGCTCCCTCTTGCTGAAGGCAGCCTGAGGTAAAAGTTGTCAGCTTGTTGGCTAAGAGGCCATTTACACAACTGTTTTAGGGTGAAACAGAAAAGTACTGTTGCGTTTCAACCTTGCGGTTACACGGAAACAGCGTTTTAGCAGACCTAAAATGCAAACTTTTGAAAACAGCCTCCTGAGAGTAATTTTTCTGAAATGCTACTGCGGCCAATTCCGTGTAAACAGTATGCGCTATCACTCTCACCTTTACCTGTCCTCTTTTCTTCTGTCCTTTTTCTGTCTGACAGTTAGGCCCATGTGTCCACCATTACTACAAAACTAATCCAAGAAATTGTTTCCAGCAGAGAAAAACACAGATTTCTCTTCTCGCTACTAAACTTTGTCAGCCAGCGTGGTGTTGTCATGGAGACTTAGACATGCCGTAAGTCAAACTAGTCTTGCTTAACCCAATTAGAAAGCTATGAAGTATCATTTCAAACTCTTGATAATTTTATTTTAAAGTTTAAATAACGATTAGGCATATCATATTATCTCTAGAAGGGAGACTTTGTCAAAAAACACTTTCAAACTCCTCACAGCCACTTTAAAAAGCAGAAATAAAAAACTCTAATTGATTTATTGTATCCACATAGGGGGTGAGGACATTAATATACAGTAAACAGTAATTAAAACCAGTCATTACATTAAATAAAGCAGATTCATTTTTGGATCAAGCATTAACTACCTTCCATGTGAACAGAAGCAAAAGACAGATAATGTCAAACCTTTCTCCTATTCAAACGTCAGTGTACCAATGTTCTCTGTAATTATGAATATAAAACTACAGAATTAAAAACAGATCTTATAAAATTAAAAGATGATAGCAAAAATATCAAATCTATGCAGGGTTAACCCTCTGCTCAGACTCTGGTGTCAGAGCGGTGCCCTCAAGAAGCTGTTTAGCATGAAAGGTTATCAGAACAGCTCGACACAGGGATTAAAAGATTTTTATGAATTCAGTAACTTTGGTTTTATGTAAAATAATTGGATGAGGAAGAGGTCAGAGAAAAAAGATGCTATACAAGTAAAAGAAACAGTTGGCAGAGGGAGGTCAGGGGTTAAAACTGTTTCTCTCCCTTTCTCTCCCTGTCTCTCTCTTACAAACAAACACACTTTCTTTTATTCTTTGGTGACGTCTTTGAGCCATGACTGACACCACTGTGCACTGCTGCTGAAGACATCTGTCCCAGTCGTTAAGGGACAGTTTTGTGCAAATGTGCTGCTGCAGTTTTGTCCAATCGCCCTGTGTCTCAGTGCCATGTTTACTTTCATAGATAACACATGTATATCTTTAAGTCTCTAAACTCTGACCCAGTTTTTTCAAAGGGGAAAGAGTAACTGATGAAAACTTGGTCTAATTTTTAACTTTTTGTCCCCAAAAAGTTGTTAAAAACAAGATAACACTCCAGACGCTGTGTCCCAATTGTAATACCTATAGATCAAAATAGATTATGCTGGCTTCTAGAGCTAATTTATATCAGTTTATAATCCCTGACTTTCTTTAGAATTTGAACAAGATATGGGCTCATGTTTCAACCCAGTGTTTGATGTTGAATTCTCTGCCAATTCTAGTACATTGACCTTGAGCCAAGAGTAACCTCATGATGGCTTTGGTAGAAAACTTTCCAACATCGTGAGCAAACAGAGTCACCTGCTGTAGCTTGAGCCAGATTAAATAATCAGTCATTTATACAAAAGATTAGAGACCTTAGCCTGAAGAGAGATACTGCATGTGCACAAATATTAGAAGAGATAGACCAAACTTTGAATTTTGTTCGTCATCTTCAATACATCCTGTAACTTCCAGTATTTCTTCCTTTGTTCATTTTTTTTTGTTTTTATTTCTATTTTTTTGTTCTATTTTAAGTTTAGTTTAAGACAAAAACCCCACACCTGAGTCTTGAGTATTTCCAGGTGAGGTCAGGTCTTTCAGGTTGAAAACATAAAGACTGATAAGCACAGAAGGAGTCTTGATCTGTTATCAGCCTGAGCATTTACAAAGAAGTTCACTGTTGCTCAACTTGCAGCTGCTCTTAACATCCCCTGCCAACTCGAGAAGTGTGTGAGAGAAATGCTTCATTTATTAAAAACATCAACAGAAAATGAGTCTAAATATCTGTGTTAGTAATCCAAGATTTCTGCGGCTAATTTCCTGCAGCTAAGGATATATAGTGTGAAAAGTTTCTTACAAACGTCAAGTTATCTGACCCTTGAACGTTAAATTGCATGTCCAATTCCAACACTGGGGGGATTTAGGAGGCTGGATATAGTGTCAAAAGACAAGCTGTCTCAGATATTTTACTAAAAAGTGAGTTGTTATTCCACATGGCTGTTTGCCTTTGCACATTCAGCTTACCTGGAGAACTTTGGAGACATTTCAAGAGCTCACCATTGTGTCTCTCTTACATATTATTCATCACTCATGCAAGACTTAAGTGATATTTTATTGCAAATTTACAGTTTAAAATAAAATTTAAAGTCTACTGCTTCAATTCTTTTAATGTATTGATCATAAATTTGAATCAGCAACATCAATTATAAGTGAGCGAAAAGTGTGTTTCTTGAGGCTAAATGATTTAACTTTGTGACAAATTACTAAAGCTTTTACTTTGGTGACTTTGGATGTTTATATGCTTATAAAGATGCTGTCAGATGAAGTGAAGTCATTAGCAACTTTGCAGATGGGTGTGGTCTTAGGTTATAGGTTATTGGCCTTGAGGAGTCACTGCAGTCTCTACAGGTACACGGCTGCTGCGTCCTGGGGGATAATTCTTGTGAGTTTGCCAGGGCAGAAAAACTGAAAACTCTGGAAAAAAACGTATCTACGACAACCTTTCTTCTTACAATACAAGTCATCCTTGTTACTTCCAGTGAATGACATTTGAAACCCACAGATTGCCAAGTCCAAACTTATCTCAACCCACAGAACTATTCCAGAAACTCTCTAGCACTGATTGCCAGTGATTGGCAATGAGTCACTGAGCTAAAACACAGACAAACCCTCCAAACAAAGTTCTTTAGAACAAGAAACAGCTCTACAGCCACCTTCAAATGTTGCCTGAGAGAGAGGAGGGAGCAGGCGAGGCTGATAACACCCCCTTCTTAACTGCAGACTGTGCATACTCATTTTAATGCAGATATGCATCTCAAAAGGACACAGAAGAGGAAAAAAAATGCCATCATGGGAGGAAAGCCTGGCTTCAAATGAGCGAGAATGTCAGGGGAGAGCCGGAGCTCTGAGTTTGTGTTTATCGCCGTCTCAAGACGGACTGAAGAAGTTGGACTGAAGGGAGCAGGAGAGAGGGTGAGGGAGGGAGAGGTGACCTGACTGCCAATGATGCCAAATCTCTATTTAAAGCTTCACCAACAGCACAGGCCACAGACACTGACACATTTACCTCTTAGCCTCATCTCCTATCAGCAGCCAAAGAATGCTGAAAACAAGTCTGTTGTTTTTTTAAAGGTGCAAACAGATTAACAGGCGTCTGAAGGAGCAGTGATGATCGGAGGAGAGACACAGAGAGAAATTTGTCTGGCTGAGAGTAGTTTTTAGGTCCTTTTTTGGACAGTGCATTTCTGCTAATGTGTGTTTACTGCTGCCATGGCGAACAGCAGGTGATGACAGCTCTGTCTGCTGCACTGAAACAACAACACAGTGATCATCACTCAGAAGGAAACTGCAGGTTATCAGTGCCGTCTTTGGAGTGCCACAGATAAACACGTTTGAATTGTGCAATTTAAGGTGAGCTGGAGGTTTGATCAAAAGATTAAAAAAAAGAGTTTCCTGTTTATTATGGAAAATTGGAAAAGAAAATTGTGAGCACAACCCTTTGCTTTGGAGTGTTTGTAGGAGAAACAGAATAAGGAAGTGAATGAGGAGGAAAGGGAGGCAGAGAGTGACTCAGCTAGTGTGTGGTACCTGTGTGTTTAAGAAGTGTTTGTGTGCAGTAACGCCCCTGTGAGGAGTTTTTAGCTCGTAATGAAACAGAATGAAAGGAGTAATGAAGCTTTTATGTGACCATCAAAAGAAAATGAGAGCATAAACATGAAAACTTTTCTGAGAAAGTTGTTTTAAATATCTGAGACTACTCAAAGGTGCTCATGGAAGTGAAGAAGAAACACTTCTTTCACATGTGCAGGCTAAAATCATCAAAGTTATAAAAGGTATGGTTTTGTCCACAGGGGGCAGCAAAATCAGCACAAACTAAAAGTTTGTCCCAGGAGCTTAAAGTGAACTAAAGTCAAACTCACCAGGATCCCGGAAAACTGCTTCTCTTCCATCCTTCAGGACCTTGTCGGCAAAGATCCTCTGCCTCTCTGCTGCCGTCTCTCTCTGCCTCGCGCTCTCTCTCAGGATGGACTCGTTCGCCTCTCGCTGTCACAGTCTGAAGTTTTCAGTGGTGGCGTTCGCTCGAGTGTCTCGGTCCCCCCTCGTGCTGCTCCTCCTGTGTTGTTTTGCGAGTGTAGCTGGAGTGGCGTCGCTGCTTTGTGTTAATTCTGCCCTAATCCAGAAACTTTTCTATGCTGTGAAAAGGACATGTGACAGGCAGAGAAGGGGTGGAGGGAGGAGAGGAGAGGGAGAGTGGAAGGAGGGGAGGCAAGGCAACACTTTTTTAGTTACTTGTCCCCTTGGCCGGATTCAAAACAATTCCTCTGTCTCTGTACGTGACCTTCATCAAGGTAAAAAATGAAAGCGCTAAATTAACATCTGGCCCTCTAAAAGTTCATCAGGGGCTCTTGAAGAGAAATAAAAACCTGTAAGAGACGCTATCCCGATGATGCAGAGAAAAAGTCTAGAAAAACATGTAGTAACAGATTTGCATGTTGTAGCAAAGCAGCTGCCATAACAAAGTGGCCTTTTGTGCAAAGAGATTAACTGTTAGGGGAACGTTTAGACCGCCTGGTGACTACTGCTGTGTGAGGGCCAAGCTGGGACCCAAGACTCAACAACAGCCTGGATTTTGAAGAAAGGGGAAGAAAACCCTTCGCACTGAGTGACACACATCAAGAAAGTTTGCCAGTTTCTTTCTAATGTCAGAGTTTTTACTCAGTTTTCCTTTCTCCAAACTTTCCTTTTTCCATTTTTTTCATTATCTCTTTGTGTTTCTTTCCCATTCGTTCAATAAGACTGAGACAAATCACTTCTATGTTGGCTAAAAGGTAGAAATTAAATCTTTCACTTAAATGATTGAGAAACTGTTTTTTTTTTATGGATGGCTCCTGAACACTTTAAAACCCTTTCAGAACATGCTATTTTTTCCCTTCGGATTTACCTTTCAATACCCATCAACATTTCGTGTTTAATGGATGAATATGGCACAGATTTAAAAACATATTTATCCAAATTAAAAACACATTTACTTTACAAAGTTGGAAAAGGGGGGAATGAAGTAAATCTTCACTCTGGAGAAGACAGGGACGAACACTCTTGGTGTTTTTGATTTTAAAGATTTAATCCAAGTTTCTGGCTCATTTCTTCTGAAAACTGAGCAACTAATCACTTAGTTGTTTTATCTCTAGCAGAAAACTTTAAACATTACTTTGATTACATAACTTCTTTGGTGCTGATATGCTGCAGAAAGCAAACAGAGCGACTCTGCTGATGCAGCAGCAGCAGCAGAACGGAGGCTCAGGAGGTGAAGCAGCTTGGAAAAACGTTTTGATCGAGGACGATTCAGGCGTGTGTAATGGAGCTGCACTTTTGACAATTCAAAGCACTTTTCTTCAGCAGAGAGGGGGAGAGATTGCAGAGGGAGCACAAAGAGACATCCTGGGCCTACATTTACTGTCCAGGATGACAGAAAGAGGACTCAAAAAACTGTACTTGCAAAGCATTCGTACGAAAATTTCCTAAAATTGATCTGACAATGGTCGCAGTAACCTGTTACACAGTCCAGGGCCAGCATAAGGAAAGGAAACAATTAGACAGAACAGTCTTTTAAAGCCTTCTGGCTCCTGTTTGTTGTTCTTATAAGTAACTGTTTTATTAACCAGCCAGGGAAATTGGAAGCTTTACCAAGTTTAAAATCTAGTTTAGTGAAGTATCCATCTAAATTAGGATTTGACTCCCTTCATTCTTCCTGAAGTCATTTCCAAAAGGTGAAGTCTGGTCCCTGTTTTTTTACAACCAGATTTTTGTGTTGTATTGTAACAAATACACAAATTGAATATTATTGAATGATTCGATCTCTTTACTACCAACTCTACCCTCACAACATGAACTATGATGCTTCTCGGGGTTTTCCTGAGTATCTTAACTCTTCAACATTTTGACAGGCATAGCTTAAAGCTCTTGAGTGGAGTTTTAACTGATCATAAACTCACATCAAGTCAGAAAGAACACATTTTTATGAGCTGTAAAAGCAAATGAGACCATAGGAACTGAACTTATTATTTTTGTACAGTAATCCTAAAAGAAGTAAATGCTGCAGTGCTAAAAAAAAATTCCCGACAAAGAAAACCTCCAAGAGTCAATTTGTGACTGGTAGAAGAGAGTCAGTTTTGATTTGTTTGTTGAAAACACATCTTACTACTGTACAGGACAAAAATCAGCAAAGATATGAGGTGCTGCTCTGTCCACAGAGGGCACCAAAACTAACAAAAACAAAAAGGAAGCAGTCGCAGTCTGTCTAATCACACTGTTGCTGATTGATGTTGTGTTGACATGATTAATAATTTGAAATTCTACCTCACTGCTTGGAAACAAACAACTCTTTATGTAATGATGAAGAAAATAGAATTTCAGTGAAACCAGCAGATATTACTTCAGAGACTAGTATGCAAACCAAGGAGGACTTTGTGCAAGTTTTGAAACAAACTCTACATTAATTTTTTATAGAGTGAAAAACATAACGACACTTAGGGAAAGCCAAACTTATGTTAGTAAGTTTCAGTACCTCTGTTAAGCCATGAGCGAGTAACGTGATTGTTTTGGCTTATGTCCAGTCCTAGAAAGTACACCAGTTGCCCAATGGTCCAAAACCATACAGTGTCTAATCTTCACCTATATACAAAAAAATATAAAGCAGTAAATTCTCACATTTGTACCAAAACAACTTTAGGTTTTTGGGTGAAATGTAATACTTTGAGTTTTCTCTGTTGTAAAAATAGTTACTGATTAATTTTCTGTGGATAAACTTTTGGACAAATCGATTGTCTGTTCCTGTTTCTGTAATAGTGTGACCGATCATCACCTGGTTACGTAACTTTTTGGGCATGTTCAGTTCCAGTTATACCAGAAAGTTTCAGATGTACACACAGTGAATCCTTCAGTTTGTCTTGTTGATATTGTACAGGCAGTGTTCTATGTGCCTTCCTTCTTCTGACTCCATGAACAAAAACTCCAGACTGAACTAAAAGCATCCCAGCACAGGCAGAGAAAAAGTGGCCAAATATAGCTCCCATTCAGTGTAAGTAACATATAAACACACACATGAACACTGGCTCTCACATGTTCTGGAGCCTGCAGGGACTCAAGATCGCCTCAGGGACATCCATCACATACAGCACGCTGCACACTGATGAAAAGAATGATGGAAAACTAGGTTAAAAACTGGACCTTACCATCCACGTTATGATGTCTGAAGAAAATAAAGGGAAACTTGGACATCAGCAGAAAGAGGCAGCTCAGCTGGGAGAGAGTCACTGGCGTGCAGGCTGAAGTCTCAGATCAAGTCATACCGCTCTGGCTCCGTCCCACCGGTTGACTCTACCAATGTACACAAAGCGAGGGTAGAGCCGAGCCTATTGGGCCGCGGCAGGAGGAGTGGCAGTGAGGTTACATTAAACTCACTGTGAGGCCTGACGTGTCTGTTTGCTCTCAGGACGCCTGTTCCAGGACCTCAACAATCAGCTTCAAGCACAAGAGTTCAAAAAGTTCTGTGACCAAACACAGGGACGATAAATCATAAGTTGAAATGAATAATATGTTTGAATAAAGATGATTTCAGCCTGCTGGGTTGTCTGCTTTTGTCCATGCTGAGGAAAACAGGAGTGTTTGCACAGGGAGGTCTATAGCTGTGTCATTATGGACTGATTTTAAACTTCTTTTTGTTAAGTTTTTATATGACATTACTTCACCCAACATTAGACATTTCTAATTTAATGATCCAGCAATAGGTGTCCAATGTTGTCCTTTCAGTGTCACCTAACTGTATCTGTGAGAGGGTCTCCTATTTTTATGCCTCTAAGAATCTCTCTGTGGATAATCACTGTGGCATGCACCCTCTGTTCTCTCAAGGATGATTGAGGAAATTATTATTATTAATCTTTATATCTATCATTGGAGTGAGCAGTTTGCATCTTAATCCTAGTTATATTATTGCTTGAATGACATTTTTACAAGACAAAGTTATCTTGGTTTCTGGATTTTTTTTATGTTTTCCTTCCTAAATTATTTCTTGTCTTGTCTTTTGTTCTCATTCTTGTCTGTGTCATTTTCATTTTGCAAAAGGAAGTGAAGAGGGCTAAAGGCTGTTGGTGCTAGCTCTGCTGCAAAAACAACAGCTCACAAATCCACCGTTTGGTTCTTATCACCATTTTGTGGTCATGATTTTAGTTTAGTTTGGTGTACATTGTTGTTGTTTTTAACACCCCAGAAGACCATATATCCAAATAATCCACTGCTAACAGATTATTTTCTAATCAACCCTGTCATGTATAGTCATGTAAAATGTGATAGAGTGAAGCAGTTTGCCATTTGAAACATCATTAAAGCTGTGACACTACAATGTGACACTACTTGTTTCAACATGCGAACTCCTTTACAAGGAAAGTCTCAACAGGCTGTCAGAAGTCGCCAAAAGTTGCGAAATGATGCCATTGCCTCATTTGCATAATGATGATGAATAATGTGGAAGAGACAGAAAGCAGGTAAAAAAAAATCCACCGTAAATATGTTTAGAACTACCAATTTCTGCTGTGGATTCTTGTTTTTCAACGTAAAAATATCAACCCTCCTCCTTTACCCGGGCTTGGGACTGACAGAAGTGACCCAAATGAGACACTCATTTGCTCATTTGCATCCAGTGGTCTGCTCCATCTGCAGCAGAAAGACTGCTGCAAGTGAGGAAGACTTGTCTGTCTGTGTTTTGGATAAGGGAGGGGCTCACGGCAGCATCTGCTGCTCACTGAGGAAAGTTAGATCAAATCATGCTTGAAACTCCAGAAAAGTTGCTAAATTTATCCCTAGTTGCTTTTTATGAAAAAAAAATGCTAGAGGGGTCTGAAAAGTTGCTAAATACAGAAGCAAAGTTGCAGAGTTGGCAACACTCAGTCACAGTTTTATCCATCACTTTCTTACCATCGTCATAGCTCACACTTAATCTAAAGTGGTCTCGTACAGCAGAATAACACAATGCTGCAGGCACATCCTCCGACTGACTGTTCACCATGCCCCATGTACACAACACACACGCCTCCCTCCACAACTGTCCTGCTGGACTCCTCCACCTCGCATTGCGCATGTGAATGATCGGAACTACACACACACTCTAAACTGAGTGGTAAATCAAAAATTAAAGAAAAAAGTAAAAAAAAACAAAAAAAAAAAAAAACAAATGGTGCATGCGCCCCAAACCGAGTCAGTTTATCTCAACAGTTTGGATCTTTCCCATAAATTGTTCCATTTCAAGTCTTAACATCCCACGACTTAGCCCACCCCCCACTATCCAAGAGAAACCTTATGACAGTAGCACCTTAGTGTCTTTGTTCTCAACATCTGAATCATAAAATCTTACAGTTTGTGGCTGACTGAAGACCTTCCCAAAACACAGCTTGAATGATTTATCAAGAAAACAGTGAAACCCAGACTTTTCAACAGTTAAACCATAAACAAACTTTGCCAATGGGAAGATGAAGCTGAAATAAAAAAAAAATACCCATTGTGTTAAAAAGACTGTAGGTAGGGAAGAGGCACAAAAATGGTTTTGCTTGTGGAAGATTCAGGTATGTGACTGTGAAGACAACTCAAAGGAGCTTCCCTTGGTGCAGAGTCAGACTACACATAAACACAAATAGCTGCCCTGAGCCTGACCCAATCAGCTGAAGTTGACAAGAAGTGGCTTCAGAGTCGTCTAAATTTGCAAAGCTTTAAGTTTCAACCATATCCCAAATCCTCAAACTGTGCAAACTTATCCAAAAATAAAGCTAATGACCATTATTTAATCCCTGTTCCTCACTCTACCAGAGAAATTTCTGTAACACCTCTCTCTCTGCAGAGCTCAAGGCTTAATCATGTGATATCCCATTTGACACAGGACATATGCTAAAAGGCAGACTGTGTCTGGGCTAATTAGAGTAACCTAATCAACAGTCTAATAAGATTTTTATGGGGCTACTTTTCAAGTGTAATTGAGTTTTTGAAAATCATGTGAGCAGAATGTAGTGAAAGCAATAATGAAACTATGAATGAGGAGAGCTGTCTTAATAATTAAAACACAAATAACTGAGTCAATAAATGAATGGTTTGAATTCTTATTCTGGATTAATTGGTCAAAATTAACTCCACTGTTGGTCATTAATTTGGACCTGTCTCCAGAGCTGTTCATGCTCATTGCTTCCAGTTTGTCTCCCTGTGGCCAACAGTAGTACTGCACCAAATGCCCACAGAGGACGATGGATCAGTCATGACTTTTGCGGCATGTCTTACCCCACTTTCTACACCTACACTTCCTGTCTGTCTCTATCTGTTCTTTCAGTCAAAACCTAAAATCATTTTTCTCCTCAAATTGTACTGACTTTCTCTTATTATAAGCAACTTCAGTATACTTTGTAGTAATTGTCCAATTTTGGTTTTATACACTGTTTGTATAGTGTTATATTAAACTGAGTCTTCTTTTTTTTTTTTTCTCGTTGCAAAAATGGATGATTAGTTGGTTCGTGATTTTTGTTTGTATTTTGGAACAGAAAAATATGGTATGTGTTTGTTTTACAGGTGTTTCCCTCAGTCTATAAACGGTACATTATGTATGGGGCAATGACTGAGTAATGGAGTGTGTACAGAGGTTTCTACAGCTTTGTACAGAACTGCAATGGATCCAGACATTATGGCTGAGACATTTTATAGGAGATTTCCAATTTAGTTAATTGCCAGTCATAACATCTAAAATGTATTTCCACACACCATGTTAATTTTACCCTCATGTATTCTAATTTTGTAGCTAAGGTCTGATGGTTGGTTTTAAAAAAATAATGCATTTTGTTTTACTAAGGTCAAGTGATAATTAGTCAGCATCAAACATTTTTTTCAAGTATCTGAAGTTCCCTCCCCACTGAATTCAGACATGTTTAAAAAAAACTGTTCCATTGTCAGCCAATAGTGTTTGGTAAGTAAATCCCCAACACTAAAAGGAATTACTGTTAACTGTAAACCTCAGCAGTGGATAAGTGAAGACTTGAATCTGCATAAATCACAAGTTGCCTTCAAAACTGTTGGTGAAACAAGTGTAAAATACCTCCAAACCGCTGAGTCACTGCAGTTATCTTTTTTCATTCATCCTATTAAAAATACACAGACAAACCAGTGTTGATGACGTAGTAAATAAACACTGTTGTAAACATGAAAGAGCACAGAACTGAGTTGAGTAGTTGAGTAGTGTCCTACGGATCTGCCTTGGATTTGATATCTGACCTCACCTTTTGAATCTGTATCAAGCCGATACTCGATACCAGGACTAGTCTGGTGCATTTCTACAACAAACATTTCAACCTGATTTTAAAAAACGTAAGTTTCAATCTAAAGAACACAGAAGAGCATCTTTAATTTCTCTTGAAAGAGAAGAAAGAGCACCACGAACCTCAAATTAAAATTGCATGAACACTGCAATTTTTGATGTTCTTTGGGGCCTCCTATTTGCTCTCTGTCTTTCTAAAGAAAGCAGGTCCCATTAGACAAGACACAAGGTATAAAGAACCACTCAGTGTAAGTGTGCATGTGCTGATGAAACAAAGATAATTTGCTTACTCTGTTTGACAAAAAAAAACTTTTACTCTGACCACAGAAAACAGAGAAGTATTTTTAGGGTCAGCCAAACTTGCCCTTAAATATCTCCAGAGCCAAAAGAGAATGTCCAATGGTTACACATTAACCAACTTTACTTGTCTTTGTCAGAACTCCCTTCTCTGAGGAGAGGTAATGACTTTTCAAAAAACTCAAGAGGCAAACAGCACAAGGCTGTTAAGCCCTCTTCTGTCTATCTGTGAAACAAGAAGAAGACAAGTGAGGTCAAAGCAAACCAGACAACTTCATCATGTACTTTGCTTGATCTTAGATATTGTCTTATAAATGCAACACTCGCTTCCAGTTTTCACATCATGATAAAAACCTGTTGGGCATGGGCACACTACATCCGGCCTGTAGCAGTGAGTAACACACACACAAAGGTTCAATATTAATAAAATAAGATTATTTACGATGCCGCATGTTGTTGCAGCTGGGTCTATTATCAAAAATGTCCATATGCAGCAGTGTGATTAGGACAACACCAGCTCTGTATGGACATGATAGAGAGCCCCTCCCTTACACTAAGAACACAAAACTGAAAGTGACTTCTCTTCATTAGGAGCTAGGCCAGGGGTCTCAAACTCACAGCCCAAACAATTTCATATGGCCTGCCACCAGATATCCATTTAGAGTGATGATGGCGTAAACTGATTTTTCTCCATCTATGACAGAATTTTTTGAGCAATTACAGAAAAATCTGAAGGTTGCCCATCAATTTGATGGATCAGAAAACCCCAGAGCAATCCAGTCCATCGCTTTCATTGTCACACAACCAATCAATCACAGCAGTTGCCCACCTCCAGTTGGTGGCGAGAGTGCTTCATAAATATGGTATTGTATTGTCATGTTGTTGCCACAGGCTGCTGCTGACAGCATGCTTGAGGTCTATGGAGTTGATGCGTTGGGGTGCATCTGTTACCACAGCGACTCTGAGACCACCTATCTAGTACATTGGGATCTCATGCTTCAGGATTTCCTCCCAGTGAAGCGGATTCTGGCGGGATTGGTAAACCAGTCTTTCTAAGACTCATGCCAACTTTTCATGACTTCACTGGATAAAATGTCTCCAGACTTTAAAACACTTACTGAAGTAGCACTGATCATAACAGTATGTAGTGTAGCAGCAGAACAAGGCCTCAGCCTCCATAAAACCAAAACAGACGTGAGAAGTTGGCTGTCTGAGGCAAAGACACAACCTGATGCTGATCTCCTCTGCTGCTTTCCCGCTTCATGATGCTAATTACGCCAAAATGAGCATCCACTTTAAATCCATAGACCCCATGAGAGTTTGAGCTTGGGAAAACCAGAATGCAAAAACAAAAGAAAAAAAAGATGGCAAAAAACTTGACTTAGTATCATTATTCTGATTCGCGATTATTTATCTATTTTTTATCAATATTTTCTCTTTCTGCCCAATAAGCAGTATAATTGCCCTGCATAATTAATTTTACAAGTTGTATTTGAGTCACTTTTGTGAAGGCAAGCTAAACTATATAATTAATATCTAACAGGTCTCATCATTGATTTCTTTGATTAAGGGATCATTATTGGTTATGACAGATTTTTCATGACCCTATCTGTCAAAATGACTAACAAGAAAAATATCCAGCGCAACGTCTGCACATGACAGCCAAAGATGATGTGGGTGCGACATGTGGACTGATTCAGACGTGTGCGATGCTGTAAAGGGAGTGACTGAACTTTAGACCGACCCAGAAAAAATTCTGGCTGAAATGAAAGACTTAAGACAAAGCTATCTAAAAGGACAAGAGGTAGAGAGAGAATTCAGAGAGGTTTTATGAATAGAATGGGTCCACGTCTGCTGAAACTGGAACCAGAATGACAATGGGGGTCTATGCTTAACCTGAGACACCGCCGAACCAACTGCTAGATTGACACACTTAGGTGACAGAATCACATATACAAAAAGAAACCGGACTGGACTGAAATAAATAGGACAAGCCAGAGAGAGCAGGAGCTAGTTGAGGATTACTTTGGGAGAGTGAAGCAGGTTTCAAAAATAATAGCAGACTCAGACAAGACTATACTGACGAGAACGGATCCTATCAGCAACAATTAAAATATGCATTGCAGAGTAGTTCTCACCCTGGCATAAATAACTTTGTGACAACACACCCCTCTGCTACCCCATTAGACTACTTGGATTACGCCAAACACACAGAAAATGTGACAAATTCAAAGAAAAAGCACAGAGGTACAGTTTTTAGTTCTCAACATCTGTCAAGAACAACACCATTAATTGGTCAAGGCTGCTGCTAAGTAAAAACCCTCCCATCTACGCAGACTGGGTGTGAAATTTTGTTTGTTATTCAATCCTGAGTGAGAGGAAGTTGCCGATAGAGTTAACTGCTCACTCCTTGCAAGTAAAAGGTACAAAGACAAAAACTGCACTCTCTGTGATTCTTTCTCACTGACTACAAGTCAGATGCAGGGTATTTTCTCTAACACGTCTGCATCATTACTGTCAGGCTGGCTGTTGGACAAAGTTACACTAAGTGCTGTTACAATGGAAATCTGTGCATCTGTCTTTACAAAGCCTCCTATATGGTTTGTCTTGTTTGGAGTTCTTGGTCTCTTAGGCCCAGAGCTGGTCAGTTAGCTTGAATATGTAGCCTAGAGTTTTTTATTCAATTTACTTAATCCCTGATAAGAGAAGTGTTCTGAGTTTATGACACAAGTTAAGCTTGTTTTCAAGCTGTGGAGTTTTTCTTTTTTTTTTTTTTTTTGAACAAGCTACATCCAACACCCCTGCTGTTGGGAATAATTTCTATTTAAACGTATACCAGTCAATGTAAAAGTCAATAAAAAACTTGCCCTGGCAGCCTACTTTTTTTTGCATACTCTATTGTTCTCGAAAAGTCCGTGTTAAGAATTTATGGTAAGAACAGGCAGCCAATAATGGTGCTCAGGTTTGCTCTTTACCGGTACGATGAAAGTAATGTGACTGTTTACAGGAACACATAAGACAATATAAAATACAGACAGAAAAACCAAACATCCAGCTAAAATCAGAAGTGAAACTCCAGCACAATATGATCTGGGGATTTGCATACAGCATGGTGATGTGATGATAGCAGCAATGCGTGCTAAATGTTGGGAACGAAACCCTCAGACTGTGTCGAGACAACTGAAAACTGCAACTCAAAGTTACTCGCCTACAAACCTTACATGTGTCAGAAAAATTTGTTTTGGCTCACGGAAACCATTTAATCACCAAAAACAAATACATGTTTTTTGGACTTTCATTTAAATATGTTTATTATCATTATTATTATTATTTTTATTATATTGCTTTTATTTATTTAGATAATTTTTATTAATATACTTTTTTTTTTTTATGAGAGGTACAGGCCAGAATATACACAGTGTTATAAACTGGCCTTGGCTGAAGTATATTTAGGGGCTAAATCTAACCTGGGCTACTTTAACCCTGGGTATAGTCCGGACCGGAGGTATATTTCAGCCTGTTGCACCTGGACATCCCTGTCTGACGTGTTTTTAGAGAAAAAATGCCCTTTTTGAGAACTCACACATTCCTGCAGTAATCAGATAATTCAAATTTTGACTTAAAGGTTTTATTTTCTCCTTTATTTCAAAGCCTCTTCTTTCGTCAAGCACCAAGAGAATGATTTTTTGATGTAGTCTAAAGAAGTTCACCACAACTTCATCACACAAATAGTTACATCTCAGGTTAAATGAACATTAAATTTGTTCTGAGAACTGTACTTAGTGCTGCAGATGTGCAGGTGTTACTAATTACATAATGGATTATTTGATTATTTGATTATTTGATAATTAAATGTACCAAAAAGCTAGTGAGTCAGCAAGCACTACATAAGGATGCCACTGATGAATTTTTCCTACTGCGGCACAACAAATATCTCATCTGTGAAAAGCTTAAAGCAAGCAGAGTGTTTCAGTCTACCAGAATTAAAACTGCTAATGGTGGCGTATTGTTTTTAAGTGAGTCCAAACAGACCACCTTCACCTAAAACTCACCAGATGTTTAATTACTGAGATATTTGTGAGATTTTGATAATGAAATGCTGCACTCTTCATCAGATACTATACAATGATTAACCTATCTATCCTACAGGGCCCCCAAGTGGTTGTAACATGATTAGATATTTCCAGTTCAGTCCAACTCTGATACAGAGCTTTGATATGCTGATCAACAACCATCTGTGAGAGCAGAGAGATCTTTAGTATTTCATATTATTTGCTGCCGTTATTGTGTCATATAACAGAGGATGTGAACATGATATCACTTCTTCTCTCCACTTATTTGTCCTCAAACCTTTAAATGTGTCCCTCTTATAATCAGTTACTCTGGAAAAAACAAAAAAAAACAATACAAGCCCCTGGAGAGCGCCAATATTATATAACATCACTGAAAAGTCTATATGTGAAGACAACAGGATCATCCGTAACTTAACTTTTACTTCCTTATGTGAACATATCAGTTCCATCTTCCATACACAGTCTTTGGGGTAAAAATTATATATAAAAAAATAATATGCTCAGCCTAGTCCTTCTGAAATTGTTGTCCGATGAAACAAATATCCCTTCACAGAACAACTAAGCCCAACCCACCATTCGTATTTGGACACCCCTAATTTTTTATAAGCAGTTGTAATCATGAACTTTGATCCTGATCTGTAAATACTACACTGATTTTTATCACCTTATAATAAGTGCTGCAGTTAATCAGTAAGCAAACAGTGGCTTGTGAATTAATTGTTCCCTATTTACCAGAAAAATGCATGCCTACTGTTCATCCTGTCAGTAGCTTTATCTTTGTTTGCTTCAGCAAAAGAGTACATAAAATCTACAGCCGCTTCACACTGCTACGCCAGAGACTGAAAGATATTTTCATCAAAACATCATGGAAGAAAGCCTGAGGTACATTAAATAAGAGGAAACATCTCTGTATAAGTGTCATTAACTCCCACTCAGCTCTTAACCACTGACCTACATTTGTCGTGATCAGACGGAACCTTCACCTGGGGGGTATTCCACGAAGCTGGCTTAGCTCAAAGCCTGGCTTATTTGGGTTAGCCGCGCTAACTTTAGCGAGAGTTGGGTTCCACAAACGAGGCTTAGGGCTAGCGTAGCTTGGTAACCATGGTAAATTAGCCAGTGCGACTAGCCTGGTCCCGGTCAGGCTAAACGTCAGGCTTACCTTAGCTGCGTCTCAGAGAAGGTCAGACCGGCTTCTAAAAGACGCCTTGTGAACTGCAGGTGTCACATTAAATTAATCTATACCTGTAATAGATGATGTTCTTGTTCAGAAACATTAACTGAGACCTTTTGGTAACTTTTCTGACACCTGCTAAAAACCAAAAAGTCAGAAGGATCGTGAGGCTCCGCTTTCACGGTCCGTATTCATACTGAAAATCAAGATCAAGCGAGCTTTTGCCCTTCAGCTCCACAAGAGGTTCCCGTCCTCCCTGAGCTCGCTTTAGGACACCTGCGTGATCCTTTGACAGGTGAACCGCCCCAGTTATACTAGACTGGAATAACCGTGAGTCAAGACATGTCAGATACTAGACTGTCTAACTATACGGTAGGAAAGTTGGTGGCTGAGAGGTTAGCGAGTAGGGCACTGACGCACGGTGATCCATTCTTTGTTTGTGGCGTGGGTTCGATCCCACTTGTGGTAACTATTTGAAATAACGATTTTCTTTCTTCTGTCACCCTCAAAGTACAGTCAACATATAACAGAATAAAAGCACAAATTGTCTTATGATATAAAAGGTGACAACAGCCACAATTTTCCATAGAAATACCTTCCTTTACCGGCGGTCCGTTCTGATCATGATGATAATGTAAAGGTGATTCCACATGGTGACATAACTTTGTGTCTTCCTCCTTATTTAAATATAGGGCACTGTATCACTGACACATCTCATCTGACAGCTGAATCATCTCTAATAAGAAAAAAAAAAGACATCTCATCTACATGTCTTTTTCTGCTGTTTTAGTCAGTGTTTGATGAAACATCACCCCATGAAGTATATAGGCCTATATATATGAACAGCTTTAATTTAATCAAGAAGAATCTCCTCTGGGCCACAGCAGTGTGAGGAGCTTCAGGGTGAGAAGAAAAAAAGGTCATCAAACTCAGCAGAAACAGTCAGTGTTGATTTGACACATAAGCATGATATTCTTGACCCAGCAGCGTCTCTGGCTTCAATTATTGCCACCGTGTCACCCTTTTATGTGATTTTCATTTTGTAGTCATCATAAGACTCCATGTAGGAGTGTTTTCTCCGCTGAGGGAAACATCTCCGCTCTCGGTTTTGACATGATTTGGTCATTTCGACAATCGACACGTCGGGGCTTTTTATCTACCGCGGACACGCGCTTAGCCGCAGCTTAGATCAGCCTGGCTTGAATAAGCGTCTCTGAAAATCAGCTGAGCCTCGTTAGTGGAACGACTTGCAGCTAAGATTAAAGTGGCCGCTTATTCAAGCCACGCTTACCGGCGATAGCCCAGCCTTCTTTAGCCAGCTTCGTGGAATACCCCCCTGGTCTCAGGTTAAATGTTATCAATGTGATGACTGTAGCAGATAGCCCACAGAGAAAGGAGATGTTAGTTAGAGACTCTTTAAAATCTATTACAAGTCAAATCTGAACACAGTATTGAACAATGTTAATGCACATCATAGGTTTTCACTTTGGTCCAAAACAGCTCAATTTTTGTCCATGAAGCACTTCATGTTTTGGTCTCGAAGAACAACAAAAGTTGTGATTCCGTCAAAACAATGGACTTGATTAAGCTGCATTTTCAGCTAACAGAAATATATTTAGTTGGTGCTCTTTGAGCATGTGTCTCAGCTACTAAAAATATTTCTTAAATGATTTAAAGCTTTGCAGGTGTTACCTGCCTTGTCTCTGCTTTCCCCAATAATAACTTTAACCCTATCTTTGGCTAAAACATGGGTTACCATAGTCCAAAAATGTAAAACCCTTGTAAAAGAAGGAAAAACAGTTTGGGCTCTAATTTCGTAGACCAGGCACAAGCGCAGGCGCACCTGCCCTGTGCCGGCCTTTGCTGCGCGAACAGGGTGTGACTGATGCATTTTGCAAGTTTCCTGCAGTGCCAAGAGAGGCGCAGTCAAGGTGCAAAGGAGCGCGTCCACGCCTCCCTCCGCGCAAATGGCAGAGGGAGGAGAAAAGCCGTGAGTGGGTTTAACACAGCCGAGCGCTGTGTTCACCAATCAAATGAGCGCCTCTCCTCACCTTTAAATGCGCTGCGGACGAGGCGCAGAGTCTGAGTGGTCTGACTGATCCCCAACACTGCGGAAAGTGTGCTGGAAAGACTCTGTAGCGGAGACGGTCAGAGCCGCTGTCTCTGCAGCAGGAGAATGGACAGCGGGGTGCATCGGACACGAAGCGTGTCACCGTGTGAGCCAGCTCCTGGGACAGATTTAATCTGTTCCTTTGTCATTAATAGGAGTAAAAAATTAAGAGACAGTTACACAGCTGGCTTATCCATTCTTAATACTTTTGATCCACCTGCACTCCTAGTTTGTCATCTCCAAATAGCAGAACCTTTGGTGATATACTGTATACTCTCCCGGTGTCTCCGCCTCATCCTCCTCACAATAATGTACTCCATCTTTTTAGATCATGTTAAAAATAAAGACTAAAACAGAGAAATATGGGAAATCACAGGTAAATCCTGAGTGACATACATTTGTTTTGTCTCTTTTTTCTTCGTCTTTTCTCTCCCTCTTTTCTTTGAAGTAAATGAAATGAGAGAAGCCAGATATATACTCAGTATCAGTTGTTAAGGCTGTTTATTGTTTAATTGTAAGATGTGCATCAAACTTCCAGCTGCCGTCAGGTTAAATTTCCATTATGACAAACGGCTTTAATCTGACATCAGATGTGACGGGACAGTTAATATAGATATAAATGTATATGCTGGTTCAGATGGTTACATTAAATAGTGACTGCTGTGATTGTTTATTGCATTAAAATTAGGGCTGCATGATTATCGCAATCGCAATGTCAGCACATGCAATTATGTAATTGCAAAAGAGGATATCGCAATCGCAATGTCAGCACATGCAATTCAGATTTTTCTCCACGATAACCAAGCAAGTCTGTAGACTCATCATGACACAACTTTTTTTATTAAATCGCAAGCACAATCGCAATCGCAATATTGTCCACCTAATCGCAAATCGCACCTTTTCCCCAAATCGTGCAGCACTAATTAAAATGTGCCTGCCACTCTGGAAACCTGCCTCTGAGGCTTTGTTGACATGTGCGCATTTGTGCGCCTGTCACCAAATTACAGCTGCCGAGGGTGCGCTTTGTTTGCGCCAAGAATAGATCAGGTTGGAGCTGGCAAGCTTTCAGCGCACTTTCTGCACTGTTTTTGGCACGAAATTGTCACTGCCCCAACATGAATCTGCCGACACCTCCCCCTGGTGCGCTGTCAACTCCCCCTGGCGTGCCGTCACACCCATCTCTGCGCAAATGGTCTACCAAATTGGCAGCGCACAAACAGATAGTAGATAGCAAAAACAGATAAGATAGATTATGATTATGGGGTCAGGTCTTGAAAGCTGTCTTGAAAGATGGGTTCTGAGCTGATTTTTTGAATAAGAAGAGTGAATCTGATGGGCTGTTTACAAGACAACAGTTTTAGGGTAAAACGCAAAAGTACACAGAAATGGCATTTAGCCAATCTAAGATGCAAAGTTTTGAAAAAAGCCTCCCAAGTCGATTTTTTTCTGAAACGCTGCCACCAACGTTGCCTTGTAAACAGTAAGCCAGTACTTTGTTTTCATAGCATTTTAGAGCTTTCAGATGAAAAGTTGTTGTATATACCGTGGATGATTGGTGGGAAGAAGTTCCAGGGGGTTGGGGCAGCAGCTCCATGATTGTAGGAATTTTAAATGTGACACCAAATGTTTTAAGAATTTTAAGAATGGATGTGCTCTTTAATGTGATTGAACCTTCACTAGTCACCAATAGAATTGTAGGTTACTTTTATAAATTCTCATATTTTTACATTACTGAAGACCTGAAATACTGATCACATGTTGACTAACCCGTAGCAATAGTCAGGTTGTAACCCTGGGAAGTTGCTTCTGCTGTACTACTGTTATGGTGTAATACCCGGGTTTGACTAAGAACAAATGACTGATGACAGATGGCGGTGCAGTGGTATTATGATCTAAAAATGTAGATAAATTTACAAAAGGCTGTGTCTCGTTAAACTAGAAAAAACAGCCAACTACAACAATGTGTGACTTGCACATAAATATTAACCAAAGACTGGTGGGCTAGCTCTGCTATCTGCTAATGTTAGCCACATTCAGCAAAGCAAGTTAACATGGTTTACCCACAGACACAGTGAAGTTTCAAAAAGTATGCTCTATTTTGACTTTTTTTTCTGTTGAACAAGTTGGATGGTCAGCATTTGTTGGTTTATTCTGACACCTGGTAAACACTGTCACTTTGGAACATCTTCTAATTTTGAGAGCTTTTAATGTTTGTTAGGGATTTTTCAAGGGTACCATGCTTTTGTGATGAGGATGTTGTAACTTTCAAAGTTGACATTTACAGGTTGTAAAAGCATGATTTTATAAGCTTTTGAGGCACATTGGGATACTCTGGCAGCTGTGATCTGAGTCTTTTTGGGCATACTCAGAGTTGTGTTACTTTCAGAGCACAGCATAAGGAGAGTAAACAGAAACCTCTGGGCCTGACAGAAGAAAGGCACTCCTGTGTGGATAAGGACATGGTGGGTGGAATGTGTGTGTGTGTGTGTGTGTGTGTGTGTGTGTGTGTGTGTGTGTGTGTGTGTGTGTGTGTGTGTGTGTGTGTGTGTGTGTGTGCATGCATTGGGGGCTGGGATGACTGCACAACTTCTGTTGACATACCCTAATTCTAACATTGTATTTAAACCAATCTGGTTATGATATAGAGTTAGTACTTACTTAATATTAGTATGTCAGTTCATTTCTGCATTTGTGTGTGTTGAAAAAAAAGGGACAGTGAATAAAACTGATAAGTTTAAAATTACTCACAGTATATCTGGTATATACCTTTTGATATCCCTACACATCAGAGTACTTTTAAATGATAAAACATCAAAGATGTGTCCAAAGTTTTCAGAAGAATTAGATGTATTTAGTTGAGCCATGAGCAGCTACATCCCATTTGAAATGAAAATTCATGACGTATTTTGAAATCCTGGATGGGAAGCTGCCTTTGCGTTTCAACTTTATGACATAATATAAAATTTAGTGTTCAGCGTAATGTTTTAATTTATTTTTTCATTTAAAAAATGTCATGAAGTATAGCATTTTGTGAAGCTGTTGCCTGTACTTCATGTTTTTCCTCAATATCCTAAAACTTTCCTCTATCTTAACACTTTGATGAACTGATAAGTCTTTGATGGGGCTGCAAACCCCTGTTTGCTTCATCCAGAATATCCGAACTTAATGGTCTAATATTAAGCTGATTGTAAAACTCTCTTTAAAACTTTTAAAACTTTTAAAATCAGCAATTAAATTGGCAAGTCAAAAGTTCCCCTTCCCAGCTTCTTTAAACAATAAAACAAAGCTACAGTAGAATTTTGTTGCTGGGTTACTCATCAGCAGACTATAGCCCAAGGCCAGGCATCTCACCTAATAATGTCCTCTACAAATCTGACATACAGTACTTTGAGTTCACGGAAATAATAAGCCACCCCCACACCCACTCTGTTTCCTCCTCGAGTGGAGCCACAACAAGGGGGGACCCCAAACCGTGCCACGTGGTTCACCCTGCAGGCATTAAGTAACAGCTTAGTAATAGTCTGCATCTCAGCATGCCTTACTCTGATAGGGAGCATCTAATGTCCACTTCACGTACACGTGGTGACGGGTTTTTTTTTTTTTTTTAATTCGGCTAACAGCGGCAAGATGCACATCCTAACACACTGTGAAGCCTCAACATTACACAGAGTAGCTTCTTCACAGAAAGTACTTATATTTTCGTCTCTCCTTCTGAGTGTTTGCCCAAGCTTTTAATCCAGAGAGGGGAAAAGAAAAGAGAACAGAGACGCATCATATACGTGAGGGCGCTGTCTTACCGTGCAGGTGTGCTCTCTTCTGTTTCCTTGAGTGTGCTCTACATGTGTGAGTATTTTCCGCCAATATTGTCTAAACAGAAGTTGCATCACCTTGGTCTGCCGTCCCCTCTTCAGTCACAGCTCCGCCAACTGCTTCTCTTTAAGCCCCTCCTTAAGTCCTTAAAAGGCGGAGGGTCAGCAACATGTGAGAGCTCCTTGTGTGAGCGCCCACAACCTGTCAGACACACATGGCGCTACGCTGCCTACTTCCTGCTGGGTGAAACTGCTTATCTGACGTTAAAACGTGCTCAGTTGCCGTTTAATTGTATACAAAATGTAATCAAGAGTCATTTTTTAATAATTGCAAAATATTTTTTTTAAATACTGACTTAAAATGTGCCAATATGCACACTTGTGCCATTCCAATACGCGTTATTGAAGAGATACTGCGATGACAGTGATGCCTTTAACCCGCCCATTCTCGTCACAAAGCATTGTGTTGTTCCCGGTAAGGTGCACATGTTCACGGGAGAGGGAAATGCAGGTGTTTCTCAGTCTTTTGTTGTGAGAGCATGCCGCACCGATCCCCCACAGAGAGAGAGAGGTGCCGTGGCTTTTCTTTTATGATGTGCCGTGTCTTTGCAGGTTTGCTGCTTTCTGAGCAATATCACCAGAAACCATCAGCCAATCAATGCAATGTGCTTTGACGACAATGCCAATTCAAATCTCAGCTCAGTGGAGGCAGGGGTAATGAGGGGATGCGATGATCCAGACAGGTGTGGTAGCCCGGGATGCAGTGTGTGGCAGATGGAAGGTCCCCGTGTGATATAACAGAGGATATGTGAATGATGGCAGAAACAGCAGAGTGATGGGTGATGACACTCCAGAGATTTCTCATTTTTATTTGCATGCAGATGCAGGCTATTACCTTGTTTCAGGAGCGAGCAGGTTGGAGGGCTGCTTGGAGCGCGGAGTTGGGGGAGGAGGTAGGGGGAGGTGGGGAAGGAGGAGGGGGAGGAGGTACGCATGCCGGCGCGGTCAGAGTCGGGGGCTTTCTGAGGTGAGAGGAGGGGGGTGAGGACTTCAGGCGTTCAAAATGTTCTTACAGGTGCTCACGGAGTAGTGCGATCTTCAAGACGCTGGAGACGTGCGGGCAGAGCAGTAGTCATAGATATTACCGGTATGGGAGTAGATGACAGGACTATTACAGTGGTTATAATGATATGTTAAGCCAACAGTCAGCTCAGTATGAATAGAGTCTGATATCGTCCTTTTGCAGTGGTGGATATTTATGTTGGGTCAATATTATCTTGAAACTTAATTTTAATACATTTTAAATCATACCCCAATTCTTCTAAATTTTCCCACTGCAGTGTGGTAACTGGTGTCTCAAATGACTTACAGTAATATGTATTCATACATCTGTGCAGAGAACCAATCAGGTCATAGCCTCAAACAAGGGCATTTATTTAAGTTTTTTTCTTCTGCCATGAAAGTAATACACCACGATATCTGGGTCACATCAAAAATGGATCTTAAGGTTAGAGCTGTACAGTACTTGTACAGGTATGAGTTTTAGCGTTGTGAAAATAAAATAAAGTTGTATCAATTCAAGTAATTCAATTTATTGAATTGAACCTTTAAAGGCACTGTAAAAAGTTTTAACTGATAATGAAGTCAGCAAAAAATTTGCTTATTCCTTCATACTGCCCACGTTTAAGGTGGTTAAAATATGTCACTCACCCTAAAACGTCTCTGTTCAGAGCACTGTTGATAAAAGATTGGCAGAGAGAAGTGATTAAATGCAGACTGAGTGTGAGGACTTTATAACTGATCTTGAAATAATCTCAGTTTTATTACCTACGAATTAAACTAAAATCATCATCACCACAATTGTTCTGTTCTAAATGCTCTTTTCAGTATTTTCCTGGGAGAACACAAATCTATTTACAGCACATGAAAAGAAAGCCTCTAAATACATTACTCCATCGCTATGCATGCATTAAAAAGTTAACTTGAATAACGAACAGTAGTTTTTAAAAATATCTGCCCTCCATTTGCTTTCAAAACGAATGGACTTCTTGGCATGAGCTTCATTTACAACAGCGGGTGGTCATGGGAAACTGGGTCTTTATCCCAGAAAACACTACTGATTCTGGCCACAGGTGTCACTGCAACAACGCCAAAAGAAGACTCATCAGAGGACTTTTAACCAATCACTTCTTACGAGACATTCTAAACACACAAGAGCAACCACACATGCAAACATACAAGACAGTCTAAACATGTGTTTGCCTCTAAACTGTTCAAAATCACTTTAACTCACTTAATGAGACCAAGGCTGTGTCTAAAATCACTTACTTCATTAGTTACCTATGATTTTGAGTGCCCAAGTGCGTTCACACTGACAATAATGAAAAACAAAGAGCACTTTGTTTTCTCAGCTGGCATACTCAAAACAGTCAAAAAGTTAAGTGTGGAACGCTGGACACTTCTCGCCCTTTATGACCGCCATCCTGGCTACATAGCGGAAAGGAAGCGAACAAACTTTGGGTGAATAGCAGAAGAATACTGGGAAAAAGATAACCATTTTCTCAGTAAGTGGGAAGCAGTTGACTCGAGACAATTGTCAAGACTTGTGCACTGCCCTAATCAGTACAGAGTGATTCATATTCTACATATACCAAAGATTGTATCAGATCCACTATGTCTTGATGTATTGGTCAGGGGATGAACTTCTTATGTCTTTACACATAATATAACTTAGTGATAACTGCCGTGTACTGTACTCAAATTTACAATATCCACTTATTTTAACATCTGTAAGAATGCAAAAATACACAAAACCAGTGTATTTTTATAATTGTTGATTAATTCAGGCAGTAAGGGGTTAAGATAGACTTTAATCGCCAGTGTTATAGTCTATGTACAGATAAAGAGGACCCACCAAAACATTCATATAAAGCTAAAAGTGATGTTCTAAAGTTAGTGATAAACCTCTGTGTTCCATGTTGCAAAGTGTCCAGGTGCTGGGGAGAGGTGTACAAGTACAAGTCATCACCTTAACCCCATAAAAGTTGCAGAGACCAGTCTCACTTTTGAACTTGATGGAAAGGCAGGATCTGTTTCTGAAATAAAATAAAAATTACACTCCTGCTAACCATTACTGAAATTACAACTTCTCTTCAAAATTATGAATATCCAAACTTTTTTGGAGGAAACTTCATTCTTATGATTATAGGGCTTTATTCCTTACATTTTATCATATCTCAACTTCTTTGAATCTCTGAGAGCTGAAAGCTTAAAATCTTACATTGTTGCTGTTCTTGTCCTGAATATGGTGAGGAAGTTTCATCTAACCAAAACCTCAACCTGTTTCTTTCTAACAGAAAAAAGTTTAACTCATTGTGTGGGGGTGTTTCTACATTGTACTGTTTTACTTGTACTTTCTTGCAACAGTTTCAGATACAAAAACTTTGATACAGAAGAATCTGTCAGTCTTGTAGCTAATGGTCCTGCTGGCTGTTTGAGTTCACAGTGGTGTCAGTATTACAGTTTTTCTCAGTTGCTTTGGTTCATTTCTCAGAACAGAATTGAAATTCTCAAAACCACTTGTTCAATCTTCACATCATTGTGTCACTTGTGTACATCAAAAAAGCAGTTTTTCTTCTTTTTTTTGAACAAGTTGCAAATGCTTTGGGACATCCATGCAAGTGATTGTGTACGATTCTCTGCGATTTTCTACATTATCAGTTGCTTTTGTCATGTTGTTTAAAATGGATTATCATGTGTCTGTGTTGAATAGTCTCACGCCCCACAACATTTAGTCATAAGTTCATCACATTAGTCTTTACATGCAAAAAGGTTGAACAAGTTATCATAATGTCAGGCATCTCTCCATTAGACTTTTTTTCTAAATCTTGGTTTGGTAAATTGCCTCCTGGTCAGTCTGGACTTTCTCTAACAAATAGAAATGTGTGAAGCATCAGATCAACCAATGATCAACCAGTTTTCTGACACAGCTCAAAGGTGCATCTCATGAACCATCAACTGGTAAGTTTGTCTATGTACTTTCTTCTGTAGAGACGGTGGCAACACATTTCCTGTAAAGGACAGTAAGATCCGTCACACCTGTGGACCATGTTCTCAATCATAAGCTTACAATGGCCGAGGTTGGTTGAAGGATACAGCCAAAAGCTTGGAGAACAACTGAGTGCTCAATCATTTAGACTTTTTGTGGACAGAGAAGATCTTGTGATGTGGATGAGGCTTTGTGGCCCAGCATACAGGAACATAAGGAGGTGTAGGAAGACTGCACTACACTGTAATTCCCACAGCACTGCATGAACAGTTTTCCCTTAAGACACTGTTCTATGTTCATCACAATGATGGAGAAGGTCAACAAATTACAGCACAAACAGTGAAAGGGAAAATATGAATGTTGGGAATATTGTCCAGTCTCTTGCAATCAATCCCCCACATACACTAAGATATAACTTACTTTTTACAATAACTGTCATCAAAACCTTAGGTATAGTTCACATCAGAACGTCCTTCCAGAGTTTACTGTTACACTGACAACATGGCTAAGCTCTTTGACTGTCTTGTCCATACACACTGAAATGAGGACTCGCCATTCTGATGCACTCACACGTTCACTGACACTGAATTTTACTTTTGAGGAAAGAATAAAGGACTTTGAGGAGGAGACTGGCTTTTGCGGGTAATCAATGGCATTTTGCCATCTGTACAAACTGTTCTGAGAAATGCACCTACTGTTTTACAAATGGCAAGGATGATTCGGGAAATTTACCAAAGCAACTGAGAAAAACTGTAATGTCATTTTGTTTCACCTCCCAAAACTCTTCGGAGAGTTAAATTAGGACGTTGAGTTCAAAAATTGATTTTAAAGAAGTGTTACTTAAAGGATCTTAAAACACCTCTGGTAGATTATGTGAATTTAACAAGTCACAGGCAGAAAAACTATCTTAACTAAAGCAATGTGGTGGCTTTTAACACCTTATCTAAGGGCTAAAATACAAGTTGCTGCAAGTTGAAAAGTAATTATATCCAAATGCAAAAGAGTAATTGGTTGGAAACGATGAAATGTATCAAAAAATTTCAACTACAAGATCGTCATGCGAAGATGAGAAGGAAATGTTTTGAAGTTTGGAGCACAGAAAAGATTAACTCATTTCCTGTTAAGAATTGAGGTCACGAGGTTAATTCTGTTTGGTTTTACTTCCCTGAACTCTTCGACTGCACAGAGGTGTGTTGTCCTCATGGTGCTCTCTCTGTCCTGGTGTAACTTCTCTGTCATAAAACCATAAACAGTCACACTTTGATGGAAACATTTGTGTTACCTTAAATACACTAGGAAATATATTTGTGCCATAGCTGATGTAAGTAAACTGAGCAGATGGTATTTTCACAGACAAGAGTGATATAAAAGAGGTCATGGTTCAGGGAGAGTTATATCATCAAGTGCATAGAAAGCAAACATGAACGGATGGGTGAAGTGCAGGATAACTAAATGATGATGTTTTATGCATTTATATCAATGCTCCTGTGCTTGTCTCTTCCACCTTTAAAGGCTTTGAACCATTCTGTTAGGTGTCCCTCTCTTTGGCTTTAAAATATTGCCATATGTGCCATTCACATTTTAGGCTTTTAGATTTCTGGATTTTTCCGGATTTTTGTGCATGTGTAAATACAGCTTGATTGTTAATTCCATTGGACTACATTTTAGGGCTATTTGGGGTTGGTATCCAACTTATTACAGGCATATACTTGAAGCAGGAGGAGGTGCTTCACACACTGGCAAACAATTAAGGATAATGTGTTGAAATCATGGGTCTCAGTAATGTATTGTGTAGTGTTTGTGAAAACTATATCAAAGAGAAAAGTGGTGGGAGAGGGTATGTCTTCTTGTATGCAGAGACAAAGACTGAATGAGGAAACTGGAGCTTTTGAAGTGTAGGTGGAGCACACTGTTGGGCAATCAAGGGAGAAACATGGGCTTTTTTTTTTCAAAACGGTCTACTACACACTACTGAAAAAAGTAGTATTTACAGCCCACACTTCTGCTTTATTTTCAAGTATGACAGGTGTATTGGAACTGTTTTGTGGTGTCGCTGGATTTTGGTTTTGGAAATAAGTGAGGCTGACTAAAAAAAAGCTTCTATATCATCAATATCATATTCTATATCATATTTCAGTTCGGAAAAAAAATAAACAAGTTCTTCATATGAACTTTAATCATTTTTTATATCAATGAACAGTTATCTGTTATCCTGTTGACTAGATAACAAGATTTGCATTACTTTACTTTAATATTATTGAACGTTAGCGTTGTAGCTGGTGTGTGAAATACCCAGCCGCAATCAGGAGGTCCACCCTAACCAGTGCTTTAGTATCAGGCTTACACAGCATGCAGTATACAAGGCCACAAGTAATGCATACGCACTTAAAACACACCAGTCTAGCATCAGTATCAATGAGGCTGCACATGATTGATTTGATTGCTTTCAGGGGGGTCTCTTATGTCATTTAAGAAGTCTCAAATCCACTAAAGGACACCCCCCCCCCCCCCCCCCCCTTATTTTGCACACCATTTTTAATGGTAACTTGTCACATTAGGTGGTAGTAATGCACCAAAACTGAGCGCCAACTGCCATAGACAAAGACAGAAGAACATTAATGCTGTGCATTGTGGGAAACGGTTTGGTCATTGCACACAGGATTTTTTTTCATCAGAGGGCATGAAGGTATTTCTGGCATTCTGCAGATTTTGCTCATTTTCATGCTCACCATATTTTGGTCAAGTAAGTACTACCAGCATACTGGGGTATTTCAAAAACAGCCATCTACAGGCCTGCCACACACTTGTTGCACCCATCCAGTCACAGTTGATGGCTGTTTGCATCTGAGTCTGATTCTGCTTGTTAAAAAGTTTCCCACACCACTGTTGCCAAGTGCTTGATTATGTTTGCTCAACAAATAAAGATTATGCCCTGGTTTTCTTTTTTAATTGTAAAGCGCCCTGACGTATAATCAATTCATTCCAACCTTCTCTCTGTCTCCGAGCCCCTGACTGACAACACATTCCTCCATCCTTTGCTCCCCTTCATAATTCTCACACACTTACTACATCTTCAGAGCGCTGTTTCGTTCCTTTGAGGCTTGGAGTTTGAGAGGATGAAACAGGGTGTGCAGAGTGAGTTTTTACAGCTGACAGATACAACATGAAGCCTTTGAAGGACATGGATGCCTGAACATGTGTCAGATCATGACTGCCAACCTTTGAGTTGTAAGTCATTGTGTGTACACAGTATCTGTCACGATGGGTCCCATACTTCAACTGCAGTGTTGTTGTGCTGCAGTGACTGAGAAGTTTTAAAATGTAAATCTTTATAGCAATAATCAACATGGTGGATGATGTAGACACATTTTACTGGGTTAAAGGTTTTTGGTGTCATTATGAGAGCTTAAAACCATTTTAGGGTCTCTTGTCTAAGATCTATAGGAGAGTTATATAACATAGAGGCCTCTAGTATCTGCTAAACTAACAAAGAGTTTTCCCCTGCCCTCTCTTTGACCTGCTTTACTATTTGAGGAGTGATATGTAAGAGAAAGCCCTCTCAACATAATCATGTTTGTCAGTCCGTCAGACACATACTTAAAGTTGGACTTTTATCTAAATCCAGCTGATGTCATAACCAGAGACGTGTTTTGATTTTTTAGCGCAGTAATTAGAGGAGATTAGAGGATTTTTGGAGATTGCCTTGGTTTCTGAGTGTGTACTTTGACTTGTGACCCAGTGACAGTTGACAAAACCCAGAATCCTTTGGGTTAGGTAAACAAGGATAAAGGGGCACACATAGCTTTGCCTCCTTGACAACACTAATACACACACACACACACACACACACACACACACACACACACACACACACACACACACACACACACACACACACACACACACACACACACACACACACACACACACAGACTACTAATCTATCAGGCTCATTTAAGTAACCCAGTAAAGAGGTCATGTTACAAAACGGTTTCATTATCGAAATACATTCATCATACATATCACTAAGTTTACTCTATAACTCTGGCGGTAGAAACAAATCATGGGAATCAATTATCTTTGACTCTTTATAGAAAGACATCTAACTCTTTAACACATGCTTGATCATCATTGATTGTTTTGGAGATGCGTCCACATCCTTGAAATCAAGCCACAAGACAAATACTCATTTTAATTTCCATAATAGTTTATTCAGTGGGGTCCAAGTGTTCTTTATTAAAGAGAGCCACATTGACATTGCGAAAAATTACCAAGACCAGCAGCTCTTGCAGAAATATTTATTTACTGTAAAAGTAACACATGAATACTCTGTTAACTATTTCTTTTAGTGATTTCTGTAAAAAATCAGTCACTAACTTTGGTCAAACATATGAGTGTTGTCATTACAGACTCACTAAATCAAACCTCACCTGTCCCTCAATTATCTCTTGATAAAAGATGTTGAGAGGTCAGTTTTCTGCAGCATGGCATGGTGTGTAAAAATTAGCAAACTGCTTCTGACCAAGGAAAATGTTCTCCATTAGGGGGCGATGTGGGGTAAATATGTAAGATTTTTTTTTTATTATTATTGTCAGGATCAAAATCTGGATTCTATCAGGAATCTTTTTCATGATATTTTAAGACTGTTTTGTAAATAACATTTTAGCCCAAATAATACAATTTATCCCCACCAATATTTGCCTTTTTTTTTTAAACATTTTCTAACTTTGATCTAGTCTTGTGTCTTCTGATGTGGTTTTTGAACCCTGGATGTTCATGAAGCACATTTTCCACAGCATTATAAATACTTCAGCTGTAGAAGTCAGCTAAGAGTTGTTGAGTTTCTGCAGGATGTACAGAGTTTAAGCTTTATACACGCAGCCTTCGCACAGTCCAAATGTAGTGTAGTGAGACAGATAGACTTAGTTTTTTTTTGCAGTAAATATAAATGTACACAGGGCTGCACGGTGGCGCAACGGTCAGCGCTGCAGCCTCACAGCAAGAATGTCATGAGTTCGATTCCAAGCTTGGTCGATGTGCAGTTTGCATGTTCTTATGCATGCCTGGGTTCTCTCGGGGTCCCCCGTCTTCCTCCTGCAGTCCAAAAACATGCTCATCAGGTTAATTGAACACTCTAAACTGTCTGTGAGTGTGACCGGTGTGAAAGGTTGTCTGTCTCTGTATCAGCCCTGCGTTTGACTGGAGACCGGTCCAGGGTGTACCCCACCTCTCGCCCAACGGCAGCTGGGATAGGCTCCAGCCACCCACAACCCTGAACAGGATAAGCAGTCCAGAAAATGAATAGATATACACATAATTTAGAACATAGTTCATCTTAATACATTATAAGATAAAAAGCTTTAGACATATGAATTAACCAAGTTATTGGGTCAGGTTTGAATCAAATTGCTCTTAACTGCAGTCCTTTTCAGGGGCATGTGGTTGGACCTGATCCTGGCATGCACTGGAAAACCCTTCCATACAGACGTAACAAAGAGGAGCCCGATCTTTAGATCAAACAAACCTGAGTACAACATGAGCTCACATCACAGCACTGACCCAGCCAAGGTCCATTCTCTTGGACTCGTGCTTTGTAACAGTTTAGAGGTTTATAAAGTTGAGTTTTTCTCTCTGATAGTAAACATCATAAAATGAAATTTCTCCTTGCTTTCTCTCACAGCAGTTCAGAGTAATTATCTGTACATTCTGCTGTTATCTGTGGTCTACGAAAAACATTGGGTTGTAAAATAATCAATTTACAAAGGTGCAAGTGGGGACAACCTGACTAAAGACTGACGTGAAGATGTTGAACTCTGCCTCCCAGCTCAGCTGTCTCCGTATCAGATGCTCTTTGTTTCTGAGGATAACATGGAGACTTTCAATGTAATGACTGGACACACATGACATTTTCTTTGTTTGTTTGTTTGTTTCCAAATCTGGATCTTTAATCCTATACCGCTGAATGTATCATATTTGATGCATGAGTTTCAAAGACCTCTACCTCATCAACATGATAGTAAAACCTGTTAAAAAATTATTTTACCCCCTTAAGGATTATCATACCTATAAAGCATTTCTCTTTAATATCTTTATGGCCATTCTGGTGTGTTTGCTATTCTGCCAGCCCCTTGGCCAAACAGTTAATTAAATATCACCTGTAACAGCCACACACACAGTCAGGGTAGGAACATGTAGAAAGACAATGTGTCTTCTTAGCATCAGAATCCAATTAAAAAACTATTAGCCATATTTGTGAATACTAGAAACAAGAAATTTTATTTTATTCTCACAATAAAACACATACACACAAAAAGGTGTTGAACAAGACAAAAAGTGGGGCACAGGTACTAAGCGTTGCCCATATATGGACATGCTCCTTGTTAGGCATTGACTACTGCCGAAGTGCAGTCATCTAATCAAGCTAGTGGCCGGCAGGACTTTCCAATAAAACTCTGGGGATCCTTGAGACCAGTACAGCCAGGTGAGGTAAGAAGAATGTATCTTTGGGACATTTCCCAGTGGCATGAGGGTTTCTTTAGACTGCTGTGAGCAATCGGTGTGAAGAGCAGAATAAGTGAATAGATCTCTCTGAATGCAACCTTCATCACATACCAGTGACTCTCACAGTTGCTTAATTGTACTCAGCCAGTTGCCACAGCGTCCTGGTCGCTGTGTGCAAAATACGAAGTCATTGTGTCCCTCGCAACGCAAATGGCAACTGCTTACTCACTGCTTCTCAGCTAACAGAAAACAGAATTGATGTCAGGTGAAATGGAAAGTGAGGAGAGAAAAGTGGAGCAGAGCTGAGGACTTTGAATGAGGAAGGTCTTATGTGTAAAGTGCTGCAAAATGAGTGACATGCTCACCTGTTAAAAAATACAGGTCAGTCTACCAAGCATCATGGTTAGTAAAGTACGCATGCTAATAATAGCATGAAGCTGAGCTACACATCAAGCACGATTCTTTGTGGATGACTAAATCAAAGCAATAATGATGCAACAGAGTGATCATACGTACAACATTGACGGCAAAGTGTTTCAACCAGTCAGCGGCAGAAAGAGCTAAAGATGGATATAAATACTGAAGAATAAAGGACACAGCATTTAAGATAAGAGTTCATATAAACAGGGTTGCCTGTGAAGAAGTCCAACTCCCAACCTGAATTTGTATCCCACTCAACCCCTGTCCACAGCAGAACAGATTGTTGCACAAATTTAAAGCTGGTGCTTGAGGATATGAACATTTCAACGACTCTTGTGTTGTGTCTGCTATGTTTTATCAATTGTTATAAAATTATGAATTCATCTAATCGCAAGTAATCAACAACCTTCTAAGTGACTCTGACACAACTACTGGGCTTTAACCACTCAGTGGTGGTTTATTTAAGAGACCCACGTGTAAATTACCTCTGGCTTACACCATATACAACAGTCTGCTACCAATTCATTGTGTTGTAACTTTTTAGGTAGTTTTGTATGTGAAAGTAAGTATGTGAAATGAGACAACAGAGCCAGAAACTAGTTTGGTATTGTGGGGCATGAATAAAAAGTTGCCTTCAAATATGATGGTAGTAGATTTGATGATAGGCTCTCAAAGTCTTGTCTTGCACTCAGGTTGAATTTCAATATGACAATGAACATGGCCCCTCTTGTCCTTAGTTTTGTCATGCACTGAGTTAATCTTCAGCTCTGAAAAATCAAGTTAGTGTGGAACTGCTAAAAACTGCAGTAGTAGAGACTCAGTCCTAGGCAGCAACCTCCAGTCTAAAAATATGAAGCCTTTGTGGAACAGCTGAACTGCAGTTCTTTGCTAAATCTGCAAGAGGCTGGACAAAAACCCTGGAAGCTACAAACACCAAGCCAAAAACAACAATGATTATGTCTTTTGTATAAAAGTTTGGGTCTGATTATCTAATTTCTCTATTGGTACATGGTGTATTTATAATTCTTTGATTTGAAGCTATTAAACTTACAAGTAATCAAGAGACAAGAGCATGGCTGATTTAACTGTCAAATACAGGCCAGCCTCTTCAAACTCAAACTAAGTTAAGTCCTCATTCCCAATATGGAGTCACTTGACAATCAGCTTCAAAACCCCATATCAGAGGCAAACGGATGATGTCACAGAGACCAAGGTCGTATATTATACAATTTATGGTCAGTTCTCTTTAGGACTTCATGTTTTCACGCCTAAACATTGAACAAGTTTACAGCTAGCTGTTACAGAGACCTGCTTTGGTCTCTTCCTCTACAAATGACTCATGTACATGGGTTAAAGTGTGGCCTTTAGTTTTTACTCACTTGTAGTTAAGTTTGATAAGTGTATGATTTAAGTTTCTGCTATCATCAACAAAGTTAATTCAACAAAAAAACTTCACCTCCTGATCATGTTTACTTTGAATGCTTTATGAAAGACTAAAGACTCTTTTTTTACTTGCTTTTACCTCAAACATGTATCTGAAAGACGTGAAGTCCCCTCCAGGAGCACTTTTATTGCTTCCTTTGGTGTTTATGTTTCAAATTAAGCTGGCCAATATGAAGTTGTTTTTTTCTGCTTGATTGATATTCTCCAAATGATGCTCCGAAGATCAGTGTAATGTGCAGCTGTGTGTACAGAATGAAAGATAAGGACTCAGAGCTGTGACTCACTCAGATTGAAGCTTATTTGGCATTTTCCCAGAGGCTGTGAAAATGTAGCTACAGATGAAGATAATGGATGACAAGGTGAATGAAACTCTTTCAAAAGCTTCACATTAATAAATCATTAATAGGGAAGGAAAATTTGTTGCATTAATTTGGTAATTCATTGAATTTTTTTTTTTATCATATTATGGATATCTAGACAGGTTTTCAGTTGGTTTACACTGACATGTTTGAAGACACAAGGGTGAATCTGTGTTATCCTGGCAAACTAACCTTTCCCTGCATGAGTAATGCTGCAGATTAATGAAAAAAGCTTTACATTTGGCAGATGACTAAGGCCAGTTTTCGTCTGTGCAACACTTGATTACTACCACTCTCGCACTAATGAAGATGCTGCTGAATATTATCCGTCAATGAGTCAGTGTGACTCTGACAAACTGTTCAGTAAAGACTAAAATTATTCCACCCTTCTGTTTTAAACATGCCTGAGCCCAGATGTTTTAATCAGGACAGTATTTTCAAGACAAACATAATAACTGTTACTTTGTGAGTTGTGATGTATTTTTTTGTTACTATAAACTAAATCAAACCTTCACAGCGCAGACACACAGCATGAGATTATTGATATAAAGCAAAAGAGTTGGAAGCTCAGCTTTGTAGGTGTCCTTCCTTTAACAGATTCATCTTGATGTCACTGGAAACCAGTTCCAAAACTGAACATCAATCTATTATCTGTAATGATACAGTACAGGGGAATGATCTGAGGACTTCTGTTAACAATCTGTGTGATGTTATACTGCCCCCATGGGGCAAACAGCAGCAGCTGCTTGACAAGTCTCTGATCACTGTTGTTTAACTTGCAAGCTGTTCTGACCACACAAGATGTACACAAAAGTGCACTTTTGTTAAAAAAAAAAAAAAAAAAAAAAGTACAGAAAATCACTCAGAGATTTTTTTTATACTTTCTACCAATGATGGGTTAAAGATAGCTACCACTGTTCAGGATTATTTAGGGATTTAGAAAACAGCTGATCATAAAATGATTGCACAGAAAAGCTGGAGTTGTCATATGATACGACTCCCTCCTTTTTAACAACCCCCTGAAAATTAAACATTTGAAAAACTCGTCCTTCTTCTTGCATTTAATGTCTCTTAATCGTCCAAAGAAAGCCTTCGATAATTGTACAACTGTATTAATTTGACCAGAGCACTTTGGGAATCTGAGGCAAGGATTCAGTAATAAATTCAACAAATGGAGTGAAATAATGAAAACCCTAAGGGATGAACGGATCTACAGGAAACAGGTGCACACAGTACATCAATTATCAGACATCTGATCTTTGAGGACACCTAGTGGAGGAACTGTGACAAGACAGAAGAGCAACATACGCCATCCAGACAAGAGCCTCCAACCTATGAATTTTTACAAGAAGTTTAAGATGATGTTTTACCATTAAAACAAAATAAGACAGTAAGGGCAGAAGTGAAATAGAAACAGGGATAAATGGAAATCATCCAATGGAGCAAGTATGTTTTTGAGTAGAGTTGCTGTGTTGTACTACCCCAAAACTGACACCAGGGCCACTTAAAAGGGACTTTTGAAACAACCTTTCCACAAACCAATGACAAAAAAAAAAAAAAAAAAAAAAACAAGAAGACAAAGTGCAGACTTTAAAATTATGTGTTCAGTGTCATATTTAGAAAGTAATCCTCTAAGGGACATTGTTACTGGCTGTTTGGTGCAAAGCAAAACAGACCTCAGGTGAAATTCAGACAAAATATTATCTTTCAGGAATCCCAAACTCAGATCAAACAATTCTGTACACAAATAAACAAATGAAAAAGTGGATACATAAAACAAATAAATATTCCTCAGTGTTCAAAGGAATATGTTTTAAGTTGTATGGAACAAAAAAAAAGTCCCCAAGTTACTTTTACCTCTGAAGTCCAAGCATGTTTTGAAAATGTGAGAGGTTACAAATGTCAGGGGAAAGAGCTACACTTAGAAAATTCAGATGAAGCACAGATACCTGTTAACTATACTTCAGCGCAGAGGCAAAGTACTTTGACAGCCTCCATGTCTGCCTGCAGGCTAAGATAACAAAAGTAACATGTCATATGATGAGCTGAGATGAAAAATTTCACTATAACTTTTAATTGTTGTGAATTTAACACAAAAATAATAATAATAAAAAGGAAGTTTAACAACAGTCATCTTTAATTTTAAATACATTTTAAAAGTGCATAAAAGTAACAAACATTTATAATATTTTTCTCTACTTTATTTTTCCTGTGTTCTGTTTATTGAATATAATCTGATTCCCTGTGTGTGGAAGTGTGTGAGATGGCAGCTCTGATACAAAGGTGTAACATAACGATGTCAGACAGAAACTGATCCCTGCTCTGTAGTCTAGCTCCTAACAACAGTAATCAATGGAACTTCTGTGGGGTTAGAAAACTGGAGATTAAAACTTGCACACTTAGCATTTTGCTGTTGAGAAGCAACATTTTGCGCAATGTGCATTAGTGCAGGACCCCCAGTAGTTCTGGATTGGATCTCTGTGAGTTTGCTTCTCATGAATTGTTTATGTTCGGGGATATATGTTCTGAATCATTCAGAACTGAAATCTATAAGAAAAGTGCTGAATTTTAGGGAATAGAGAAGCTAAGAAGTTATTTTTTTCCCCTCTTTTTTCCTCTTTTTGCAATAACGGTGAAACAGTCACGGTCTGCTCTCACCCCCAAACATTAAACACACATTTAATATCACAATATCCCAGAAAGTGTATCGTATATTTCGGCAAGCTAATGCAGTGAACGCACAGTCTAAATCAGGCAGGAGTAATTCGTCACATCACCACTAGAGGGCAGTCTTGTATAAATAGTTGTTCCAGCAGCGCCTGTTTCTGCATTTCATCATATTACATAAGAACAACTTCTCTAAATGACGCTCAAATATTATTAACCAAGTATGACCTTTGACCCCTGAATTACGAGTCAGTCTTTACATTTACTGTTAGAAACTCAGGGACATTTGACAAAAAACACTTGATTTCTCACTCTTTTTGCCACACTGACATGGAGACCTGCTGAAATCCGTTCAGAAACCTGCAGCCTTCAGGACAGAGAAATATTTGGGTTCCTTGGCCTACTCACATTCTTTATCAGCTGCTCACAGCAGACTGGATTCAATTAGGATTGAAACTATACCACCACAGGACCGAGTCTTTAGTTTGTAGCTGAGCCTGATGTGTGATGCCACAGGCTGTTTTACCCCACCTTATCTAAACGTGAAAAGGCTCAACACCTGACATGAGTAACATGTATTCACACAATCAAATCAATCCTTTACATTTCAATATTTTATTGCCTTTTACCTGAATTTCAGCACATTTTTGTTTTTTTATATGAACATCTGAATCAGTAAGTGTGGAGCCCTCCTTTTTAAATATGGTGTAAACATTGTTTTAGTAAAATACATTTATTTTTGCACAGTTGGAATTCTGAACCCTAAATAAAACTTGGAATCCCAAATATTGAGTTATCCTAACTAGTTTTAATCTTAGCATTAAAATACCAAAAAGTAACCATAGGAAAACCTTCTAAAGTCAGATAAGAGAGACAACACAGAGAGAGATTCAATATTTGTAAAAGTACTTTTATTTTCTGAGCCCTTAAGCGCATGAAACAGTTGCATTTAGGGTAAAAATATACATCTGTTCAGTTTATCTATTTCAAGTACAGCAGTTCAACCATTGGTTGCATTGTTTTCTTCATTATCAAAGAGAAAAAGCAAAAACAGAAAAGTTTACTCGGTAAGAAAATACACTGTTGTTGTGTCTCACTCTGAGCTGTAGGAACAAAAATGAACAGAGTGGACTTAGGGTTGATTAACACTTTGAGAGAGGGACTGAAACTGGGTTTTAGTACCTGAATTTGTTAGCTTTGCTCAAGCAAAACCTTTACAAGACAAAGAAATGTAAGACAAGCTCACATTGTCAAGCAAATCTGGAGCATCACTTACATATAAAACCATAAAAACAGGATAAAAAATGGCATTTAAAAAACCCTGACCTGATCTGTAGTAGTAGCAAAGATGTAGGATGTAAACAGCACAAATATACAAATTTACACAGTTCTGGGTCCTGCCCACAGTGAGTTCTGCTCTTTGGAGAGCAAGTTTTCCTTAAGGCACTCACTAACATTCAATAACTTAATTCCAAAACAGGGAGAAAGTTTCTTAAATACAAACTATAAGTTATACATATCCACAGCTATGTACAGGGAATTTTTTCTAGCTGAGAGGCACTTCTGAGAACACAAAGTCTCTCTGCAAAGGCACGGAGTATAAACCAGGGTCTCCACTGGGAGATTTTGTTCTGTAGATTTTAGCCTTCGTGAGCTTCTTCTGGGTCGCTGGCACTTTCTAAAGAACGTGCATTACATATGCCTCTTCATGTGGAGGGCCAGGTGATCGGAGCGGGAAAAGGCACGTTCACACAAATGGCACTGAAAGGGTCGATGTCCAGTGTGCTTCCTGAAGTGACGGGTCAGCTCGTCTGACCTTGCGAATTTCCAGCCACAGCCTTCCCAGTTGCAATGGTAAGGTTTTTCACCTGAGAGAAAGAAAAGCAATTCTGTTTATATCTTTGCTCATGAAAACTTCATATATTTCAGATTACAATACAGAATATTTTAAGCATGTTATTGTGCTTACCTGTGTGTGTTCTCATGTGGGCTTTGAGGTGTGAGCTCTTAGTGTAGGTCTTTCCACATCCAGGGAACTCACAGCTGTGCGTAGCAGCACGTTTCCTGGCCCACGACCTGCGGCCTCGCTTCTGCTTGATGCTCCCAGCCTCCTCTTGTGCATAAAAGTCCAGCAATGATGGCGACGACGGGGGTGTGAGCATGCCCTGCATGGAAGCCGGGTGATGCTGCTGGTGGACGTGAACAGGCTCTCTGTGCATGCTGTAATGTCCTTGGTACTGTGGCACACTCTGGTGTGCGTACTGCAGCTGGTAGGGCGCGTTCATGTAATGGTTCTGAAGATGGTGCTGGTTAGGATGACGAGAGTTCATGAGCGCCAGATGACTTTCTGTGCGACCCTGAGGTGCAGGATGCTGCATGTGTTGCATACCGAATCCTGGGAGTGTGACCTGGTGGTGCGTAAAAGGCTGCGCAGAGCGCATGTGGTGCCTCTCATACATCTGTCCCATAAAGTTGCCATCACCAGCAGCAGCCATCATACAAGACTGACCAACGGGCTCAGACTTAACTTTGTATCCCATAGGTGGAGGAGAGGACACTTGGAGTTGAGCGGGAGTGGACAGAATTGTAACCGCACTCAAAGCGTGCAGCTCGGTATACTCTCGCGCGTCTCTCGCCTTGTCTGCGCCCTCCGGTGAGCTCTCGCCCTGGTAGCTAATCTCCGGGGTGAGGAGCTCTGCCATGAGACTACGCACGGGGCCGGGACCCGCGAAGCTCACGCTGTTTGGGTAGCTCTGATGAGAATGGGATGGAGGGTACTCGCTGCAATCCGGCACAGAGGCGCCGCCGCAGCTCTCGGGTGACTCCGGCAGGGAATACGCGCACTGCTGCTGCGGAGAAATGCTCCCGTTGTCGCTCCCAACATCTGAGCCGATTGTGTTCGACAAAATGAACTCGAGGTCAACAAATTTTGCGAGCTCGTCGTCATCTTTGGTGGGCACAACAGGAGACTGGACGATGCTGAACTCCACTTCGATGAGCGGGTTGTTTGCGCTGCTCGGTGCGCACTCATCGACCTTACACATCTGCATGAAAGAAGACATTTCAGTTAGATAAAGTTCGAGCTGACACCAGTCGCTGCCTAAAGGATTTAAAGTTTAACTTTCAAACAAAATGCTTTTGACTTACGTTGTCCAACTGTTTCACATCCATGGCCTGGACCGCTGGAAATGGCGTTATTGTGGGCATCACGACTTCAGCCACAGCCATGCTGATGAAGTCGGTGGAAAAGGCAGAAAATCGACTGAAATCAAAACTGAATACCTGAACAGAGACTGTCCCCTCTGTCCATGTAGCGCTTGGTAGGTCACGTTGACAGGTGAGGAGAGTTCCAGAATTTAGTTTGACCAACGAGGGGAACTGCCGGAGCCTCTTATAGCTCCACTACTAAAACCGGGAGGTGTGGCTTCCACTACCCCCCACACACACTCTCTCACACACACACCTCCCCCACGGTAACTAATGTGGCACTCAGGTGCGTCAGGCAGGTACAAGAAAGTACTATATATTTTTTTAAAGCATGAAGAAATAGACATGTTTAGGTACAATGAGTGAAAAAAAACTTAAAACAGTTGCTGAGACAAACACAGGGAACAATGCTTTTTCTTTTTTTCCCCCAGAGGACTGCGCGTTAAAAAAGTACATGCTTTTGTTCTATTTGTGTTCATTGATGTTTGAAATAAAGTATGCAATACAAAAATAAGATTCACATTAAGACAGAAACTTAGCTTAATTTCATATCATTAGAAACCAAATTTAACTGTTACACTTACGCTGGGAGAGATGGGGGAGGAAGCCAAACCTGGACAAGGACTACTCTAGGTCGTGAAAGATTAGAAAAGTCTCCTGATTATGACGAAGTTACTAATTTTATTATTTAAGAAAAATACTTCGTTTGTTGTTTTCTTTTTTTTCAGCTTATCTCGTTAAAATCAACCCAGTAACTCAATCTCCAAAACATCAATTTTAAAAGTGAAATGTTTTGAACAGTTTCATGTCAGCAACCTAAATCCAACGCACGCGCGCACTCATTCACACATCATCCGTGTCCCCACTTCATCCCTCCGTGTTTGAAACAGACACATACGTGCGAAGCGGCGGCTCATCGAAACAACTCGTTTATCTGGGTGCCAACAAAGAACGACATGTTTCTTAATGATCTTCCCCCAACAGCCCTGATGTCCCCTGCAGCCATTGCTATGCTAATGCACAGGTAGACGAGAGAGGAGAGTAACCCAACAGAAAGTTTAGTTTTGCCAAAGATGTTTTTCTCTTATCCTCATGTGAAAATCCTGTAAAGTTCTTTCACACATTCGACTTTATCAGTGTTTCGAAATCTCACCTGAAGGAAAGGTAGGAATTAATAACACTGTATCCCTGAGGGCCTCTACTGAGTTAACTGTTTGAAGTCTTTTCATCACTCAGAGAACTCAGATATGAAGGGAAACAAATCTCACTTTGTGTGTTTAGTGTTTTCTTTCTAATTACACTTAATGAAATCAGTTTTTAGATACAACCCAGACACTATTTTAAATTTGGGAATGTAAAATGCATTTTCACATGTATCTCTCTTAGGGGAGACCATGAGTTTCAGTTTTTATACTCAAACTAGAGGTCCCAGTTTCACTGTAGTCAAGTATGCAGCCAAAACAAAAAGATTATTGAATCTGTGTGTCAAAACAGGTTCCCCTGTGCATGCTTGTGTTTTTTTTTAATTCTGATTAATTCCTACTCTGCTTTTATCCCAACACTTAAATGCGTAACTAAATGTAACCTGATTGGCAGAACGTGAGACTGAGGCTGACTTGCAGCATGCAGAGCATCTATTTTTCTGATGTTTTACCACTGGCAGCAGTTTTCACATACAAAAGAGAGACTTGTCAGTTGTTATGTTGGTGATTTTATTTTGCTTTTGATGGTCACATGAGGGATCAGAGTTAATTTCAGGCTCTTAAAACTCCTCACAGGAGCTTAAAGGGACATTTACCGCAAGTAAACAGTAAAGTAGTTAGATAAATTGTTTTCTGTCTCTGGTCTTAAAGAAAAAAAAACTTTAATGATGAATGACTTTTGGACCTTTAAACTAAAAAAAAAACCCGATCAACATGTTAACTTCTCTGTCCCCCCTTCTTTCTCTGCTGCTGCTGCAGGTGTTTTGACAGTGTGTGTCCTGCAGCCTTCTGCCTTTATACTCTGTTATTTTTAACCTGCCACGCTTACGCAAAACTACGTCCTGTCCTGTCCCCGAGCCAAGTGGAAATGGACTCTGTTTCCTGAGGAAAAACTTGACTCTTGCTTCCTCCACTTTCACTCAGCAGACTTGTTTCGCTGAGGATACAGATACGCAGAGGCTCAGGCTGATGTGCTGATGGATTTTGCAGCTGGAAAATTATTTAACTTGCATCAAGCGGACATAATCTGAACATAAGATTCAGGCTTCATTTGGTTTAGAATGAACTTTTCGTACACTGAAACTTATTCCCTGCTGTTTTCAAGAAATAGTGTCTTGTTCTCATTTTCCTAATTACATACAGCACACCCACTGACACATGCTCTGATCAGAAAAAGCAATCCTCTATCTTGTTGAATCTGAGTCAGCATCAAACCGTGCTCATGTAAGAAACAGCAAAGAACAGAGAGACAGACAGAGATAAAGAACGGCCCCTGGCTCAGGTTTCTCCTTTTGTGTCTCTCTTTTCTAAAAAGGAGGAAGTCTTTCAGCTCAAGTGTTTTCTAAACACAATTACTTCAGATTACAGTTAAGCAGACAGAGCCTCGGCATCTCATCCTGGATACTCTGAAATGTTTCTCGAGGAGAGATAAAAAGCAGTTTATCTTGTTTGTCTGTTTGGGCTTTAGAGTTTAAAAGTTTGAACACATTTTTTCCTGAATTGTTCGAGACTTTTACTTATTTTCCTTTACTTATTATCCTGAACATGTTCAGTTTCCTGCAACACTCAACAAACTATGGTCTTTTTTTATTCAAACTGTGGCAAGAAAGAAGCTAAATCTGTATTTCTACCTCTTTGGTTGATTTACTGCTGTTATTTCTCTACAATAAAATTTGGTTAGCAAAAGGTGCTTCTACCACAAGGAAACATCTGTCCTAATTGAGAAAAAACACGTTTTAAAAAGTTAATAAATCAATAAAATAATGCTAAGACAGAAAGAATATAGTGATTGCTTGAAAAACAATCAACAAACTGGGTCAGTTTCATCAACTAAACGTTTAAGTTTCTGAAGAGTGGATGAACAGTTGAGCTGTCAAACTGAAAAGCAAAGGCCTCAACAGTTAACATTATTGAATATTCAATAAAAGTGAACATAGTGTAAAAAGGCAATGACTTGAACATATAAAAAGTGTGTTCGAAAAAATTATATAAAGCAACAAGTTAAGGTTTGTGGAGAAAAAAACAAAAACCCAGCACAAACCTGACAAACTTGAGGTAAAAAAAATAAACTTGAGTTATTTTCAACAAAAATAAACTAGCTCAAAAAGAAAACATCTTATTTTATCATTCTAAATTATTATCTTAAAAGACAGATGTTAAGGATCCATCAAGTCGCTAATATTGCTTGTTGAGGATTGGATATTTTTGGCACTGTGAAACCTGTTCTGCAAAGAATTACACATGAGGGCTAAGTGGCTGGGTCCAGTCACCTCTGGGCCACCCTTTACAGCAGGAGTGGCCAACCGGTCAGAGACCCAGAGCCACAAAAATGACTGTGGTACCACAAAGAGCCACATCACACACGTGGTCGTACAAACCCACTTCCTCTCACACATAAACAAAATGACATGAAAAGAAAATCAATACATTTCCATCTATCTAGACAGATAGATAGCTATGAGCACATGAGTGATTGAGAGGAGCACATGTAGAGAAGAGAAACCGAAACTCAAGTATCAATCTCATCACCCAAGTATTGATCAATACTGATCCCAACGTAGGCATCAATAATTCAATATTTTGGATTGATCAGCACACCACTAAACATAACGATATATAAATCTCTATTAACTTTTTTTAGGAATGGATTGAAGAGTTGCACACTGAAAGGCAAGGAGCCACATGCTGCTCACGAGCCACAGGTTGGCCAATCCAGCTCTACAGGGCACAGAAATACATTTGGGAACTTCTGCACACACTATGAAAAAAAAGGGGGGGGGTTGGTTTATCACAACAGTAAAATAATAATAATGATAATAAGCTTTATCTAAAATGAAGTTGTGCTATTTCCCCCAATAAAACACCGGGGGTTAAATTTTGAGTTTCAGTGTATTCAAATGATGTTTCATAAAGGGCAACAGGATGTTACAGAGGGAGATGTACATAATGTATTTAACATTAGAGCAGACAAAGTGAGAGATTATGCCTTTGTGAAGTTTTTTCTTAGTACAAAAGTGTTTTCCTCCAAAAGTAAAAGAGACAAACACCTTCAGTTTGAAGGCACACACGCACACATAAAAACCCCTGGAACAAAACAGGTGATGTAGATATATGAGGTCAGATTCAGGAATGTGTTCAGGAATCAGGAACTTTGCTCTTATGTTAAATGAGAAGTTATTTCAATGCACACAAATATCATGCCAAAACACACACATACTGTAAGTATACTGGAACTGTCCACACAGAGAGTGTGCTCAGGAGCAGTCTGCTTGGGGACACAGGAACACGCACACACACACTCACAGAGCAATTATCCTTCATCACACACAAAGTGGGGGGAAACCCAACTGTTATCTTAGATAAATATGCCGCCTTGCATGGCATGAAACAGCAGTAGAGTGATTAGAGGGGAAAAAAGAAAGTAGAAGTAAAGCATGGAGACATGCTAGCTAGCTCCTGGAAAGATATCATGAGAAGGTGGGGAGGAGAGGAAGCAAGAACAAACGTAAACTGATGAGAAGAATCATGGGAAAAAAGAGTAGCAATAACATCAGACTGAAGGCCTGTTATCTGCAACTCTGCTCTTCCTGACGACTGAGTTTGACGCCTGCTGTGGTCAAACAGTCTGACTGCAAGGAGTGGGGGGTGGGGTGGGGTGGGGGGGCTGTCTAGTGTGACTGAATGAGAGGAGGTCATGATGCATAGTTTTGACATTAGAAGTTAAAATTATGTTCGGAAAACACTGTATCTTTCGATGAGTTAACTACCATGATCATGCAGAGACAAAATATAGTTTACAGGGGGTGAAATTACCTCATCTCTGCTTTGAATTCTTGATCAATTGCCAATAAAGGCACTATCTATACAACACAAGTTCATTTCCCTGCTGCAGTGTTTAGCTTCCCGCCGTGCTAAATGGTTTAGCCTCGTCTAGTAGTTCAGGAGCTAATGAGGCCATTAGCAGTTAGCTGTGAGGCTAATGAGATCAGGTCCTGCCTCATACTTTGCAGCATGTTGGCACATTCAGGTATCTCATGTGTGTGATCAGGATCAGGGGTAATTAGGAGGCGCAATGTTAACGATGACCTGCTGAGAGAGCAAGACAAAGAGAGACAGAGATTCAGGACTACTTGCGTGTTTGTTCTAAACATATTTTCTTCATTAATCTCAGTTTTATTTACCAACAAATAGTTCCAGATAAGATGGAGGAGTTTGCTAATGTGACGTCACTGCTATTACTCCTTTAAGTCTCAAGCAACCTCACAAAGCACTTACATGACCTCATCTTTCAGCATCAGATCAGGCCAAATCTCAGCCTGTTAGAGCGCGTGCATATGTTACCTGTGTGAGTTTCACTCCTTGTCCTCAGATGTTCTCGAGTCATTAAAACCTGACGGCTCTTCAACTGAAAGTGTTTTTAACTCAAAGGAGAGGAGAGCAAAGATTTCACACCAGATTCTGTCCTAAACCTCTGATTTTACACACTGTGAACCTGGAAATCCAAATTATCTGGTACATGTTTGCTAATATATAAGCTAATCTAAAGGAATATGAGTGCAATATACACAGATTTAATCTTGTGACCAAAAAGCTGTTTTTAATCTCATCTAGAGCTCTAAGTTTTAAAAGGGTCCTTGGATTTTGTCACTGTGTTTTGATGCTTGTATGATTAAAATGTCGGTACATTTTACAATAAAAGTCAAGTGAGATTAAAAAAGATTAGGATTTTTCATAAAACAGGAAATACAACCTTTTAGTTCATTTCATTTTAAACCAAGTTGATTTTTTAGACTACTTAAGATGTAGAAAATGTATTTGTATTGTTTATCCAGTATAAGAAAATTTGTTTTTAGAATGATGTGAAAAGAAAAACAAGCTTTCAGGATGGGACACTTAGCTTTTATTAAACTAAAAGTTCATCAAGGTTTTCTTAAACATTTGACATAAGATCAGATTGTGTGTGTTTAATATGCTTCAATACAAAGTTAAAGCAGTGGCTGTTATTCCACCTGATCCTGCAGAACCTGTCTCCCCTCTCTCTGTCTCGGTTTCACCTCTTTAGTTCTCCTCATTAGCCTGTAGCTGAGGCCGAGAGTCTGACTCTCTCAGCCACCAGTTACCTCAAGGGCCAGTTACCTGTTCCACCTGTTGGGACTTCTTTTATGTGTGTGTGTGAGTGAGAGAGAATCTACGCGTGTGCGTGTATGTGTGTTTTGCCCATGCAGTGTACATACAAAGCCACAGGCCTCGGTAATTGAGAGGAAATTGATAGAGACGCTAGCTGAGGCATTGTGCTTGTGAAATTTGAAAGTTTTCTTTATATATATATATATATATATATATATATATATATATATATATATATATATATATATATATATATATATATATATATATATATATATAAATATATACATATATATATATACATATATATATATAGAAGTCTCCTAGAGCTTCAGTCCACAAACAGAAATAGTTAATGTTAGTTGAAAAAAAAATGTTGCAAGATTGAAAAAAGCAGCAACCTTTTCTGAATCTTTCAGCAGAGAGCAGAAGAGATGGAAAAAGCCTGGCCTGGGCTTTCTCTGGTTTGGCCATTAATAGGGGCCATCTAGGCCACGTTTACACGGAAACTTTTGCAAAGATTCTTTCTTTGCATTTCCAAAAGCCACCAGCGTTTTCATGAGGACGGTGTGAAAACGATCCATGTTCATATGACTCCAAGAGGACAAGTCACAACGATGTAATGGCCATGCCAGGCCAGTAGTTGGCAATGTGGATATATATGTGTGTATATGCTACTGGGAAATCAGCCATCATTGTTGTGGTTGTTCTTTCTTTTTCTGCTGTGTTATTTTGTGAGACGATTAGCAATCCAACTTTGAGGAGAATTACCACCACTGACTGGACCAGAATGGCTTAACTGGAAGTTGCAGCTGCGCACGCAACCTTCACCTGAAACTGCAAGTGCGCATGCGGTGATGTCAGCGTTTCACCCTGAAACACTCTGCTCTGTGTTTATGTGAAAACTCTCCACTATGGAGAGCGTTTTTAAAAGGTTCCATTTTCGGACAAAACGCAATGCGGTCTCATCTAAACGCAGAGCCAAAATGCAACGTAATGTTATCGGACTGTTATTGACCATTTTTGGCGTTGTGTAAATGTGGCCTTATATAACAATGTTTCACCCAAAAACGCAACTAATGCAATGAAAAAAAAATCTGCATTTACACGAAAACACTGAAGGACTGAATATCCTGTAGTATGCATGCTAGGCATGTAGCTGGCGGCTGAAGCATCCTTTGGAAGCCCTCTGCAGAAGTATAGGTGTGCTGATTATCTGGGAGTGTGTTATCAGCATGTCCACTGAAAACTCTGCCTCGCTGTTTACACTGCAATGGTGGCTGTGGAAAAATTTCACTCAGGATGCTGTTTTCAAAAGTTCCCATTTTAGGTCGGCTAAAATGCTGTTTCTGTGTCGCTGAGAGGCTGAAACACAACAGTACCTTTGCGTTTCAGATTTAAAACCGTTGACGTGTTAACAGCCTCAGAGTGCTCTTACACAACTTATCACAACCACCCATTCACACCAGATTCATACACTAATGGCTCACCCAGATCTGTAACGAGCCCATCAGAAATGACCATGGTCTGGATATAGGATGGCCACCTGTATTTTTGCACAAAGCAAGGTATTACCTTGGTAGGTGCTGAGAGTTGTTGTAGTGAATGACAAAGACAGGAGAAGTAAAATGAGGATTTGTGGACTTACTTTATCTTCAACTAGAAATCCAAACAAGGACTTGACTACAGAAGTCTGAATTCTAGGTCTTATATTGCTCTTCACTGAACACTAAGCATTCTGAAAACTCATGAGGAAACTTAAATTGACAAAGAAATAGGAATAAAAAAGGAGCTGGTTTGGAGGAAAGTGAGTTAGGAGGTCGGATTATCTAGTAAATTGTAAAAATCTTTGTCTGTCACTTGAGTCAAGTTGGACTAGTGAGTTAGCTCCCATCAGCACAACTGGCTTCACCCCTTTATCCATGTGGTGGAGCTCAACCTAATTTAAAGTCAACAAACTGAAGTGATGTTTAAAGGATGCACCTCACGTCTTGCAAGATTCATACTTTTAGGCACTTGTGAATGAAGCAGTTGATTTCCATTAATACCTGTCTGTTTCTGAAAAGTTGGTGAGCATTCACACTTAGTGTGAATGCATCATAACATTTGATTGTTTTCCTGTGGTTTGCAGAAATCTCGTTGTTTTGTTGCAACTTTGACTCAAGGTCAGGTGGTTTGATTCACACCCTAGAGTTACAAAGGCAAGAATTTAACTTTTTTATCGTGTAGAACACAACATTCTCAAAACACAAGTAGCCAAAAACTCTGTGACCTGAAACTGCTGTTTGTTGTCAAACTCACTTCCATAAATAGCCTGCTTATATCATCACAAGAGAGATGCTGTTTAAAAAAAATCTCTGACAATAGATGTGTCATTAAAGAGGTAATTGGAAGAAACTTTGGTGCTAAAGGAGGGTTTAAGGTTGCTTCTGCATCACAGCAGCAATCATTTAGCTCTAATAGGCCATAAGCGATAGCTCTTCATTCATCTTGGCTGCTCCACTTAGCTCATCTTTCAGTGGCTAAGCTGTTACTTTTCTGTCCAGCCATGATACTCTAGATAGACACTCAACAAAGGAAGGAAATCTCACCCATTGTTTGACTTTTGTGAGAGCTATAAGGAAAACATATGATGCCTGACATTTTTCAGTTATCATCTAACACACAATGGTTTTCATTTCTCATTACATATGTGTGTCAAATTACTAACACGCCAGTCTTGTTGTGTTGTGTTAAAAGTTTGTGGCGCTGTGGAACTTAACATCTCAGGACTTGTCATTTAGAGACCAGGTGTACCAGAAATCAATGCTGGGTCTGTGACTCCAACAACAACAGTTCAAGCTGTTGAACAAAGTCATAGCCCGAACAATCAAGAGAAATTCAAATATCCTTGATCGATGTCAAATGACGTAGTGTTTTCTTAAACACCTCTCTTCTCTCCCTCCTGTCACGGGCCATGGGAAGCCAAAGAAAGCCAGTGCACAACATGGGTGAGTGAAAGGCCAAGGGGTGATGTATTGTGGATAGCACAATGTGTATTCTTTGTCAACATGGAGTCACAAGGTGTGCTCAGGAGTTCAACCTCCAGCGAGGCCACCCATGCAGACCATAAATCTGTGGGAAAGGGTTTTACCACTGAAATATGCGACACCTGAGTGGGTTATTGCTACTCACCATCTGAGCAGTTTAGTTAAATATGCCCAGAATTACTCTCTGTGTGCTGCTTTTGGATGGCCCCTTAGATTTTGCCCATATCATTATGGTCTCCAGAGGATGAATCCCATACACACACATCCCAAAACCATAATTTTGTTTGTTGTACCTGATATCACATAAACACATAAAATTAGGTTTTCTTTTCTTTTTTCTAAAAAAAAAAAAATTGCAAAATGATCAATGTTTAACAGTTTGCTAAACTGACATGCGTAAGATTTCCAATGAGTCCAATTACAGCTCATTACTGTATTTGGTGGAAATGGACTAAATCAGTACACTGGCAGTAAACATGCTAAACCTCAAAATTTGGTAGGAGTTAGCATGCTAAGCTACGATCGAATTGGATAGAATGGTTGAAAATTTAACTTTTGTGAAGTAAAGTATTGGTTTCCAAAGTGTGTGCGTGTGTGTTGGAGGCCTGATGAGGTTGGGTTATAGGATGCTGAGAGATTGGTCGCAGTAAACAAAGAGCAACTATGGAAGACATCCAGCATTTTGTCCTCTGTGATTGGATTGTGGCTCTTTGATACAAAGTGAAATCAAGTTTCAGAGAAGACTGTATGCTGCCAGGAGAAATGTAGCCGCTGTCGCATAGAAAGTGACGATTCTCCCAACCAATCAACGGTCTGCAGTATTGTAGCTCCACCTTCCCAGAGCGGATCGGTTCAGTCTGAAACCCATACGAAAGGGTCCCAAAAAGTGGTACAGCTCTTCTTAGTTATTTGGGAATCTGTCCAAAGATGAGTCAGTGGAAATGCCACAAAATGTGCCCAAAAATACTGAGACAAACCGACCCAGACTGCTTGGTGAAAACATGGCTATAATGTCCGATTTGTTTTTGACATTTCTTTAAAGAAGAACCCAGAAGTGACTTTAGGACAGAAAGCCATATCTGAACATCCATTGTCTAATTTTGTACACATAAATGAAAAATCTTAGACTTTTTTCCACTTTTTTTAGGAATGGCATGTCAGTATATTCCCACAGCACGGGGTCACTGGTCTCCAGCACCTCTGTTTTGGGGGTCACAGGTTCAGAAGTTTATGAACTCCTAAACTAGAGAACACTTTGGATGAATGGGATAATGAATAGGTTATGAGCATGCTGGTGTTTACAGTTTGCTTTCAGGGCTGTACAGCCTCACAGAGATCACCGTGTTGTGATATAGTCTATTATACATTTGAAACCACTGGAAAATAAAAAACATAATGCTGAAATGCTAAAAATGTACTTCCTTGTCTTCAATGCACCGCTAAATTAACTGAATTTACACAATTTTTGTGCATTGAGGCATTTTAGTTTTTTTAGTATGTACGACCATTAACACATGGTATAATAATGCATAATTGTTGTCTTTATATCCACTTAAATTGTTGCTGATTGATCATTTATGTTACTTCTTCACCTGACTGCAGTTCTGAGACCAAACATCTCATGATGTAGATGTTTTCATTTATTTTTCCAGCTGCTTTAAATGAACTGGGAATGTGCCTCGATTAGATTAAATACACTCTTTCTCTGAAACCAAAAAGCCTGAACGAAAATAATCAACAGAAGATTTCAACATAAATACCCGTTGTATGTTTCCATCACAGTTTGACTGATTTTGTGTTGTAATTCATGCTCTGTGTACCCTTAAAGCCTCGAGGATGAGACAGCTGTATAACATTTGCATGGCACCATGTTTCACCCATTATTCTTTTGCATGAGCAGTAAATATTTACCTTAAGGTCACTGCAAAGGTTATAATCACTGAGGAAATTCAACAATGGTGGTTGAATTCCTGCTAGGTTACAATTGAGTCTAGACTGCAGTGAGTGAAGCACCTTAACTGAACAAACAGCCTGGTGCATGTGAGAGGAAGCTATTTCTTTGGTGTTGAGAAATTACGCAGTAAAGTTATATCATAGTGAAGTCAAACCAAGTTGAACAAAGAGTGCGAAAGTTTTAGGGTGAATCCACAGCAACCATAGACAATGTCCACCATAAATATTATGCATGAAGAAATAAAGACAATAAATCTCTGTTCGTAATAGCTTGATGAATAATGATACGTCGAGACGGGTGGTTCTGTTTGGGCAGACAACTGGTTACATCACTCTTACTTTTCCTTGCTCCATCAATCATGCATCTGCAATATGGGTGCCAGAGATATAAATTCTCACCACCCTCATGCATCGTTTTCATTGTCACTGGATGATTCTCACCTAGTGAACATCTGTAAGAAGTCTGTTTTGTACAGACTTTAGTACGATGCCAAAACTGTCACTGTGATGAGTCAATAAAATCTTAAGACATGCTTGTTGCAGTCATATTTTTGGCAGCAGTGATACTTGAATCATTTCTGCAGTGCACGTGTTAGTGGGTAGCTGTGGGTGCAGGTCTCTAAATCAGCTAAGTGTTCATAATTTCAGAGCTCAAAGCCTTTAACTTCAGTTGAATTCAGTTTGCTTTAGCATACACATTTTCTTGTTACTTGACTTAAAGGGGACATATGCCAGACTAGGATGCCTGTAAAGCATTTCTGCTCTCAGTACAAGTCATTTAGTTCCTTCATTGCCCCACAATAGTGTTCTCAATATCCTCAGTTTAGGCCATTCTGAAGATCTCGTTGAAACGCTCCGTTTCGAGAATGACCTCCAGTAACCTTGCAACGCCACAGCCCTTTGTGCTCTGATTGGTCAGTTCTATCAGAGGGGCGGATGGGGGTAGAGCCAGGGGGCGGTTTTTGCAGCATGGCAGCACCAATATGACGATTTACAAAATTGTCATATTGGATGGGGCAGACCGAGCGAGTTTGCTGTTTGTCAAAACTTCACCGTAAGGCATTGATAACACTAATAAGATGGCAGAGTGTAGGATACGTCCTTTTGTATTGGACCCCAAGTCAGACCCGGACGGTTCTGCAGCTCAGGAGGAAGAAAATCCACCTCGACACAGATCATCTCAGGGCGCTTCAGTGTGGTGAGTCAAACCGGTACTGTAACATGTATAGTTTATACGTTTATACTCGGCTCTTGGTGGGTGTATCCCTCGGTGGCGGTTGTGTGACTAACTGACATCACAGTGGAGGAGCTGCTTTAACAAATTACTCTAATAAAAAGAAAGGATCCTCATGTCGTCACGACGGTCAAAATCTCGCGACCAACTGGCAATGACCTATTTTCAGAGGCATCAAATCTCGTTCTAGGATATCAGAAAAAATACAATATCTCATTTTTTTTTAAATTCAGGGGGTGTAAGGTCTTGTTTTCAAATTCATTATATTATATGTAGGTATTAAATCAGGGATCAGCATGATATGTCCCCTTTAAGTGCAGGGGCGCAGTATTGTGGCAGCAAACAGCATTTATACACTGAGGTGTTGTAAAGACTCTGTTTTAAAAGCCAGCTTAGGTAATACAAAATAAAAATGACATAAAAAGCTTTTTGGGTTATTGGTTTAAAGAGAATGAGTAGAATGTTCTTTTATGGCTGAGCCAAAAGGCCTGGATTACTGAAGAGAGTTGGAACTGAGAGCATTTTTGCTGGGGTTGAGTGAAAAAATATTCAAATTTGGTATTAACAGTTTGTGGGGTTAGGCTATGATTAGTAATGAAAACTGCAATTAAATCAACTTGAAGTTTATTTTACATAAAGTTTTATATTAAACCACTTTCAAATGAATCATTTTCGAAATGAGAAACTGTGAAACAGAAGATTGAATCTGATAACAGTTTAACAAAGTAAAAAAACAACCAAAACAGAAGGTTTCCAAAACAAAGACAGAAATTGCGGCTTGCACAGATAGTATGGCATCATCTTTCCTTTCTGTCTCTGCTTCTTCTCAGCCCTGGCAGCTGAGTGCCCTGAAAGCCAGCAGACAGACAGGAGAGCAAATAATTACCTTTCCCAGGTAGCGGCAGTGATTGTTGGGGGCTGGAGGATGAGTGAAGAGGGCTCTGTGTGTGTGTGTGTTACATGTTTTTTTGTGTATGTGTGTGTGTGTCCAGAAAACGTCATGTCCTTTTGACCTTGCCGCACTGCAGACACACACAGAGAGACGGTTTTGTGTCCCCAGACAAGAGGTCTGCTTTCACCTGAGCAGGCTTGGCCAATTACACCCTTTAACCCCCCAGCAGAGACAAAGGTGGAGCGGAGCGGGATGAGTGACTGGGACCAGGCTGGGAGCCTCTTCATTAGAGGAGGAGGGGGGAGGGCTGCTTTTGGGAGATGAGAAAGAGAGAATTTGTGAGTTCAGGCACAGATTTTGGAAAGAACCTAACTATCTCTTATTTCAGGCTGTTCAGATTGTTACTGAACCTAGATCCGCCCAGATTTTTGAAGTCTTTGTTCAACGTGTTTGATGAACACCAACAGACTTGTGGTTCGTGACATCCTTGAGGGTTTTGGCAAAGTCCTTTTTGCCTACAGGTGAACAAACAGGTTCAGACTTGGCTGTTATGCTCAGTATTGGTGTGCTTTTAAAGTCAGCTGGCATTAGATCACACCGTTTATTATTACATACCAGAATCTGGCAGAGAGTCCACATTCCTCAAACATGCGTCCACACATGTGTGTGGTAATGGCAGTGACAGCGTGTGAATACCTCAACATCCAGCATTGAAACTCACTTTACTTCTGCTTTATTTGATCTCACATGGGACAGACTGACATCTGCTCACACACTGAGGGGGAATAATCACAGATATAAGGCTATCACCCAAAGCATGAAGGATGCAGGTTAAAAATCATATGATTAAAATACCTGCTGTGCTGTGGTTACTTTCCTTCATCTGTTCACACATGCTTCTCCTGCAATTCTTGATAACTAATGCAGCGTCTAGATAAAGCATTATTTACTAGTTACTTGCCAGTTAAAACATCACAAATTGTGTGGCTACATTTCATGAGCTGCACAAGTCTGTCAATGACTAAAGTGCTTTATAAAAGAAATACAATCTTTCAGACTCCAGCAGGGAAACACCAGAAACCACTGTTGAGATGATTAAACTGATTTTTCCTGAGGGAATAAACAAACAAACAACAAATAAAATAGTTCTGAATTGAGAAAAAGCTACAACGCAGAGGTTTAATTTTTTTATGCATGCATTTCTTGCATAAGGAGCATCAGAGGTGGTGTGGTGAAAGTATGCAAGAATTTGCTTTCCGCATTTCAAGCATTCATACGACTTGATTGTCATTTGAAACTATTTGATGATTAATGGAGTAGTTACTGCTCCTTCTGCTGATTGCCTCTTTCTGTGCATAGAGACTTATGAGATACGAGTTTGGCCCTGCAAAGTTTGCATTCATCTTTATTTGTTTATTTATTTATTTACCTATTTATATTTCAATCAAAAACTTCTTGAAAGACCTTCGACAACCAACAGCCCATTGTGGTTCTCTCTGGGTTGTAATCCCACAGACCCAAACCAGATTTAGTGGTACCTGACATTAACGCGTTCTTATTCTTTTGTTTTCCTTTCACAATTTTCAGAGGAGCTGCAGTGCCCGTGTGCCATTCCCACTGCCAGGCACTCATAAAACAGTGAAGAAATATGTTTCCTAGGTAGAAAAATGGTCTTAATATGTGAATATTTGAAAAGCTAAAACTTATCATGCTGACACCAAATGAGTGAACTCAGATGTTCAAATGCAGCAGGGAAAAACAACCAAGCAATATTTCATAATAGAAGGATTTTGATGCTTTTTGTCCTTTAATCTTTAAAGCGAGATACACACTACACGGTAATCTGGCCAATCTTGGGGCAATTCTCCTTTTATAGTAAGTGGGAAGTGAAGTCCACAAACGAAAGCCGATGAGGAAGCAAACTGACTAAAAAAAAGAAAAAAAAAGAAGCAGAACAAATGCAGACATTTGGACAAAAGTTAAAGCATAATTTCTCTAGAACATGAGACAAGAGGTTTATTTTTGGTTTAGTAAAACATGCCATGAACAAACTGTCAAAGAGAGGAGCTCCATAGAGTCAGAAACAGCAATGTTTTTGTACCAGGTAGCTAAATTACAAGCATTGTTAAGTATTAACCATCATTAATCATTCTGTCAGCTGCCGCGCTTGTTTACTCAAATGTCACGTTTGACTTATTGGGCGCTGTAACAATGGCCATTCAAACCATGTCGTACTCCAGCACGATTGCCCTTCTGAAGAGTGACCAGCGGTCACGCTACTCCAATATGAACCAGACTTTAAGCCCGCCTACATCATCCTGAAGCATCTGTTTATATGAAGCGCAATCATATCAGAGTCAGCACAATGCAACACAGAGAACACCGCTACAACTTTAGTGACTTTTTGGCCAGTTAAAAAATGATTGTCGAGAGGAGCGGTCGCAGCAATCATAAGTCATGGATCATACCTCATGATCGTGTGCTCGTACATTAAGTGAATCACGCTGAAGCCCACCTCTCCAAAGTGTGCTAAAGTAGAGAAGTGAATTCTGCTCAAGCATGGCAAGTTTGGGGTCACAATGACCAGACAATCTGGACTTCAGGGTTGAAGGGTGCTTTGGTGAAATCACTGCCTTCCATTCCAGTTCAGTGTGTTGGGTTTTTTGGAAAATGCGGGGTCTCTCATAATTTACTTCTGTCAAGATTTGAAAAATTTTGGGGTGATGTCATCTCCCAGGCAATGGGCACAGAGAATAGGGTGGTCACCGTTGTCATGATTCATTTTCAGTTTTTGATATCATCCCGCTGCTTTGACAATGCATTCATCTTTAGTGGTAACTGGTATCTAAGAGGAGGTTTTCCTGAGTTAAACTAGAGCTGCTAATGCAGACCAACTGGCTTCCAGCAGAGATGTGAGGCATGTTACATAAGTTCAGATCCTTAACACCACACCCACACATCTTTAAACTGAAAAAAAGAGGTCACCTAAGGTTATCTATATGCTTTTGCACCACTTTCTCTGCTTTGTACATTTAATACTGGCCAAAAACCTGTTGGCATGTTTGGATGTGTAGAGACTGTGAATTCCTCTTTTCAGCTACTTACCTGTACACAAAGCAGGCTTCAAAAAAGTCAGCTTATGCACATGTTCAAGTGAAGCTGAGAATGATAACATGAAAGCACATCATGTGATTCACAAAGACAAAAAAAGACACTGCTATATAAAAGATAGAAAAAAATTTCAGCCAGGGGAAGAAGTTTGAGAGAGGGAGACGACTGCTAATGTTGCTAATTCTGCAATGCTGGCAGGTGGCAACACTACAAGGTCTCAAAAACATTATTTAAAAGTCTTGATCATTGTCCTGTTGAACTCTGGAATCTTGAAGAGCCAAATGAAAACAAAACATTGGGGAATATTGCACATCAAATGATTGAAAATAAGTTCCAGGTAGGTGTATTTGACTTTGGGTCATTATTTAGAAATCTGCACTAGATTTCAATTTATATCCCATAAGTTAAAAAAATAATAATAATAATAATGATAATTCAAAAAAAAAAAAAAGGATTAGACATCCATCACCTTAATACCACAACTGTTAGTAACAGTATCTCACAGGCCGAGTAAAACTCGGGGAAAGTTTCACATCATTTAAAGGATCAGTTAGTAAAGTCCCGGCCCTAATATCTCTGTTGCACCTAAAACAGTTTCACAATGATTTTACCTGGGCTGTCATATCATTCTGTAAACACCTCATTTCATAGTTAATCCACCTTAAACTGCAGCACTGAGCTGATCTGTAAAGCCTGTCCTTATGAAAACAGATTAGGCTGCACATCGAGCCAAACTGACTATCAGTTTACAGTCCCAGCTCTGCTCCACTTTTTTCCCCTGATGTAAGATGTTTAATAATCTTTTGTCTTTGTTGGGCTGTCACGGTGGATTGTGACATACAGTACATTAAACCTGGCAGGCTTTTGAATTAGCTGTCACGAAGATATGGGGCTGTTATTGAAGCCATTATGAGATTTGGAAGCTGAAGCGCTGCAGGGCATCCTTCAAAGAGAGCGAAAGCCACTTTTAGCTGCTCACAGGTAATGATCCAGTTATTACACACACACACACACACACACACACACACACACGCACACGCACACACGCACACACATCATACATTCAAAAACGTGCAGAGGTTAAATGTTTACATATTTTCTTTAACACAGTGGCACAGATTTAGCGTTACACTAATACACATTTAGTTAACACCAAAGTTATCTTTCTGTTTAAAGAGAAGGAGCTCAACTTAAAGACAAAACGAAACTGATACTGAAGTGCAAAATCTCCACTTCTTGGAATGTCTTGGGGTTTTGGGAAATTCAACCTGAGGCTGGCTGGAAAAGTAAAGCAAAGCCTGAAAAGGATTCATATCAAAATGCTCATTTTACTAGTTGAATAAAAAAATATTCAAATCCTGAAAACAAAATCATTGTTTTTTTTTCACTGTATCATTTCTTCGTTCTCGACACTGTTGCCTGTTTTGATCATATTAAAGTAAAGACTCATGTATGAATGCAAAATTGGAAATGTGGATTAGAGATGTCATTTGAATGCCTGCAAGGTTTCACAGCAGTCAGTCAGTATGTTTATATGCAGCTTAAGAAATGACATCATCACTTTTTTGTAACTAATCTAACTTTAAGCATTTACAATTCTTTCGGAGCCCTGCCCTGAAGTACTTTCTTGTGTATATTTTGTACTCAATATAATTACGGTACATGCAAAATATAAATGTGTTGTCCTATAAGATACCTGTGCACACAAGTCTTTTTGAGGGGAATTAGAACTGGTTTAATGTAAAGTTATTCAGTATTGACTATCCATACACACATCTTCCTTTTGAGATGTACAACAAACAACTTTAACTTTTATTTGACAATAAAACTGATAAAGGAAAAAATGAAGAAGAAAGAAGTATTAATATTCAGCATCAGGTGGGGGAACTTATTGTTGGAGACTCTTATCTGCACCACCATCATGAGAAAACCTTGTACCTGCTCCACTAACAATGAAAGCAAGATTTACCTTGAAGACATGGGGTACCTGAGTCCATTTATCAGTGTGTTTGACTTTCTCAGGAAAGCTAGCATTTCAGTCTTAATCTATCATTATTTGGAGCTAATGATGTAATTTTCTACCTAGTATAGCACTGACAGAGTAATTCCTCTCTGCTGTGTAAACCTGTCTGAAAACCAGCCTCTGAGGTGGTCTGTATAGGGTTTTGCACGGGGCTTAGCGGGCATACATTCATCTTTGGCTTTTCAAATCAGGCTGACAAGTTTTCTCAGCCCTAATTTGTCATCATATGTGCTCACTGACTCAGGCCAATGCTTACTCCGCTCTGCTGTCACATTTAGAGGGCTAATGGGGTCCACTTCAGATAACCCTTGTTTGACTAAGTCTGCCGCCCGCCTTTAATAGTCTGTTTCAACAAGCTGAGCTCTGAAAACAAACTAAAACCACGAGGAGCTATCTGCACTGCTATCTCACTGCTGTGCACACAGAAAGGCTCACACAAATACAGGAACACACAGGCATGTTTAAAGACACTTTTTACCCTATTTCAGTGCTAACATGGCAGAGGATATGCTGTTACATTTCTCAAAGAAGATTTTAAGCGTCAAATTAATGACTTGTATAAGTATGTTTAAAGTTTCTGGGCCTTTTTCTGGTTTCAGTCAGCCCCCACTCCCCCTTCCTTATTCCCATCCTCAACCTCGGCAGGAAGACAATTGTTCACAGACAGTGACAGATGGTTTCAGACATTATTTATGATTTTTTTTTTCATCACAGAGAAGGGTTTCTTCAGATATATAACCTATTAAGACTAGATGCAATAATTGCGCATATACCTTTAAAGCTGGATGCCATATGTGTGCATTTATCCTTTTTAAGGGCAGATGTGGCCAGATGTGTCATTCATCTTAGCCGTCATAAAGACGGTCATTAAAAGCTGTTCGAAAATAACGTGAACTTTCCACTTCCTCTACGTGAATTCAAAAAATCCCAAAACATGCACATCATTCCCACCATGTCATTCAGCAACTCACAGTGCATTTCATTGGTTATATGTTTTTAAAATGTCGCAGTCTGGAGTGACCTAAACGTCCCATCCCACCTTCAAGGTAAAAGCAGGTAGACTGAATCTGGTCCAAATGGGTTAACTATATTTTTTCCTCAGTGATCTCAGATGCAGCCTTGTAACAAGTAGGTCAGTGAGTTACTTGTTTTCCAAGCTTTAATTGTTTGCATCATCTGTTTGGTTTGCTTGGTTTAGTCCTTTGCATGACAAAAAAATCCCTGTCACTCAGGACCCTCGTTAAGTCCAGCCTAAGTTTAAGCAACAGGAGCTCTTTGGTGAAGGTTGATAACTGACTGGTTCCAATTATCATTGCTGACTTTCTCTTTACACAGTGTTGGGCAAATTACTTTGAAAAAGTTATTAGTTATAGTTACCCCTTACTTTCCCAAGAAGGTAGTTGAATTTGTAACAGAACAATTCCTTCATAAATATATTTAGTAACCTGGGAAAGGATATACTGTATTCTAATTTTTGTGCAGGTCTTGCTCAGGAGCATAATGTGGTGTTAACCTTCCAGCTTCAGTGTCAAGATCATGGCTGGGAAGCACAAGGGAGACTTGGTGGTCTTGCCTTTTACATCACTGACACTGAAGTAGGGCCTGTGCTTCCATCCTTAAAACGCCAGTCTTTATTTTACAGACTGCTCCGGACTCGCCATCATTGCATGTCTAGTTCTCTTGTGTGGCTGTTTGTGGCAGGTTGAGGTTTGTAACAACATTACCCACCTACTTAAACTCTAGCACTGATTGGCTTACCATGAAATTGTACTCAACCCCTAGCCAATCATCATGACTTATGTGTCCAACCCCACCCTTTCACTGCAGATGGAAAACCAGGACAAAAAAAAGAAACAAACAAAAAAAACATGTGATATGCAGCTCCTGTAATGTTGTTATAGCTTTAAAAGGCTTTGTGTGGAGTAAATGTGGATATGCAAATTAAAATCCTTTCAGGGTGAGCAGGAAAAGCTTTAGGGGATAGTTTGTCCTCCTGCTAGGTTTGTCTTGTATGTTCATGTGTGCATCTTCAAAGTATTTAAATGTATTTTCAAGTCTCTGTATTACTGCAGTATGAATAGGCAATTTAAATTCATCACTCGAGACCATGCAATGTTTGGGCTGAAATTTTAAACACAGACAGATCACATTGAATGATTTCTTTTTTAAGAGCGTACTTTTATTTTTGGTAGCTGTGGTTGTGGTTTTTTCGATGTGGTCAACCATTCCGATTTCCTTTACTATGTCTCACTGATTACAACTTCTGCAAAGTTTCAGATATCCTCCCGTTCCTGAACTCTTTATCTTTAAATGTGCCTTATCAACGCTTAACGACAATTAGCAGAAAAAGACACCCAAAATAATTGTCAGCTCAACTCTTGAAATCAAGAATGTCTCTGCTGTAAAGGTTTCCTCTCATCAGCACTCGATGCTCAGTCATGTTGTCCAAGAACCCCATGTGTAGATCAGTGTTATCGCCTCATCCGTTGAGTACACGCAGAGGGATGGACAGTTTTTCACAGCTCTTATCACACTCAGGCTTCTGCATTTCCGTTAGACGGAGAGCATTATCTCACCTAGCCCGCTACTCGGTACAGACTGTTAACCACAGATTAGACAAGACCACAAGTCAAGAGGACTCTCCTCACCTCCTGAAAACATCTTTCACTGTGCTGTGTGTGTGTATTAGATTTTTCCTCATTTTTACCCCTCTGCTTTGAGGAATTATAAGTTAACTTAGGTCAGGACGGCTCAACTTTAACAAACTTTTGTCAACTTGACAAATATTCAAGATTTTTTTCAGTCTACTCAAAAAATATTTGGGGCATTTAATGAGGTGATATTTTCTCATTTCTAGACGAAACAATAGTTATATCTTTAAGGTCTAAAATGTCAAAAAAAAAAAAAAAAAAAAAAAAAAAAAGCAACAAAGCAACAAAACAATAAAACAACAAAACAACAAAACAACGTTAAATAGAGAAATAAACTGTCTAGCTGAGATCAGCATGAATTTGCTTTTGATACTGAAACAGATATCATAACAGACACAGCCATACATGTTTGATTTCCAATCAGAAATTAACAATAAACTCATGAAAAAAAACAACAATTCCATGAATGCCTGATTCATATTGTCCTGATCTCCATCTCACTAGCTTCCCTTGTGAAAGACTCTCTCGTATACAGCACCATCCTTAATTGTGCCCATCTCTATTTTAAGGTTACCCTATTTTATTTAATTTCTTACATTTTAATTTGTTTGGTGTTATCCAATTTTATTTTATTGTTCTATATTTCCCCACTTTCTTCAAAGTATATATGTCTGTAATGCTGCAACAAACTGATTTATCCTTAAGGATCAATAGTGTTATCTCATCTGGATAATTTAAGTCCACATTAATCCAAGCTTTTTAAGAAAGAAAGAAAGAAAGAAAGAAAGAAAGAAAGAAAGAAAGAAAGAAAGAAAGAAAACATTTAAAGGCTCTTTGCATTTCAAAGACACAACACACTTTTTTTGTTTTATTGTGTTTAACTTAACTTCTAACTCTTTTCATTATGTTCAAGAACTTGGGGAACTTTAAAAATGACTGCACTATATCTAAATTGTGCACTTTTTGCCTGATCCTGGCTGTCAGGCTGGAATGTGATCTGCTTTGTTTGGACAGGGTTTTCCTAATGTTTGCTGTTGCTATGACTCTAAACCTCATTAAATAACGTTTCATACTCAAGTTGCAATTATAATTGACCTGTCACTTGGATTAAGATGGAGTGAATTGTATAATTAAGTACATGCAGCGACAGGCCTGATTGTTTCTTAAGATTACAGTGTGGTGTGTTTGTGGGTAAAATCTGGCACTGAAGTGTGTTCATAAGAAAAATTGCAATAGATGGTTTGATAAAAGAACATTATATAACTAAGCCATTGCACAAGTACTTTAATGCCTCATTAAGTGAGTTGTTAATATGTGTTGGGGCACTTTGGCTATAAAACTTGATGTTCTGTCAACCACAGCATGTAGTTCAGTAACGTGTATTAAAAAAGACACAAAACGATGACACGAAACACAAACTTAAGCTCCAGTGTTGAAATTTGTACTTTTCTGTACAAATTCACCATCCAAACACTGATGTTTCACAGACACCAAACTCCGAATTGCTCCAGGAGTCTGTGCTTGCTGTATGTAGATGGGTGCTACGACTTCTACTACTACCACTACTACTAGTACTACTACTACTACTATCAATAATAATAATAAACTGCCAAATTAAACTCCAGTGCACAAATAAGACAGAACTGCCATCACACACTTCCTATTATTACACAATTTCTGACATGAGTCATTCTGCATAGCAACAAAGGAGTTCAGTTTTGATTTTATTTAAATTGTACTGAAAACTTATAGACCAAGGCTAAGGGTTCAGGGCAGTCTTTATTATCCCTGTGGGATTACTTGTTGAGCAGCCAGAAGCGTGCAGGCACTAAAGAAAGGTAGCACAAAATATTTTCATCACTATCATCTCAACTCTCAGTGTTCAGTATTAATAATGTAGTTCTTGGTTTAAATGCAGGAGGTCTGTGATCAAAGAAGTAGCAGTCAAGCATTGGAATGGTTGGTATTTGATTCTATGAACACAAACTTTATCAATGGCAAGATTCTTTGAAGGAGCTGCATAGTGCATCCGGGGTCCAGTTAGTATAGACACACTGCTAACAGATGCACACCATCACAGAGTTTCATTCCATAGAGCACCCATATTTCCTGTCCCTTTACACTGTTTTGAGCTTTTTGGTTCCATTTTTTAAGACGAGTACAGTATTTTATTACAGTTTATTGTCAGCCAATAAATGCTGATGTAATACATAACCTTTCAGTTAAAGATTCTCACATAATACTTGAATAAATGTATGGAATTTGGTTAAGTGCACTGACACTAACTTTCTAACAGGAGCATTGACACTTTCCACACATTATCCCCTGCAGGACACCCTGACATCACTGAAAAGCTTGCTCAGTGACAGGCCCCTTCACCTGCGGTGTGAGAGACTTAAGGCAATTGTGTCCAGTCGTGGTCAGATCTTAAAACCAGACTTTATAATCTTGTGAACTTTATTACCATTTTTGGAATTTTGTATCTTGTGCAATAACTATGTTTTTACAGTAATTTACAATAATACTTATAATAATTTTTCAAGTACCACTGAGTTTATTCTCTATCAAGTTATTTGAAAAACAACTAATGACATTTTTTGCCTAAGTTTAAAATATAGCTATGTAACACGTTTTCACAAGTTGATTAAAGTGGGACTCATTCTAAGTATTGTCATTCGCTGTTGCTCAACTTTAAAAAGTGCTGCTCTGAATGCTCATAGCTTGGCTCTCATCTTTGCGATGGGATGACATGTTAATTGGAGCATCTGAAAACCATTTATAGTTGGCACCAAGGCTACAGCATCAGAAATCTGAGGAGTGATTAGATTATTAAAGTATGAATTAAGGACTGCTGCAGGGCTGCAACGGCAATGAGGCAGCAAAGGGAGAAACAAGGAGATACGTAGTTTTCAACGGATCTCCCAAAAGGGAGGACACCTTTGTCAGGTGGCTGTGAGGATGATGCAATGAGTGAAACCAGTGCAGCTTGAGTTGCCTGCCTGAGTGGTCAACCTGTACCAGGTTGCAGACACCACTTCATTCAGTGTTTGAGAAATTTACAGGTTTAATTATTACTATTAAAACATTTTTTTTTCAAAACGTAGTTTATGTGAAAATCCTATTGAGCATAGTAGTGTTACGATATGCTGCTAGGACTGGACTTTTCATCAGTTCAAAGGAGCCTTAATCTCAGCCTCACAGCCACACACACTAACAGTGTCTAACGCAGCATGTCATGATACTTTCTGAAGAGACCACACATTCAGAACTACTGTTTTTGCAGTTGTTTCCCCTCCCCATTTGTTTTCTTTCATTTTGTTAGTTTGGTCCAGAAATGGCGCCTGTGGTTAGCAGATAGCATCGCTCGCTGTAACCACATGAAGTGAAAAACCAACAGTCAATTACAGCATTAGTGCTGATGGAGTGGGCGAGATGACAGCGCTCATAACCACTGGGTAAACCCAGTGCATTATGCTGTGCCATTGCTGGATCACACACTCACACACCACACACACATACGCTCAACCCATCATCCTCCTCATCACCCTCATTTCGAACACAGATTGCTTCTCTCTTTTGTTAAATGAAGACAGCCCAGTGCAGAGTGTACAGCAGCAGCAGCAGTGACACGGGGCTGGGTGGTGTGAGCAGAGCTTTACAGAAAAAAGGATGAAAGACAAAAGAGAAAAAGCTCTGCTATTAAAAGTGAGTCACCCTGGCATGCTCAGCATTCCTGCGTTTCACAGAACTTGATTTTGAAATCTACCCATCCCTCTTTCCGTCATGGTGCCTGCTAAAAAATACAAGTCTATTAAAATAACGCAAAGAGATGTCTAAAATCCTAAGTTCTACACTAATATAGCAGCTTTAACACTGTATTATCTTCCCAATCCTACCCGCCAATCATCTCAATCCAGGTGAAGAAAACCAAGAGAGAAACTGTAAGTGGAACATGACTTTTCTTGAAGAGTGTGGTTGTTCTGTCGATGGGGTGCATCGATCTGTGAAACATGCCTGGAGAGTGAAATTGATGACTCTCCAAAAAAAGTTCATAAATCAGTATGATGAGGAGAGAAACTTGTTTCCTGCCAGGACCAAAGTGTGATGTATAGTGCAGCCAAGCTTGAATGGCCTGTTACATAACTGTGCTTTGGTTTTGTATCATGTCCTCTGGTCCATGGCGACATGACCAAATCTTAATCAAGTCTTCATCATACATTTGACTCTGGTTACACCAATCTTTCTGCCAAGTCCAAAATATTACCTTTAAAGTTAAAGCTAATACTGAAGCTGAAATTAGTTGTTTTATTTTGGTGAAGTATTTAGTTCTCTCCCTAAAAACAGTCCCCTCAGCTGGATGCAAAGTTAATCAAAGCAAATAGACTGAACCAAAACTATAAAAATGCAGGTGGTGATAAGGAAAAGTCCAAATTTTTAAATCTTAGATTTCCCCTATTGTTGCACACCCTTTTTTTTTCTTTTAGGTAGGGGAGAACGGGTATGGTTGTAACACTTTTTACTTCAGCACCTCCAACTCACTGAGTTTTTGAGTCAGAATTCTCAAACTGTAATGCAAAGTACCCACATTTGTTTACTTCAAATGATATCAGCTCAAAACTCTGCAAGAATATCCCAGACCTCACAAGATGATGTCATACACATGATGGTCCTTTCTTACAACCTTTCCCACTACTGGAGTTAATACGGAAATGATCATATGACTCCAATCTTATCCATGAATGGTGGAATTGGTGGTGTTACAACTCATATAACTGAGTTACAGCATAACTGAAGCTGCTTTCTTTCTGTGTTGGAGGTTGCAATTTTAAACCCAACTGAACCTATTACTTTCTTTTGCACTTAACAAAAATCAAATGAACAAGTAATCGATCAATAAGTGTGCTATGAATAATACATTTTAAGATGGGAGCTGAGGGCCGGGCATGACTTTGGACGTGCCTGCATTGGACACTGCATGCAGTCCAAAAGAAGCCTCATCAAAGAATGAAGAAAATGACTTATTTTGACATTTAGCGAGTTGATCATCATATAAAAACAAATAAAGAAATGCTGATGTAACAGCTTAAGGGTTGACTTTTAATGGAGACCATATTTTGGTAGTGCTGCTGATTTGATGGCTTATTGAAATCCTTTATGAATCCCTGTCATACTGACACAAAATTGGAACTGTAACTTAAATACATCTCAGTAAATCTTAACCAAATTGAATCAAATTGTACTGGAAATTCAATTTAATCAGGGACTATAAACTGTGATTGAATCACCTCAGGTGATCAGTAGTAGTGCTAAGCCCTACTTCCCTCACACACTCCCTTACGTTATGTTACATGTGCAGACACTTACTGATGTAAACTTTGCCTCTACATTTAACAAGGACTAAGAAAACCATCTGACAGTGTACTGCCTTTTGAATAACAGTTTGTTTTGTTTGATCCTTTCTCTTTATCCATTTAGTTTTACTTCCTGGTGTCTTTGAGGTTGTTGTTGTTTGAGCGCTTGCTTTTTTTTTTACCCACAGCTTACACTTTTTTTTATCTATTTATTAAGACTGTCCGGTTTACTCTCCAGCACCTTGAACTACTCCCTCTTAATAAGAGGTGTTTAATAAATAAAGGTTTCTAATTGGTAATTAAGAATTATGTAACTTGTGTTTTGTCATTAATTACTGGACATCACCATTTAGAGGAGGCGTTTCAGGCCTTTGTTTTTACTAAGCATCTGTTTAGTCATTCTCAAATAATGACCAAACCAGAGCCTGTCCTGAAAAAGTCTTCCTGAGGAGTAAGACTAGAATACGTATGATGTGCAGCAGAATGACTAAGTTGTTAAAAATGCTTCCTCAGAGTGTTCTTGGGTTGCCTTTGCAGTCCTGCAGGTTTGGCCAAATATAAACCCCAAGAATACCTGCAGGCAGGTATAAAGAAGTGCGTGACTGGGTTTATTGGCTTAATCCTACTGCTGACATGTCCAGTGTGTTCACTGCATTCAGTACATGATGGGAAGGGCTTTTTCAAGCATTACATGGAATCTGATGAAAAGGCTTTACAGTGGAAGTATGTGTCATGAGCTGGATGTCACTGACCTGCAGTTATTATTTGGAAAAGCTTTTCCGACATGGCTGTCATTTTTTTCCCAACACCAAAAATAAAATAAAATAAAATAAATACAGGACCTGGACACGTACTTTAATGCTTCAGTGTTTTTTGCTCATACATGTTTATATCTGCAATGTATACCTTCATGTCTTTAGCTTCATTTATTTCCCATGTCAGTGCACAGTCATCTGTCCTGTTTCAGTTCATTGGGCAGTAAATTACACTGAGACTCCACTCTGGGTTACTTCACAGAGATCAAGAAACTTATGCTACCATGGGCTCTGTGATGACTTTGCAGAAATAGACTCAAGCCTATATATTTGCCTGTTGGTGACACACAATTAAAAATGAAATCCTATTTTTCAGTACTCCTGGTCAGGTTGTACCACTTTGCCAGTAGGCAAAGCTGGACCATCAAAAAAGAAAAAATGAGAGCAGAAGAAAGCTGAAACGCTTGGTAAGGTTGGGGTTGCTAGATGAGCACTGGTAGGACATAAACAGGATTTACTAACGTTATAATGCATTCCCATTAAACTGATGGTCTGCTAACCTTTTGGACTCTACAAACTACACTCTGAGTTTACAAAGCATTACAGAACTATAAAGAAATACATTACCTCATCATCTTGAACAAAGAAAGGTGTTGTTTAAAAAAAGAACTGGGCCTGTGTGCATGTTTAACACTACAGACGCCAGCTGCACCTGTGCTTATACATTACCCTTTTCTTATGCAAAGATAGTTGATATTTGGGAATCAAACTACTCCTTTGGAAAAGTATGACAATGTAGAGCTGTACAGCAAATTTAGATTTATGAGCTACAATATCTTCAGTGGGCTGCACGGTGGTGCAGTTAGTGTTGCAGCCTCACAGCAAGAAGGTCACAGGCTTGATTCCCAGCTTGGCTGGTGGGCCTTTCTGTGTGGAGTTTTTATGTTCTCCCCGTGCACATGTGGGTTCTTTCCAGGAACTCTGGCTTCCTCCCACAGTCTGGTTCAGGTTAATTGATCACTCTGAATTGTCCCTAGGTGTGTGTGTGTGTGTGAAAGCTTGTCTGTCTCTGTGTCAGCCCTGTGATTGACTGGCGACCAGTCCAGGGTGTACCCCACCTCTCGCCCAATGACAGCTGGGATAGGCTCCAGCCACCCGCGACCCTGAACAGGGTAAGCAGTTCAGAAAATGAATGAATCAACATCTTCAGTTAAAAGATGAGATGAGGGAAGCAATCAAAGTCATGAACTTGCAAGGCTCACTGCCATCGGTTTTGCAAGTTTGTTTGGTGCTGCACTTTCATACGGTGGCCCTGAAGGGCAATGGGAAAAAATGAAAAGCGAAAAATACATTTCAGAAGAATTACTACATTTCACAATCTACAAATTTATTCAAAAAACAGACAAATACATTTCATAGAACAAAAATATATTTCAAAAAACACAAATAGATTTCACAGAATGCAGATAAAAATTACGAATCATAAAATAAATTTCACCGATTACATAATAAATCTCATGATCACAAAATAAATCTCATGATCACAAAAAAAGTTTAATTCATCACAAATTAAATTTCACTTTTTTTGTGATCTGTGAGATTTATTTTGTGATTATTGAAATTTATTTGGTGATTGGTGGAATTTATTTTGTTATCAGTGAAATTTATTTTGTGATCAGTGAAATCTATTTTGTGATGGATGAAACTTTTTTATGATCAGTGAGATTTATTTTGTGATTGTTAAAATCTATTTTGTGATGGGTGAGATTTATTTTGTGATTGGAGACATTTATTTTGTGATCAGCAAAAAAACTAATTTAGGATGGGTGAAATTTATTCTGGGATCCCAAACTTTATTTTGTGATCAGTTACTTTAATTTGTGATCCATGATATTTATTTGCATTCTTCGAATTGTTTTTGTGTTTTTTTCTTTCATATATTTGCGGTTTGTGAAATGTATTAGTGCTTCTGAAATTTATTTTGCGCTTTTGAAGTATTCATTCTCATTGCCTTTCAGGGCCACCGTACTTCCATGCATCTTGGTCCTTCCAAGATGAGTGTGCTGAAATGTTTTTTTTTCCATCCGGTGCCATCCAAGCAACGGGACTTACTAAATACAAAAACATGTTAGTTACTCTGTTTTCTGTTCTGTCATTCTGTAGAAACATAGAGGTGTGAGACAGCAGCCTTTCAGGAGGGGAGCAGACCTTATATGAAGATAGAAATGCCTCTTTCAAAGTTTAAATAAACAGATAAATAGACAAATAAATAAATTGCCAACGAGGTGATTATCTATTCTTTGAAACATACCTTGTTATCATGTCTGATTGGCTAAGATTTGTGCAGACATCTACACGTAGCATTGTAACAAAGTATTTCACTTTTTTTTTTTTCATTCAACCCTTATCTAACTGTACCCTCACAGTCTTGATTTACAATAGTTTACATTAGGCTAAAAACAACAGCCATATTTGATTTTCTGTCACTTGCATTTCCTTATTTTACTTGTTAATGTTCAATTGGGTAAAGGAAACATGCCAAACTGTCTTGCTAGGCAGGTTTAGATGATGACTGAATATTACACAGACCTTCATCTGATACCACAGATGTGTTATGTGCCCCAGGCTGGTGCAACCTCATTAATCCTCCCCTGAGGCACATCAGCTAACTGGAACTTTTCTCTGCTTTAACACCTCAGGCGCTCCCCTGACAGATGGGACTCACTGCTCTCGTACAGGAGGGGAGTCCACAGAGGAAACCAAACACCTCCCAAACAGACAGGTGATCACCAAGAGTGTGTGTGTGTGTGTGTGTGTGTGTGCGTGTGCGTGTGTGTGTGTGCGTGTGTGTGTGTGTGTGTGTGTGTGTGTGTGTGTGTGTGTGTGTGTGTGTGTGTGTGTGTGTGTGTGAGAGAGAAAGAGAGAGAAACAAAAGCCTGTTGCTTTTCACTGCTGTTGTTTTGTGTGTTCATCAGTTTGTAAGATGAGAGGCCCTGACTTTGGATTAACTCCAAGGAAATTGATGGTGTGTGTATGTGTGTGTGTGTGTGTGTGTGTGTGTGTGTGTGTGTGTGTGTGTGTGTGTGTGTGTGTGTTCTCCAGTTTACTCAGAGTCACTAATCAGTGGGTTTTTTCTTTTACTACAAAGACAGTGCTGTGAGTATTGACACATCTACTCAGCCAACAGCTCGGTTCTCTTGAATTTTGGTGTCAACTGTAAAATAAAGCGGCACCAGATCAGGAATGACAACCTCATAAATGTCTAACATTGTATGAATTGCTGTTTGTGAATGTTTCATGCGCACCTGTTCAACAAAAGCCTTTGCCTCAAAACTGAGAAACGTCTCTGGAATGCTTCAAGTAGTTCAACATGTACTGTGCTAACGTGAAGGCGAAGCTTCACCCCAGCACGGTTCAAGTACTAACCTGGAAGCCACCTGAGTCCCTGAGCAGTCTGAGAACGATTTGCTGCGACAGGTGTCTGAGTTTCACACCAACATGACAGACAGCCTTGACCTCTGACCCCTGGACACCTCTTGAGCCCTGAGGACAGGAGCAATCAGACAGAGGACACCTACCTCTGTCCAACTATGTCTTTTACCCTCCTCACCTCCATTCAAGGTGTCATCTATTACCTGCAGTGTCTCCCTTTCATCTCGCATGTTTGTGAAAGTAATGCTGGAGGAAAAAAGCAGCAGAGGAAGAGCAGAGCAGGGGTTCGCCATACCATGCTTCAGCACAGTATGTTTATTTGTGCTATCAGTTTCTTTTTGCTCACAGGCATGTTGCCTTTTCCCTTTAAGCTTAGCTATAATTTTATAAGTTGATGCATAGACCGTGGGACAGAAAGGGCCAGGATTAGACTCCCTTTTGACTACAAGTCTCTCTTTATGTGCTCAATGAAAGTTAGAAAATTTATCATACATGTACTCTACATGTGCTCCTTGCAGCCCATCAGAAAGCAATTCACTGTTTTTCCAAAGTGTGACAATAAAATTCAGTTGATTGTGACTAATGATGAAAACAGAACTTTACAATACCAGTAGAACTTTTTAACCACTTTTTTATTTGGTCATCAAGCTTTGATCCAGTGTGAGTTGGCACATTGACTTTAATAGGAACCTTTCTGACCCAGTGTCCTCAAGAAGCGGGGTCAGACGAGAGATGAATCTGGTGTACTTTGGCCGTCATTTTCAATTGATCGCCTAGACCTAGACCTAGACCTAGTTACCATTACAAATCAGATGAAATAAACAAAGAGACTGTTTTCTAAGCACTCCATGTGCTGGCTCGACCTCTCAGGGACAATTCTAGTTCCTTTGTTCATCCCGAGGGCGCTTCAGCATTAGCACTGTTGGGGCTGGGATCAAACCACAAACTACCAACTATCAGATCAATCCACTCTTCCAATGAACCACAGCTACACTGTTTATTGGGTCTTTCAGGTCTTTATGATGTATCAGCAACATCAATCACCTCAGTGTTATGGGTAACACTGTATTTTCAGGAGCTAAGGAAATGATGTTTTCACATTCCAGAGAGTAGTAGAAAAAGAAGTGGTCAGTCTCAATACTCTGTGAATGAAAACTGAAGCGGCCATGTCAGACTTGTATTGATGAATCAGATCTTTGACCTCATATTGTTTTTCTGAGTACAGCTCCTCAGTGACATGTTATCCTTTATCCATGTTACACCCCTCTTAACTCCTGGCCCTCTCAGCTGTCACCCTGTGACAGTGAAACACAGCTCTCTGAATGAAGTGACCCCTCCATCCTCTTTTTACTTGACACTTTGTATTCTCTAACTACGAAACCAAAACCCGTCAGAGCGACCCCTCACTTCCTGAACCCTTCCTCCCCCATGTCCTGAGTTTTCTCTCTCACCACTATGATCTGTCCTGCTGCCTCTTTCCTCTTCTTTTCTTTTGTTTTTTCCTCCTTTCTCTCCTTCATTCTGTCTCACAGTGTCATCACCTGCTGCTTTGTGTTTTCAGGGATAGAGCCTTAGGATCAAAGTGTTCACATGTCAAACCAGTCGGAAGTGAAGGAATCTTAAAACTCTGAAGTGGTCTGGTTACTGCCTTGAAATGTGCATCTACACAAACACACACACACACACACACACACACACACACACACACACACACACACACACACACACACACACACACACACACACACATACTTGCACACACATTATTTTTAACTGAAGTGCATGGAAGAACCAAGTTCAGTAAGCAGAGTTAAACCTCTTTCTCTTTTTTTTTTTTTTTAGTTTATTGGTCCAGAAAATAATATTTTCTCCCCTGGACATGACTCTCTACTTCAGGAGGTTAAACCAATTAAACCAAGTCATGGCAAACAAGTCTAAGGAAGTATTTTCCAAAGAGGTCTAGCTCTGTTAAAGAGTTGCAACTGCTTTAATGTCAAAGAAGGATCTCAATGCTGAACAAAAAATCTCTCTCTGTAGGAAGAAAATCCATAACATGAGTAAACACCTAAAAAAATAACAGACAAACCTTCAACTTTGCCTACCCAGTATGTTTACATGTATGCAGCAGTCTGCGTAGCTCTATCATAGAGTCAAAGCAGTGGTTCTAGTCTTGTCTGCATGTACATGGAGAGAAGAGAACCAGACATCTGGCTCCACTTCGGTGCTGTGTCATTTTTTGATAAGCAAAGCTGTGTATGGAACTAGTTTGGGTTCAAGAAGAGGAAGCAACATTCGATGGCTGGGATGGATGCAGCTGTAGCTATTTGTTTCTTATATACTATGCATGATAATTAACATACGTGGCATTTGTTGTGTTGGAGTGCAATGACCCTGTTCATCATGGTCATCGCCTTCCTCTTCTGGGTGAAATTTGCTTGCGCTGAACACCAAGGTTAAGGCATACCGAGACCTACTGAGACCTGCCGAATCCAACCACAGTCTGTTAGCAATCGCATTATCTAGGTGTGTCAATCAAGCTACGTTCAGTCCATTCTTAGTCTAAGTTGTTTACATGCATTTTTATAGTCTGATCTTGTGCTGCCTAAGCTCATAGTTAGATTTATTAAGCTGCATGTAAATGTACTAATGTACTGATATATATTCTGTGATTGGAGCCTTTACTTCTACTATTGTTCCACTGCTGCAGACAGCTTGACCTACTGGAGTAGCACAATTACTTCTTGTGCATTCTTTAAAACTCATGAAAAGGCAATTAGTTTCACGGAGGGTTAAAAATAGTACTTTAATAATTCCCTGAACTGTAAACCCTTTGGGTCTAGAATAGCAGGACTTTTGGACAGGATTTTTCATCTCTTTTTATTCCCAAAGTAGACAGACATGGAAGCTTTATGTGCAGCCTATCAACACATTTCAGTCAGGTGACATCATCAGGCTTTATTTAGCATGTTTGTCCACTTTCAACGGTATGCTTCATCAAACGATCAGAACCTCTGACTCAGATTCTCTATTTGTCCATGAGTTGTTAAAATGTTGGATGTCATGATTTGGGGACATTTTGTGGTTTGTTTATCCCTTATCACACGTCCGGCACTGAGTTGGCAGTGACTCAGATCCCCACTTCCTGTTGAGTCCAAATAAACACTGTTAGGAGTTTCTTTTCTTCATCATCATGAATAATTGACATTCTTAGATACATCAGTAAGGAGATCCACCAGTCCTAAGCAACATGCTTTCACAAAATCCAATTTGCACATACCCAAGCCTCTGAATCCTTGTCATAATCGTAATCACTTTGCCAATAAAACAATATACAACTTAAGTGCCTGTGCCCATTATTAGCATTGCAAAAAAAAAAAGTCTAGCTGCTGTTTCATCAAGTCTTTTTTAAAGGCTTTCTTTATGAGACAGTTACATGAATGTTTGAGTGACTGTGTGACTGGCTGAATGCTTTGATATGACTTTGAGTTCACCCTGCATTGACATGTGAGCTGCTGTAAGCCTGTACATCAATTTCTTGACTTGTCATCAGTATGATCACTTGAACAATATCAGGACTCAAGAGCATCTTGCACCTTCTATGAAAAAAAAAAATCTCCATTTATTCTTTTGAAATCATTTCTGTCTTTGTACCAAGGACAAGTTGTGTATTTCTTACTGGGACTTCCTGTGTCCTCCTAGAAACAATGATTTAGATAAGATAGCTCAAATTTACCTGACAGCTTCCAATAGTGGCATACTGGGACTGACCAGCCCCCCTGCAGCAGCACAGGCAGTAGGCATGAAGACTGGCAGCTACCCCACCCCCACCCCACAGCGCAGTCCATCGACCGACCGGCAGCACCCCACCCCGGATTGGCGCCCACAATGGTGTCTACGGTCTTGTATATTTCTCCCATCTGCACTTGCACACGACACATTCAAGTAGCCGGTGGGCTGGCAGTACCAGCCAGTTAAGGTCTGGAATAGACTGGCCGTTCGGGCCAAATTTCCCGATGGCCAGCCTGCCACTGGCCTCCAATGACCACAGCAGAAGTCAGAAGTCAAGTGGTGCAGTCTGATGGTCAGTGAAATGCTGTCTGCATTAAAAAACTGGCAGAGAGGTGAGGTAAAACCACTTGCTCATTTGAGCATCGTTTTGGTGAATGCTGTGGCCAGATTGTTAGCTTTGGTTAACATGCTAATTTTATCATGGATATTATAGCACTAGTTTCTTGCCCAGCATCCTCATAATGGCAGCAGAGCAGATGAGAGCAACTCTAGGTTACTTGCTACTAAGAAATTTAGCAAACTTAGCTTTTTAAGGTACAATAGCCACTGAGCTCAGGGTGTCACAAGAGTCTGAATAGAAGCTGAGGGGTCTTGCTACCCTGTTTGTTTCTGCACTCAATAACTACCCGCCAACAATACATTGTTCCCTACTTAACATTACTGGCCATGTTGTGTACTTTAAACCAAATATTTATTTCTTAAATGAAATTACTAAAAGTTTCAAAACATAACCACATAAACAACATCAAGATGACTCAGCATGAGCACATCTCCACTAAAACACTAATTTAATGATTTCTGCATGTTGTAAGGGATCTGTACTTCCCGGTAAGGACTGTTCTGATAACTGGACCTTTTTGCTGCTTTGCTTAAACAAAGGATAAATATGCAGCCATAATGACAGGTTATTTGTTGTGGTTAAAATATATAAAAATAAATAAATAAAAACCTTGCACCTGAACAACATGAACATTTGAAGAAGAAATTGGTGTAAAAGAATTATCACCACATTTCTAACTCTGGTTGTCATGGAACAGAACTGCCTTCTCCCTAATTGGTCCTCTCGTCCTTCACGGGGTAATTTTCTAAACAAAACCTGTGCTCCAGTCTCTCGTTTTCAGCTGCAGCCGGGATGAAAACAAACTAGATAAAAATCCATTCAGATTTCAGATTGTAATTGTCCTGAGAGTTTTGCACCCGGGCCCCTCAGGTTCAAGTGCTTCACTGTGCAGCAGATAAAATGATGGATGGACACACTTCATGATGAATGGGGATACTGTGTGCTGCTAAAACATGTGGAGATATCTCTGAATGGTATCAAAAGGACAGAATAATACAGTCATTACATCTCATCCATGAAGGGGTGCACGTGAGTCTATGTTTTGTTACCTGTGTTTAAAAGGTTGCACACCTGAGGCTGTAGTGTGAACATCAATGTAACTTTGCTACACAAACACACCCTTACACACAGCAATGCATCCAAGGTGAAATAATTGCTGATTGATTGTGCTTTCCTTTTAAGTAGTTTCATTTAATTTCATAGAATTAACCTTCTGACGTAAAACACTTTTTTGCTTGGTTTGCAAGGCAGAATAGAGCTCTCACACAAAAGAAGCACAGCTGAAAGCAGCCTGTGTAACATGGTGTGTTGAGTTTTATTAAGTGAGATTTTTATCTCACATCTACCATCTTCAATGAGTGTTGCGCTTTAAACCAGTTTTTCCAAGTTCTGTTTGAGCATGCAGTTAAGTTAAAACAACTCACTTGTTGACTTTATACTAACTGTTTTATGATGTTATCACATCATTTTCTTCAGTGGAAATTTATACTATTCAGAAGTTATTGAAGGGTGTAACACCTGTCAGTCACCCATGAGGAATGTACCAACAGTTAGTGTGATGTGGTGGAGTAAAGCAGTGCTGTCAAGGCTGTAAGGTGAATGAGATTCATGCAAAACCGTTTAACTGATATTAAGCTCAGGATTGATGGTAGAATAAAACCCAAAGCTAGAAAAATCCTTGAGATCAAAATTAATCATTACTGTGTTTAATTGTCAGAAATCATGTTTGGCGAATGGGTGCTTATGCATATCAGAATTCTGACAGGGTGAGCAGGACTCTGGTGTGAGGCGAGAGGGGCTCCCTTCCATAATCACCAATTAACTAACTCATTGCCCAACTAACTAAAGACAAGTCAGACTCTTAAGGAGATGAACTAGTATTAAACTAAGCATTTTTTTTTAATCAAACATTAGTCTGCTTGTTATTATTCACAGTAGAGTGAAGACAATAGAATAGAATAGAATAGAATAGAATAGAATAGAATAGAATAGAATAGAACTTTATTGTCATTGTAACAAGTAAAACAAAACTGAAGGCACAGCAGCAATCAAGAAAACAAAAGTAAGCAAGTGTATAGAAAGTGTAAAAAGGTCCATAAGAAAATAGATGATGACAGCGTGTCCATCATTCTCCAGTTCAGCCAGCCTCCACCTCCACAGGGTCCAGGACTGAGCTTCTTCAGTCATGCTCCATCTCTGTCTCCTGGATCCTGTCTGCTCACAGCAGGTGAAGCTCTTCCAACATGGCGTTAGTGTCTGATGTTAGCTCCATTAGCCATGTCTGTGAATAGCATGATGCTACTCTGCCCTCTGGTATTCTCCCTGTTGCTGGGTTAGCATGACTAGCTCGTCCATCTTATTGGAGAAAGGTCTTACGTTCTCAGTAACGATGGATGGAAGGACAGGTCCATGTTGTCACTTCTTAGTCCACACCTGAGAACCAGCATGTCGTCCTCACCTCCTTCTCCTCACCTTTTGGGAAGACATCAGGCCTTACACCAGTTAGCATTGACATGCTACAGGCTGCTAACAGCTGAGTTCACATGTAAACAATGCGGCCATGGTTATATGTGGGATCTCCAGACAAACACAGGAGAAAAAGTAGTAAAAATATCACTGAAGCCACAAAAAGTTTGGTGTCCATGACCAACAAATGAACCATACAAAGTAATGATCCACTCCAAATACAAAGATTACGAAAAAGAGATGAAAAAATTACAAGAAACAGACAAAGAGAGAGCGGGTGCAAAAGGCAGTCATAGCCAACAGGGTGGCGCCTAGCAACAACTTCAAGATTTTCACTGATGTTGACACACCTTTAACTGAGGTGAATGTGTGGGGAAATAGTGCAGCATAGCTGTACTGATAAATACCTTACCTCAGCTACAACAGATCCTCTTCATGTCATCTTTGAAAAAAATAAAACAATATTAGATTTGGAAATCATAGGAACTGATCACCCCAAAGAAAAATTACATTTTAGTTTTTACATGTAAAAATATCCTCCTCCAGCGGAGCTTTGAAATAGAGCTCAGCTTAAAATAAGCTGCAGTTTATGACAGGGTGTTTTCCATCTACACTCTCTTCCATGGAAAATCAGTCTTTGCAGACTGAACAGGAGTTCCTGCTCTGTATCATACCTGAAACTCCTGGAAAGAGGAAGCTGGAGTTTAAAAAAGGTCAGGTGGTCACAGCATGTATTCACCTTGCTGTGCTCTCTGATGTTATAAACAAACCACAAATAAATGGTTTTTACAACTGTAGCTGGGTTCAGGGGTGAGTCCGCACACGCTCAGTGAAGCCCAGAATAGCTTGAATATTTCCAACAATAATTAATCACTCTCTGGGGTGTAGAGGGGCATGAGACATGTGACGCACAGGTAACTCCTGCACAACAATGGTTACTATGTTGTCTAGTATGCCAGAGGTGATAGACATTAGAGTTGATCTTGTCCTGTTTTTCTGGATGTTACTTTAATGCAGTCTGTCATACACCTTAAATCATGTGTCATGACTTCAAAAGAAACTCATTTGCATATAACCGGATCATGTAGACAGACTCATAAAACATGGTTGCTTCTTGGCAGTTTTGTAGCTACTTGCTTTGTTTGCTTGGGTTTACGTGTGTAAGTGTGTCAGTGAAGGTTCAGGCATGTGTATCCTCACATGACCTTTTCCTAAAATTGTTTTTTTTTTCTGTCTTATAACAGAATATCACAAGTCAATTTGGAAAGCATAAAGTCAGAGCTTGAGATAAAGATTGGTGGTGTGCAGGTTAAGAAGTTAAATATTGTCCTATTTAAGCTAGTTGTTATCAGTTGGATATTGAATGGGTAAAAGCTCTTCCACTATTATTTTAGGATGCCACATGATGGCACAAAAAGTCTGAAGTTAATAATTAGACAAGTCAGGTACATTTACTCTTCTTCTGTTTGACATTATGCAACCAGAGACACACAACATTCTACAAAATTATCTTTGGCACACAAGACAAGACCATGAAGCATACACTTCTCAAACTGCTGCACTACTGGTTTTAAAGTTGGGCTGAATGCAAGTGTTTGCTGTGCAGTGTACATATTCAGTATTTTCTGTTCAAAGATCAGGGTAACCGTTCTGAAGTCTGTATTTTTCACACATTTTTTTCACACAAAGTTGGTGGGTTGAAGTGAATAAAAAAAGGTTTAAAGGTTCTGTTCTGGGAATTTGGCATTCCTCACATCTTTAATTGCTGACATCAGTCAAAATGCTTGGATTGTTCATTTCAGTCACATTAGCTCTGAAGTTTAAGAATCCACTGAGCAAAATAAACAAGAGATCTCTGAGACAAAACCAAATGTCCTATTTCTGTACCTTATGCTTCCTTCCAGGATTCCCACATATCAGTGTTTGATTTATAACTCGACAAACCACTCGAAGAGGAGAGCACACTTCCTCACAAAGACAAACTGCCTCTGACAGCAAACAGAGATTAGCGGGAGTGGATGTACAGGACTTGAATGCATCAGTAATATTTAGAGAGCATAATGCAGTAAAACTTGCATATATGAATACCACCTTGGTGCTTACTGCAAACCTGTAACACTATTCATTTATTCAGATGATTTATATGTCAGGCAGCATAAATACTGAGCTCTTAAGTTTTTACTCTGAATTACCTCCAGCAATAAACCTGGCGTGGTGAGGATATGTGTGTTCATTGAATAACGAAGATAGAAACAAGGTAGAAGAAGATATGATGTAAGGTTCGCTACAGCCAGTGCTCTGACAACTTCAGGGTCCATGTTGGTAATGGGCCCCTAAGTTCTCCTTAACCTGTCTTCTTCTGTTACCATGGAGTTTCCATCAAAACTGGGCCCTACTATCACCAAATGGTAAGCAACCCACTAAAAGCTTAAGCCCTCAAGCAGTTGGCCTTGGTTTGAGTCTTAGCTATGGCCCCTGTAACTCTCTGTTCCTGCTCCATGTCCCACTCCACCCACTGCCCTGTCCTCTCTGAATTAAGGCATAAAAATCCTGAAAAATGTCATACACATTTTATCAAAAGGAAACTGCTTTAGTCTGGATTTGAGTAATACTGATACAGATGATCATCACTTTGTTTTTACACTTTTTTTACAGGCATTAAATTGATTGAAGGTATTACAAAGACTTTGTTGTTCTTTTTTTAGTTGGACATATATGACAAGAACAGGAATTCCTGCCTACCAAGCTCCTAAAATCAAGATTCCTTAACCCCCTCTGTATCTCCTCCAGTATATGCTTACATTGAATAGTACAAAGGCAAAATAAGATTATAGTTAAGCAGTAAATATATGTTGCAGCACAGGCCGATGCCGTCTGACTCTAATTTTCCTACTCAAGTACATGGTGATGTTTAAGTATTTCCTCGAGGTGGGTTTCCTCTCTAATTCAGGCACATCAACCCTTGTATTTGAATCAGCACGGGAAAAGTGCGAGAAAAGCCACAGCGAATGAGGGTGGAGGCAACGACACACTGGTTTGAAGCGATTAGATGCTTTCCACCCGTCCTGGACACACCTCAACACAGCCAGGGAGCCGGCACCACACCTCATCTCACCTGTTAGGTGGAGGGAAGTGGACTCCACCGAAAACAGTGGGATGCTAATTCACAGCTCATCTGTATCTCAAGGTTTGATTTCACGCACCTAAAAATCCTGCCCTTTAGTTGTTGAAGTACAGATGACCACATCACAGCAAATAAATCCTAGGATGCATTTTTCTCTGCTCTCCAAACTTTAGTCCAACTTTTCTTTTTATATTTACTTCCAAGTTGCTATCTGGAAAATTTTTCAGTTGTGCCTTTTTTGTCATTTAATTCTAGTTAGAGGGTTTCCTCAATTTTAAGATCTTACTTGCATAGGTCATACAGGGATTATTCCTTTAATTGTGAATTTATCGCTTAAAAATTTTCCCAAGAGAATCTCTGGTTTATACTTTGTACGATCCACAAGTGCAAAAACAAAATCATTTAAGAAACAGAACAACTTGCGAAAGCTCTGTCTGAAACATCTCCTCCAGAGACCATAGCTGCAAGGAGCCTGAGAAACTTTCCTGACCTGATGAAAGCAGACATGCAGTCCTGTCGTCGTTCTTTACAGCTGCAGCCCTCCAAATGACAGGAGAATCTAACATTTACAACCTGGGTTGTTTCACTGTGATTGTAACATCAATGAAGACAAATGGCTTGTTTACAGTGGGAATCCCATGGGGTTTATACACCTTGATTACAAGGCTTATTCATATTGTAATGTGGTCAGCTCGCTGTAAAAACAGGAGAGGTTTGCAGAGCATCCTGACATGATCAGATAAAAATCTGAAATGTGAGACATGTCAAAGATGAAAGCAAAGAAAGAAAGAGATTACTTTATTTTATGGTCTTTATAAAGCAGGGTTTACTTACTCATATGGGAAAATACGCCTCATCAACAAATACTTTTAATTTATGTAGACTATTAAAGTCTGTTTATTTCTGTCAAGAGTGGTTATATGAAAACAGGAATATGGAGTGGGCATGATTTTCTTTGCACATGCCCTTACACATTCAGAGATAAGGTTATGTTAACATATAACATTACTTGTATCAACACACTTATTTTTATCTCAGAACTTTTTAGTTTATTAGCACAATTTGTCCAAAGCCTCATAAACACAGACATGTTAGTTTCCCTTCAGTGGAAAAGTAACTGTTGGTGTTTCTGGTGAACCATAACCATCCAAATAAAACCTGCTCTCTTTTCCATTACTGAATAACACACACACACACACACACACACACACACACACACACACACACACACACACACACACACACACACACACACACACACACACACACAGATCTGTGCCTGTGATAAGACATCAGAGAGAGGCTTTGTTAATTGCTTCACTGAATTCCTGGCAGAGAGGAAGTGCTTCCATAACTGCACATCTGATGCCAGGGATCAGATGGTGTTATTAAAAAAAAAAAAAAAAAAAAAAAAGGATCAGAGGCAGATGATTGCAGGCCAAGAACAATGGTGACGCTGCTCCCAAAAGAAAAGAAAAAAAAACAACTGAAATGTGTTTCCCTCACATGCCCTCATTGTTAGTTCTGTTACATCTGCCAGTGGTGAAAGGGCCAAATATGAAATGGATCAGATGACTTAATTTGCAGGAAGCTAAGGGGGCATGACATGTTAGTGCGTCAGTTTAAGTTGTTCAGTTTTATCAACAGTTGCCAAAAAAATATTATTCGCGAACTTAACCAAAACTAAACCAGGAGAAACTCATTGACATTTAACTTCTTTTCCCAAAATATATCCTGGTTTAGAAAGGCAGCAGCAGAGAGATAAAGATTTAACGGAGAACAGCCAACTATACAAACAGAATACAAGAAGGGATTATCATACATCAGGGCAGATTAAGTTTATTAAGTCTTTCACAACCAAAAACTGGTTAAAACAAGCAGAACATCTGCAGCTGGATGTGTCTAGGAAACTGACATGCATCAGAGGGTTAACACTTTAACCTGCAACTTCACAGTTTGGAGCAATTTTTTTGATTCCATATATCTCAAAACTGCTTGAAATATTTTTTGTTTGTTTTTTTTTCTGTTTATGTCTTTGTAATTTTTTTCTTTTTTGTTTCTGATATTAATGCTCCATTGTGCTCCATGTAAAATAGGGTTAAAATTAAATTCACTCAATATCTGTTGTGTTTAAAATGTGAACGATAAAGGGTTTAAAAGCTTACCAGTGATGAAACATACAAGTGTAAAATGTTTAAAAATATATATAAAAAGTTTTGTGAAGCATGGGAAGAAATGATTGTTCATGGAACTACTGAAAACCACCATTTAAAATTTGATTTGTTTTTACATTAAGTCCATACTGTTTTTTAATGAATACTCAGCTACATGTAATATCCGCTGGAGTGGATATGTCAGTAACTTTCTGCAAAAGTGAAAAATAAAAAAAAGAAGAAGAAGAAGAAGAAGAAAAAGAAGGAAGAATAGAAATCAAGGGAGGCATTTAATATTACATGCATCGGAGGGTTCCAAGTGTCAAGTGACACCGCTTCCATTATCTTCAGGTCACAATATTGGAAAAAAAAAAAAAAAACTAAAGAAAAAAAAGAAAAGAAAAGAAAAAAACAGAAAAGAAAAAAATTTGAAGATAAAAAGAAAAAAAACAGAAAAGAAAAAAGAGAAATAAAAAAGAAACTAAAAGGGGAAAAAATCTTCCTTTGGAACAAAAAATCTCCTTCTGTTGGGTTCTTCACTGTAATGTTGTCAGGCACATGGAATAACAGTTTCAGTCTTTCAGGGACAAAAACAAGAACAATCAGAGGTGAATTTTGATTATTCATCACTGAGAATTATTATTAAACCTCCATCAGAAGCCTGTCTTATTAAAAGCAGGTTCCCTTTAAGTAGCCAAGTATAGCTAAGTAAAGGGAACAGAAAACTGAATCATCTTTTTTCTATATCAGTTAAAGATAAATGTGAAATAAAAAAAAGTCATTGAGTGTTTGTCCCGAGGCAGCAACTGAGCGACATTTAATGAATGATTTAGAAACCAGTGTTGAAGTAAATCTCCTTATTTTCCCTGTACTAACATTATAACTATGAAGGAATGGCAGTGGCTGTGCTTTCAAACATTACAGACCTGCTCTAAACACAATAAGATCATTGACTGTTAAACTGCTCATGACTATTTAAAGACACACTGATTGGTTTATATAAATAAATTAAAGCCACAGTTACTTATTATAAGCTCTGTGAATGCATGGCTTAACTTGTCCAAAGAAAAGAACAGTTTGAACTGGTTTGTACTGGGAGGCTGGTTGTCACGCACATCGGTGCTACAAGTTGAAACTGCAGCATACCACCCTCTTTCTCAGGGTGTGGACACTGTCCATGAGTCACATTTATGTTGACTCACTGTATATATAAACTGGTTTAACACCATTCAGTCCAGGTGATGGTAATATAATTTCATTTAATAGTTTTCTTTAATGACACTCAGACTGCAACAGAAAGTTTGAAATGCTGGCCTCGCCTGGCGCCGATTTAATTCTCAGGTATCTGTAGAATGAAAGCATCTAGCTTCTTCAGGTAGGAGCGACTGATATGTACAGCTCCTGCTGAAATAAAATGTTATGTTGTTACCACAGATAATAAATTCATTTCTTCCTGTATTTTTACCTGGCTAAAGAAAACCAAAAGTTGCTTTTAAATTAGCTTTTCTGTTATGTTGAGAAAAAATATCTTTCGATTTAGAACTGACACTTTCAACAAGGTGTGTTGCCATCACTGTGCCTCCTGGGGCTGCCCAGTGGGCTCTCAGCAGGGGCAACAATACCTGTCCTGCCTCTTTCCTGGGGTCCCTCCTACCATAAAATCACAATCTTTATTCACTGAAGGCATGCAGCTCAAGTTACTATTAGGCATTCAGCAAAGGAATGCCCTTAAAAAATATTTCAGTCAACAATGTGTTCAATCAAGCCCACGCCTGAGACGTGGATGGAGCTTGGGCGGGATACCATCACTTTACCCCATGTGGTCACACAGTGGGCCTAACAGCAGGGGCAGCTACACCTGGGCAACACCTTTCCCCCGTGGTCCTTTCATCCAGCCTTATTCCTGTTTCCCACACATGATGCACAAAGCAGAGCCAACTTATTTCTGAAACCCAGAAAATCAATGAAAACTTTTAATGTAAACATGCAGATTATGCTTTTATGTGATGTGCACAAAATGTGGCAGTTAAGAATTGATTTTGTAGATAAATTTGAGGCTTTTAAAAGGTCATTTATCAAAAAGCAAAGAAATGGTTTACATGATCAACGTTGACGTTTTTACTCAGTTGCTTTGGTACATTTCTCGAATCATCCTTGCCATTTGCAAAACAATAAGTGCGTTTCTCAAAACAGTTTGTACTACCAGCAAAACACCATGGATTACCTGCAAAAACCAGTCTCTTTCTCAAAATCCTTAGTTCATCCCTCAAAAGTAAATTTCTGTGTCAGTGAATGTGTCAGTGCATCAGAATGACAAGTCCTCGTGTCATTGTGTATAAGACAGTCAAAGTGCTCAGTCATGTTGTCAGTTAACCAGTTTATACTCTGGAAGGGTGTTCTGATGTAAACTATGCCTAAGGTTTTGATGACACTTATTGTAAATTGTAAGTTACATCTTAGTGTGTGTGGGAGATTGATTGCAAGAGACTGGACAATATTCTTGTTTTTGCTTTCACTGTTTGTGCTGTAATTTGTTGACTGACCCCATCATAGGTATACAGAAAGGAGAAGAAGGGGCTGCATAGCACAAAGGAAAAATATGTGAACATAGAACAGTGTCTTCAGGGAAAACTGTTCATGCAGTGCTGTGGGATTTACAGGTGAGTGCAGTTTTCTTAAACCTCCTTATGCTCCTGTATGTTGGGTCACAAATTCTCATTCACATCACAATAAAGATCTTCTCTGTTCTCAAAAAGTCTGGATGATTGGGGACACAGTTGTTCTCCCGGCTTTGCACTTTTGCACTTTTGAGCTATTTCAGAAAACTGGTTGATCATTTGTTGATCTGATGCTTCATGCATTCCCATTTGTTAGAGAAAGTCAAGATTGACCAGTTTACCAATCCGGACAGATTTAGAAAAAAAGTCTGATGGGATTGTGTGAAAAGATGCACGACATATTATGGTAACTTGTTCAACCTTTTTGCATGTACTTATGCAATGAACTTGTGACTAAATGTTGTGAGGGGTGAGACTATTCAACAGAGACCCATGATAATCCATTTTGATCAACATGACATTAGCAACTGATGATGTAGGAAACAGCAGAGAATTGTACATAATCACTTGCATGGATGTTCCAAAGCATTTGCAGCTTCTTCAAAGAAATGAGAAACTTTTCTTTTTGATGAGCACAAGTGACACAGTGATGTGAAGATTGAATAAGCTTTTTGAGTGTTTTGAGAATTTCAATTCTGATCTGAGAAATGAACCAAAGCAACTGAGAAAAACTGTAATACAAACTGAATTACAAATAAACAGTTACCTACTGGATCTATTTCATTCTTATTATAAACTAAAACAATCATATCTCTTAAATGAAAATACCCCCAAACTTTGGATTTATGGCTGACTACTACTGCTGTGCCTCCTGGGGCTGCCCAGTGGGCTCTCAGCAGGGGCAACAATACCTGTCCTGCCCCTTTCCTGGGGTCCCTCCTACCATAAAGCCACAGTCATCATTTACAGGCGGCCTACAGCTCATTTTACTGTTTTATTTACTGATGTTTAGTTTGCTTAAATAAACTATAAAATTCTGGCAGAACAATAGAAAGGAGATGACCGGTATGTGATGACACTATTCTGCTGGACCTGTCAAAGTGTGTTTCACACCAGGTGTCTGAGCACCTGACCAAACCTTCCCCCTGGGCCATTGGTGCCATACCCAGCCACCTCAGCCTGTTGGAGCCATTTAATGCAGTGGTGAGAAATGGATTTCTAACAATTATTATTTGGAATTAATTACATTAACATTTTAGTCTTACATATATTTTCAAACTTGCTCATTTATTGCTGTGTTGCTTTACATTTTCTTTCAAACATCTTTTGTTTATAACTTTCCTGTTAGCAATGTGTATATATATATACACACACACACACACACACACATATATATATATATATATATATATATATATATATATATATATATATATATATATATATATATATATATATATAAATGCTCATAAGCTTTATTTGAATTTAGATAGATAGATAGATAGATAGATAGATAGATAGATAGATAGATAGATAGATAGATAGATTGATAGATTAATTGATAGATTGATAGAAAGATCTTCATGAGCACAACAACCCAAAATTACAAAATTAATTGTGCAAAGTTTTGTCACTTTGTTTGCACATGTGCTAAAAAGAAAACAAAAAAAACTTAAATATTTTGTTGTTTTAGTTTTGAATACACTGAATTTTTCCTTAATTTTTTCAAGTGTGGTTGTGAAAGACCAATGTTTCTGAATACATTTAAAAATCTGAAGATGATAATGCCAAACTGAGAAATGTAAGACAGCTTTCAAACCCTAAAGTATTGTCAGCAGAGTATCCCAAAGCTACAAAGTTACTTTAATTTCACTTTACATGCTTAAAAAAATATGACACAAAGTATTCCAGTTCTGTTTCTAAATGGTTGTTGACTGCACTCCTGATCACTTCCTTGTGCTATCACGCTGCAAGGTGCCTGACGTTAATTGAAAAGAAACAAACAAAAGAAAAAGGCGTCCAGAGCTGACCTTTGTTGCAAACAAAACATCTGAGTTCGTGTGTGTGTGTGTGTGTGTGTGTGTGTGTGTGTGTGTGTGTGTGTGTGTGTGTGTGTGTGTGTGTGTGTGTGTGTGTGTGTGTGTGTGAGGAGGGATTTGCACAGGCATGTTTTGGAGTGATGCATTCACGTGCTCCTCTGCGTGAACCCTGTCCAGCCTGTACCAGCCGTCCCTCACCTGACGCTCTACCTGTCTCCTGCAGCGGGAGAGGAGTCACACTGAGGAATGCCTGTTGCCATTTAAGCTCCATTACTACCTGCTGCTGCCCTATTCTCCCTGCCCTCTATTGCCTGGGGTTCATATTGGATAAGAGCCGTAAAGCCCCGCGTTTCATGGGGCTGGGTTGGGTGTAATTGGAGGGAGGCAGGCCCCTCATTCCCAGCTCTGTGGGGGGCTACAATCACAGGCTTGCCCTAGCCTTTGGGCTGCCCCACCAGGAGCTAAAGAGGGTCTAAAGAGGGCACCGCAGGGGACGATATCAAACACCCCCAGAGTCCTGGGATAACAGCAAATAACACTGCAGGAAAGAGAACACACACACCAGCAGGACACTGACACACAGTCGGTCTGTCTGTCAGGACTTGTTTATTGCACTGAATAATGCATTGTGCTCAGTAACGGGGCATGCAAAAAAAGTTGCTTTTATGGGGTTTGTCTTTGGGAATTAAAGGGTCCCTCCTGAGAGGTTTGTTTATGCTGCAGATTTATGACTTTGGAAGCATAAAGAGCTAAAGTTAGCTGTAAATCGGGATTTCCATGATAGAAAACATAGCAATATGCATTTTACTTTGAGATGTGATTGTCTCAGGCATGTTTAATTCTAAAGATGAATATGTTCCTAAAAACATCTAAATTTACATTTTAGTGTTGTGATTGCTGGTTCCATATTTAGGGAGTTAGCTTAGCTTCGCAGAGGAAAAGAAAATAGAGTCTTAAGGTTAAGAAGTTCACCAATAAAGATACTTTAACTCAGCAAAAGGATTCCCCAAGAGATAAAACTTTCTACTTATGTATCCAGGGGATAGTGTTACTTTTCTCATCATATGGTCATAAAGATTACATCCTCCACCTTTACCTCTTACTTTAAGGTTTTCCTTCACTTATATTTCTCCAAGTGACATTTGAGAAGTTTCAAAGCAATGCTTTCATTTTCCCTGTCATTCATCTGTAACTATGTCACACAACCCTTTATATGGTCTTCCAGACAAACTGGGCACCAGTTCAAAAATAGCAGCAGGCTGTTGACACCAAGGATGTTTACTAAGTTTTAGGAAATGTGAAAAGCAAGCAAAGGTAAGTGTAAACAGTAAGGCTGGAGATTTATTTGTATCTTCATTAGAAAATAATGCTACAGACATATGGATATGAGTTCAGGGCATCTGTGGAGATCCACATCACCACTAATGATGATATGAACCCATACCATCACCACATAACCAAATAAAACAAAGTCTTGAAGAAACGCAACAGCATCCCAATTAAAGTTAAAATGTTTCAAGAAAAAGACAGAAAATATCACTTTTTGATGTCAAAGTTTAACTTTTTGGGGCATACTTTCCCACAACATTAACTGATTTCTTTTAGAAAATTACTGAATTGGAGCCTGTGTCCACTTACAAAAAAATTTCTTGTGCATTGGCAGCACCAATAACCTTAATTTCAGAGCGCACCTCACTGCTGCTAATTGCTCATAGCCGTCTTGTGGTACTTCCAAGTGGTAGTAACTGTTTTAAATTGCTCTTTATGTTTCACTTATGCCCATATTCAAAAAAGTTGTGGGAAGAAAATGTTGAAACGAAGGGGGAAAAAAGCATGTCACACATTACCACACGACCTAGTAATAGTACCCCTAAAATAACCTTTTTTTTGGTGCCAAAAATCTTTTAATATGTCTGTCCAATACCTTTTTCTAATTTATGCTGAAACTCCTTGAGTGAGTAATTCATTGCTTGTACCCTAACTTGTCTTTGTTTATGTCTTTCTCATGTGTACAAGCAGTTGCCCCAAGAGTTGTTAGAATTTAAACTGAAAAGGTCTGAAAGCATGAATTAAACTCTGCAGACTTCCATCCACTATTGTTGTTGATAAAGTTGGTACCAGAAGCTGCGCTGCATCTTGATTCTGATTGGTCCATGAGGGAGGAGTGACACTGATGAGTGCAGCAGTGTATCAAAAGTTGAACCATGTTCAATCGAAATGGTGTCTAAAGGCAGGAAACACAGAAAACACAGAGAGCCTTTTTGGCCGAAGCATGCTGAAAACTGCATCCATGTTGCAAAAAGCAGTTGCAGAAAAAACAGTTAGTGGACAAAGGCCTTTGACCTCTGAGAGGCATCATGTTCTTCACATACACACACTCCAGGGCACCACAGAGCAACTTAAGCTGAAACTTGTCCCTCCACATTTGTCCACAGGTGGACAGAGTTGTTTACACACCCACAGATAACAAAGAGGCTACAACTTAGGATGTGTAATCCATCGTGTCATTACTGAGAAAGACAGCGCAAAGTCAACAGCAAACGCTAGCAGTAATCTCTCATGTGGGGATCAAGGTGTGTAAAGAAGTGCTAAAGTAACAGTGAGGTTCTAACAGAAACAATGTACAGTAAGTAGAGTCAATACCAGAGGGCAGGTCCTCCCTGTGTGTACTTAGCAAAGCCTGCATGTGTGTGTGTGTGAGTCCCAGGTCATTTTCTCATGTTTTAGTTTTTAAGTGGATGTGCGTTTTTGCAACTTTTAATAAATTATCTGTCTGCTATGTGTACTTAGTGAGTGTAGTACCTGGTTGTGAAGTTGTTAAATGAAAGTTGACAGTCTTAGGGTGAGTGCTTTGGCACAACTTTGTGTGTCTATGCCTGTGTATGTTTATTCCCTGAAGTATGTGTAGATTGAAAGAATTCAAACACACACAGGTTTTGTTTACTTGCGTACATTTGGAAGTGAATGTATGTAACATATCGGCCCATGTTACTGTCCACATGTGTGTAAGTGTGTGTTGAGGTGTGGACAGATGATAATCCCACTGGAAGCACAGTGTGACAGAACAAAGCTCGGCTCAGGTGTCCAACAGGTCATGTTGAGTTTGTGCAAGCAGCCCGTTGAAAATCAGTGTGGCAGTTATCCGTGTTGTCACGAACATGCGGTTTGGGTTGAGTGAGGGGCAAAGAAGGGATGAAAAAATGACCCTGACCTCTGATTTCACCTCACAGAAAAGACAAATCACAAGTCCAAAAAAAAAACTTTAGCATTTAGTAAATATAAGCTAAAATGAGAATCATTACCATTAATGAATAGAAGATGGAAAAAATGAGTCAAGAACTCAGGTCTTGGTCCAACAGCTAATGAACGTCAAAATGTAAAAATGCAGCAGTGGCTGTGACTCTGGTAGATTATGTTTCCTCTCAATAAGAGGGTTGGAGGTTTGATCCCAGCTCTTGCCAAAGTGTCCTTGGGCAAGACATGGGGAAAACAATGAGATTAGCTAATACTTAAATTCACTGACTGAAGCAGCCATCAGCGTGTGAGCAAGACTAGCATTGTAAAGATGCTTTGAATTTAATTATTGCATTTAATTATTTTCACGTGTGTAAAAAAGACCTAAGTTAGCAACTTACAACTCAGTTTAATAGAAATGTCAATTGTTTTGAGAGTATTCATGTTGTAAAATAAATCGCCACTTAGACTTTTGCCCCATGTTCAAATTCAGAAATTACAATGATTCAGCCTTCGGGGAATGTGTGTTTTTTTTTTTTTTTTTTTTTTTTTTTCCAAAAAATTCATACACACATTGCATAAACAATGTATAAATTAGTGAAGTTTGTGGTGATGCCTAAAGAAAATATTTATCCTCTAAGGATCCTGGAAGTTGTACAACATCATAAGCCATCAAAGGAGGGGTTGTTGGAGGTAACCTCTGTAGGAAATTACACTAATGCAGAAGTGCTAAAAACTGCAGTTCTTTGAAAATCCAGGGGGCTGGCTGCAGAAAGCCCAGGGACCACAAACACACCAAGCCCCCCAAAAATTTAACTTCTAGAAACAGGAACCAACATGTTTACAGCCTGATGAAGTCACACACACTACATTCATTCGTCATATACTCTGTGGTTAAAATCTTAAATGTTTTAGGATATCTTGGTGTAACTTAAATGAGTGAAAAACAAACTTAAAAAACTTTACCATATACATTGGACTGTACAGGTGTTGTACCTTTAGGCCCTCATTTTTATAGAAGATGATTGTGTTCAACAGCAATGCTAATAGCTTTGAGTCAGGCAGGGGCTACTTTTCTTTGTTTTGCCACTAAAAATGTGTTGCAGCAGCAATTTACTGTGGATTAATACAGCCTATCAGTTCATTTGACTTTCCTCAGGGACAGAACACGATGTGACAGATGAAGGCACCATCTATTCAGCGACTGCAGCTGGGAGAGTTCTCAGATTATTCTGAAGAGTTTTTTTTTTATTGTGATGTGTAATTACATCAAAGCTGTAATTTCCCCGATAAAATTACCATTAGTTTTTATTAGTCATGAGACTGGTAAATGTGTGTCCTGCTTCTAATAAACTTCTAACATGTCATTATCTTGCAGAACTGCTTTGAAAGAGATGAGCTTCACTGAAAAAGTAAGACCTGCCCAGGCTACTGAAAAGTAGGAGGACCTGGCCTCACAAGGTGCTTTATTCAACTTCAGCCCGTGCAATTAAAAAAAATCAAAGTTACTTTTATCTCTGAGAATTTCCTTATGCTTTAACAGACACTGAAGCTAACACACCATGAGTTGTGCCCTGCTAATGTTTCATATGAATTAGAATGTGTGCAGGAAGCTGCACTAAAACTGTGGAGCACTGCTCATAGATGTTAAGATGTTTCCCTGCCATGGATGAAACAATGGGTGGCTGACTTGCTTTAAAATCTCCATACTTCAGTGCCACAGCCTGAAGGTGAACCTTTCCATGTCTCAACAGAAGTCCCCAACCTCAGTGTCATCTGCCTCTGAGGGTCAGCCAAGAGTGGCATCAGTTGGTGGCAGAGCCATCACCTCTGAGGAAGATGGAGTTTCTGTTGTAAAGCTCCAGGAAAGAACTAGAGAGATGAGGCGAGGGAGGAGAGTTTGCTTAACTTATTATTAATCTTTTTTAATGTAAAAAAAAGACTGTTTGATAAAAACCTTATGTGTTTACACTGTTCCCCAAAGACTGATAAGCTCTGAGCAAAACCTTCATCTCTTATTACATAAAACATCCTCATATTAATCTTTAAAATACAGTCTTCTCCTTGAAAATGTGGGAGAGTAGGAAATGAGTTAATGATTTTGGGCACAAACCATATCATATGACTTACAATAAAAGGTAGCTAGACTGTCATACTCTCCAGGTATAAGATATTTAACAGCAGCTGATTCCAGCAGAGAGTGTGTAAGAATAAAAGACAATGAAAAAAATAGAAATGGGAAACATACATACATGACAAAGACCTAAGATGTAAAAAAACAGTTTATATATATATATATATATATATATATATATATATATATATATATATATATATATATATATATATATATATATATATATATGTATATATATATATAAGATATAGTGAAGCTCTTCTAAAGTGGTAAGATCATTACAAAGTGGTGGAAAGTCTTAGCTCAGAGATGAGCTGAAGTTAGACTTTGGTGTGGTTCTTTAAGTTTCCTGTCTTTTGTGTCTCTTGGCTGACTGTTAAAGCTCACCAGCGTCATAAATGTTTTTTTCTCATCCCACCATGCAGGACCTGAAGGCCTTCACCCTTCCTGCTTTTTATCACTGTCAGGTAGTAATTTGTTTCAGGAAAGGCTTGCCAAAGAGTGAAGACCAAACCCTTTAAAGTTATTAGACACTGAGTATGACAGTTACTGTACTGTCATGTTTGTCATCATATTTGGCTGGATACTATGGCTAACTTGCGCAGTCAGGCCTTGGGGAGAGGAGGGGTTGTTGGTACCGGAGGGGAGTTTCTCTGGACTGGAAGGTGGATTGGAAACTCTGTGGATTTGGACTTTGAAATGTTTCAGATGAGGTTTCTGTATCTGACTGTGCAGCATATTTTTTAATTCACACATTGCATTGAGGGGTGGTCGAACACATCCCAGGGTAAATGGTACTCATGTGACTCTGTGATCACTTAGGATCAGACTTTAGGTTTCTGCTTCATATGCAGTGTAACACAGTAGACCGTCATTTTCATTTGAAAACTTTATGAAAAGAAACTGTCAAGCAGCACTAAGGGGTGCGTTATGAGGGACAAAAGTGATGTACTTTGATTGTGATGCTTAATGTTTTGAAGATTTCTGTGGATTATCGGTGAGAAAAGTCATCTGCAAGCTTACATCTGATTTTACAGGCAAAAAAACAAACAAAAGAAAAAACAAACAAAAGATCAGCATCATTAACAAATCTAGATTTGTAGCATATTCTTGCTACACTCATTAAGTCTTATGAACTGTTGGTCTGTCTCCTGATCCAGCCATTCACAGCATGTGCTGTTTTAGTTTATATATTTTGATGGAGAGTTTCAACTCAAAAACTGTCCTTGAAGTGGATACAAGAGACATGTAATCGGTAATGGGAAAAAAGGGTCATTTATTGCCGATGCTTGGTAGACAGTGAAGTGATCATCTGAATACAAGAGGGAGTCAGGCCAAAATCGTGAGAAGATTCTAGTAATAGGCTCCTCTGCAGGATCAGAAGAAAAAACACTCCTGTGCTTTTTCTCTCTTTTCTTGGTATACTGGGAAAAACTGTGACAGAGGAGGAGAAAATCCACAAACACAAAAAGAGTTTGGGAACGGGAAACCCAGAGGACCCTGAGGGCATCACCCTCTGTGTGAAGCATCTCTGATAAGAATCAAACCAGGTCTGGGCACACCAACTTCTCTGTCTCCTCCTGTGTCATTGCATAACAAGTTTGTCACAGCCTGAGCACACGATGGAGTATTTGTTAGGAAAATGTGTGACTTCAAACTTCTGATAGGGAACCTTTCAGTGTTTAGAGTTTACGTGATTCCTCAACTCGGCTCCTGAAGTTTTCTCATTTCTCAGTCCTCCATCACTCATCGTCACAACGGACACCAAAGAACAGCCATAACGTAACAGGTGAGCAAACACTCTAACTCTAAGCTGTAATTACTCTGCCATTCCCATTAAAGTACTTCTCTCAAATGGTGAAGGGTAATTTAAATTCCTGCCACTCTAAGCTCTGAGATCATCACCTTTCTGCCCAGAAAGAGGTCGGCCTCAAACACCTGGAGAGCTGGTTCCTGATGAAGCAGTGTCTTACTCACACATATAACTGGTAACAACTTTTACCGCCTCTCTTCTTCCAGATTATCAGGGTGGTAACACCTGACCAACACCCAACCCCTGCTGTGCCCATTGGGATCCCAACATGTGGCATTCTCAGTGGCAACCATATACTCCTAGCTACACACACACACTCTCTCTCTCACACATACACATTAATGACTGTCTTTAGCTAGAGTGAGTCAGCATTTCTCTGTTTAAATTAACAACTCTCAGGAATCCAGCCCGAGGGGGAAGCTTGTCACACTGACACTAAGAAGCTGTTAACACAGAAACATATTGAGTAATGAACGGTAAACTATGGAAACAGTTTTGCTATGAGAATCCAAATTTATTATTCACAACAGAGATGTAAGAAAATCTTTTTTCTGATATAATCACTAAAAAAAACATATCACACGTGACTTGTTTGCTACTGTAGGTAGGCTAACCAAAAACTAAACTAAAAAATAAAAACAATAAAATATACAAGCAGTAAGTTCTTTAATATCAGGTTTGGTTGGATTGGGCATTGGGTAACTTTTGAGATTGGTAATGTTTTACTGAGATTCTCTATGATCCTTAATTATGTTCGGAAAGCTGCTCTCATTTCCCCCTTCGAAATAACTTCCAGACAAAAGGTAAAGTTAAAGTTTGACTCATTTACTTTTTTAAATATGACTCTTTTTTGACCAATATATCACTATCATTATCAATGTTAAAATTGATACTCTGTTACATAACATAATGGATAGCACTTGTTGAGGTTGGGTCCAAAGTTGGTCCTCAAGTTGCCATGTCATGCGTAAATGCGGTGTGACATGTGAAACCTATGAATTGTGTTTATCTAAGGCAAAGTGAGTATTTAAGGGGTCACACCAAAGATGAAACAATGAATTTGGATTGATGTTGGATTAAAAGTGGTGTGTATGTTTTATCCTGAGTAAAGCGTGTTTTGATTTCTAGATTCTTGACAGTTATTAATCAGCAAATTGACCTTGGTGTTGTCAAACTTAACTCACAGTGACTGTCACAGAGTAAATCCTTTTTCACAGTTTGTGTGTGTGTGTGTGTGTGTGTGTGTGTGTGTGTGTGTGTGTGTGTGTGTGTGTGTGTGTGTGTGTGTGTGTGTGTGTGTGTGTGTGTGTGTGTTGCCCATCTCACACGTGCCTATAGCATCCGTCTCACGTGCAAGAAATCTTGAGGATAGATACAAATCTCTTCCCTTCACACCCAGCACCTTTCCCTACCCAGCTGTGTGACCTTTCTGAGTAATAACAGGTTGTGTGTTTTTATTGGTTTACAAGGAAACTACAATAATGATCTCTTTCTTTGGTACTGTGTTACTGGTTGAGCTTTAAGTCCATGTGTTCATTGGCTTTCTTGGTGCAGTCTTGAATCATTCATGTTTAATGTTTGCCTCGACACGTGGAGTTAACAGAGTTTCACTGCTCCAGGAAGTGAATACAAAAGCTAGGATTTATACTTCTTTTAGAGTTGCTGTGTTTGACCATTAAATTGTGCAACAGGACCACTCAATGTTCTCTTGAACCTGCTTAGTGCATGACCACACGTAGCCAGATACTTGGGAAACCACTTATATTTTTAGACCGGTCGTCCACACGAAATGGCAGCTGTATGTCACTAAAATCTATGTTTTCTGAAAACTCTGCCCAAAGTGAAGATTTTGGAAAACTCCTGTTTCATGATTTTGGTGCGACGCCAGTAAACAGAGTTTTCAGTTCTCAAACGCCACAGCTGAATGACAGGGGCTCATTCAGATTGGCTGGCACAGGTTTTATGTTTGGAAAACACTGCCAAGTATGGGTTTGGCGTGCCTGAGCCACATTTATCGGCAGATTTGCCCTCTGTGTGTGGATGAAAATATTTTTTTAAAACAAACAAAGGGGGATATTCGTTTTTGATAACACCAGGCTACATGTGGACATGGGCAAGTTGACACTTGATGAAGCCCACAGCCAAATGGTTTAACCTAAATGTTAAAGTGCAAGGAATTTATGAAGGACCTACTCTCTCAGAGCCAGTCACTGGCACAAACAGGAAACTAAACAGCAGGATAACCAAGACTCTGTGACTGCTCTGAGGCTAACAATTCCAGATCAATGCCACACTTCTGCTGTCATGTGATATATTTCTGACTTTTCATGGGGCACAGGACTTGCGTATGTGGTTCATTGTCGTGAGCCTTTCCCTCAGAGGACAGGGAAAGAGTCAATACAACTTCTGAATTTATGCTGCATTAAAGCTGTGTGATTCCCATCTGATCCAGTAGCACGGGTCACAAAACTGGGGGTCACAAAACAGTGAATGGGTGGAGGGCACAAAATCTAAAAGTATCCAAAATATCATATTTCATCCATTTTTGTAAAAAATATAAACAAAATATGGAATACATTTTATATAAAAGCATGCAAAAAGAACATTTTTATTTGTTTTCTGAACTTTGTTGTTACCACAAGACCTCTACAGTGACAATGATATCTGTGGTGGGAGACTCATTTAGGAAACACAGGAATGGCCAAATCTTTACCCCTTTTCTTTAGTCCTTTTTTGTCTGCTTTTAGATTGACCTATTAGTGTATATTCCCACCGCAGAGGGTTACTGGTCTCTGGCACCGCTATTATGAGGGTTGTGGACTGAAAAGTTTGGGACCCCCTTAAAGGGGAACATTTGCAAACTACAGCATAACAGGAACAAAATTATGTTTGGTCATCTGATCAGGATCCAGATATAATCTCTGATCCATTAACTGTTTCGTTGAGCAAAATAAATAAATATTTCCCACAGGCCAGACTCTGCTGCTCACCTCAACCATGGAGGTAGGAAGAAGAGGGAAAAACCCCCGAAATCCCCACTTTCTGTGTGGCCTGTGTAGACCCCACTTTTACAAGATCCCCAACTATTTTTCCCACAGCCACACCGGACTCTTTTGAACCCCACTGAGGTCGACAGCATTAGTTGAACTGAACAAACCCAGAAATTAAACACAAGTCCAAGGCTCAAAGGACACAACTCCTGATTTATGGAATGTAGTCCCAAAGAAATATCTTTAAAAAATATATATGTATTTTCATCAATTTTGTCCTAAAACCTGCTTCTTTCCTCTATCTGTCTGACTTATTAGTATGAAGACATACTGTATGACTCCACAAAAGGCTAGACAAGACCACTAACAAGCCCCTGCTGGCCTGTCATAATAATCTGAGACTAACTGATGGAGACAAGCCAAATTTAGGGAAGGAGACTTAATCCCTCAGTGCACTAACAGAACTACTGTGCCTGTGTGAGTGTGTCTGTGTAAGCCTGTGTGTGTGTGTGTGCGTGCATGTGTGTGTGTATGTGTGTACCTCCCTGAGTGGAGGAAATGTTGCCTCTCTTGAGGCCATTACCCAGAAGCACCATTAGCATCGGAGAAAGGAAAACGAGCTACTCAGTCTTCTCAACTTCCGTCTTCTGTGGAAGTGCCACTCACAAAATGTGATTAAAGAGAGAAACAGAGAGGTTGTGGTTTCTGAGTTTTACTGGTTAAGTCACATAAGCCACTAAAAACAAACAAAAATGTCAACACTTCTATATTTTTCAGGCAATTTCAAGACTTTATTTGTTTTCAAAAGGTGAATCCTTTGCTAGAGTTCTGTTGCTAATCATTTAGCTACCATGAAGATAGTATTGCTTGGCTCTTATTTAGTGTTATCCAAAAATATCTTCAAGGCTTTACTGATTGGACTGCCATCAAATTCAGCCCAGTAATGAATGCACCAATATGATGGTCTCTGGAGTTGGATCCTGACCCCCAGTGCTAAATCCAGAATTCATCTAGAATTTCTTTTTGGTCTTTGGTTTAAATACTGCCGTACTGAAGCTTTACACCCCTGTATGAATGAACCTTACAATCTAAGTGGGACTCTTGTCTTCTGATCAGGGTTTAATGACTGTTTCAACCTCCAGGTTTAAGATCTGAAGAAAGTGTTGCCTTTGCATCAACTCTCAAAAACTCCTTGTTTCTGGGTGTAGGACCAGGAGAGTCAGCCTTCAAAAAGGCAGCTAAAAATTTTGTTTGTTTGCATAATGCTTAATCTTTTGTGTGTTGCTAGCTTTCCCTGTACTCCTATGTTACCTCTGTTTCTGTTTTTACTAAAATGTACTCACTAAGAATAAGTACTTTTATTATTTTATTCATTGTCTTTATTTTATTTTATTTTTTTTTCATCCTTATTTTATGACCTCTGCTCTGGAAAGATTCTTTACAATTAAACATTTTGCTACATTGTGATAAGTACTAATTGACAAATATTGGCATTTTAATCGTATTCAATTCTTAGACCAGCCTGAGAGGGATTAAGTTTGTATCACAGTGTCAACAGGCAGTAGTCAAATGTGGTGACCTCCCTTAAGAAGATAGATTTAACAGAAAGTTTGTGATCAGTTTGTCCATGATTTTTATTGTTATGGAGTTTTAACCAATCAGAAACAAGTATTCAAACAGCCTAGAAATACAGACTATTAACTTTGCTTTATCTCATAACCTCTAGATCAGGGGTTCTCAAACTGTTTTCCCCCTAACAAGTGCAAAGCAGTTTTGGCTGGAAAAAAATGTGCCATACTTTTAGCGTCTATTGGATATAATTTTCAGTTTATGAACTTAATATTATATAAGATTCAAACATTTGTTGAATAAATGGTGTTAAAGAATTTTTTCTTGCTTGCTTTTTTTGAATATATATTTTTGAATCTTGCGTACCCCCTGGAGTGCCCTCACATACCCTCAGGGGTACACACACCCCCATTTGGGAACGACTGTTCTGGATCAACCATAAAAGCACCTCTTTGTGCTTTCCTGTGTTTTATACGCATATGTTAAAACCATAGACTGTATAATTAATGGACGTAGTCGCCCTAACATCACCCTTCTTTTTCTGAAATGGACTTTTAAAGCAAATTGGCTATCAAGGTTATATTGGATGTGATGGAGGCTTCGGGTACAGCTATGGGGCGCCCATCAGTCACATGAGCTGAGCTGTGTCTCTGATTGGGAGAGCACATGATCTAAGTATCCTCTAAACTGCCGAGTTAGAAAAAAAATTGCTTCCTGTACAGTGGGTGCCGATTGTATAATTAGCAATTAAGACAGGATTTTTAGACGGAAGGTTACCGCTTGGATAAAACACAAATATAACATTAGCACTTCTTCACTTGTTCAATTCAAGCATCCTAAAATACAAAATCAAACTTATAGGAATGTTTAAAACTCTATAGACCTTTTCTGTTGACATAAAAGTTGTCAGTTGTCATAAAATTCAAAAACTGTATTAGTATACACAACCTCATAAGAAGAGAATAGAAAAGTACTCAAGACCTATTCTCTCCTCTCAAGGCCCAGGCACCTTCATCTTTTGCATGGGCATGTGTTCCAGATAATGCGTAGTTAATGGAAAATACTGCATGCAGCAGGCATCTCTTGCTCAGTGTGTACACATTTAGGTTATTGTTGGAACCTGACAGTGTTTAGAAAGAGACCTGAATCACCACCAGTGAAGCAAAGCATACACCAGCTGCAAATATGACGAACATAAAACCTGCTGAAGCTGCTGCTTCAAATGATATGGACATGTTTAAACTAGAACAAGACAAAAAAGAGGTATTTGTTCACCATTTAAAAGTCTTCAGTGTTAAATCTATTTCCCATCAACATCCCTTTCTATGTACAGCTCTCTAAGGAAATGTAGGATGAAGAGCTAAACCCTCTGATAAACAATGATCTCCTGATGCTTTGCTTCAACATCCAAACTCAACGAGTAATTCAAAACAGGTGCTAGATGAAGTAAGAGAGCTATCTTAGAAAAATACCATCATAGGGCAGATATGAGTTTGGGCTACAATCCAAGAATAATTAGAGAGTAATATGGTGAACAGGTACACCTGCAGAATGAGAGCAGAAGAGCAAACACAGGACACAAAGTCCTGTTCCTGCAGACACACAGCTTACAGAAGATAACTGCATGTTGTCAGCATGTTGTAGCACATAGAGGCAAAGCCGTGTTCTTTCAGCCTGTATAGATATGGCTTATCTTCTCTCTACACACTTGGCACATACATACATTCATAAATGTAATGCATGATCACAAATATGTACCTACTTAACTACTCAGGCTCTGTCAATGGACAGGCTGTCTTTTTAAGAGCTTGTGAAGAGTTCAGAAGTTTCACTAGAAATGTGATTCAATTACATTATTCTCTTGATACATATAATAACAAACTCATAGAATTGATTAATCAAAGTTGTAAAAAAATGTTATATATTCATGGAGATCAGCCATTGTCCAAAAAAGTTTATTATTCTGCCACCCAGCACAAAATTCTATTAATCAACAGCTGAAACTAGGCCTTAACAAATGCACTAATTGCCTATGGAAGAGTAATATTTGTTAGAAAAAATTGTAATGCCTGATTTTTTTTTCTTAAATGTGTGTTTACCGCAGATTTTTTGAAAATAATGATTGAAGTTTTGTCTTGGATTATTGACATTAAAAAAGATACATCTTGTGCTTTTGTGCTGCTGATTTTTAGTTCACCAGGGGGCTGACAGGAAATCCATCAGAAGCATTGTGATTTTCTGCTGATAGCAGTTTTTAATGATGATTAGCATAAACTCTTTTAAACATCAATGCTGAATATAAACAGCACACAAGTTCAAAGCAAAGTTGTTGTTTTTTTAAACTTAATTGCGTCCTTTTAAATGATATAGAAATCTGATCCTATTGTACTTGACTGTTTTTTTGTGAAATCGGCATTTACGTTATGTGATTTATATTTCATCCAGCACCTGTGCTCTAGTTTTCTGTATTATACAAATTCACACATCCATTAAATTCTCTGTTTATCCAACATGTAAGACAAATCTAACTCCATCACTCAGAGTGAACCTGATGTCCTGCTTCAGCCTGATGCACAATACATAAAAGTCAACACAGAACCAATGCAGATTGTAAACCAGACTTAGCACCCGCCTGGAGGAGGAGTCACTTTCATAATAATTTTGCCTTGGGTGCATCTAAAGAAGTTGTAAATGTAGGTTAAAGGTAGGGTCTGCAGGGTTTTCCTTAAAACAAAAATAAAATATCAACTTTTACATAAATAATTATGCTCAATCACCACTTCTTGGCATCAATAAATGTGTGCCAGTGTCTACCTCAACCCTTCCCCTGCATGTATGTGGATGTTTTGGCTGTTTTTGGACATTTCTGGGTGGAGTATAGCCATGGTTACCTCAATCACGGTGTGCAAGTGAATTTGTGAGTTGATTAGTGAGTGGAAGAAGCTATCCTGAGCGGCTACTTGAGTGAACGTAGAAGGAAGGAAGAAAAACACAACCAAAGTAAAATGAACGAGGTAAAACAAACAAAGAGCAGCTCAAGATGAAGAGCAACGCAGGTTGGCTTTCTGTGTCACCAGGTATGTGTCAAATGACCAAGGAATCAGCTTGTGCTAATTCGCTAAGGTAGGTGCGTGACTCTTGAGTGTCTTCCATGTAGAAAGGCGATGCTACAGGTGGTTGCTGGGCTAGTGACTGTGTTCATGTGGCCACGGTCAGAGGCTGCGGGTGTGGGCTGCTGCTGGCACTGAGCCAAGGATGATGAGCCAAGTTTGAATGTTGTGTTTGTTAACAAGTAATAAAAATTCCTGCAGACCCTACCTTGAAACATGGTTTTTGAAAGTTTAGATTTAATAACACTATTAATCATTTATTTTTATAAAATTTACTACATGGAATTTACTTTGTTGGGTTATGTTGAGTTACATTTTCCTTCTTATCATGTGTTTTAGCTCCGTTAGGCTACAGTACGTAATAGAACAACCCCACATCAAACTCATTATGGGCATTTCTGTATCTTTACATCAAGTTTGTGTTTGTATGTACATAATGTGTACACATGCATGTTATGGGGGTTATTTTCTGGGTTTGAAACCACTCTTCATACTGGAGCAGTGTTGCTGTCTGTGCAGTGTTGTCTGACTTGCAGGATTATAACTAACACACTTAAAAAGTCACAAACACAAACAGGCACACATGAATCAAGGCACGTATTGCTTATTCCCTGAAGGACCTGACCACAAACTGACTCTGTAATGCAAAGAGGAAGCGAGGGGTCTCGCTGCCAGAGAACTTCAAAGGCCCCAGATGAGACGCTCATTTGCTCGGGGAGATTTTGTATTTAGATGCTTTTGCAGCCTTGGCACCACAGCAGCACTATCACACATCTAGGAAGCCCCACAAGTGGAAGTTTATTCCGTTGACCGGCCACTCAGTTGACCTCATTCCCTCCATCCTGCCGCCTCTTGTTTGTTCATGCAATCGTTTTTTTTTTTTTTTCAGGTCTTAAGCTTGAGTGAGAAAAATATACACTGCATGCATGCCTGGCATAGCTCTCCACTCCACATCAAACAGCATAAACACAACGATAACTTGGGTATATTTGTTTGTCTTTTTCTTTGATATGGATCTCCATGCCATGCGTTGTCTAATTCAAAGCTTTTAAGGGTCCTAGTGATTCATATCCTCGGAAAAATGTTCTTCCGGCTCCGTCTTAGTTCTTTAGTTTCATTTTTCATATCAGCGGTACTTTCAAATATTTATAGATGAATTAAAAAATGTGCTTTTGAGATGTAACATTTATGTAGAGTCTACAAACCATTAAGAAAACCTCATAAACATTTTTTTTATGACAGTGACTGCTTGATAATACTCAAGTATGTGTGTGTGTGTGTGTGTGTGTGTGTGTGTGTGTGTGTGTGTGTGTGTGTGTGTGTGTGTGTGTGTGTGTGTGTTTGTGTGTGTGTGAGACGGAGAGAGAGAGTATGTATAAAGGCCCCACAGTCATTAAGTTCATACAGACAACTCATAAACATAATTGACTGATAAGGAAGAGGAGACGTGATGAATGTAGCTCAACTTATCCTTTGGCAGCTGACACACACACACGCACACGCACACGCACACGCACACACACACACACACACACACACACACACACACACACACACACACACACACACACACACACACACACACACACACACACACACACACACAGACTCACACACACAGACTCACACACACATACACACAGCCTTTCTTTTCGAGGACTGTGATAGGTTATCAGAGGTCATGCCGTACACAAACAATGAGGCAGACGAGTCTGCAGATAGAAAAAAAAAAACTTAGCTCACACAAACACTTAGCTGTTGATTCTGGTAACTGTGTGTGAGTGTGTTCTCATGAACATAAACGTTGTAAGGTAAGGGTAATTATTTGAAGACAAAGAGGAAACAAAGAAATGGAGGAGGATGCAGATGGAGAGGAAGACATTAGAGGATTAAGTGTTTATCATGTTTCAGGTCTTACAGGCTGAGAAATATGAATCAAGCTCATCAGGTTTAGCAAACTGAACTCACTGCTTGTTGTTTTCAAACAGGTAGTAAACCACATATATTGCTTCTGCTGACACACAATGGTCATCTGAAGAGCTCTGAAAAGCTGGAGAATAAGTACTCTTGAGCTATTTAGGAAGCAATACATACAAGTCAGCAGCACAGCTTCATTACATTCAGCATTTAAACTTTGATTACCAACACCCTGAATCTCCAGTATCTTTTTACCTTGTTTTTTCATGGAGCAGTGCACCCATCAGACCTCTTTTATCAAACAGACCCACCTGCAAACCTTCCTGCTACTCACTATAATAAGAATCAAACCCACGCAGTTAGCATGAATAATACTGCCCTCCGGTGGTGAATGTCAGCAACGTCTTGAATCAGTCTTTACATGAGGAGACAGCTGAGACTTAAGTACTGTTTGTTAACATAGGTTTAAAAAAAATAATGTATATTATCTGAAATGAGGCACAATGAAGGACCAGTTTCTAAACACAGAAGACATCCGTTTCTCAAAAAACAAAAAAAAATTATCCACTATACTGCAAGTGCATATCATCACACTTCAGGTGCTGTTGTGCAGCATTGAGAAATATGAGCTCATTCTTAATACCTAACACAAAAGGCAATTTTCCAAACATTACATAAGTGTTTTTGTACTCAGACAAGATCTTTGTCTCTCTCCATCAGCTCACTTTAGATCACTATCTGTGCTCAGATGAAAGACTTTTTTTGAGATCAACTTACCTCTATCACTTAAACACTCCTTCAACTCTCTGTTGAATCATCTCTGATCATGGTTAAGAGATTTTTACTCACCACTACTACGGTAGACGATTATGAAATCAGCTGATGAAGTTTAAGCTTGGATGGTAAAGATACAGGCTAACTGTTATCAATGCTAAGGGAAATATGCTCCTACATGGAAGCTAGCTGTCTTATCACCCTTTTATTTTCTTTGACTCAACTTTTTTATTTGGTAAAATCAATAAAAACGTCAAAATAATTTTAAAAAAAAAGAAACTGTTGACCAAAAAAACTCTCCCACAACTTTGGTAACACTGACTGTATTCTACCTGAGGGCCATTTTAAAGCTGAAACTTCACAATGAAATATCCGCCATAAAAATTTGTGCCATAAAAACATGAGAGCACACATCCTGATGTTTGATCATCACTCATGCCAGTTTGATAAGATCAGCCTCATAAATGTGTATGAATGGGTAGTAAAACCTGATTCTTTAATGACTGCATCTGTTTCACAACTGTCAGGGTGAAGTTGTGCAAGAATGCGCATCGGCAGTTGAGGAGTTGATACTGTTTTCTTTCATTGCCTGTGTGATTCACGTAAGTGTCCACAAGAGGCCAGCTCCAGAAGCCCAGGATGACCCTTTAGCACTCACCTTGAAATCTCTATTTAAAGCAGAAACAAATGTTTAAACTCTGGTCAAGAAAACAGTGGTGGAAAGAGCTAGGATTTTTGCTCGGTAAAAACGGTTGACAGCGACCTTAAAAGAGTGGCTGTCACTGTTTGGACTTCCTTCTTCAGAAACCAATGAGATGTCACTGAAGCTACCGTTTTGTCTACTGCTGCTTGTTGAGATCACTCACCAGTCTTTGAAATTTGTCCTCAGCTATTTCAAGGGACTCAGAAATATCGCCACCATCGTGTTGACTCGTGTTGTCCGTTTCATTTTCTGTAGTAGAAAAAAGAAAAAAAATATAAAATATCTTTGTTAGATATTTATGGATCCACATTTTTCAACTGCTACATTTCTTTCTTTCCTTCATATAGTGAAGAGTGTCTAAAAGACATTTGCCCTCTCTGGGACACTTCTTCAAGTATGATTACAAGATTCAAAACCAAGAGGTCTGTTAACCGGCTGGAAAACCTTGAAGTTACTGAGTTCAACACTTACATGTTTTAATGTCAGACAGGTGATATGTGGCACCAGTGCAGGTGCTCCTCATGTAATTCAGTTATGCAACACACCAGTACACTCTGTGCTGAAATCTCACTTACTGTGAGAAATATCCTGTTACCACCTCTGAGGTTCATCCTGCCTGATGAAGCTCAGATATGATCCTTTCATGATTCATGATGGTTTTACAAAGACATGACAGAGGTACAAGTTGATTCACTGCAGCAAATGAACAATGAAAAAAAAAAAATCTTTCAAGTTTCCTGAGGTTAGCATGAAGCTAACTTTAAAATATATGTTAGTTACTCATCAATGTGGAGTTATGTTTTAAGTTATTCTCGGGGCTTTTATGCCTTTAATTTGATAAAAGAGAGGACAGTGGATAGAGTAGGAAACAGGGCAAGAGTGAGGAGTGTCACGCAGGAAAGAGGCCACTGGCTGGATTCGATCCGTGGCCACCTGCGCAAGGTTGAACCTCATGGAGTGCAACTTAAACCACCAGGCCATCTGCACTCCTAATTTCAAGTTTTACACATTGATAAAAAATGATTTTGACATTAAAACATGAAAAAATAGCCGCGACAAGATTAAATTATCACAGATCAAACACCATTCCTCTCCCTCTGCTGATGTAAAGCATTTTTACTAGACCAGAGGTCTTATAGCACAAAAGTGTTTTTAAATTTTCCTTTTGATATCATAACGATTTTTTCCACTGCGTTTCCACATTTTACTCAAAGATCATAGTTCACAAAAAAACAAAAAAAAAAACAAAAAACAAAGCCTGAAACCACTTCTGATCATTCTTTCTCATGCTGGGCCCCAAAACGTATCCTTCCCTTCCTTGTGAGTCTTGGTTATCAGTGTCACCAGGTTTGATCATGACATTTCACTCATGTCTGTCTGCTATTTCTGGATCCAGTTACACACACACACACACACACACACACACACACGCACACGCACACAGCTTTTGTAACAAATGCTACCTGATGGCACTTATCCAGAAGAAGGACAAGCGTCATGAAGGCACAGTTAGTGTGTTTGTGTTTGAGTGTGTGTTTGAATTTGTGTATGTATGCATTGTGCACAAAAGTGAGTGATCAAAGTCAACAGGTCTGTCTTCGCTGTAGGTCACAGGAGGTGACAGACACAGCTGCAGTCACAGAGGAAACATTCAGGTTGTGAACGACAGTTGAACTGGTTCAAAAGATTCACTTCAGTTCAAGTCTGGAGTCAGCTTCAGCTCAGTGGACATGTTTGAAATACACTCAAGCCTGTTTGTTATAAAGCCAACCATGTCCTGTTACACTCTAACTACCTCTGTAAGAATCATCTCTCAAGATAAACCTCCAACAAAGTCCCATTCAGCACTGACCTACATGGTGAGGCCTTTTCAAAGAATGCAGGAACTATTTCAGAGAACTTCCATTTAAAGGAACCTAATTCAGTGGTTAATTCATGTGCCACAATTAATTTTGCTTAAGTTCCCAGACCTGAAGTTGTTGAGTTGGCAGCGCTGAAAATCACTGAGTCAGAGAGTCATTTACATTCCAACATCATCTGAGCTCTACTCACACACTGCAGTTCATCCACAGTTGTTGCCAGCTTGAATATTTGGCTTTGATATTTGCTGTCCTTTTCCAACTCGGCACATGTCCTAGCCAGTATCCGAGCAAGCACCAGTCACGCAACTGTAATTAAAAAGTACATGTTGACTCTGTGTTGTTGTCATGTCACAAGAAAAACTTACATCTTAAAAAACAAGTGTCTGTTTGAGACTGGCAACTGGCACATTTTGTGATCGTAGCTGTTTGAGAGATGTTTACTACACAAATATATATTTATGGAACTCTGTGACATGATAAACTGGGTCACTGCAAGCTCATGAAAGGCCATTGGAGCCAGCAATAGCTCTTAAGAGTGAGAACCAAGACTGATCCAAGAACACAGCTCACACAAGAAAAGTGGAGCCTTTAGGTTCATAATCAGTGCCAAAAATCATTTTTAGTTTTTGTTCAATAACATGTATGAATTAATACAGAGCTTTTTTCACAACAGACAACCTGATGTGATGTAGAATCAAGGAGTCACTAAGAGCAAGAACAGGACAGGATTAAGAGCAATAACAGCCACAGGAGACAAGAAGCTTAGAAGGAATGAGACCCAACAGATAGCAGCAGTGTTAGCTAAAAACATCTAACACTAAGTTCACGTCACAGGTTGTTGGTTCAACACATGGGTGGCCAACCTGTGGCTCGTGAGCCGCATGTGGCTCTTTGCCTTTTAGCATGCGGCTTTTTGATCCATTCATAAAAAAAATATGTATAGATATGTATAGTGTTATGAGTAGTGGTGTGCTGCTCAATCTAAAATATTGATATATGGATGCCTACGTTGGGATCAGTATTGATCAATACTTGGGTGATGAAATTGATACTTAAGTTTCGGTTTCTCTTCTCTATATGTGCTCCTCTCAATCGCTCATGCGCTCATAGGTATCTAGATAGATAGATAGATAGATAGATAGATAGATAGATAGATAGATAGATAGATAGATAGATAGATAGATAGATAGATAGATAGATAGATAGATAGATAGATAGATAGATAGATGGAAATGTATTGCTTTTCATTTTATGTCATTTGGTTTATGTGTGAGAGGAAATGTGTTTGTAAGACCACATGTGTGGTGTGGCTCTTTGTAGTACCACAGTAATTTTGTGGTTCTGGGTCTCTGACTGGTTGGCCACCCCTGGTTTAATACAACGCAGTAAAAATATAGTTGATTTAGAGAAATAAATATAACTCCAATGATTAGGCAACATAGGCGATAAGGTCAAGAACAAAAATTGGCAGAATCAAATACGGGCCGTAAAACTCACCTGTGCTTGCAGTTCACCACAGGAAGTGGTGGGGGCAGTATTGCACAAAGGATGCTCAAAACAGTAGAACCAGGGCTTCCAAAGTTTGGGGACATTTGATCAAAAACGAATTGGTGAAACAGGTTGAGTACAAAGTGTGTGCCATTATTCAAATTAGCTTTAGCTGGTTGAAATTCATTGGTGTGAATGTTTCAGCAGCTGAGGTAAAACAGGGATCCAAGTAGTATATAGAGTAATTGTAATTAATTGACAAATCCAAAGTAAATAATGAATAGATTAGCTAACATAAAAGATAAACATTATTTTCAGCCCTCAATTTAACATGGATCTGCCTTTTTGTCATGCTTTGTTTAATACTTGGTAAGGGGTTCAGCCACTTTGTGTTTGAGTTGATTCCCTCTGATTTACATCTTTATGCTTTTTTCTCTATGATCAGAAAAAGAAACCCACAAGCACTAACATGGATGCGATGGTCATCAGTCTGCAGTCTGAAATTTAGTGATTACTTCTTCATCGTCAACATTGCACCTCATGCAGCTCTTTTTCTGTGTGCTTTTGCATCTCTGTACGATATGCATGTATTTTTTTTTGCAGATAAAGGAAAAGTAAGGGATAGAAATAAAAAAAAGTGTGAAAGAGGAAGAAAGACTGACAACTGCATCTAAACACTTTAAACAGAAAATTTTCTGCCTCCACCTTATGGAAAGAAGAGTTTAAAAATATGTTCTGACATCCCAATGTGATGTAATACAAAGAGATTTTGAAAAAAAAGTGTTATTTCATTAACTAGAAAACACTTGATATGTAGCCAATTGTCTTGGAAAACATTTTTCAATTTTCTCAGCAGCTGTTTGTGACAAAGTTCTAAATCATTTTTGCAGAACAACAACAATCTGCAGACTGCACTAAAGACTTCAAAAGTATCAGAGCTCCTGAAACACTGTCATTGTCATTTGAAAACCTGCTCTGACTCCATCCCTGGCTTGCATTATCTCAGTATTTATGGCTGAATGATTCTTCAGTTTAGAATTTAGTTTGCATTTACCTTAGCACAAGTTTCTTGCCCTTTCTGCACAGCTCTTTTGCATGTAATTTATCTGTTCTATGAGAACAGAGAAGAGAAGCACAAGTTGGATTTCAAAGCCTGTTTCCGACATCAGTAAGGAACTGATGCTCCTGTAACAGCCTCAGGTCAGGAACATGCTGGGGCAGAAGGAATCTCTACATTCAGGCTGACATTTCCTGATTAAAAGATTTGCAACCATCCATGTCACTCCAGTTTATCAGCTGGCATCTCATGCACTCATTTAGACCTCCTGATGTGGATAACGCCTCGTCACTTTCACTCACTTCTTTCACTCGTGAGCATCTTTCTTAACAACAACAATGAGAGAATCATAAAGTATTCCGCATGAGCACTACGCTTGACTTTGACTGACTGGAATCCATGAGCTCATTACACCTGAACTTTGAAGAGAAAAAAGGAACTGACAGTGAGGGCATCACTGAAATCAGAGAGAGGATTATATCATTTTTTACTCAACTTAAACATTAAAACCATCTAATCACCACAGGAACATGAATACCCTTTCTAAAACCTCCATTATCCAATGCAACAAAAGCCATTGTTTCCCACAATGCACAGGTCTTTCCTATGAGGAGAGACTATCCCTGTGAAAGAGCTGGCTGGTGGTATCAAATACACGGTTAACACTGCACGTCAATCCCTCGGTCATTGGATCCAATGGATAAATCACTAAATCACACCACAATAGCCGTGGACTCGGCTCATTCACACAGGCCACATGAAAAGGGAAAGGGAGAAAGAGGGAAGTCAGACTTCCATGGCTCGGGCCAGACAGACAAAAGGCTCTGGAACATCACTGCCTCGGGACAAAATCATATGACACTAGCACACAGGAAATCACCCAAATTGTCTATTGTCTGGGACAACATCAAAATCCTTCTGTCTCTCCAGCATGAGGAGAGACTGCTGGGGTAAGGAAGACAGGAGAAAGGGTAAAGTGTGAGAGCTGGTTAGATGGTGCAAGAAATTTTTGGTTTATTTCTTCCCCATTAAGATTGCATGAATGTGTTGAAAGGCCGTCTTTGTCACCTATGACTGCACGATCAGAGCAAATATCTTTAATATGCATTTGAGTGTAGCTTTTGGCTGCAAACTATGTCCTACAGCTATTAAACAAAGCTAACAACCATGGATGGAGCAAAAGAGGATCTAAGTCTCTGTTTTGGATTGACAACATGTTTTCCTCCCACTTCAGCTCCATCAGTGAACAAGTCAGCAAGGCTTTTGATTCACAAATGAAACTTTTATGAAGTGTTTCTTTGCTTAGGAGTAAGTTATGCTAAATTTTAGACTTAAAGCTCATAAGTTCACTGACCATCAGACATGACTCAACACTAGACCCATCTGTTCCAAGCTGCATTCTCCAAATTCACAGATCATTTTTAACTTGATGTTACTTTTTGTTGTTGTTTTTTATTTACTTGTATTGTGTAGTTTCTTTTTAACTTTGTTTTATTCAGTAGTAAAGTTATATATATATATATATTTGTGTGTGTGTGTGTGTGTGTGTGTGTGTGTGTATAAAATCTGACTTATTTTACAGAAGTAACATGCTCACACGTGCTTTATTTTGCTTGTATTATAGTTGAACAAGGTTGTATAGTGATCTCCATTCATAATGACATCTGTATCTGACTACAGCCAAGTTTCAAAAATTGCCTCAAGACATTTTTTCTTTTTTTTGTTTTCAATATGAGTAGACTAGAAATGCAAATATCTAAGTATGAGTACACAGCTGGTGAAATTTAAAATTCCTGGCGTGCCAATGAAGAGAAAAACAGCCACACCAACAGAATAATGATAGGCCTGACCAACTGTTGTATGGTCCATGAGGAGGACTTCTCCAAGTTTAAAACTCCAGACATGGACGCCAGACTGAGTGCTGTTTACACATGCTCATTGAACATGGTGAGGTGTGATAAATCCATAGTGCTAACACCCTGTCAGTTATTGTTGACAGCTATCTGCTATGTATATCAAATCATTGATTTATGTGCTGAACCAACATCACTTTATTTGCATCCTAAATGAAAAAAACAAAAACAAAACATGGGTGCTCTAGTGGTATGGTTTTGTAAGGCCCATGTGTTTGAAATACCACATCACTGGTAAGAAAGTGAACACAGAAAAAAAAAACATGGAAACTGAAGGTAAATTACCTGGAAACAGACTTAACCAAGGCTTACACAGAAAGCAGTAACATTTGTAGAGTGTCAAAGAGTTTGATCAAAACAAAAGAAGATGATATGTAACCTTTAAAACCAGACTGACTCCCCCCGTGTTCAGAGATGTATTTGAACAGGTGAGTACAGTCAGCTTGAGAATGATGAGCAGGTCGGCAGCGAGCCAGCCTGTCAGGTAGAGCCTGAGGCCACACCGGCTCTCATCTATTCATCTACACAACACACAGAGACAGACGGCTCTCCTCTGACCTTCTCATTCATCCCTCATTACAGCCCCCTCTCAGGGAATGACACCTTACAGAAACACACACACACTCACACATACACAAACACAAAGTTTGGGGGTTTTCATTGGGTATCTGCATTGTCTCATGTCTTTTTCCTGCTAATTCTTTTTTGACCACATCTGAAAAAAACAAAAACAAAATAAAGCTATTATACAGTCAAAAAGAAAATACAGCAAACCAAACAGATTTAAAAAAATCCACTTTCATGAGGGTTTATGTTTTCAGCTTTTGTAGTTACAGTTTTAGGGGGTTGTGCATTTTAGGATGTAGATTTTGGTTTGTACTAAAGTTATAAAGTTAAAGATAATGTAGGGATAACTTCCATCCACAGTAAAATCCCAAACCTTGCTACAGTTTGTGGTTTTGTCAGTGTCAGTTTTCCATATGTTCAATCAAAGTCTTTGTTAATTAACTCCTAGTGTGTGAAAACATCAGGAAGCTGTCCCTGACTGCATTTTGCCTACCTCTTTCAGCTGCTGACAATTTAACTATTAACCACTTTTCTGAAGTTTTAAGGTCTCAAAGTAAATTTAGAGAATATTGGGAAACAGTTTTTAATGGTTGCAGTGCATGGTTTCCTCTTTGCATTGTTTAATTTTAACCTGCAAAAGTGGATGCAGCAATAAACTTTTTCACAGAAAATGTTTTTTTGGAAATGGTTTTGATCTCATGCAGTGATTTCCACTAAAGAGACATGTCAGTTTTGGTGCAGTTATGCTTGGGGGACCTAAGGATCACACAAAACAGCAGGTATTTTTTTAGATCTTTTCCCTTTGGTGCAGATGTCTCCATTCACTAACAGAGCGGTGAACAGCTCTCTGAGACTGTAATCTTAGAGACTCAGTATCTCTGAAATGCCCTTTTTAAAACAGTCACGATTCTTAACTGCTGCAAATTAACCCTCTTAGTAGGGAGTCTTTTTCAAAGTGTATCTTTGGCATTATTATTTTTTTCAGTGGCATCAAACTTAAAACCAGCATTTTGTTTTCATTAGTTTAGAAAATATTTTGGATACAACATTTCAACTGATGCCTTTGCTCTATTTGTAACTAAGCATGTGTAAAATGATTATCAAACTGTCAATACTGGGACTCTTAAATTACAAAAGTATGGAAAAAAGTTTGAATTTAAGTAGAAAAACCAGTAAAATATTTGATTGTGTTCATGCACATTAATGACCGTTGTATTTTTGGGGGGCTTCTTTAGGATGGGATGTTTGGAAGGAGAAAAAGCAGTGGGTTGCATTCAGGACTGTTTAGTATTGCTGCAAATTAATGACAGCCATTATAGATCTCAGAAAGACTTCCTGTTTCTAAAAACCTAACAAAAACTAAAGCTCTATGAAACTGTCAGTTATCAGCTTTTTCTGCATCACCGTGAGCAAACAGCAGTCAGTCTGCACAAACACTTGGCTGTGCACACATCTCGTCACCTCAACAGAGGTTGTGTGTGATCTTAAGTGGCATAATGGGAATAGGGGTCATTATGCAAATAGTTACAAAGCCTGTTGTGTAAAAACACAGTTTTCTGAACCATATCATTTTGCAAAACATACACTATTTTGTATTTGTTACAATTTGTAACTTTTAAAATCAAATGGTTCTTCAGAAGGTTCTAGCTTTCCAGTTCAGGGGTTTGATTACTTTAAAAAGTTTAGAGGATGAAGCATCAGTGATGAAGTTTGCAGTTCAGTATTCCCTTCTTTTAATTGGGTCTTGCAATGAAGTTTTCAATAAGGGGAGAAGGATTAACTTCAGATGCTCTGTCTTATTTCACTGAGTTTATCCAACTGTGAGCCTTTTGAGCGTAACTCTAAATTTCACCAGCTCTAACTTGAGTGAGCGTGACATCTAACTGAACAGTTTAGTTTGAATATGACATTGTGTTTTAGAATTTGCGCTTGTCTTTACGTTTTTTTTTTTGTTATTTTCTATGCATTATGTGTTTAAGATCCATGACAAAGGCCACCATGATCCTCTTAGACAGTCAATGGCCCTCTGTGTGTCCACAGGCGTGTGTGCATGCATGAGTTCAAACAGTGAAACAGCAGGACCATAATCCGTGTCTGTGCTAATCCCTCACTAACCAAGCATTGTCCCTCTGTTTGCTTGAGTATGAACATGAAGTTTACTCATTTGCTTTTGGAAATCTTAACAACAACAACAGTCACACTGGACTCTTCCCCTTTGACAAACTGACGTGTTAATCGTGGGATTGTGACATGGATTAGTCGCTGTCAGTTAAAAGTGTTATCACAGGATTACTAGAGGATGGTCCACAGTGAGTAAGGAAGGGGCTCCACAGGAGACTGTGTAAACTACTGTCTTTAAGGAGAGGAGCTCAAACACCAACTGAACTCTAATGAATACCCTTAACTTACAGAGGTCTGCTGGATGTAATGGCACTTGTGCTGTAATGGCCCCAACACTGTCCATGAGGAAACTACAATGTTTATCTTCATCAGTTTCCATTAGATAATCTTCATCATCACTGAGGAGCTGTGTGGACAGTGTGACCAGGCTCTTTCACACCGCCGGATTCCCTATACACATAGGTAAACAAATAGCAGGAGTTCCACACGCGCATCAGCTCAGACATACACAGAGCTGTCCCATCCTGCCAACATTGTACTGTGACACCAATTCACCTTTGTTATGCCTGCGTTACTATATCAGACCCTGGATCAGTAGATAGGAAAAGTGGCCTCACTAAACCTTTCTGGCATTTACACAGGCAGAAAAATATAACCAAGCTGCAATCTCTAGTGATATACGAAAAAAAGGTCATTACACGCCAAAATCTGCAGTTACTTGAAAGTCCACTTGAGGATCACTCAAAAACCAGGAATCCCCATGGATGGTATTCCTAATTCTATGTTAAAAAGTAAACATGTTTAAAGCTCTCTTTTTATTATTATCTTTTCTACTCTAAAGATGCATGAATCTGCATAATTATGGTGTGTCTACTTTGACAAAGGGTGGGAATGTTGGAGTTGTTTGCCAGGAGGCTCACCTTACCTTCACCTCTGTCTGTTTCCAGGTTGACCGAAAGTTGTGTTAAGCCATAACTTCCTATATCGGGAGTCGGGACCACTTTGGTTGGCTTCACAACCTCAGGAACCGACAGTTTAATTTACTGAACCAACTCAGAGTTTTCCCTGTCTGTGTTCAGCGTCTAACATCCACTAGGTAAATGTAGCTCTTTAATCCAGTCTCCATGTGTGCTCCAGCATGTTTGATCGAAAGCAGCCTTGGCCCTTACCTTGTCTGATCGTACAGTGAGCTTCGTCAACAGGCCACTTTACTTTTGGTGAAGTGAGAGCTTTTTTGCTGCCTATTTAAGCCTTTTGTATACACCACAGACTGCATAAAGAGAGGCCAGCGTGGGTCTGCCATTTATAATTGTACAATTTTGAAGCCATAACTCCCCCATCACAGGCACTGACATTGCGCAACCAGAGTCTGTGCAGTAGAGACTATGAGGGACTCTGAGAGAATCAGAGTGGAGCCGATGACAAAAAATAATTATTTTTTCTTTGGGAGAGTCTAATCTGTTCTTCGTTCTCCCTTTCGACGTATTTTATTATTTCCGAAAAAGTGAACAAGAGCTGCACCTGTCAACCATTGTTGAATATGACATGAAACCCTGTTTTCAACGTCTAATAACTTATGACAACAAAACTTACCGGAAAAAGGAGGACTTTAACATAACACAGCCCAATAATATCTTCACATTAGCACAGCAATTGGATGTGAGGAACATTTCTTCAAGGGGTATTTTTTTTATTTTTTATTTGTAACATTTGATCACAGCTCATCTTGAATGCCTGGGGAGATTGATTTTTTGACCTATACTGCTGCCAGCCACCAGGTGGAGCAGTTTTTGTGCAGCCTCACTTCAAGCCGAGCAAGATTACGTCATTTTGTTTTTGTTTTTTTTACAGTCTATGGTATACAGCCTTTAGCTCTGATCTGAAAAATGGAGACTCAGTTATATTGTATAGGTTGTGTCTATGGAACAAAAGCTGGTGGTGCTAGCTCTGCCAACCTTGGCCCCACTTAAACATTATTTGAGATTTTTTTACCCACAGACTCTGTAATCCCATGTCTTGAATATGTTGTGCTTAACTTTATGTGACGGTTCAGTAAATCTGGCTCTTTCCTGATACAGCTTCCTCTGAGTAATCTTGAGTCTTGATCTTAAGTGTCCTCCTCTCATTCTTAAAATGAACTTTCGGTCTTTAACGTCACATGGGTCAAATATTTAAACAGAGCTATAACTAGGACAGCCTGTGAATGAGAACGAGCATGTGTGTCTACCACCTTTTGTTGATCTTCATTTCAGCTCCTGGAGGATTAAAGACAGCACCATGCAAACAAACCCTATCATTAGCTCACAGTCAGGCTTTAGAGAGATCACTTGAGCCTAGAAACTGGCCTTTGGTAAACTGAAGTTTTAAGCTTTCAGTCAACTGAAATAGTACTTTTTGGGGACTTAAATCAAGCCAAGGCATAAACAGAGAATTAGATTTAATGTTTTGTGTTTTTTTTTCTTTGATGCTCAGAAAAAAGACACAATCGAAAGAAAATATTTAAGTTTGTAAAGAAACTAGTAGGGTGTATAAGAAATAGAGCACATTAAGGTAATAGTTAAACCACAGAGCCTTGAGTATATGTAAAACATTACTGTTAAATGTTTCAAGGGCTGGAGTAAAAGACAAAACATTAATACAGTGGCCTCTAAAGTAGGAATAACACAAGAGTCCAGACCTGCTGTGAGGTTTAATTATGTCATTTTTGTTTGTGTTTTGGGGCCCACTCTCATAGTAAAAGATTCAAAATTTGACCAAGTGTCATGCTGAGCTGAAATAATACTTCTGGATTTTATAAAAGGCTTTGTATTTTATCTATTGTGAAAATAATTCAGCAGGTTTAGGGGTTTTGTTTAGTTTCCTTTGCAAACATTAATGTCAGTTGAAGGTTCTGAGGAAAATGACCACAGTGGTAGCATAAAATCCTGGAAGCTTCACAAGCTGTTGAGAAAGTTTCCCTATAGTCAAACTTTCCTATAGCCTTTGTTTGTTGGACAAGCAGCCAGCCACAGGACCAGGAAGCAGAGACATATGGCTTTAAAAATTGTGAAAGTGAGTAGTCTTTTAGCCCATAGAATGAGCAACCTCACATGGTTGCTAAAATGGAGAGAAGTCTATTGAAATGTTATACCAGGAATCATCCAGAAAATCCTCTGTTGCACTAACTTTTGAGATTATGTTTGACTACACTACAGATATATCTATGGGGCTGATGTGTTTTGTAATAGGGATACCACAACTCATATGTTCAATGGGCCTTGTGATCATAGACTGTGTATAGAGTGGACAGCGTGGCTCCGCCATTTACCATTGTACAGTTTTGAAGCCAAAATTCCCCCGTCACAGGTGCAGCCATTGGCAGCAATGGCAGCCAGAGTCTGGGCAGTAGAGACGATGAGGGATTCTGGGAGAATCTGAGTGGAGCTGGGTGACAAAACAATAATTATTTTTTTTTCTTTTGAGAGTCTCATTACTTCTTGATTTTACCTCCCGACACATTTTACAATCCCTGAAAAAAATACACGAGAACGGCAGCTGTCAATCATCGTTAAACGTTACGTAAAACCTTGTTTTTAACCTTGTATAACTAATCAGAATGAAACTTTTCAGAAAAAAAGAGGACTTGAATACAAGACAGCCAAATGATATCTTCAAATCACCACAACAATCCGATGTAAGAAACATTTCTACGAGGTGTATTAATTTTTTAAAGTTTGACCACAGCCCATCTGGAATGGCTGGAAAGCCAGATTTTTTTACCAATACTGCAGCCAGCCACCAGGGGGAGCAGTTTTTGTGGAGACCTCACTCCGAGCCGAGCAAGCAGATGTCCATTTTTTTTTCACAGTCTAAGCTTGTGATACATAGACTATCAAAGATCCAAGAAACAAGCATCAGTATTAATGAAAGACCCTGCTGAAGCTCAATTTCTTTCAGCAGAGGTCAAGGACAAAAATAGCCATGAATCCTGTCTATGATGATTGTAACTAGGTTAAAGTAAATCTCTATTGTCTAAATGTGGCTACCCCCTAATTTCTTGACCTCAATGACATCAAAACTGGTTAAAGCCTTCATCACACAGACACAGAGAAGTACGCTGTTTTTTTTAGCTATTAGCTGTGCTGTCAGCAGGTTTGAAATGTGCACTGTAGTTTACATTACCTCTACATTACAGTGGTATTCAGGGAGAAACCAGGCATGATTTCCCACAGAGATGGACAATAAAACCAATCCAAAGTAATCTAAAGATGTGGTATGTTCTCCGTCTCTCACCCCGCCTTATGTCAACAGAGTCTTCTCCTAAAAACAAGCACACATGTAAGTGGATTAACAATTGGATGCTGGTCCAGGATCATCAAGCAAAAACAGGTCATGGTCGATTTGCTCTGTTTCAATCAGGAGCAGGATGTGAGTTTTGCTTTGTGTACACCACATCAAACATGTGTGTTCTGCCCAGTCACTGTGTATCAAGCAATAATGTCAAAGATGACAATATAGAGTGCCACTGGCAGCTGTGTTGTCTGACACCTGTGCGTGTGAGCACAGTTGAGTTAAACTATAATGCTTCTCTGACACAGTGGAAACATTGCATCAATGTGTTTTAGTTCCTCTGTGTTTTTATTTTATGTTCAACTGTGTGTAATGTTTTGTCTATCTTATATCCTTTATATTGTGGCTTTTGCGGATGTTTTCAGCTTTGTTGCCAATTTGATGGGTCCCTTTTCTCCATTCCTACTCTACATTTATTCAGGCATTTTTCAAAGAATTGAAAAACCCATCACCTAATAGTGCTTTACAAAACAAAGCCACTAGGACGCAGGAGAAGCTGAACCACATGATGCAGAGCCAATCCTAAATCACAGCAAACAAGCTTGACTGAGAAAATCTATACACCACAAGCAAATTATATGTAAGCATTGCAGAATTTTGCAAACGCCAGGAAGTCAGGAGGATATTACTCAATCCAAAATCTAGTTAAACAACAATTGAGTCAAAAAATCTGAAAAAAAAAAAAAAAAAAAAAAAATCATGTCTACATACAACATGAGATTATTCTGATCCAGTACCAAGGAGTACAGTTACACTGAACCTGGTTTTTAACATGAAGACACACAGAAAGGGCGCTTATCAAACCAAAGCTACCATCAGAAAGTTTTCAAAACAAAGCTATTGAAAGAGGGGTATTGTGCCCTTTTTTTTTAGAAGTCTGTATATTCTTCGTCTAGTCGTGCCATAGTAGCTTTACAAGAGTTACAGCTCAAAACAATCCCTATTTTTCTATCACTGTTGTTTTAGAAAACTCTGAAACACTTTAAGACTCCCTGCTCCACAAACCCCCTTCCCTCTGATTGGTTATCCTTCTAAATACCTGTCGGGGGGAGAGCTATGGGCAGACCTTGGTGTTTGAGGCCTGCCTCTCAACAGTCATAAACCAGTTAAGAGAGACTCAAGACGTCATTATTTTAGGAAGTCTCGTTGGGATCTCTCGTTGGGATCTGTAGCTGTTTCAAAGACTGCATAGGAGCATCCAGAATTGATACTTTACATCTATGTCTAAAATATGGGACAGCAGAATACCCCCTCGTTAAACTTCATTGGGCTCAGTGTTGTATTGGTTAAGCCTGGCAGTCTTAGAGTTTTGATGAAAATGTTTTTTGTTTTGTTTTTTGTTTTGTTTTTTTCTGGGAGGTTTTGTAGTAAGAAGAAGCCACACTTTTCCACCTTTATCATCCCAGACACTGAAGTGTATTAGGTGTATGCTGATATGAAGTAGCAGATGTTGAACTGGACTTGACTTAAAGCCAAGTGAAACTACAATTATTTCTTCAAATAGCTAAAGAAACAGAAAGAACAGGTAAAGTAGGTGTATGTTTAAAAACTAAAGGCTATTGTATTGGCATTATGACAGCTATTGAATAGAATAGAATAGAATAGAATAGAATAGAATAGAATAGAATATTCTTTTATTGATCCCCCATGGGGATTTTTTTTTTTTTTTTTGCCACAGCAGCTGCAGTAAATACAATAACAATACGAAATGGAATAATAATAAGAATATGAAATTACAAATTTGTAGGAAAAAGTAGAAAATATAGAAACAATGGATTTTTTTTCTATTTACATAGCCTATTTGCATCAAGACAAAACAACATTTTAATTTACCTTTAGAATCTCTTTGGGCCGAAATTTAATTCTATCAAGTTGTGCAATACAGAACTGCTGCAGGTTTCTGCAGCCCTTTGCCCACACAGCAAAGTGTACAAATAGCCTGACATGCACCACCTCTTAATGTAACTGCCTTTGGAAACAACGCAGACTACAAGCCCTGTGATTGGTACATTCAGTAGTACAATTTTTCCAGCTCACCTCTTAGGTCTCATTTCTTTTCTTCTGTGCATATAAAGCAGTAGGATTATCTCCCCTTAACATTTAGCAGCTCCATTTTTTATGTCACTACAGTGTTAGTAAAAAAAAAACACACAATCCCCAAATAAGGGAAATTGAGGTTTTGCATGATTTCAGTACCACTGAAATCTTAATATTAAAGCAAGTGCACGAAATAATTCAATTATTATTCGAAAAAAATGAAAACTCAAACATTTCCTAATGTTGGGAATCTACTACTTTTCTTGCTGTGACACAATCTGCAAAAGGGCATGGTATTTTAACCTTAAGCAAAAGCTGAAAAAAGACTGTTTTCCACACTTCTCACTTCAACAACTTCAATTCGACTGTGCCATGAACACTCTGAGCCAATCTTGTATTTCTTCTACTTCCTTTTTAGTGTTTGATTAAAGACACCCATCCCCATCCACTCTGTTTTCAACAACCTGCTTTATTCATCTGTGAACTCAGCAGAGAGATCACCAAGTGAGCAGGTAGAATATCACAGAATATCGGGCTTTGGGGGAGGCAATGACCCCCCCACACACACACACACACACACACACACACACACACACACACACACACACACACACACACACACACACACACACACACACACACACACACACACACACACAATCCTGTCACTCCTTTCCACTATTATCTCATGTTGTCATCTCCTTCTTTCAAGATGTAGGGACCCTGATCCTGTGGCCAGACCCCCAAGACCCCCCTCTTCTCCTGACACACACACACACACACACACACACACACACACACACACACACACACACACACACACACACACACACACACACACACACACACAGGTCCAGTGTTCTCCCCTAGGGGCCTTACTGAGATAAAAGGAGGAGTGGTGACGGGGGCTAAAGGAGAAGATGAAACAGAAGAGGTAATCTCGCCCCTCGTCTCTTCTCTCTGCTTGCTCTGCCACTCTCTCATGATAGAAACTTTGCAGTCTTCTCAACTTGAGGCTAACTTTGAAACCAAAGTGTGTATTCATCATTTATCATCATTCACTGGACTTTATCATGCTAAAGACGTTACTTTTTATGCAAAAACAGTCAGTGAAACTGGATGAAAGTAGTTTTCTGTCTTCAAATCTTCTCATCAGTGAATGCTTCACTTTTTTTGATTTTCACATCAGCGGTTTGCAATTGTTCGACTATTCTTTTATTTTTCATGGGATGAGATGGGTTAGGTTACATTCTAAAAAAAACACAAGGAGTATAAATGCCACAGCAACTTATAAGTGCAACATCACCTTTAAACTGTGTGTTTGCAATCAAATGTTGCCACCTGGTGGTGACATGGAACTACTGCAAGGGGAAACATTGAATTCGCTTAGGCGAAAAATACTGTCATATTATTGGAAAATAAAATACAAGCTATGAGACAGGTGAGAAAGACATTAATACACAGTCCAGCTTCTGTACTTATTTGTTCATAAAAGGTAAAATAAATGGGGAAATGCTGGTGTGCCTTTAAATAGATAGAGCAGGGTATTTTTTTCTTCTTTTGTTTTTGTGTTGTCTAAATAACATTCTCCTGGATTACTCCTGATTGATTTCTGTTCATTAAAACATTTCTTTAACTAAGAATGATGAGGAACTGAGATAAGCATCTGCCTTTGGCTGGTGAGGGAAAAGCTTGAAAAAAGAACAGACCTATGTGAATAAGACAGATTACAGTCATACTAAAAGGATAAAGTTTTTCCAGAATTTGCCAGAATGTATTTAGCCAACTAAATGTGTCGCAAACAGACAAGTTTATTATTATCAATAGATTAGATTATTAAAAAATTATTAGACAGAACAGGACAGCAAGACAGAAGGTCAGGACATATGGGCAGGGAGTAGATATACTGTACCGTTGGGAGTAGAAATCAATCCTACAGCCACTGCAACAAGGACCACAGCCTCTGGATCTGCAGTGCCTGCTTTACCAACTGATATACCTGTGGTATATGTGTGTTCCTTATGTGTTTTTAACCGCTGAAATGAAGTTTTATTGGACTTACCAGTAGGGATGCACGATATTATTATCGATTATATATGCCGATTATATATTATCGGCACAATATCGGTATTGGCTGATAAAAGCTTAAAAACACGTTTATCGGTATCGGCAGATATGAAAATTTCTGCCGATAGGCACAGCCGATAATGTGCTATTCAGTTAGAAATTATGTTTCTGTATTTCCATACTGAATGTCTTGAGTTCGAAAAAATAATACATTTCTCATTCATGGTAAAATCAAATGTTTTTTTGTCTTGTTTTATGTGTGTTTCTTAAACAAATAAGACCGTCACAATAAGAGTAACATATAAATTCCAGTACAGGATAGACTTAGCTTTCTTTACAGTGAAAAAAACAAACAATTTTGTGATTATCAGTCTCGGTATTGGTATCAGTATCGGCCAAAAGGGGTTTCGATATATCGGCAAAAATCCAATATCGTGCATCCCTATCAGGAAAGCATTGTCCCAAATTGGATCAACAGTTTTTTGTTTCAATTTCATTTACAGAAAAGTTATTTTAATACGGACCAAACACACATTTTTCTGGTCATTACACCTGCATTATGTTGCTGTCCCCTGATCCAGATTTTCCACAATTTTGTAGACACAACCCTGGTGTTGAAGAAACTCATACCACTGACTTAGTAAAGGACACTAACCCATAGTAGCTCCTAGTTTGGGTGGAGGTTGATGAGCTAAAAGGCCTTAATGACTATAGAGCAGCCTTCAGGGGGTTCTTCTGTCAACTGGGTCAATTTCCTCCCTCTTTCGGCAGGCGCCTCCTCAATAGATTTCCTGTTACCTCTGGCACCCAACACACAACCACACACACAGTCACACATTGTAGTTACTGTCTCATATTATTTTCCACATCTGCCCAAAGTAAGTCAGTGATTAAATCAATAAGTAGGTTGTGTCATACTGTGTGCAAGTGTGCATGTGTGAGTGTGTGTTTATGGGTCAATCCAGGAAGAAAGACTTATCAGGGACAACCCTGTTTCATTGATTATCTGTGAATTTGTGTGTGTGTGGCAAAGAGCCAGTGTGACCACACCATCATACTGTGTATCTCCACAGCAGGACACACACACTTTTGGACCTTCAAATGACCTTTCCTTGGATCTGACATGTGGTTCACAGCTGCACACAAATACTTCAGTAACTCAAAGTCCTGACCATAACTCGTATCAGCATCACCTGCTCATTTGGCTACAGAATAAAACCACACTCATGATGTTACATAGGTTTGAATTTTGTAAAAGAAAGCAGACTTGAGGAATAAACATGACCATTAAGGATTTTTAATCTTGTGCCTGGATTAGCCCTGGTGGTAGATGTAAAACCAGAGTAGTAAAAGCTAATCACTGTTGTTTCTCTTTAAAAAAAAGAAAATACTTAATAAGGTTTGAGGGACTGCTGTGTGAAAACAATGTTCCATACACTCAAAGTCAAGATGCTGTACAAATATATCAACACGGCAGTGATTGTCTTCAGCATTGGACCAGAAGCATTGTGGGTATGACATGGTATCACAGCCATGCTGATATTCACATGGTTGAATCGTTGCCATTAAATTTTTGTGACTTTCCATGTATTTGAGAACATTTTTTTCTGACACATTCTCTGAAACATCTCTATATCAAGGAAAATTATAATGAAATCCATATTAAAATTTACCACAATATGTCTTCACCAAAGTTTATGACATATGCATCTTTATTGAACTAATGCTGACATACTAGGAAGATAGATTTCTTAAGGAGACAGCGACAAGTTTTCCACAACTTTCTGCCAATCTATTTACCCAAATCTGATCCAGGCCTTCAAATTGACATTTTCAAAGCCCATAAACTTTCCATATCTTTTATCACCATGAACCATTTAAAGAATTGCATGTATTTGTACCCAGAAAGAATAACAGTGAGATAAATTGTGTTTGAGAGTTTCAGAGAAAGCCTCTTTTCACAGAGCCTCAATCCTCTCAAACTATGTTCACTCCTTATCATTATCAGCTGCTTCACCATGCCAGTGGTCAACACCAAACTACAAACAACACAATAGACATGATGCTTAACCTCCATGTTGAGTAAAAAGCACACACATCCCAAAAACGTCACAAGATTTGCATATGACACATGAAAGCTAACTACCATACAACCTGAGCCATTTAAAGCCCACATTTTGCACCTGCTAACGCCATATTGCTAATTTGGCTAACAACAGCTAGCTAGACAGCTCCTTTGACAAGCCATATTACAGGCAGAATTCTGTGCTCAGGCATTTTAAATCAAACATGAACAAATATGAACAAAATGAATAAATTAATATCGTTTAATTGACAGCTTCACTTACTGAAAACTGCTGTGGTCTTGGCTTGAGAAATGTAGAAGTTCATCTCCTGCTGTGGTTGCCTCTAATTCAGTACAACTTTATTAGCATCTGACAGCACTTACAGGAGCGCTAACTGGGCAGGTCTGGGTCTCATAAGGCCTTGCCTTGGTCTGCTACACACTGCTTTTGTTTAAAGTTTGGACACAGATCTGAGCACCAAAGTGTGGTGAGCGAGAGAGCATACTGTTTTAATTCATGCCAATTAATGCTGCTGCTGGCTGCTAAATGAGCTCTGTTGTTTGGCAGGTTGGTTTCTATAACATTGTTTAACAAGAGCAGGCGGGCGCACATACAGTCCAACACACCTTTCCTCCAGGCCTGCTGAAACCATCTGGCACATGGAGAACAGCAGCAGCAAATTCAGTTGTAGTTGTTGTGATGGGAGTGTGTGTTTTAGTCCTCTAGATGGCAATGCTGCATTCTGGATCTGCCTTATCCCAAATGGGAGCGAACACTCAACATTAGCTTTTTAAAACTATAAACTGGGTCAGTGTTATATTGTAGGATGAAAAATAAGATTGTTGTAGGGTTATTTTTTTAATCCTTGCAGCTTTTTCAAGGTGGTCAAGTCATCCTGGCTTCAAAATGATGCATGTTATGATTTAGTATTCATGTCTTACCAGTTGTAGGTAATGGATGCTGTTGTTCATTTGGTCTGATAGTAGGAAGATTCAGGACACGTACTGGGAATAGCTCAGGAGCTCTTGAGCTAAAATTTTGAGGAAAAAGGATAGGAGCACTTTTGAAACTTGACATGTTTTAGACTATTTCTCCCACCTTCAGACTTTTGTTTGTGAAAGAATTCAGAAATCAAAACGGTTGACGCAAAAAGATGTCCAAGGAGTGGTCCAATTTTCTTGACATTTTGTCTGAGATTTTTTGTTGTTGTCGCCAGGCAGATGATAGTGGAGTACCCAGGTCACAGAGTCTTGTCAAAACACAGTTATACTGAAATATGTAGAGATTATTTTTTTCAAGTTTTATCTACAAAATAATTTAATGGTATCAAGTAGTTTCAGTCAGAGGATTAAGGGCCACCATGCAGTATGTGAGCATACATGCCCTTTGAGTTGATGCTTCTTTGGGCTGAATTCACCCACTCTGTTTGGCAGGACCGAGGAATGCACAAATAACAACCACACAATCAGCACGCCATGCAGAACTGATCACAGAACATTCAGACTCACCTCCCGCTGGGACTTCCTCCTTCACAATAAAATTTGTAAGCCTCAAACAACACTTCATAATGGCTCACTCTGTCAAGGATGCACTGAAATGTACATGCTTCGAATAAAACAGGCTTTAACATCGTGGCATAGTTAACAAGCCTGCATCAGCAGCAGGGGTGACAACAAACATCTCCGACGGCATTTTACTGGAGGACATAACAGTGTGAAGAACTTTTCACAGAGGGTACAAAAAAAAGCATAGTACCAACAATTTCTGATAGATGCATGAGGAGGCCTCAGGGCAACAATGAGCACTTGACCCCCAAAGAGTCAAACTTACCAAAACCAACATGGAAAAAGTTACTGAGTAAATCTAACCTAGTGATACATAAAAGTTCAATGATATTAGATATTTTGAGTATTCTGTCACCCCAAACTTTGGTTGAAATTTTAGAAGAAACAAAACTATTTTTACTCCATATATATAGTATAAAGTAAAGTAAATAAAATGTAAAGACTTACATCCAGACTAACCAAATTAATTGCAAAAAAAATGCAAGAAATGAAAAAAGAGAAAAGTTCACTCATTATTTTGTAAATGCAAAAATGAAATGGCTGTATCTCTCAGAAATGTAAAAGTAAAAAACATAATGACTTGTGTTCAACATATTTCAAACGTACAGCCTTGTTGAAACTTAATATGTAAAATGTAGCGGGCTCTATAGGATCAAAGCAGTTGAGATGACTCGGATCTGTTCTGCCAAGTACAATAACAAGTGACCTGCAACTCGCACAACCCCAATTAAAAAACTGGAACAGTCCTTTAAGAAATTTATTTTAAAAACAGCACTCTTTCAAACTAGAATTTTCAACAATGAATCTATGGAGAAGGTTCAAACACAGAGAAGTCTCATCTTACACAAGCATTGATGTGATGCTTCAGTGTTTCACATTCTGATTTTTGCCCAGTGTTAGACCTACGACCTATTGTCTGATAATAAGCTCAGGAAAATTTTCATCGTTCACCAAATATTCATTAAAGAAAACTTCCCCCTTGTCTTGTAAAACCCAATCCTCTCCTCTTCAGGCTCAGATTCAAACCCTGCGTCTTGTGAGGAAAAAAAAAGACAGCGTGTTGTATTTGAGAAGTTTTATTTTTTCATTTTTTTCAGCATTTCTTACAACAATACAGACGTCACAGAATACATAGTTTTACAAACACAAAGCACACCACCACCTTGGTTGCTGCTGCTGCTGCTGCTGCTGCTGTCGTAAAGGGAAAAGGGGGAAAGGATGCTGCAGGTCCTGGTGGTTGCCAGTTCGGCCTCGGCCATCCTTCTTTTACAGGAAACTCCCCAAATTTGTTTTAGCTAAAAAGAAGCTGCCCTTCACGGTCGCCATTTTAAGGAAGTTTTTGCAGCATAGCAATGGAAAACACTTTTAGGGAGATATGAAGGGGTGAAAGAAAACGTCTCTAGACTATGATCTGAGCAGGATGTTACTCCAGGAGGAGCAGAGCTGGAGGTCAACAAGAGGAGGCTCAGTTGGACAGTGTTGCAACTTAAGAGCATTTTTCTGCTTGTTTGCTGAAGTAGAAACTCACCATTCAACTAAAAAAATGATCGTTCCTTGCTTTTTTTTCATGGTACTCTGCAGAAAAATTACACAATCTAAATCTTGACCATCTAGTCTTGAGTAGTTTATTATTATTTAGATTTTTTATTCCTGTACAGTGAAATAAAACTTTGAAGGATCTTCAAATGATTTTCTTTTTTAAAAATACAGAAGGCTTTTTTTTTTTTTAATTCCAGCCATTTTTTCCCAGAACATCATTCCCCAACCCTTCCAGCTAAAAACAGGACTTTGATATTATATACTTTTGTGTCTGCATGTGTTTGTGTGTGTGTGTTTGCGTGTGTGTATGTGTGTGTGTATGCGTGTGCGTGAACTCTATGTCATTTACACCCAACATTGTAAACATACATAGAACTATATTACATGTGCTTGCACTGCATCTTGAAGGAGGGAAAATTTTGGTTTACTTCACTAGAACACCACAAAAAAAGGGACAAATAGGAGTGAAGGGCTCGCGAGGAGAAGAGGAGGAGGAAGGAGTATCAAACTCCTTGATAAGGTTGTGAGGTTTTTCTCAGGTTGGTTGAAAGCTCAGTTTTAGTGGGGAGGCCCTTTTTTAAAATTCTCTTAAGCAACGGGGGCATGGAGATAAATTTCCTCCTCAAAAAAAAGGGAACCAATAAGAAAGAAGCTTTCCGACGAGTTCTTGATGTACAGCCTGTTTTTTCAGCACCACTGAAATGTCAAAGAAGAGCTAGTGGGGAAAAAGAAGTCTTTGGAGTCTGTATGAAGAAGTTCCTTCCAGCTCCGGCTGTGTGAAGCTACCAGGTCTCAGCAGGGCTTAGCTGGGTGTTGGGTGTCTCCACTGACTAAAAGTCCCTCAGTGGAAAACCACGTCACATGTACAGAAAGGGATGCTGGCGAGGGAAAGGAAACAAGCCTGTCCATCTGTGAGGTTCAAGATCTTCATCTTTTATTTTTTTGTCATGAGCCAGCACTCAGCCAGAGAGTCAGTGAGTTTCTACTCGGCTCATCCAGTTTGAACCTCCAAAAGAGTCTGTGGCTTCTCAAAGACAGCTTGTCCTGCCTCTGTTGGCTCTTGGAGGGTCTGGAGCTGGTAGACCCAGGCTAGGAGAGAGGGCGTTGAAATCCAAAATGAGCGGAGGAATGGATCAGAATGATGAGGAGGTGCAGGGTGGGAGAGGAGGGTGGGTGTGCTCTTTACAAGTAGACACGCCTTAGGTCTCCGGGTGAGGTGATGGTGTTGCACTGCGGGCACAGCTTTTTGTTCCCCTATGAAGGAGAAAGAGACACAACGGTTAGCTTTTCTTTACAAAGGGGAAACACTGGAACAAGAGGTTGAACTCCCAAAGCTAAGAGATGACGATAGTTTTTTTCCCTCTGTGACATAATGAAATCAACAGAACTGAGCACAGATTGAAACAGCTTTAAAAAGGGCTGTTCTCAGTCTAACGTCCAATCCAACTTGTACCTGTACTGTTGCAAAAGGCGTGTAACACTGTTTGTCTCTTGAACGTGTACCAGCATCTTACAGGTAAACAAAAACCCGTCCTGACACTACTTCTCCCTCCTCTGTGTGAACGTGTCTGCAGCAGTGCATCTTCTCTCAGTCCTTCAGCCCTCTCCTCCTCTCTCTGCCCTGCTTTGATAGTGTGCCATCTCCAGTAAAGCAGCAGGTGATAATATGCACCACAGAGCTGACACTGTAACAACACTCTGACTGGGTGGTCTCTGCTGCTGCTGTCCTCCAGCTCTCCGTCTGCTCCTACCAACCACTCAGCGCGTTCCTCTCTTTTTGCAAGTGCAGGCACATTCCCGCCAACAGATTTCACTGTCTGTGCTGTTTTTTGCATTGGTTACAGATGTATGAACGAATGTAAACAGATTGTGGAAGTGTCGTAAAACATCTGGAGTTAACTTAGAGAGAGAGCTGCAGAGATTGCTGCTTCTTTGTGATGAGTGTTTACAGCTTCCAGAAAACAATAAAAGACACAGTTTTGCTTCTCTTCTTATGATTTAATTCTGTTCTACATGTTCTGCCTCAGCCACCTGTTTGGCATGTCCAGGCAACAAAACTAACCCTGTCAAATGTGTAAAAGGTAAAGTCTGAATTCTGAGTGGGAAAGCATCCTCTGTGTTCATTCAGTATTTTTTTAGTAAAGGGTTTAACTGAGAATATTGTGATGTGATATTATCTAAAGTTTGCTCTGCTGGGATTACAAATTAAAATCTACCAAGCAGCCCTGGTGGATAGTGTGTGTAAGAGTGAGTTTGGTCTTTCATTGAGAAACACTCAGGCTGTGTGTGTTTGTGTTACATCTCGCACTGGTACCACAAAATGCACAGATTTCATAGCTGAAGAACCTGCAGTGCCTCTCAAACCCTGACTGTCCAGAAAAAGTGTTCAGGTTCCTCTGACCCTCACAGATTTATGAGCTTCTTTTCCTGTATGCTTCTGTATAAATGTGTTCCAGTGGGTGCACAGGGTCAAGGTAAGACCAAAAGGTGAGAGGACTGAGGTGGTGCAAGAGTCTGACAGATCTCACACACTCCTGCTAAGAGGATTTGTGGCTCCACAGCCCTCAAAACAGTCTCTTCATGTCTGAAGAGTGCAAAAAGAAGGAAAAAAGGAGGAAAAAAGGAGATCAGAGGAGCATATATACTTTTAACTTTACATAAGTTTCCAAGATATGACCACACCTGTCACTCTATGATCTGTCTTCATCTCTGAAACCATCAGATGTACACTGTGTTCAGGAGCCTACCTCTTGTTTATATCCCAACTGTTCTGTGTATTTCTGTTTGGTGCAGGCAGTAAGTGTGTGGGTGTGTGCCCGTCACGCTGAGCTCCAGCTGTCTCGCTCATTAAAGCGGTGAGGGGCTGGACTGACGTTAACTAGATTCCCAGGCATTTACTTTGATCAGCCTGGCCCTCCCTGTTTTATAACTGTCTCCAGGCTACAAGTTTAATGCCCCATACATTAGAGCAGCTACGGCAGCAAGCATGGCTGTATGAACACACAAACACACACATTCACATCAATCCTCAGGAACAGGGCGGATGGAAAAAATGGCCCTCAGAAGAGAATCTCTTCTTATGGTCTCTCTTAAAAATTGAGTGAAAAAAGGATAAAATAAAATAGCGAAAGTCATTTATAAAACATGGAAAGGCTGTTTGGTTTGTGGTCACGTGAAGCTTTTCATGAATCAGTATTGATTTTATCTTAAACACATGTTCCCAACAATCATTGGAGACATCAAAATGCCAAATTATAATTATAATTATTAATTATACTGTTTCATTACCTCTGCCAAGGAGGTTTTGTTTTTGGGAGAGTTTGTCTGTGAACAACATAACTCAAAGAGAAATGAACAGATCTTGATTAAATTTTCAGAAAATGTTCAAAATGGGATAGGAGAGAGGTGCTTAAATTTTGGTAGCAATCCAGATCACCGTCTGGATCCAGGATTTTTTTAAAGGATTTTTTTATCATTGTGAGATAGGGCTATTTTCACCATGTGTGTATATAACTCCACGATAAATGTCCGGATTGCTTTGCAAAACAGTACAAGACAAGGTCACGATAATTTCTGACACATGTAAAAGTACGATCCGGATTCTGGAAATTTCTGGATACTAAAATCCGGAATATGAAATATGTACTGGGTCATCATAATTTTCAACACTGTCAGGTAACAAATTATCATACAAACCTGCAACTAACACCAAATTGTAGCAGACAGTCTGCTGAAAGGGAGTATAACGTTAAAGTAGTAATCTATGTTTACCAGAATGAGCTGGTAAGAAATGCATGTCAGCTTTTCTCTAGAAAATGGTAATAACTAACTGTTAAAAGAAAAAGAAATCACAAAGATGAGAAGAAGTAAACAAAGATGGTAGAATCTAACTACAGAAAGCTAAAGAAAGGCATCGAGTAGAGCATTAATCCTCCCGGCAGCAGAAATACTGCGCTCCATTTACCACATTATCACCAGCTAATTACACGCTACTGAATATATTAGGCTAACTAATAACCAACAAAACCACTTTGTGTGTGCATGTGTGTGTGCGTGTTTAAACCTGAGGCGCTGTGTAGAACTCATTGAAGGCTGGAGTTGACCACTTTATTCCCACATTTTAACAAGCCTTTTGGGGGCCATTCCATCTAAACTTTCCACCACTGAGAAGTGAATGTGTTTGCATTGCCTGGGTTTTGTTCTGTGTGTGTGTGTGTGTGTGTGTGTGTGTGTGTGTGTGTGTGTGTGTGTGTGTGTGTGTGTGTGGAGAAGAGGTCATTTGGGGAATATTCCATTTTAGTTTCCCTCCCTGTGGGGCACAGCTACAGAGAGAATCTCACAGACTATGAAATGAGGCTGCAATAACTGCATGTCATGAGGAGCTGGCCTGTAGCAAGTACAAGGTGTGTGTGGGGAAGTGTGTGCGTACCAGAGTCCTGAGCCAGCATTCTTCACAGTGGACGTGCCAGCACTGGATGGAGGTGAGTGGCATTGTGTACGAGTCCTAAAAACACAGAGAGAGAAGAAAGGAGATGTTACACTGAATTCAAGAAAGACAAAGGTGTCAGGCAACAACTACCAAAACAACATCGTACACTCCCTGACCGATAGCATCAGACCACTAACCATGAAACAACACAGCCAACAGCCACAGAACCACTGAGCAAGGCAGCATGGGGAGCAACTGAACCGGCAACCTGCATACACACACGCACAAATACGACATATTGGGCAGGCAACGAGCAGAGACGAGGGAAGCAAGCAGAGGGAGAGGAGACAAGGAAGACAGCCGTGAATGAACCCAATTTGATGGGCGCTCTTTTCTTTTCCTCAGGAAAAGAATGGAGGGATGAGTGAGGAGGAGAGGGAGGGTGAGGAAGAGGAGCGGAGGAGGGAGGGAGTGCCTTACCCTCCGTAGGGGCTGTGGGAGGAGCCTCTTTATGCCGCTGCCGTAGCCACCAATCACAAGGCCCCTGTACAGGCAGTACAGGCCGAGGGGGAGGGACTTAGGCTGCCTCTCTCCGACCTCATTGGCCAGTGGCCGGGGCCCTGGCCACACCCCTAGACTCTTGATCTCCGCACCTGACTGGATAGCAGGCTTCCTCTGCGGAAGGGAGGGGTGAGGGAGGGGGGAGGAGAGGGGAGGGGAGGCGAAAGGTGGCAGCTAATCATAGAGGCGGGCTGGTACTGAGCGCAACACTCAACAATCACGCAGGTGGACAAAGTGACAAAGTCTCAAACGAGGGCTGAATGAGACCGGCCAATGAGAACACTGCTGTGATGTACTCCACACTGACTTTCATACAGCAAAGATGAGCTGCTGACGGTCACTGAGAAACTTGAAAAACTTTACTCAGGAGTGTGTAAGCCACCACACACGTGATTAAATCTAAAACTGAAAAAAATCAACCAAACTAGAACTCCTGAACAGTGCAAGTCCATCAACATTTTCCAGGGATCACTGGATGTCAAGGAGTGCTTAAAACCAACACATAACCACAACACACCACATTAACACTGCTGTTGTTCACTCTTATAGGATCGTCTAGCACTGTATGGTGCCTGCACTGATGCTTTTACACAATCAGAGTTCCCACAGGTAAAATGATGAGCTCTGGTTTGGACACTAAAAAAAATCATGAATACCTAAAAAATGATTTGGTAGCTACTTCAATATCCTTTCACTACCATTTGCTCCACTCCCAAATGCTTCTACAATGAGTGATCATGGCGTTCAGTCAAAAAATTAATCACAGGACCAAAAAATGATAATGTATGTTCACTGAAAGTGTTAATGCACATCAGCACTATCAAAAGAGATGTGATTAAACTATTTCATTCCGAGTTAAATATGTGATTAATTAATTTTTAGTATGATTAAGTATATGCGTGTGTGTTTTTAATGCTGTATTGTTGCTTGCTCAAATGCAGAACCTCAAAACAGACCAACAGTTCCTTGATCTGCCAGTAGATGGGGGTAGAAATCTACCAAAAGGACTAAAGCCGCTCTGCGCTTGTTTCAACACGAGGAAAGAAAGACCTCTGGAGCCAACTCGTTCCTTTTCACGTACAACTCGCTCAGACCTACAAGATAATGATCAATGCAAACCGTGTTGAGTGTTACTGAAGCTGCAGAGGACATCTACAGCCGCTCAAAACTAACTTCTCGGAGATACACAACGTTTAGAACGGTGACAGGATGGAGCACAGTAACAAGGTACAGAGACAGAGTACAGGTAAGACATCTGTGTGTGAGTGTGTGTGCGTGTCTGTGTAAGAGAGAGAGGGAGAGTGAGATGAAGGACAGTGACAGATGAGTGGAGAGGAGCTGTGTGTCCAAGGAGTGGTGAATGATCGATCGCTGTGCCTTGCCCTCCGTGTCACCTCAGGCACCCGTCGACCTTTAGGAAGCGTAGGCGTCGGTAATTACCCGCTTTGCACTCACAAACACATGCACACACACACACACACAAAGGATGCCGATGCTGCTTTGTCCACAAGCTCGAAGGGTGACAGGATGGGAAGTTGTCACTAAGTGGGGGACACAAACACTGATGGGGGTGCAGGTGGAGTTGAACTCTGAGAATAACACTGTCATGGCTGAATGCCACATGGTTGATATTATTGATTGGTGAGTCCAATCAATCACCTGAACAAGTCCAAAACTGTTGTCACACATCACAGTAACACACCACTATTATCACACTCCTCCAGAATCCTGCATTTAATATTTAATCTGAGCTCAGTTTGTCAGAATATTTCTCAGATTTGAGGTTTTTAAGGCCTTGAAACCAGACGGGGAAAAGAAGCCAGTATTTGCAGGAGGATTTTCAGGCACACGTACAGCTGACTTGCAAAGCCATGCAGGAGCACGAACGACCACAACACCTCGAGTTCCCTTACAGAGCAGCCAAGATACCAACAAAGTGAGGGGGAATGAGAGGCAGTTTCTACAGTGGTTACAGAGACTGAACAAGTAGTGTTCAACACACAGGAAGTCATCACAAAAGGAGGAAAAATCTGGTCCGTGGTAAAGGATGGTCACTATTATCCTGCTGTGGTCTTATAATACTCAATTTCAGAGGACCAGACTCAAGACTATCACGACATCTCTGTGACTGTGAGACAGCGGTACATTAAACCAAACACCAACATCTTTCTCATGCATTATACTTCATCTGCTGCTAACTCTTGCAGTAATCAGCGTTCTATAAACTTATGGACCTCTGTATGAGCTTGAAATAGTTGGGCTTAGTGTCTTCAGAAAAAAAGGGATGAAAGTACTCATAAGAATTGATGTACATGAAACATTCATATCACATTTGACTCACCATGCAGATGAGACACTTGTATCTGTCTCCTCTCAGTATCTGCCTCTCCAGCTCTCTGATCCGAGCCTTCAGAGCCTCCATGGTGGTGGCCGTGGACTCCTCCTCTGTTACCCTGAAGAAGAGAGAAACAAAGAAGACACATTGATGGCAATCTGCTTAACAAAATTACAAGACATTCTGAGGGAAATTAGACAAGCTTTATTGGCCACACTACAGTATATCATGACAAACTGTCATCATCAAACATGACGAGGGCTCCTATTTTCTATCAAAGCCAAATGCAGCACCACTTTCTCAACTTTATGTTATTTTTCACTGTACTCTCAACACTCCATTAAAATAAGTTTAGATCTGTGAACACCACTGTGCCCAAGAGATTATAAGTTAATCACCAATCAGATGCAAGCAAGAAAATATGAAGCATATAGATTAATTTAAAAAGACTCAGCAGTCACTATTAAGTAGGAGTGGAAGTGTTGCTTAGCAGATTTTGAAATCTAGCAACGGTTTACCGCCAACACAAAAAAAAACACTTATACCATCTAACATCTAAAAAGAAGTTATTTCATTTTTCATTGCCTTCAATTTTAAAGCAAGTTTTTAAAGTCTGATGCAGCAAGATTTCAATCACAGCAAAGCTACAACTTACAACTTATCTTCAAAATGCTGTAGAACAAACTCTTGGTGGACACTCATCTTTCTACTCATCATCTAAACACTTGAAACCTGTACACTTTTGACATTTCTTGTGGAAAATGACTAAAATGAGTGAAGTTTTTTGGCTTAAGTCATCTGAACACGGACCTTTCTGCAGCACAGACCTGCTTTTGCTACACACACTTGCTACTGAACACTTGCACGTCATTATCTTCGGAATCTTCACAATTTGCTCAAAGATCCCACCTCAGCACATTTTCAACTGCAGCCTGTCTTTAAATAATCCTCCACTCTTTTGTTCATTGTTCAGATTTTCTCTGGATACACTTGAGTTTAGTGACTGTTTTTTTCCTCCCAAACTGTTTATGTTTACTTTCCATCCTCTGAACCTCCTCTTTGGTGTTTCCTTCATCTGGTCCATCCTTCACTGTTTATCTCCCCTCCTCTGTTTTTGTTTCCTCTTCACTTCATGTCCTCTACTTCATCCCTGCTTCCTTCCATCCAGCGTTCTCCCTGCCTTTAAGCAGCCTCTGATTAATGTGCAGCATGATAACAGAAAATGTGCATTTAACACTGTCGGCCAGCATATGAAGCAGCCATAACTAAATCAATACAGCAGTCACACAGACCACAACGCTGCTGCTGCTGATGATTTGGCGCTGCGAGACGAGGCCGTACGAGCCAGCTGGTGTTTATTATGGCCATCCACTTGCAAGAGCAGTGTGTGCATTTGTGTGTGTGTGTGTGTTTAAAAGGAAGTGAGTGTGTGTTTATGGTGATGTGGTCATTTTGCAGCCTGATAGCTAGCTGATCTATGGTATTGATCTGGATGGGGAAGGACAAGCGTAGAGAGGGAAGGATGAGGGCAGGAGAGAGCGATAAGTGGCTGCGTGTGCGTGTGTGAGTGTGTCTCGGGATATGGCTTCATTTGCTGCATCCTCAAACAGCAGAGGCCTCAGGAGGAGAAAACAAGGATGGACTTTCTCCATTTCCTCTTAGGAGCTGGGTGCTGTACTGTATACAGTATGATTGCTTTTGCACCTTACTTCCTTGAAGCTTCTGAGGCTCATTAAAATTAATCTAACATCCAAAATCAATAAAAAACTAATTCAAAACTAAACATTGTAGAGCTCAGCAGAGAGGTCTCATATGTACAGACTGTTTAGTCTACTTTTTTTTTGCAAGAAACTACTGGAGGAGCAACAAAGACTTAGTGAAAACTTAACAGTGGTGCAGGTTTGGTTTTCTGATACTAAATATTTAATCAAGAGTTACTATTTATGAACAGGCCTTAAACTCCTGTGCATTAAAGTCAAAGACCACTGAACTACCAGCATCTAATTCTGCTACCTTCAAACAATCCAAAGGAAAAGTCGCCTCCTCCAGCTCCTCCCCCTCCCTCTGTCTGTTAAGTCCTGGTTGGGACTTCCAGTCTGACTGGCCACTCCATCCCCATAAAGTGCTTTACCCTCTCCTCTTATTACTTCTGAGCTTGTAAAAAGCCATTTAGCCTTGATTGGTCTGTGAGCATATAAAGCAGTGAACAGGTTTGTCCCTAAAAAAAATGCTGGGCTCTTTCTTTTACCAGCTCGAATAAAGACGTCTGTCGCTTGGGAAGGAGAATCCCTCCTGTGTCAAAGTGAGTTTAGGGGAGGAGTCGTGGAAAGCTGTCCTTCAGACACTTCTGTCCCAGAAACATTCCTTCTAATTATCCCATCTTCCTGTACTATGAATATTCATCCAGCAGAGCTAATTTATAGAAAGTTGTTTAATTTCCCAATGCTCTAAAGGGACATTTTAATCTATCTTTATGTGGCTGTGGCTGTTGAAACAGCGTGCAAAGAGGTGGAGGAGGGGACGAAAGATGCAAAGATTTACTGGTGGTAAAAGAGAGAACAGGATGATTTCACAGGGCCAAGGAAAGGAAAGACAACTCTCTAGGGCTAAATCTGACACGCAAGGAGATAAACAGCCTCTCAACAAGCAAGAAGCTCAGGTGAGAATCCTTGAGAGGAAGACGGCATGGTTTTTGTGCATGTGTCAGCTTTTTTCCACTGTAAGGCAGAAAATGACATCACTCTGGGACCTGGGTTAAGAAAACTTGTTATCCTGCTCCAAAAAACATGTCAACAGCTTAATCTGGGTAAGAAAATAAAATACAAGGTGCTCCTGGGTGAGTGTTTGCAGCGTGGGAGGGCTTACATTTTTAACACCGCATAAAACTTACAAAACTCATATTTGATTGCGTTTCTCTTGACTATACTAGAAAAAGAAAAGATTGAGTTAGTGCTTCTAACTAATTGATTCATCACAGGAAACAAACGCTTACAGGAGATGATGCAAAGTGATTAGTTTCCTGTTTTTTAAAAAAAAATGTTAAATCTGACTAATAAATGTGCCTAAAAGTGAAGAAACTGAAAATACTCAGATTAAAACCCTCATGATGTCTTTGTTTCATTTTCATGTTATACATCTTTGTGTTCCCAGCCAAAAATGACCGGTCCATTAGGACTAGGGCTGCACGATTATAGCAATCGCAATCGCAATTGCAATGTCAGCACATGCAATTCAGATTTTTCTCCATGATAACCAAGCAAGTCTGTAGACTCATCATGACACAACTTTTTTTATTAAATCGCAAGCACATTTGCAATCGCAATATTGTCCACCTAATCGCAAATCGCACCTTTTCCCCAAATCGTGCAGCACTAATTAGGACTCATCATGAAAACTGAGAAAATACAAATATTGTAACTTTTCGAATTTGAATGTCTTTCGTTCTCATGGTCTCATGGTCTTTTCTTTTAGAATAAGGTGTATACAAAGGTTAAATTCTTTCCATTCCTCTCGAGGACATGAGGTCTTTTTAAAATAGTGACCAAGAAGCTAAATTTACAGAGAAGTCACGTTTTTTTTTGCAGACTGCACACTCGCAGCTTATTTTTTAACCAATGGAGCAGGTTTACACACTACTCTTTGAAAGGCAAGTTTCTGATTTAGGTTGATTAAAAAAAGGGAAACTCCAGATTTTCACTGGTATGTTCTAAACATCTGTCTGCTGCATGTTTGTGAGTGGTTTTATGTCTGAGGGTTTGTGAGCAAGAAGGGACGAGGCTCTGGCTCGGTGGGTTTTAACTGAAGCTGTGGCCTTGATCTGAAGGTCTGGCATCATAAAACCTGAGGAACTAACGCTGAAATACAACTTCCATTCACACAACTTGTGACTACTCCAACTCAGTTACTGCCCCACAGGGCTTTTTGACTGCTGCAAGCGTGTTTGTGAGTGAAAGAAAGTGAAACTGCTGTGCATTTCTCTCTCCACTCATCCCTATGGTGACTGGTAAGAGCAGGAGAGGCTGACAGAGACAGATAGATGGCCTCACCTCCCCTCTATTTAGCGCTCTGTCCCCTACGTGTGTGGGGCTATTTCTCATTTCATTAGCGTGTGTGTGTCTGTGTGTAGCTGAGGGCCTCCACCATCCATCTCAATCAGACCTGTGTCTTAATCTACTGTCTTCCTACATTTTGGCCTTCCTTGTTCCTCTCTCAACCCGATGAAATTATAAAACAAGTCATGTAAAAGAATATGTTGGCACAATATTCCAGAAAATATTTTATACAGGAGGTAGGGAAGTAAATCTCACATGTATGTGCGGTGAAAATAGCAGCGGTAAATCCCTTTAGAGCGTCGTTCCCAGCTGCACCCTGTTAACTGAGGCCTTAACTACACTGACACACCGTGATAAAACATTTAAGTCACTATTGATTTCCCCTGCCTCAGCCCAATGCATGCCTGTTTCTGTGTGTGTGTGTGTGTGTGTGTATGGGGGGGGTCTCAGGTGGCAAAAGGGAAGGAGAGGACGCTGTTTAGTGCCTGGGAAAAATTGAGACAGAAGACGGGACGAGAAGAGAGATGAGAAAGAGAAAGAACAGAGAACCTGAGAGAGGTAACAAGAGAGACTGGGAAGTGTGTGTGTGTGTGTGTGTGTGTGTGTCTGTAAGTATGTGTGTGCCGAGACGAAGAGGAGGGGGGGAGAAATCTAGCTTCATCACTTCCAAATTGAGGACAGATTCAATTATTTGCAGAAACCACATGGAAATCTCTCCGCATTGTTCCAGCTGGAGCACCAAATTTGGCAGCAATCGCATTGGCGGCATTGGAGGGGCCATTTATCTTGGAAAGGGAAAGAGCGTCTTAGGCATTGTACGTGTATATATCTGTTTGAGTGTGTGTGTGTGTGTGTGTGTGTGAAACAGAGAGAGAGAGAGAGAGAGAGAGAGAGAGCTCATTTATCTTGCAGGGGAATGAGCAAGGGAACGAGGACGCCCCAGGAGGCGACCAGATCATTACCCATCTGGGATCAGAGACACTGAGAGATTTCACTAAAGCTGCCCTGTGCAATGCCACACACACACACAAATACACACACACACACACACACACGTACAATGTATCAATGTAACGAAAGGAGACAAATCTCATTTTCATTTGAGGACGGAGGAGCACAGAAGCTCCACAAATACGTGCATTTATAGCAAGAGGAGAGGAGTGAGGCGGGGAATTGTTGCAGCCAGCTGACTGCTTGTTCCATTGCAATCATTCAGCATCTCGCTGGCTCCCTTTAAATGGATACTTAGATTAAGGCATGTTCTGCTCCAGGTGGCCTCTAACACTTAAGGTGGAGGATCATGTTGCAATACACAGACATCTATATTACAGCCTTTGCAAAGTCATTACTTTAGATTTTCTTCAGGAATTATGAGAATATATGGCGACTCTTGGAAACAGTAGTCTTATTTTCATAGTACAGTCTCACTCACACACACACACACACTAAGGATGAACCAATACTGATCCTGGCATCAGGTATCGGTGGATCGGTACCCCCCAAAGCTGGATCTGTATCGGTGGGAAGGGTCCGATCCATGGTGCTGATCCAGGTAACCAGCCTTCTCCCTTTGATTTGGAATTAGGGATGCACGATATTGGATTTTTGCCGATATCTGGTATGCCGATATATCGAAACCCCTTTTGGCCGATACTGATACTGATACCGATAATCACAAGTTTGTTTTTTTCACTGTAAAGAAAGCTAAGTCTAACCTGTACTGGAACTTATATGTTACTCTTATTGTGACGGTCTTATTTGTTTAAGAAACACACATAAAACAAGACAAAAAACATTTGATTTTACCATAAATAAGAAATGTGTTATTATTTCAAACTCAAGACATTCAGTATTGAAATACAGAAAAACAATTTCTTTAGATCACATGAACTTTAAATGTACAATGCATTTTTAAACATAACTAAGTTGCATTTGATTATTTTAGAGCTACTGTAACAACCTGGTGACAGACACAGAGCTCTGCAGTGCAAATAAATGAAGTGCTACATTTAAAGCTCCTTAAATAAGAGTAACATATAAATTCCAGTACAGGATAGACTTAGCTTTCTTTACAGTGAAAAAAAAACAAAAACTTGTGATTATCGGTATCGACCAAAAGGGGTTTCCATATATCGGCATATCGGATATCGGCAAAAATCCAATATCGTGCATCCCTAAATACAAATTCACAGACTGGTACATTTGGATGTTTTCAACCTCATTTTTTGTCACCTTACTAAGACTTGCATATCATTTGAGACTGTTCAGACAGGAAACTGAAGGACAGTGATTTCACCTCATCTCAATACACTTTCTATTCATCCTGACCTGCAGACTTGACTGTGAGCACCTCATTGTTGCACAATGACAGATGATCTTGAAATGTCCGAAATGAGAAAATACAAAGAGATCACCACACATTTCTTCTGGATATCAACGGGTCTACAGTTGTGAGGCTGCCTTTACAGACAGCTTATGGTAGAGACATGAACATTCAATTAACAGGTGACAGCTCTGGTGGACACTCCTGTAGGCAGCATGCTAGTTCTATGCTCCCCTCAAACCTTGCAACATCTGTGGCATTGTGTCGTGAGATAAAACTGCAATTTTTTAAAGTGTCCTTTTATTGTGGCCAGCCTAAGGCACACCAGTGCAAAAATCCTGCTGTCTAATCAGCATCTTGACATGCCACACCTGTGAGGTGGATGGTTTATCTGGGCAAAGGGAAATGCTCACTAACATAGATTTGGACAAATTTGTGAACAATATTTGAGAGAAATGGTCCTTTAGTGTGAGTTCAACGCATTGAAAATTGAAGAAAAAATAAAAGCATTGCGTTTGTACTTTTGTTCGGTGTAAAATTGGTGTGTCAAGTGTTGGTATATGTTCGTACACACAATAACACACACACCCAGGACTGCACTAAGTGAAACAATGATGATCAACAACTTATTGAGTACACCACATCACTCGGCAAACACTGATACACACACCAGCATCCTGTCTGATCAATACACATCAAGCAGCTCTGCTTATTCACCAGTTATGCCCTCTGCTGATACTTAATATGGGATGTTCATGGAGAGCAGACTGATTCATTTAAATCACAAGAAGCCTTTCCAGTACGATGGAAAACCCAGCCCACTGTGCTCTCTAACAAAAGTTTACCTTACAGAAAAACAACACTAGAAACCAGTTTTATCTTTGATATTTATCCTGAGGAGAGGCCTGAGGTGGGGGAGGCTGAGAAAACATCAGAAGAGTGATGATTGGTTGGAGCTATCCTTAAAGGCGCTGCAGGTGGACAAAAGAAATCACTTAAAGAAATAAAAGCTGAGATGGAGGCAACAAGCAGACTGACCCCAGCTCAATCTGTGTGTGTGTGTGTGTGTGTGTGTGTGTGTGTGTGTGTGTGTGTGTGTGTGTGTGTGTGTGTGTGTGTGTGTGTGTGTGTGCGATGGTGTGGGGCAAAAGGACAGGAGAATATGCCAGACATGCAGAAGCAACCAATCAACCAAATCCCTCTTTCTCTTTCCTGGTTCGCCCACAGACGTTTCTCTCTCTGGCAATGAGCTGACCTCCATTACCCATGCAGGGGACAAGGTGTGTGTGTGTGTGTGTGTGTGTGTGTGTGTGTGTGTGTGTTTGTGTGTGTGTACCATTCTGTGTGAGTGAATGCATGTGCATGTGCATGTGTGTGTGCGTGTGCAAGATTGTTTACTTGTACCAGAATATGGATGAGGAGATGGAAATGAGGGAATTACAGAGTGCTGGCCTTTCTCACACACACACACACACACACACACACACACACACACACACACACACACACACACACACTAATACACACACACACACACACACACACACACACACACACACACACACACACACACACACACACACACACACACACACACACACACACACACACACACACACACACACACAGTGTTTTAATGAATAGTGGGTCTCTATGTATGTTTATGTCTGTGTGTGTGTTTGGAGCCCAGCTTGTTGAGGAGACTTTTTGTTCTGGTCACACTCAGGTCTGAGTGGCATCATTTGCAGAAAAAAACATTTTAAGACGTTATATTTCAACTTCCTGAAACATCGCTGTCACCCACAGCACATCGTTCTGTTAGTGTAACACTAAATATGGATTAACGTGTGTAATTGACAATTATATTGATTATATTGATAATTGTTGCTAAGCACCACCCCGTTGTGGCAGCCTGGTACAGCAGCTCTCTCTTCGTTGTCCTTTTTTGTTATTTTTGGTCTCTTTCTTTGTCATCTTTTTATTTGGAGTGGATCATTACTTTATATGGCTCATTTGTTGGACACCAAACTGTTTTTGTCTTCAGTGATATTTTTATATTTTTTGCTCCTGTGTTTGCCTGGAGGTCCTACATGTAACCATGGCTGCGTTGTTTACATGTAAAATCAGCTGTTAGCAGCCTTTAGCATGTCAATGCTATCTGGTGCAAGGCCAGATGTTTTCCCACAAGGTGAGGAAAAGGAGGTGAGGATGACGTGCTGGTTCTCAGGCATGAGCTAAGAAGTGACGTCAGTGACCTGTCCTTCCATCCCTCGTTACTGGGAACGTAAGATCTATCTCCAATAAGATGGACACGCTAGCTGTGCTAACCCAGCAACAGAGGGTATACCAGAAGGCAGAGTAGCATCATGCTACTCACAGACAGAGCTAAAGGAGCTTAAACCAGACACCAGCGCCACACTGAAAGAGCTTCACCTGCTGTGAGCAGACAGGATCCAGGAGACAGAGACTGAACAGACTGCTGAAGAAGCTCAGTCCTGGACCCTGTGGAGGTGGAGGCTGGCTGAACTGGAGAATGATGGACAAGCTGTCATCATCTATTTTCTTATGGACCTTTTTGCACTTTCTATACACTTTCTTACTTTTGTTTTCTTGATTGCTGCTGTAACTTCTCCTCAATTTCCCCTCAGGGATAGACAGAGGTTTTTTTTTTGCCACTACCAATATGGCCGCCATAGCCGATGTGCTTCATTTACTGTTTTAGAGACAGACGGGTGACGTCAGGGAGACTACGTCCATGTTTTATACAGTCTATGGGTCTGACACGTTTATTATATAGAAGCTAGACAAAATGCATCATTTATGAATCTCTCCAGGCCGACTGCGCCACAAGTAAGAAAACTTGTCTCTTAGTAGAGAGTGTGTCTGGGTGATTCTGTGTACTCTATTTTACCTTTTGGAACTAAATCTGGAATTTGAAGTGTGTTTTGTGTGTGTGTGTGAGTGTGTGTGAGTCTGCAGGTTGTACATAAAAATAACTGCCACTTACTTTTCAATCTCACTGTTTTTACAGGTGCGTGGGACACAGGAGGAAGAGCAGGAGGATGAAGGAGTGCTGGAGTCTGTTTTGCTGCTCTCCCCATTGCTCGTTGAAGGCATCTCTGTAAACACATAAAGAGAATGTTAACACTTTAATACATATTTACAAAATAAATGTAAAAAAAAAAAGTCAGGAGAACTTATGGTTAAGGATTCTTGGAAAACTCTTCTTAAACAATATTTTTAAAGATTCCAGTGTTCATGACTGAAATAACAGGTCAAACATTTTTACAACAAAGATCTGCTCTGGAACTTCAGGTAATTTGCCAAACTCACCGTCACTGGCCCATTTTGAGAACTCAGGCGTTATTCTGTTGGAAGGCATCCCACCGCTGCAACACAGACACACAAAGTTGGTTTAAAGTGGAGCCATTTTACATTTTGCAAACAGTAAGAGCTCCGTTGACTCTCTGTGACAGGAAAAGTTTCATACTTGAGCACAGCTCCTCGTAGCGCCTCCCTCTCTCGGGCCTCTCCTTGGTCTTCCCCGGCCCCGGAGCAGGGGATGATGTCGGCCTCGGTGTACTGGGCCTTGCCGTATTCCAAAGTGTCGTCTCCGTCCACGTCGAGGTCAGCGTCACTGTCGGCTGCGCTCTCTTTGATGCTACACGTGGCAAAACCTGTTCCTGTGGCACAAAGGTAAATGATAAAGTTTAATTTTAGATTGACTGCAAAGATTTTCTACTTCCCTGCATAATAAGTAGTTGATAACAACATGTTTTTGGTTGGCACAGCAAAATATAAACACTGGAGTTGTTTTTAACCCCAGTGACGATGAAGAGTTTGCAGAAAGAGAGTGTGAGTTGGTCAGAGAGACAGCGTTTAGACATGGGTGAACTGATGCAGGCTGACACTTCACCCATCAATCTTTGAGAGAGCAGGAGTGTGTGTGTATGTGTGAGTGTGTGTGAGTGGCACTTCTATAAACCCAGTGATGAACGCTCAGACAAACCCTCACCGCTGCCTGACTGCTCCCTTCAGCTCCACTTAGCCAGCGAGCCAGCTGTGTGTGTGTGTCCGTCACTTAGAGGCGTCTCCTCAGTGTTTGTTTCACACTGTCTGTCCCTCTGTCACTTAGGCCCTGTCTCTCCAACCCCTTCAAGGTGTGTGTGTGAGCACAAGTGTGTGAGTCTGTCTACCTGTCACTTACACCATGTCTATCTACCGTGTGAAGGTGGCTGAGGTGTGTATGTGTGAGGACTGCAGGTGTGTTGAAGTGTGTATGTCACTTACAACCTCAGTATTGGAGCACTTGAGGCTACATGGGTGTGTGTGTTTGTGCACTTGTGTTTCACTTAAGATTGGGCTCTGAAGGTGTCTCTGTGTGTGTGTCTACCTGTGACAGGCCTGACAGCCATCTTATTTACACCTATCCCAATCCCTACAAGCTCCCAGCTGGACTACTGTGCCTGTGTGTGTGCAGCAAGAGTGTGTTTGTGTGAGTGTGTGTGCACGTGTGGGTGGAGGACCAGATACAAGCTAGACAGAGCTGACAGCCATCTTATTTAACCCTGTCCCAGTGTGTGTGTGTGAGTCTGGATACTTGACTTCCTCTCACAGTTGGGCTCAGTGCACTACAGTATCTCTCAGCTCTGTTCTGCCGTGTCTTTGTCAAAGTGAAAATCGCCCGTTTGGGCTCGTCATCGAGGGTCTGCTGGGATTTAGACATCTGCTGCCATTTCTCCCCCGAACTAATTCTGTAATTTATTTCACTATAACTTCAGGAAAAAAATTAAAAACGAGGAGGGAGGAGGACTGTGAGTGTGGGGCGATAAAACGCACCACCAATGCGAAGTCATTTTACAACAGGCCCATGGTTTTTAGTGATCAAATAAAAAGGACCTTTTAACTTTTATTTGGTCTCAGCAGCAGAAGGGAACATATGGGAACAATGGCTGTGCGGTATAAATCTAGCATAGTGCTGGCTACTGAGGCTACAGTTAGTCAGGATTTGGCAGAGGGTGAGTAGAGTGGAGCGACATGGTGAAACGTTTCAACAACATGTGTGCATTCTTAACAACAAGATCTCTAAATTAGCAGAAAGTCTAGTGTTTTATCCTCCCTGATTTAACATTGAATATCTTGTTAGCTGTCTGCTAAATCTGTGGGTGTATTTCAGACTCGCAACTGTCAACAGCCTCTGCTCTGCTACCAGTTTTGCCTGCTGGCCATTTCAAGTAGTGCAGCCCTTAGATCCCAAAACATTTCTTTGACTTCTTCTGTTTGGTTTGGCAACTGTTCATGCATTTTTGGTCAGCTAATTCAGGTTTTTGAAAAGTGTTTGGGGGAGTTCTGGTGGCTCAGTGGGTCAACTAGATGACAGCTAAACAGAAAGCTTTGACCCCAAACTGCTTGTTTATGTAAGAGAGCTTAAGTGTACATTACAATTAGCTAGACTATACTCCAAAAAATGGATCTAAAGTAGCCAAAAAAATAAAAAACCATACTTTTTTTTAGTTTGAAGGATGAAGATGGTTCATGGACAAGCTGAATACGTTAAACTTTTAATCAAACATAACACAGACAAAATGGTGAAGATAAGATTGGTGGTTGGCCTCCTGGCAATCAGCTATGACAAGCCTGCCTGTCAATTCAGTTGCAAATATGATAGTGATGAAATCTACAGTTTATGGTAACACGTCATAAAAAGGTCCATGCATGTGTAATGTGTCGGGGTAAAGAAATGAGCAGTTCAGCCTATTTCTGAGGTGACAACAAACATGTTTGATTCTGTCTCCAAAGGTTGGAATTTCAAAGTTGGAGGCGGGAACTGGCCTCCTTGACCCTAGTGGGTATAAGAGAGCCTGCAGGCTGTGGTTTGATGCTTTGCATCATATTTTTCAACACTGGATAATATGGCTTGGGTTCAACAAAACAACCAGAGATATGTGGAAACAGAAGTAGAGAGCCAATGGTCCCTTAAAGCAGCTGCACTGAAGCTGCACTTTCAGTTACAGTTTTAATGTTCAAAATCTCTGTGTGTGTGTTAATTTCTACCTAAAGTTTTTTTTTCCTTTTAGAACCATATCAAAAAACATCATCAAAGTCTGAAAATTGAATCCTTAAGATGTTTCTTCTTTGTCTTCCTCAAGCTTTATGCACCAAATTTAGATCTCTCTCACAGGGAGGTGATTAAATGTTTTAAGTGTGGTCGAGTATGAATGCGAATTAGCATTAGAATGACCCTTTTTAAAGATGAAACGATGCTGTATTTTAATAATTTAACATGTGTTTAACTATTCCACATGGCCTAATTTGTGCCTGTTCACAGTCTTCATGCCTTAGGTGTGTTAACTGTGAGTGTACGTGTGACCTGTTTGCACTGTGTGTGTGTGTGTTTCCCTGTGCTCCTATCTGTCCCTCTAAGCAGTGTTGGCAGGCCAATCTAATCTGGCGAGGGAAAGGTCAGCCCCACTCTAACTGCCTTTCACTCACATTATGCACCGGTGCCCCCTCCTTTTCCTCCATTCTACACCTCTCTTCCTCCTTTCTTCACCTTTTTCATGTCATCTCCCTTTTTTTCCTGCTCTCATTCCTCCACATTTCTTCAACTTGTCCTTTTTACTCTTCCTGACCCCTTTACTTCTTTCCATTTCTTCTTCTACCTTTCTCTTTTTAGCGGTAGTCCTCCTAGATGAACCGTTTCCCCTCCTCTTTGCCTGACAGGCGTGATCAATAAACACGTGTGCTGACGTTTACAGGACCATGCTGGTCTGTCTCATTATCATAACCATCTCCTGAATATCGTTGACTTTACATACTAACTACACATTTTATCCTGAGAGTTACACGCTTCATGGCAGCAACACAGGAGACACTCTATCTACATACATGTCACCAAGACGACACCACGGATACAGATCCATAAAGGCAGGCCGGATCAAAGGACTCATCAGGCCTAGCGACAGCCGGATCAACCAATCGACCCACCTGGGCGACATCCTGTTACCATAGCAATTATCGGACCCCTCTGAGAGGCAGAGGGGGGGTGTCAAAGGTCATCGCACTATCTTTCTGCCATTTACAGGTCAGAGAGTTTGGAAGAGCGATGGGGAGAGGGACACAGACACAAAGACATGAGACAGTTGTCTTTGAAGTCCATTTACAAAGCACAGATTTCTCCTCTTCTCAATCCCTCTGGGCCATCTCCACCTGCAGTAATCCCTCTCTACTCCTCCTCAGCCTCTCAGGACAGCCGGATATCAAACCTCAGGATCTCTCAGTCTGCCTGCCTCTCTGTCTGTCTCTCCATCTGTGTGTGGCTGAACACAACAACTGCTGTGCTCTAAACCTAGAGATGAGATCACCACTTACACTTGAGAAACAAAGAAACCATGAAGTTAAAGGACAGACCAAAACTAAACTTGATGTGTTACAGATGTATTTATGATAAAACATTACTTTTCAATACCAAGTTATTTTTTTTCCCTTTTGTTCTGTTTTTTTCTTTTTTGTGTACACTTAGGGTCTTGGTTATCTGTGGTGTCTGTGGTGTAACACACTCCTCTGTTGAATCATTGTCCCAATTACTCACAACCAATGACGGCTCACAGCAAAACGACCACATTTAAACATGTCTGTTCACCCTCCTCTATGTCTTGTACACTTCCTATGCAGCCACAGTAAGCTGCTTAGCTAACTCAAGGAACATTTTAAAGAGCAGAAATCTATTTCAATTGGGGAATAATTGGTCAAAATCTCTTAAGACAGTGTTCCTGACTGAAACAGGGATGTAAAATGTAAAACTACAATTTAAAGTTTGGCTGTAATGTCCAATAGAGACCAGTCATCGTTGTAGTGTTGTTTAAAAGTGCGTTTGCTCAACGCTTATCGATGAAAGCTATACCTGTTTTATAAAATTTTGGGCTTACTTTATCAATGGAAACAGAAATAAAATTAGTCAAAAGGCTTTTTGTAATAAATCAAAAGCCAAGTCTTGGTTGTAAATAATAAATTTGGTCAAACAAACACAGCTGATATTCCAGAAATCAGATCTCCTAAGTCAGAATTTGATGTTGTTTTGCAGCTGGTTTTCATTATTTAAAATTCTTTATTTCAAAACACAAAGTAATCAGCATATTAATAGCTCAAGAAGATTATCCTCAGTGCAGCCCAGGGATGACAAGGTTGGATAAAACTTGAGTGGGCAGAATAAAATGTACTGATGGAAGTCTTAAACTAAGCTCAGGTCTATTTCTGTAAAGATGCTGAAATATATCACCTATGATCTAACTGAACTGTAAATATTCATGAAAAGGACCACTCCATTTGTCAAGTTCAGCTGGGAGTCAAGTGAAACGTTACGAGGCTTAATAATGTATCCTGCAAAGTCTGACAGTTAACTGTGGCTGCTCTCATAAGACAGACAGACAGATGGAACCACAGACAGACAAACAGTCCAGGCTACAGATATAGAAAGCTCTGTCTGTGTTGCAGCTCCTTTCAACCTGGCTAAGCTGGTGTGAGTCACAGGGAAGTCTTCCTTCACACAGAGTTGAATCATAAACTGATCTTGTTCGATTTTCCCTCCCTCCCTCTCGGCTCCCCCTTTAAAGGATCCGCTCCCTCTGCCTTTCTTCTCCCCACTCTCACAGAGGAGGTAAGGATGGTAGCACTTCACAGAGGGACGGTCCTTCTCTTCATGCGGCCAGCTGAGGAGACCCCCCCCCTCACATCACCTTTCTATCCGTTTAGCCGTCTGAGCAGCTCTTGAGAGCCTGCAGGATTCAGCGGAGGCTGTTAGAAGCACTGAGGAGCTTTCAAGACAAAATCCACCTTCTGAGCCTTTTGCAGCGTGTGTATGTGTGTGTTTCAAGTCTCCCTCCTCAGGCCACCTCAGTTATCTATGTCACATCACAAGGTGCCCTATTAGAGCGCGGCAGAAGGGTCCTGTGTCTGCCCGTTTAACATAGAGAAAGAGAGAAGGCAGCGTTGGCTGGGAAGATGGATGGATGATGGTGAAGCCGCCTCCCACCCCTCGAGCTGCTCGTTGGCGTGGTTTAGCTGAGATTTCAACATTGATCTGTCCTGTCTCGTCTCTCTCTGGCTTGCAGGGAGGGAGGCAGGTGAGGCTCAGCATGTGTGTGTTTAACAACAGATCGAACAGTGGGAGACAAAGGTGGGCAGGAAGGGACAGACGCATGAAAGCACCGGCTGAGTGTTTAAAGAGGCTCTTGGAGATGACGACAACTTTTTACCTCCACCTGAGCACCACTCCATGGTGAGCCTTTTGTGTCTTTCTCTCCGATTTACAACCAACACCTGAGGCCATGGTGTTTATTATTTGTTTTTTATTTGATTATTTGAGTTGCCTGACTGCAACTCAAATAATCAAAGTGTACATCTTCAAATGATGTCAAGGTAAACGCCTTAACCCAAAGCACGTGATTAGAGCTGAAACGATTCCTCGAATGATTCGAGGTACTCGATTACAAAAAACACTCTAGTAATTTTCTCCGCCTCGAGGAATCGTTTAATTTTAAAAAAGATCAAAGAGTGGTATTTCAAATAGAGCTGAGGACATATTAAGAGTTTTCAGACCCCTCAAGCTACCTCTTATACAAAATAGCAACTAGCAACAAATCTAGCTTATTTTCTGGAGTTTGGAGACTAATGGGTCATTCTACGAAACGGGTGCCATTTGGGTCCGCAATGTTTGATGAGATGTCCAAGGCACAAAAAATGTGTCAAAGTGTGTTTACAAATTTTGGAGCTACCAAAGTAAGTGCTCTTATTGACATGCTGTATCAGAAAATTCTATTTCTTAAAGAGAAAAAAAATTCATTTGAACAATAACTGCTCTTTAACTAAATAAAAATGTATTTTATCCGATTACTCGATTAATCGATGGGATTTTCAGTAGAATACTCGAATACTAAAATATTCAATAGCTGCAGCCCTACACGTGATGTGCTTTTAGAAAACAAAGTTCTGGGGAATATTTATTTTAGTTAAGTAAGCAAAAAAGTTGGAAAGACATTTGTTGGCAATAAAATGTCAAAATGCAGCTCCATTTACACAAACTTTAAAAGCTGCTTTCAGTGACTTCTCGCTGAGCTGAATCATTGAACTAATGTCTCATATAATGTTAACCTTGTGCTCAATCAAGTAAAAGTTGCTAAAAGTATGTAAACTTTGGTTTGCCGTGTTTTGCCCTCTGAGTAAGACAAGATTGAACAGAATTTTCAGAAAGAGACTTCCAACATACACTTAATTAGCAGTTACTTAATGAATTTTGATGAAGTCTAATTTAATTTCCTTTCAATAACTGAAGGCTGAGATGAAAAAGGTCAGGACATCAGATTGGGGTTGTGATATTTTGTTCTGACTCCTGGGAACATCTAAATTTGTTTCACTCCAAAAAAAAATGATGACAGAAGTTGGTTAAATGTGATGATGTTCAATAATGAAGATCAGAAAGCAGACAGAGCTGAGCCGGAAAACCGCACGAGCGCCATGTCACAGAGCTGCTGAGCTCCCCAGTGACCGGCTCTCCCAGCCACCTCTGTAATTGCATTTCTGGGCACGGGTACACACATGTACACACACACACACAGTACAAACACACATAGTGGTGACCAGTGGGTCAATTGCCCAGCTAAATGTGTTTTCCCTCTCTTTGCTAAGAGGGCTGTTCAGAGCCAGGCTGTGCTGGGCTGACCTCAGACCAATGGCACCATCACAGCTCTCTGGTCTCATTCAGCACTTCTCTCACTGGAATAAGAATGACCAAACTGGGCGGAAACAGAGGAAATGATGGATTCAGAGAAGAGAGAAAGAGGGAGACGGACAGACTGAGAAAAAGAGAAGATAAAAGCAAACTGCTAAATCTGCAGACACCTCAGCAGATCTATCACAGGTCAATCAGTCATGCAGTAAGAAGATGACTGATCACCTGCATTGTTACAACAAACTGTAATACACCAGCTTGGTGTTGTAAAAGCAACGTTTGTGTCAGTTTACCTCTGAAGCCTCCTTCGAGCAGGGCCGTGGCTCTGATCCTCTTCTGCCCCGCCCACTCGTACTCCTCAAAGCCCCGCCCGTTCTCTCCATCCATGTCTGCGGAGTCATCGTCCAGCGCACCCTCACGCTGACACACAAAGACAAGCATTGTACTAAATAACTGAAGGAAACATGACAGAGCTCTTTAGGCTTATTTTTTTATTTGTCATTTTAACAATTTCGATTTTTTTTAAATCATTTTTAAAGAGTGGTGTGAAGTTGGACAGCACGCTTTATCTGAAACATGCCATGAGCAGCTGAGACAGTTCCACTAATGAAGATCAGAAGTTTCTAAAGCAGAAAGAAGGGAAAACACATTGGTTTCCAAATCCAATCAAAAGTTTAAGGTTTGCCAAAACTGCACTTGACAACAAAAAGAAGGGCTGCTTCAGGGGACCCAAGATGGTAATGACTGTGGGCAACAAGCTGTGTACCTCTCTACTCCTCCTTACTATTTCATAAGTAAATAATTAAAGAGGGAGTATTATGCTTCCTCACAGTGTAAACACAAGGAGCCTTAAAGACACAGCAGCTAAAATAAAGTGTTGCAAAGCAGCTGAAATAAGGGTTTTCTAAAACTCAGTGTGGGAAAAAAATTACTTTTTTTTAATTGTTTCTCTTACCCCCTTAATAAACAATATAAAGACTAATAAAAGCACAATAGCCCCTTTTGAAGAATGTTCTGTGCTGCCTCTTGTTAATTGGTTTTACTTGTTGGTTTAAATTGGTGAGTGTCAAACATGCATATCATTGAATTGAATTTACACTGTACTTCTTAGTGCACTGATTGACTGGTGATCCAAAATGCCTTTTTAGAAACCAGAGGGTGACATGACCAAAACTGCATCCGTGTTTGGATGGAGCAGTCATGTTAAGTGGATCAGTTTTATTGCACAGCTCACATGGCATGGTACAGCACTGAAACCTCTAGAGCATGCTATCAGGAAAATTATAGCTGTGTTTGTATAAAACACTAAGGGTTAGTGAGAGCAAATACAGGAGGAGTGGTGATGATTGGTTGTTTAAGTCTACACTAGGAAAATGACTGGACTAGTGAAGGACTAGTGACAGGACAGGAAAGAACCGGTGACTAGAGAGAAAGAGAGTGAGAGGAGAACTGAACCGTTTTCTTGTGTTGGCTACATCTACAGCCAAACTGGCCCTCATCCACAGATATTATGCTCCCACAGGAGCAGCATGCCAATGAATTAGATGCAACCATTTCATATGGGATAAACTGCAGGTATTAGCCTTCTTTTTCATGATTTATTAAAAGGGTAATTAACTATGTCTTGTTTCATAATGAGTTAACTTCCTGGACAGGTTTTTCCCATATGATATGAGCACAGTGTTAAATATCCAGAGAAACTACAGTCACTATTTGTCTCTGCTCTAATCAGGTCTAATCGGACAGTGTCTACAGGAAGAGAAGGGTTGACACGCTGTCCGGCTGAAGGTAGGCGGGGCTTCAGGGCCAGTATTGTACTACCTGGATCAGGCATTGTTCCACATGTCTACTCATCTCCTCCTCGCTCCCAGCCAATGGGGTGCTGCACAGAGGACATACCTGGCCCCCATCCTCAGGCTTCCTCCTCTTCATCTTCCCTATACGTGCTGCAGACAGAGAAAGACAGATTTTTGATCTCAGGGTCATTAAAGTTGGGACATAAACGTCCAGGTTTCATGAGACAGGTATAAATAAAAAGGCAAATGTGTGACAGAGAAACAACAAGAGCCTGATGTGACAATCTCCTTCCTATCCTCCACATCCATGCAGTACCTCTCTGTTTTTCCTCCCTTTCTTCCCCTGCCCTCCTGTCACAGCCTCCACCCTCCACATACACATTTAATTAGAAATTTAACAGAGCAGAACAGCCGTCACTGCGCCCCGAGTCTCTGTCGTTTTTTCTTAACTGCAAATGGCGCGCAGGGACATTAATTTTTAGCTGGCTGGGAAAGCAGAGGAGGCCAAGAGGGAACATGCTGAGGGATGGAGGGTGAGTAGGGGAGGGAGGAGGACATGAGGGAGTAAGGCCAGGGGATAAAGATGGAGGGAGTGAGGCCTGGCGTGTTAAAGTCTGCCTCCTCCTCCTCCCTTTTGCCCATTTTCCCCTGACACTAATCGAGGGGAGCATTGTTAAATAGAGAAGGGAAGGGGCTGCTAATTAGGTCCGGCAGGGATCTCTGCCCCCCCATCAGCCGTTATGCCCCACATGAGAATGATTCCTGGTTCCACATGAGGGCAGAAAGAAATTAATGGAGGGTGAACCTTAAACTAAGTCCTCATTGGCTCCAACTGTGGAAACCTCAGTCTAAAAAACGTCTTTTCATGAAAAAGGGACAACAGGAGGAGTCAAATATTGTCGTTACAGTTTACATCTATTGAGTAAAACAAATATAAAAAGTTGGGGGCTGTGGTTGAATAGATTTTTGAAATGTATGCAAAAAGATGGATCTGATTTTTGTGTTGAAACAGACAGTGACGTAACTCCGATGTAACACACCACAAGACGATATCAGTTTATACTGTGGCCTCATGAAACATAAACCTCATCCTGCAGCTCTTTTTAGACTCAGATCAGAGAGGAAATGCAGATGGCTAATAATAATGTTGAAATTAAAGAACACCATTGAGTCACATTTAGGTACCTGTTTCTGGAACCAAAATAAAAGGAGGGATAAAAGTATACTATGGCCAACAGTGTATTTTTTTTCTCTAATGGTTCTCAACCAAAGAAAAAAGATATCCCATTTCAACAAACAGAATCGGGAAATTAAAAATCTTTGTATTATTACTTAGCTTTTTTTAATCATTAGGTTGACAAAATGAGTCCGAGAAACCAAAAATGGCTGTTTATGGTGTTTAATATATTTCTAGTTTCAAATGAGTCCCTTGTAGTACTTGTCCACAAGATGCATACATTTGAAATTCACAGACTGTTAGTTTAAAAAACCCAATAAAAAACAAGGGAAAGTTTTCTTTCTCAACTAGTAAAACAACATAATCCCTGGTGTAGCTGCTTGTCCTTAAGTTAAAAGTATTACTTCCTTATTGCGCAGTCTTTTGTAATTAAGTACACTTTTCTTCACAGTTTATGCTTGTATTATCCCTTTTAATAAACTGAATGTACTCCATTAATATCTGATTATAACTTTGGATTAAAACTCCTTAAAAGTGACAATTTGCTACATAAAATATCACATCTTCTCAACACTGTCACATAGAAGTGGTTTTAGAGACAGAACAGGAGCAGATACTGGTATTAGTAAAGGGATAATCTTTAAATCATTCATATTCAGTTGCAACAACAAGCAATCAATGAATGAACATAATGAAGTCTCACTCAGCTGATGAGACGTTCTTTATACATACCATTCAATCTTGTTTGCCTGTTAGCTCGAACCCGTAAAAATGTCTGCAAGCAGAGGAGAAAGAAGAGGGTGGAAATATAGATTAGACAATAAATAAACGTAACATAATGTCTACAAGTACAAATATAACTTTTCAGAGTGAGATTGCTTTGGATGCTGCAGAGACTGTGCACAGTAAACAAACCTACATCTCTGTTGTTTTCCACATCCTCCATGACTCTCAGCTTCTCTCACAGCTTTTTAAACAGCCGCTAAAACTCACAGCTACAAACTACAGGTCTGTGTCTCCAGATACTAAACATCACTGCGAAATGAAGCTGCTCTGTGTTATTCAACACGGATGGAAAAGGATTGAAAGTGGCGCCTATATCGGTGAATACCGCTCATGTTCGACGCCATGATGGCTTGTTTTGGTCATGTGACGCTCTGGAGACGGAAGTGAGGAAACGTCACATGTTGTTCAGAAGTTAAACCGCTAGGGGGAAGCATGGCGTTTTATTAAACAGGTTCATTTTAATTAATGACATGTAGGGTTGATTCTCTCTCTCTGTAAATGTATCTAAAACGTGTATAAAATATCTATCTTTGTTTCCGTTTAGCAGCATCAATATTTTTGACATCTTATTTTACATTCTATCAACTTATTCTGTGATAGTTCTTGGTTTGTATTTGTTTCATGGCCTTTTTAAAACGTTGTAACCAACCTACCTACCTATTTTAAAAGTACAGTAGATTTTAAACATATTTTCAGCCAGACTAGATTATATGTGTCAACATTTTAACAACAGAAAATATTATTTTAGAATTAAAAATCATTCAGACAAAATCCCAATTGGTACAATGCACATAAAAAGGCTACATGAGCAGAAAAAAGCATGTAATTTTTAAATCCATGAGATGCCGTGAAGTGGCTTTTGCAACACATATCTTGTTTTTGTATTAAATAAAAAATAAGTATGGGTTCCTAAATTCTAAAAACTCAACTATTCACAAGAAAACATATTTGGTGTTAACTTTTAATTAAAAGGAGATGAAAGCTAAAAACTAAAATGTTGAAACACAAATATGGATTCATCCATATTCCAGTCTTAAAGCCTCAGTGGATTTTTCTTAATATCAACTCTTTCTTATTTCAAACCTAAAAAATCACATTACAGGAAAAAAAAGTTTTCTCTTCCTCTACAAAAAAAAAACAGCTAAAAACAACATTAATGTTACTAAGTTTTATTCAAAGATAGCACTTTTTACGTAGTATATAAATATACAGTAGTAAGATATTCTTTTGCACTAGTCAAGAAATTCAGTTATATCATCCATTTATAAAAGTGAATATTGGAAGGGGGTCTTTTGTGGTTCAGGAGGCCTGAGCTGAGCTCCCTGTATCATTAAGAATAATAGTCTTATCATTGAAGGTGTAGCATTGAGAAATAAATTAAATGAGGTCACATTTCTTTGTCCTCCCCTTCTTTGTCACTTGCAGAATGAGCCTCCAGAGATTCAAACCCAGGGGCCTGTAAGTCTTTAACTATGTGCTGACTAAAGCATCCTGACTCTCAGTTATGGATGCCCTCACATTGACACAGCAACGGTGAGTAGGCAGCAGCTGAGCCTGTCGTCCATCAGCCAGCAAGAAGCCCCTCTGTTTCTAGCTGTTACCCACCCACTCTCTTGAGTTATAGACCCACATCCCCTGGACCACAGCATCATTATGATACACTCACTGAATGTCTGCAGATTGGTTGGGCTTTTAGAAGAGAGGAGGATGAGAAGTAACTGAGATGGACTGACAGGCAGAGAGAAGGTGGCAAAGTCTGCCATTACGCTTCATTTTCAGGGTGGTAAAAAGAGTCACCATTGACTTAATCATTTGTATAATATAAGGTGGTTTCAGCAGTTTCACCTAATGAGAAAATCTACTTTATCGCTATAAGGTCTTTATGAGCTGTGTCATCCTGAACGTATGGATGTAACGTCTGTGAAGACTTAATAGTTCTTATTTTATGGTGTGAGGGGGGAAACCCACTTAACCCTGAGATAGATCACAGCCAGAGGAATTACATGAACAAACTTTGATGAATTTAAGAGATAAAAGCAGTCAGGTTGGCTTCAAAGATATCTGAAATTTAAGGGACCTGGCCTGTTGGTCAACTAAAGTGCTGAAAGGGCACAAAAATAACCCGTTCACACATAATTCATCTCGATACTGTCGTACATGTACCATATTTAAAGAGTGCACTGTTGATTTAATGCTTCATGGAAGTCTCATGATTTGCAACTTAGTTAAAACAGCAAAAAGGCTTCACTGAGCACTTTGATTTTTTGTCAGTTTCATTCATTCAGAATAATGAAAGTGGAACATCAGAGCAGAGCTGTGGTGAAGGAGCATAAAGCCTTTATTCTGAATTTAGTTCAGTATGAATCAATTAGCAACTCACAGAGCAATAACAAGGGGCAAAATATTCCATAGGTAGCAGCCATCTAGTTGACTTTTTACTGCAGGTCTCCCCTGCTCCCCAATCTGTTGTCATCCATCCTATCAGTGTTATACTTAGACCGCCACTCTCCTTTCTGTATATTTCATAAATCTGACTTCAGGAACAACACAAATGACATCAAACATACCTGTATTGTCCTGCGTGTGTGCAAAAAGCTTTAAGATATTATAAAATGATTGGTCCTTTAGGATTTTGAACTTACAGGATTCATTTAGAAGACGCTCTCCAGATGTTCAACAAGCTGCCAAAAACGCAGACTTAAACCAACTAGATCTAACAGCACATCATTTATTGTGAGAGACTAGAAACAGTGTGATTTAACTTTATACTGCTGAATGTGTGAGAGAGATTACTTTCTGAAAAGGTTAAATACTTGTGGTGCCAGGAGGGTTTTGGTGTCTTTCAGGAGCTTGCAGCCTAACGTTTAATGTCATGATGCTGAATGTGCAAGAGATCACACATTCCGGAGAGGAAATATAGCTTTGGTCAGATATGGAAAAAGGAAACCGGCCGAGAACTAAATTTTAGAGAACTAAACCAAGGTACCATCAAGTAAAAAACTGTTGTCAATTAATACTTATTTTTTTGTTTAACCCTTCTGTTTGTGTTTGTAAGTATATGCATGAGTGTGTGTGTTCATGAGTTTGACCTGGTATCTGTCTGAGTGGTGGATGTCGTCAGAGGACAGAGGCGAGACCACAGGAGACTCGCCCTCACGCTTGATGTGCACCGACAACAGCATCGACTAGAGAAAGAGAAGAGAAAGACATGAAGATACTTCTCTATGCTGATGATACTGTGATATTTCCCTGTAGAGGAGTGATTACACAAACACCTGCCTTCACTTGGACCATGATCATTCAGCACAAACAGTTGAAGAGGACACAATTACCTGTTATACCTTTTGGAGACACTACAGTGAATGCCAACACCACAATGAAATTCTTGATAATGCTTTTAATGTCTGTTCAAACTGGACTTGAGAATTGGATAAAAAGCAGCGCTGTAAACCAACAATTCAGCAGATTCTTGATACAGAGAAAACACAGATAAGAAAAATCTATCCCCTTGGAGATTTTGAATTTTTATTACAACAGATGCTGAGAGAGACACATCATTGGTGATGACTGTAACCTGCCTGACTTTGTCTATAAAGCCCCTTCCACTGATTAGAGTTAATGTTTATGAGATGTAGAGAGGAGACAAGGAAGAGTGGGTGATTGAACACAAGGTAAGAAGGCAAGAGAAAGGAGGAGGAGGAGGAAGGGTAAACACCTGAAAAGGAGGAGCATAACTGTCTGACATTACAGGACACTGCCTGTCTATAAATCTGTCTCGCAACACTTTGCAGAAACACACATATATGCACAGTTTTACCCTCATAGACACACACACACACATCCCCCTCTAACCCACTCTGTGACAAAGATAATCCAGGGACTTTCTCAAGTGAAAAAAAGAAACAGATAATGATGTGAAAAATAGAACAAGAGAAGAAATAGAGGAGCAGTATCACTATTTTACAAGGCTCTGGCCTGACAGAGCCCTGACTGTGTGTGTGTGTGTGTGTGTGTGTGTGTGTGTGTGTGTGTGTGTGTGTGTGTGTGTGTGTGTGTGTGTGTGTGCTTGTATATTCAAGTGTGCCCGCGCTGCAGCTTTTTTACAAGGCAGCTATGAAATATTTGTATTTACAGTCGTCTCCTATTAATCAAGTGGAAAGGGGCAGAGCAGAGGCTTAAGTGCTCGACAGCAGTAATCTAATAATAATATGTGAGAAATGACCAACCTCCAGTGCTGCCACAGTAAATTGGACATTATGCATGATGCTTTTATGCCTGTGTGTGTGTGCGGTCTCTTTTCCTCTTCTACACAGGTTTAAAAAGGTCGGGAATCATTTACCCGGGGGCCTTCTGGGGATATGTTCAAGTTTTATCATTAGAATATGACATTTAAAGGTATCCTACAAAGACATTATGAATGAAGATCTCCCAGTGAAACTTTGGTCTTTTAAACCAACCAATTAAATCGACATGCAGAGAGATCAGCTACAAAAAAAGGTTGCATTTAAAGCTTGTATCTGGCGAGTAATGTGGTTACACATTGATGACGGGAAAAGGTGCCCTATATTCTGCACACTGATGTGAGGCTACAATTTGCTCAAACAGGCACAAAGTATGTTTTACAGTGACCTGGCTGGAAGGGATATGAACTACTTTTTGCTAGCCAAAACTGGCATGTGGTTTCACTGATTCTGACAAAAATCCTGTTAGAGAATCATTTATTTCATGTTTAATTTAATCTTTCAGATAAGTTAAATTTTAGAATATGAAAAAGGTAGAGTTTGACAAATTACGTATCTGGTCAGCAGAGGGAGCTCAAAATCCTTTGGCTCCACAGTCTGTGATTGTACCTCCAGGAGTATTTTACCTTAAAGACTCCAACGTGGGGAGAAGTTTTATTAACTCGTATGACAGATTCCTAAACATGTTGAATTCAAATCTAAGAAGTGACAATTAGAGTTTTCAAAACCTTCAATTGTTTCATAATCTACCTTTATTTACTGTCAATGCTGCGAACCAAGGAGCCAAGACATTTTCCTTAGTATGCTCAGGGAAAATCAGATAAAAACTCTTGTAGTCTGACCTCTAATCTTTCAGCAACCACAAGAGGTGCTGTGGTACGGGACCTCATGTTTTCAGTCTAACCCAATCCCTCTATCTTAATAAGGGGGATACAAAGTAGGCCAAACTGCCTGCAACACGGTGTATTGGGGTTAATCTCCAGTATAACGCAGCTGTGTAGTTCACCTCTGGGACGAGACGTCGACTACAGGCCCGAGTGCTTCAGCCTGGCTCTCAACATTCAGCCTGGCCTCACGCTGAATACTAAACAACAGCTCTGAGATGCACAGTCACGACCAGAGATGAAGGCCATGCTCACCCCGGCTCGGTTTAGTGAAGAAGGAGCCCACACACGGTGCTGTGAGGGCTGGGTTAAGCCTGTGTCAGCACCCTGAGGTGTCAGAATAAAAAGGCCTCCTGAATTACTTTAGTGCGTTTATGAAGCATTAATACTTTTCCTGCCAAAGGGTCTTTGACTTTTTAATTGGACCCAGTTTTTACTCAAAAATAAATGTAAAGATAAAGGTTAGGGAGTCTTCGCTTTCTTTTGAGTCACAAGGAAACATTGGTACTGGTATCACCCACAACAACGAAATGCCTGCTTGACAGAAATATGAACATGTTGCCCAACCACCCATCTGTTTCTCTTCTTTCTTTCATTCTTCACTGTATCTCAGCTTTTTTAATTGGAACAGTACAGTGGCTCCTGGCTCCACTGCCCGCTGGACCACAGGAGGCTGGTACTTGTGAGTGTGTGTGTTACATATAAGACAGAGGTCTACACAGCTGATTTCCCCCCCAGTGCAGCAGAGCACTATAGAGAGAGATGCTAGAGAGGAACTACACCATAATACGGTTTAAAAATTGATTATTGATTGCTAATTGTGAAATCAAAATCATTCAAAATGTTTTTGTTCCTCTTTTTATTTCTGTTTAACAGAATAATGAACAGTACTCTATCATTTCAAGTACAGACAGCACATTGTATAAAAACTGAGCCTGATCTCACCTTGGGGGTCCCTGGAGTTGCTGCTCCATCCTTGGGTGAGGGGTTCTTACTGCAGGAGAGAAAGAACACAAAACAGTTTGACAATGGTAAGTTTGTCTCATAGTTCAGTGTTTAACATGTCAGTGTGCTTGTTTTCATGCTCCCTGTATGACCCTGCGATTGGGAGAGTCTGTCTGTCTGTCTGTCTGTGAACAACATAACTCAAAAACCAAATGGGATAAGGAAGAACAATGAAATATAAACTGGGTCATCATAATTTTCAACACTGTCAGGTAACAAATTATTGTACAAACCTGCAACTAACACCAAATTGTGGCAGACAGTCTGCTGAAAGGGAGTATAACATTAAAGTAGGACTAAAGTGTTGCGCGACAATCACAATATGCTTGGCGGAGGTCTGTGCTCTCTGAGTGCTTTTCTAGTTTTTTTTTTCAAAGATATTTTGGAAGCTGTATTCTCCAGAAGCTCTTCTCTGGATTTGGATTTTTTTTTTTTTTTTTTTTTTTTGGGGGGGGGGGGGGGGGGGGGGGGGGGGGGGGGGGGGGGTTCTGGGAAATGGAAATTTATGGAGCTTTGGAAAAAAAAACAAAACATGGATAGTACAACTAGCTCACCGTCGTGTTGACTCTGAAATATGTGTAGGGCAATCTACTGCCTACTAATCTGTTTAGGGGCAGAGAGATTGTGTGATGTATTAAGATGCAAAAGGATGAAATAAAAAATATTGCAGCAGTTGTCTATTTTTTTAATCAGTATTATTTCCTGACATTTCAGATTCAGATCTTAATTTATTAAGTGGCAGCTTTCCGCCAGTAAACATTTTAATGCACTTTATTTCTGATCCATTTCAGACAGTCTTACTGCCTGATTCTTTTATCCACAAATACAGTTCTTTCCTCTCGTTTCCTGGCCCCCTCCCTCTCCCTTTCTTCCTCTTTTTCCCCTCTTTTTTTTCTATTCATCATCAACTTTTCTCTCTCTCTCTCTCCCTCCATTTCTGTCTTCCTCTGATTTTCAGCAGGACATAGAGATAAATGTTTCCGAGCCTCTCCAAGCGTTTCGACAGGCCTGACGTTGACAAAGCAAGACAGGGTTGTCATGTTTGCTTTGAGACCCTGTTAGCTCTCCAGACCCTTGTGGACGCACACATGCACACACACACACACACACACAGTGACAGTGTCAAACCGTTGGTAGGAGTGTGGCTCAAGCTGAATTGAGCGGGACCTCTAATCTGACAGCGTGTGTTGGTAGACTAGGGATTTCCTCCTTTTTCAATGGATGGATGGGTGGGTAATAAGAATAAGAATCCTTATTTATCTGTCACTTATCGGAGAGAAATATTTACAAAGTGGTTCACGGGACGGCGAGAGAGCAAGACGAGGAACATATAAGACAGATACATAATGCATAGCTGCAGAGTTAGGACGAATGTATGTAGAGACACACGAGACTGAGGTATGGATGTGATGTCAAAGGTTTGCTTTTCCTTACACGCGTTCTGGATTTCATGTCTTAATCCCAAATTAATTTTAGTATTTGGGTGATTTAAGCTGATTCAAACATACTTGGAAATATAACAATCAATTTTTACTCAGTTTGGTCTGCTGAATGAATCTTAATTCTGCATTCTTTACCTTTAACACTAATGTGTGTATTTAATCCTTTAGTTCATGTTCTCCATGAAGAGGTTGCTTCCCCTAGTCTAATATCCTGTGATTTGTTGTTTTCTACTATCCCTTGTGTGCATGTTGTCTATGTATTTTTAGGCCCATTAGTTTATGAATATTGTTTTTTAATGTATGAACTTACTTAATTCATATCCTTGAGCAAATCTGCACCAGCAGCTGGTATAAAATCAGTAAATTCATGCAAAATCTATTCATACCAAAGTCAGTCAAATTAAATCAAAGTTTTAATTCATCATTACAAGAAATCCATATACTTTAGTTTCTGGACAAGGGTGGAGTATTCGGAAGTCACTTGAAGTTGTTGTATGTAATACTTAGTAATATACAACCTTGTGATCATGAACAGTGCGGTTGTGTCAGACACATTTGTGAGGTAAAAACTGATGCTACTGTTTCAGTGGTGTGCGTTCTGTCATACTGCTTTGTGTGTGTGTGCTCGTGCATGTCTTGGGTGTGTGTGAGCCTAACAGCGGGCCTCACCTCCACCAACAAAGAGAATAAACATGGGTGACACAGTCAAGCTGCTGTGTAATGCAGGGAGATCTGCCGACAACCACCAGCTCTCTCCCCCCCTTTTCTATCTCTGTCTCTGTCATCTCTCCCTCCATCTCTCTTTTATTCATTACCCAGAGCCTCTGCAGAGGCATCAACAATAACAGCCACCTCTACCTGCTCGTTGACGGTGTCAAACAGCGACAAGAGACAGGGGGGGAGAGGGGAACAGGAACAGAGAGAGACAGAGGACAGCAGCTGCATACCTGCCACGATGGGAGAAAATTGCCACAGTGACAGAGAGGGCTGATAGAGAGATGAAAGGGAGCAAAAAAAGAGAGGGGGTAAAAGAAAAGAGGTAGATGGAGATGAAATGTGAGGTGAGGGTGAAGGTAAAGAGAGATGGAGCAGGGGGGAAGATGAAAGAAGACAGAAAACAAGAGGAAGAGGAAGAGAGGGAGAAAGCCAGTTGTTGTGTCGTCGGCTCTGTTTGCCTGGTTCTATGAATTTTTGATGGTTGGGGTTATAGGTTTGGAAATTCCTGCTGCCTGCCACGTCAAAGCAAAGAGGAGAGAGTGGAAATGAGCAGCACAGAGCAGAGAAACAAACACAGACAGACAGAGAGACGGACGAGGGAGAGGAAGAGAGGAATTAAAGAGGGGAGACAAAGCAATTTGTGTTTGTATGCGAATAGAGGGAGGTGAGGTGAGGGCCTGTGTACCTGAAACCACACAGAACCCTATCTAAACCTGTATGAGCAAAAGTCATCACAGTATGCCTCTGCTTTGGAAGAACATTTTTGTTTTGAGAAAAGCAGAAAGGGATCTGTGATATTGAATTAATGTCATTGTTTTACATCAAAAGGTTCATTTTACAGTCTGTCCTAACATCTCTTCGTCCCAGTCTTCACTTTGAAGCCTCACAGTGAACACTTCTTGAGTGACTGAGTCCAAAAATATGTCAGAGATGAGCTGAGACAAATGTGACACACTATCTTGGTGTCGTCCCCAGAAACAACACACTCTGTTAGAAAAAAAAAAGCCTGCATTCATTTACTGCATATTTCTCATCTACAGATACTTTTTGGTTTTGCTTTTTTTTTTGTCATTCCCTGCTCTCTGAGTGGATGCTGACTGCTTCTGGGAGAATAAGAAGAAGTAGAAGAAGAAGAAGAAGAAGAAGAAGAAGAAGAAGAAGAAGAAGAAGAAGAAGAAGAAGAAGAAAAAGAAGAAGAGAAACATAAGAAATAGAAACAAATCAGAACACAAAGAAGAACAGATTCTTCTGGAGGAGACCAGACACACACGTTTCTCACATCGGCATATTAAAACACACACACACCTTGGTTTTCATACCCACAGCTCTTTCATTCAGGCACGCTGGTCGTCATTAAAGGCAGATTTACTACAAATTGGACCAAATTCCCACTGTCACTTTCAATGATGGCTGCTACCATGCAGAGAGCCCTAAGAGGAGGAGACAACAGCGTGTGTGTATGTGTGTGTGATATACAATAAGGAAGGTTTTGTGATGTAAAACACGCTGATCTGGCATCAGTCAAACTCATTTTTGCACACAAGTAACAATAAGAGAATTTGTGTTTGCATGAGTGTGCAAAGTAAAATTTTTACAAAAAAAATGACATTGTCTCCCAGCATCCTTCTTTTCTCCCCCCTCTCTTGTCCTCTTTTTCTTGAGGAGGTGTGTGTGTGTGTGTGTGTGTGTGTGTGTGTGTGTGTGTGTGTGTGTGTGTGTGTGTGTGTGTGTGTGTGTGTGTGTGTGTGTGTGTGTGTGTGTGTGTGTGTAGGACGGGTCAATGGTGAGTGTCTAAATCAGCCAGCCGTGACGTTAGCCACCATCCCATCTCACCCTGGATGACGTTATTTCCCTAAATAACTGTGCATGTGTGAGTGTGCATGTGTGAGTGTGCATGTGTGTGTAAGTGTGTGTGTGTGTGGCTTGCACGGTGTCTCAGACCCACACAGGGAAGGGCAGATGCCTAACCTTTATTAATTATTGAAACATACACACACACACAACACCTCGCCATATCAGACAATGATGGATGGATGACCCTTACTCTGTTCTATTTTATTCTCTGTCTCTCCCCAGTCATTTCTCTGAGCTTTCAGCCACTTCTCCTGGCTCTCATTAAGAGTGTTCAGTCATTAGGACACACTTTAGTGACTGAAATATCAGATTAAAACTCAATAATCTGTGAAAGAGCTCTTTATTTTGTTCTCTGACATCTTACTCTGCTAGGGCTTTTATTTATTTTTGGATCCCTTCAGCAATCCCTTTCTCTGTGTCTAAACCATTTTTCATGGTTTTATTGATTAATTTTGAAGGTAAGAAATATCTCGGCCTACATGCAAATCTGTATTTCTCTCCATTACTCATCTGACTTTTACGAGTCCTTTTTCACATGTGAGGATATATTTAGCCTGTTGTTTCTATCCTCTAAGACCACAGGCGTGTTTTCTAAATCAGGGCCCCCTCTGATGGCAGGTTACACATGCCATCCAACTTAGATTACTAAAAGATATTCATGAGGTGTTGATTGACGTCCTTTTTTTCTATTGGGTTTGTGTGTTTTTGAGATCATTTTACTGGTTTTGAGTTTTGTTTTTATTCATCCAGGTATTTATTATTAGTTCTTTAGTATGCACTTGTTTGCAAATAACTGTATAAACCTGTGATTTTAAAGTAATTGTTATCATTGCAAACTCCGAGGGTAAGTTGAAAACTGGTTGTGGCAGTTCAGAAGATTGTGGTTTTGTTAAGTTGATAAGTAACAAGTATCATTGTAACATTGGTTGAGAAAGATATTCTCCTGCTTAACTTAGAAGGGACTATTCAATTGTTTTGAAAAGATCTGTGTGCCTCAAGCTGTAAAATCTGCATCAGCTCTCCACCAGAAATAGCATCTGAAACAAACCAGTGAGATCTGTTTCTCCCTTGTACTGAATTTTTTGCCGGTGTTGTGACAGTGGTCATGTAAGAAGTCCCACTCCTTCTTGGTTCAATACATTACCCTTACACATGTCTCAGACTTGATGTCTCCCGAAACAATTACATTTTTAGAAATATATATTTGGGATGGTACATGCTGCTGAATAAGGTTACATACGCTGACATGATTTTGTTGCAGACAATCTTTCATCTGCCTGCTCCACATACATCTCCTCTGCTCATAAAGCCAAAAAGAGATTCACATGTTTGTCCCTTTACAGAGAGGACAATGAGTTCATTGTTTTGTTTTTGTTGAAGCTTTAAGGTCAGAAACATAAAATCTTAGCTCACAAAGGAAGTCAGAAGGAAACAGAGCAAAAGAAAAGGATGTGAGGAGAACCATGGGGTTTGTTTTACACCAAGACTCATCTACAGCTCTTGAACAAGGCTCTACTGTCACAATGCTTATTAATCTGAACGACACAACACATAACATTTGTTTCTAAGTGAGTGATTTTAGGCAGTTACTCAAGCATAAAACCTCCATGACATTTACATGAGGAAGCATAACAGTCCTGTCCTGAACAAGGGATGTAAAACAGGCTAAGGATTACGAAAAGAGCAGACAAAGAGGACTTTAGAGGATAGAATAAGTGTAGATTATGGCAAAGGTTAAGTAAATAAAAAATAAAAGTCAGCAGAGATATAAGAAGAGAGAAGGGGAGAAAACAAGAAGGCCAAGAGGAGAAGTGATACAGTAAATATTGCTGACATGGACAGATGGGAGGAGGGGTAGTGGAGGTGTAAACTGGGGTAAATGAACTGTGATTTCCACTTGGGGTGACGCTATCTGTTGCCCTGCTCCCCCAGGTTAATGGGGACTATCATAAAGCTGGGCCGCATAGGTGGACACCAGGTCATACACAAACACAGGCCACACACTGACATACACAAACACACACACACACACCCTCCTCCAGACATGTGGTCAAGGTGAAATATGGATCCTAATGGTTGTGTCCCATCGTTAAAAGGGCTTGGAGTTGATTTATCCACCGTAAAACAGCTCGTGCAACTGCCAGGAGGAGAAGAAGAGGGCGGCAGTGAACCTGAGGTCACAGGTTTGTATCCTAATCCCCGCAGGAAACACTTAGCCTTAAGTCGACGGCGTGCCTCTGCCTTTTATGCAGATTTATAGCAGCCAAATCTCCGCTCAGAAAGAATTGCAGTCAGTGAGCCCCACATAAAAACTGAGTTAAAGCTCTGCCTTAACCCTGTGCTTTAAAAAATGATAATCTTTACGAGCAATCAAATATTTGTCTTGAAAATCTTTTTTATGACCTCTTTCATTGGTATCAATATAGCGTCACCCAACTCTTGGAATTTTATGAAGATATATAGTAAATTAATTTATCAGACTTTATGAAGTTTAGACTTGATTTACAGCCATGAAATAGGTGATTTTATCTAAGATGCTTGTCTTACCCAAAATTAGAAATTTGAACCACAAAAGGTTAGTCTAGCTTAGACGAAAAACGAGAACAGGAAAGAACAGCCTGACTCTTTAAGACCTTACCTCAAAAATCATACAAACTTTTTCTGGGGTCATTTTATTTTTTTAATTTGATAAGACTAATGCATTTGAGAGTCAGCTTTTCTTTCCTTTTGTTTATTTTTTGTGAGTTATTCTAGACTCAAATAACACAAAAGTACTACGCCCCTTATAGCTAGCAGACAAAAACACAACTTATTAACCTTTTTCCATTATATCATATGCTTTTCAGTAGGCAACATGAAATGTGGACATGCTATACATATTCTGAGGTGACCAAAGACAATGCAACATGCATATTATTACTGGATCAGAGCTAAGTTAGCCTTAGCTTGGCTAACAACACAAGCTAAACCTACTCTGCACTGAACTCAGAATTAGTAGTTCCAGGAAATATTCATATTTCCCATCATTTGTATCCCATTAGAAATTTACAAAAGTTAAAAATGGGAAAAAAAACACTCTCATTTTTTTCTTTACAACAATTAACAAAGATTAGCGACTAGCAAGCACAACTAGGAACAACTAGTTACATGAACCATCTCTCTATGTATGTACTTTACTATTAGAGTCCTGTTAAACTGATTTAATTTGATTTAACCTACTACTGGAGACTGTGTTGTGTGTGAGTATGGGAAAAAAAACTAAAAGTGTGTTCAAGGTTTACCTGAGACATATGCTAGCTAGCCGGTCAATCTCTGTCTCCATGTGTTCCTGAAGCTCTCCGGGCCTAAGCAGCACCTGGCAGATGGGACAGATTGGAGCCTGGCTGTCATACAGAGACATCTTCTTTTTACCTGGAGGACAGAAAGAAAACATAAGGTAATGTGAGTGTTTATATGAGACTAACAAGAGCTGAAATTTCTACCAATTACATGACATGCTTTATGTGGATTGAGCTTTTACACCAGACAGTGGCTCAAATGAAATGCAGGTATAGGAAAATCATGTCATCTTTTATCTGTTAGAGGCATCAGAAATCTTGCTATCCTGCAAGGCTGCCTCATTTAGGACAGACTAAAAAATCTACACAAATATTTCAAAGTCCAGGTTAATGTGTCATCTAAACTTGGTACAAATTCCCAGGATGCTACTCTTTCCACATGTTAGTGCATGTGGCTGCTGGTACCTCAGTGTTTTCCAAACATATAAGCTGGCTGTGGAAACTGCAAGTTTTTACTTTATAAGTTAAAACACCATTTTGAAAAATATGAGTTTTCTGCTTGCAATATTTCTACTATTTTCATGTAAAATTATGACTTTATTCATGCAATAACATGACTTTGATCTTCAAAAAAAATTAAAATAAAAAATAAAAGAAAAAAGCTTTTTGTCCTTCACACTGAGACATTCCCCCTAAAATTTCAACCTCTTCCATTTAAGTACTGTTTTTTATTTATTTATCTTGCTTGACATGGCACTAATAATCTGTCTTATGACGCAGTATTCAACCCTGTTTGTATCTTCCATGCAGCACACATTCTGCACAGCTGACTGGACAGCACTTTGCCTCAGCAAAGGCACTCAAGGAAACTTCAGCATTGTGTATTCTTCCTAGCACTTGTTTGAATCATGGTTATAGTCTGTGAAATAACATGCATTAAGTGCATAATAATCTGCTTCACACACAGACAAAAAGGGGAGCAGAGCAGGGTACAGCCTCCCTGTGTCCTCTAAGGTCAAAGCAGATTTAAAGAAGTGTCGGCCGTGGATGAGATAATGCTGTATAGAGTCTGCCAACACTACCTCACTTCATTGTCCTTGATCAGCAGGGCACAGGGTGGGGCCCACCTGTATGTGTGTCAATGTGTGTTCCATTGTCTTTCTGGAGGTATGTGTGCACTTTGCATGTGTGTGTGTGAACTGTGAATCCTTCGTAGGTTTACTCCTGAGTCTTTGTGTGGAGGCTAAAAATAAAGTCTATTGAAAGTTTCTCAGTGTCTTAATGTTGGAGGACACTTCCTGATTTCCTGTATTTAGCCAATCAAGTGGGCTTTTTATAGTCAGTGAACAATAGGCCCCGCCTCAGTCAGGATATCCCGTTTAGACTGCTTGTCACCACGGCAACAAGAGGACCAGGTAGGGGGGCACTCCTGATCTGTTTTGTCTTTGGTGTTTCTCTGTCCCTGTCTTCCCCTCTCTCTTTCTCACACACACACAGACACACAAACACACCTATATACATACACACGCACACACAGCTCTCTGGGGACACGTGTCCCTGCTCACATATTGGTCTGTCAGAACAGTTTCCTGCAAGAGGACTCATCAAGACACACACACACACACACACACACACACACACACACACACACACACACACACACACACACACACACACACACACACACATCCTCACTATTCCAGAGCGTGTGTGTGCATACCAGGCTCCCATTCTCCTGCTCAGCTACTTAACAAAGCCACAGCACTGGACACGTTAAGTGACTTTGAAAAATAGGTAATCGATTACTCTCTCCCTCTCTGCTTCTGCTTCTATTTCTCTACCTTCCTTTTTGTCCCCACACCTTTCTTCTATCCCTTTCTTCCCAGCCTCATCCATTTCTAATTTTGTGCTCATCCCATCTCTATATTTGTTTCATTCCTCTCCCCTCCTTTTTTACTGCTCATCTCCTCTAAACTTCATACTCGCCTTTCTTTCTTTCTTTCTTTCTTTCTCCCTCCATTGCCTATCTCCTCTCTGTCTCTACCTTGTTGTCTCCTCTGCCTCTCTCCCTTCAGTGTATTCCCTCTCTCCTTGTTTCTCCATCTCTCTCTGTGTCCCCCCTCCTCCCCTCTGTGTCTCCCCATTATTGCTTTGACAAGATAATTTGAGTCATGCTGAAGCCGTCGCCATCCGCCACAGCAAACAAAGAAAGATCCAATCCCTGTCTGCAGCTGATGGGGCTCTTTCTATTTCACTGACACACACAAACACACCTGGAGGCACACACACACAGACATACACAGACAGACCTGCACACACACACACACACACACACACAGGCACCCGCACACACATTATGCTTGCTCTTGATTGTTTCTTGGTTTCTGAAATGTTACAAAAGGGAAACTTTTAAAATGTAAATTCCTGTTTTGCATGGTCCAAGTTTACTTTTTTAGCATGTCAATGTGCAATTTTATTAAAATTGTTTTTTTTTTTTTTTTTTTTCTGGTGACTTCACTTTCTATTATTTAAAAAAGGGAAAAGAGAAATGCAAAATGTGAACAATCAACAACAGAAATGTGGAGGTTTGTGTTGTCTCAATTTGAATTCAGTCCACAGGAAACTGTTCCCTGTAAACACACAGACTAAAACATGCCGAGCTGTGATGTGATAGAAAGAGATTGAACTTTAACAATCCATCATTTCAATGTTTTCCTAAAGACCCTGAAACACCAAAAAGTGAAAGTTCTTATCTTGTTGTAAAGATTGAATAATGTTGCTCAAAATAGTTATTTGCTGTGTGCGCAAGATAATGATATTGTGTGCCATAAATTACTTGTTTGTACAAGATATGAGGATTACTTATTTCCACAAGATAACCATTATTTTCACAATATATCTTGTGTGAACTAAATATTTGCTTGCGTGCATAAGGTTACAACTTTCTTTCAAGTAAACTGCATTGTGCGCACAAGAAAATAACTCGTAAACCTATGCTGTTCATAGTATGTGCACAAGATATTTTCTAATTCAAATAATAAAGGATGTTGACCACTGAGGGGCTGTAGTGTCTTTTGTAGATTGTTAAGAAATGAGGAAATTAAAACTTTGTACAGAATTGATACAGAATGTGTAAAATGCAATGCATAAAACAAAACATTTATCAGTAATAAAGGAGAAATGATAGGTAACATGGTAAAGAAAAAATATACTAAATCGTAAATAAAGACTGATTGGTTCTAATTTTTCCAGGCCCCAAACTGCTCATATTGACATAAAAATATGTCCCATACTCATATTTTCTTGCTACTTCTTGGAGCTGTAGTCAAGTGTGGAGTTGTAACTTTATGTTGGTTTTGGCGCCCCCTGTGGAGGTAAGCTGTCCATCACTCACTGTGAAAATCTGCTTATAATTTTAAAAAAAAGGATGATCTCTCAGCTTGTCAGTCTGATACTGACCCTCTTACAGCGGTTTGAGGCGATTAAAATGACCATGCAGAAAATGTCAGTCCTGCTGCTGATGATCTGGCTTTTGTGGGTCTGACATCAGTTCACTTTTCCATCTCCTTCACAGCCAGTTAAAAGCTCCTCACGGGAGCTTTAAGAGAACCACTTTTTGATATGACATAAATGAAAACTAGGCATGTAAAAATGTCTCCAAAGTTATCTCTGAAACACTTACGGAGCAACCATACAAACTTCTATGTTTCGTCTCTCTTTAATGTGATCCAGATAATTCCATGTTTTTCTTTTAAAAAATAATCATCTGTTTCCTTTCCAGCGTGTTTTCTGTCACTATCTCTCGCCATTCTCTTTTGTCATTTTCTTATGCCTCTGTCCTTTTCTCCCTCCTTCTGTCAAATGCTCCCTGAGGGAAGTGAGTGATGGTGAGAGGCAAACGGACAGATAAATCCAGAGGAGGAGAAGAAGAAAAAGAGGAGGGGAGAGAGGGTGTGTGTGAGTGTGTGTGTGAGGGGAGGTTGTTGATGTGATGTGATGTCGCACACCAGGCTTGTCAGCGCCTTAAAGATGATTAATGTTGAGGCAACACACACACTCACACACACACTGGCTTCGCACATGTCCTGCTTTGGACCTCACAGCTCAAACACACACACATACACACACAAACACCCTAAGGCATAACAAGGGTAGCGTTTAATCTGGGGGAGCAGAGGAGAAAGGAGGAAGAGGAGGGAGAGGAGGAAAAGGAGAGGGCTGGACAATAACAAGGAAATAGGCCTGACAGGACTTTTTAGTGGGGAGATTCCTCAGTGAAACGTCGGCTGGCGGAGCAAGCGAAGGATGGATGGTTGCACGGACAGAGGAGAGCAGAGAGGAGGTGTGACTCTCGCTGACAGCCGTGATGGAGTGTCGACTTGATCCCCCCTAATGTGCCGAGATGGATCGTCTCATCTCTCTTTCTCTCTGACTTTCTCCTATCTCCCTCAACCCCTCCATCTGTCTTTCCTTTTTGCTTCTCTCTGTTCCATTTGTTTCTCTTTTCAGATCCATATCTCTCCCCCTTTTTTTTCTCACTCTGTCTCTCTTTCATGATCTTCCGTCCTTTCCATCTCTGACACTTGATCCACTTAATGGCTCTCGCTGGTTTTTGTTCATGTCACAAAACATGTCACTGAAGAAAAGGGATACCCTCTGACTTTTCTTATCCTGTGTCTGATTTATTTACTGCTATGACATGAACACTTTGTCTGCTCCGAATCAATCTAGAGTCCCAGAATACTTCTCAAGCTGTGGGAGTTTGTGTACATTTTGTCTAATAAAGGGAATCATTCGCAGTAAAAACCTCATTCTGATATGTTGAAAGCACAACACAGTATAAGTGGGAGCAACTATTCTGCATTTGGGTTTGATGTCGAGAGCTTCAACCAACATTTTCAAACATTATGTGTGTTTTTTATGTTGGCTGATTTCCTTAATCTTTAGGTCTGGCAGATTTACAGATCTCTTAGTATTTGGTGCCTGTTTTCAAATCTAAATATCAGGTCATTTTCAAATAAGTATTTTTTATGCTATTTTTGGGGGGCCTTTACACCTTAATAGAGCAGCAAACTGGAAGATAGAGGGGGGAATGACATGGACAAGGAAGACAAGACTAAGCGGCTGGAGTTCATTTATCAAGGAAATGTGCCAGCTACACTCAGTAAAACTGTGCATGTGTGTGCTAGTCACTCTGACTGCTTTTCCAACTTTGGACAGTACAACAGAGGGCTAGTGAATAGACTGGTCCTGAATCCAGGCATATTACCAACCATCCGCCAACAAACCTCGGACCCTGGAAATGTGAGTATTATAAATGCTGTGTGCTGTGGAGCAGATGTAAGAGCTTGTCCTCAGTGTCCCCCCTGTCTATGTGTTAGCTTCAGGATGCTAACTTTAGCTGCGGTTAGCCTGTTGTTTTAACCTGTAATGTTACGGTAAACGAGCTTCACTTTTTTCTAAACATTGTGCACTCGGAGCTCGTGGCGCCGCTCTCAGTGACGCAGAAAGAGTGGGGCTGTATCAGCGGTGGCTTATTTACATATGAGGGTCGCGCCCACTAAATCAGACCGTTCTGAACAGAGTGGCTATGAGAGCCTGGAAACAATGCTGCTGTGCTTGATTTATTGGCATTTTGGTCCAAAACATGTTACTACCATTTCATGAAGACATCAATGATCCATATCAAACTGGAGAAAGGGAGCTTTATATGGGACCTTTTAACAGAAATTAGAAAATTATAATGAACTGTTTCAATACCAAAAAGTCAATATTATAGACAGTGGACTACTTTGCTGACACTAAAGGTAGCAGCAAAGGCTCCACAACAGCAAGACTAATAACTGAGGGCTTGCAAGAGCTATGTGTGTCTGAGTGTGTGTCTACATGTGTGTGAAGCTCCTGTTGTGGGTTTATGCAACATTGTGACACAAAATGATCATCTTTTTAAAATCCTCAAGTCATTTCTAGAAAAGTTCAAACAGACCTGAACATGACTGAAGTTCCTGATTGGACTTTGATATCTGTGCATGTTCTACATAATGAGAGCAGTCACACAGACACACAAGCAGACAGGTAATTATAGACAGCAGATGGTGAGGCGGGGAGGAAGCAGAGAAAGAAAGAATTCTCCTCTCCCTTTTCATCTCCTTCTTTTTCTTTGCATTTGCAGGTTTTCACCTTTGTACTTGCTTTCTACCTCACATTCATTTCCTTTTTTATTGTTTCTTTAAGAGCTTACTCTCTCCTTATACTTTCCTCTCTCAGTTCTTTGAATTTTTTTGGTATTGTCTTATCTCTCTGCTTTTCCTGTTTCACCAATAAAAGATACTCTTTTTGTATCTGAAGTTCGGGTTTCATTTTCTTCTTGGATGATGGCTGAGGAAAATTTGTCAAATGTCAGACAACATGAAGCAAATTTAATCCCATCTACTTCTTGAAGGAGCATCCTTTATCTCCCTTTCATTTACTTTTTCTCCTCTGCTGCACACACACACACCTTCTCCTTCCCTCTCCTCGCTCCTCTGCTGCTTTGGTCCAGATGAAGTGGGAATCAATAGATGCGAGATAGCGCGGGCTCCTAGTCACAGACTACAATGAGCTGAGGTAAAAGGCCACCTCCAGAGAGGACAGGGATTGTCAGCTCAATACTCGCTCTCAATGGGCCCAGAGATAAAAAACCATTTGGGGTGTCCTCATGGCTCAATGGGCTAAGAGGCAGAGCATGTACTCACAACACTGTGGCTCCAAATCCCATTTAATGACCTGTATTGCGTGTCATCCCTACACTTTTATCTCCAACATCATTCCCGGGCCTGAGGAAACTGGAGATAGAATTGGACAGTCCCTGGAAGCTAAAACTTTAAAAAATGTTTCATGTATAAGTTATTGATTTCAGTACAGTGCTATAGCAGCATATCAAAGACGATAGGGATGAGAACTACTCACATTATCCTGCTTGACTTAAACTGTGAGCCAATTTAAGGTGGAGTCACAATTCTTTGATATCACTTTAAATGTCAAAACCCCTACTAAAAAGGAGAATGGAAAATTACAAGGGGCCCAGGGCTGAGAAGGAAATTTTTAGGAATCAATTTGCCACAATGATATTTCTAATTGTTTTGTAAGACCCAGCAAGAGGGCCGGACCAGACGTCTGGACACGTGTCAACAAAACACAAATCAAAGTTGTCCCAGTCTGACCTGATGAACTGTTGTTTTCTAGTCATGGATAGGGATGGGTACCTTTCACATTTGAAACAATACGGTACCGATACCCGGTACCTGGCAATGGGTATCGATACTCAACGGTACCAAGTTTCGGTACTTCTGTGTGTTTATGTGTCAAAAATATCCATTTAATTAATAATAAAATGTATTTTTTTTATTTCACATATTTATTCCTCAATATATAACCTTGCAATGCTGTGTTCATGTCCAGCATGGAAAATCATCTACTCTTCCACTCCCTCACAGTCACAAGGATGAATATAGGTTCCTTAGCATGGTAACTTTTGATTTTATGTGAATCAGTACTCGGTACTATTGACAGAATTTCGGAACCCATCCCTAGTCATGAACATAAAATATCAGCTGTTGTTTTCAACAGAGGCATTTTATAGCCCAGCAATGGAGGTGACCATATCCTAACTGCTTTGGAGCCTATGCTGTCGCTCCTCCCTGTCTGGTTAACAGCTACAATGTGCAAACCTGTCAGTCAAATCAGCAACGCCCCCAATTATTTCTAATTAAGCAAAACCCTTAACCTTCATTTGATTAAAATTGATGAGTTGCAAACCCCTCATAAGCACAGCTGTCATAATTAAGGAAACAAACTATGAAGGGTTTCAGGTGAACACTGAAAGAACTTTCAAATTGGCCTCATTTCCTACACTGCGCTGATATGACTCTGTTAGCTTTTGCTTCGCTCTTAGGAACAAATGGGATTGCAAAACGTATTATTCCGTCAACTTATATGAATTAAAAAAAATATTTGTTCTTTGAAAGAAATCATTAGAGTTCTCTTTTTCTAAAAACGGATTAGTGTCATTTATAAATGTTGTCTCAGCCATAGTTGCACATGTGTTTGTGTTTGACAAATGCTATGTAAGCCTATATTTATGACTGTTAGAATCAGACGGGGAAAATCCTCAAAAATTCACCAATAATGTGATAAAACATGCATTAAAACATGTTCGCATGCATGTTTGCTTATAACAAACTCAAATGTTTGATATTTATACATGTTTATGACCAGGTAAATGCAGTTACCTTACACCTGAGAAAGTGACATAGTAAACCACTTTCATGGATTTCTGATCTATGAAGATTTTTCAGAAGCCATTTGCATGCTGCAGTTGTAGCTCAGTGCTCTGACACCATAACAACTTAACATAACTCACACTTTTGGTGTCCTAGTGCAGTACAGTAGCCTTGTGGAATCAGCTGATAAACATCCCCACTCTCTTTGCCTCATCCGGTCTCTGACACTACCTTTGAGGGACGATCAGAGGTGAAAAAGACGTTACCTCACCATGAGGCCTCTGTGCATTACACTTTACAGAGGTGAAGTGTAACAGGGGCATAAACGTCCCAGCATGAATAAAAAGCACAGGCACTAAAATCTGTCAGGAATGATGTTGAGTCTGTCTTTCATGACCAATGAAAGCTTGTTCAACTAAAACTCTTAGCACAGACCACAGTTTGGTCCACCATCAAAAGGCGACTTTACTTCTCACTTTAATTTTGTCCTCTTCTTTTAAAAGATCAGAGTAGTTGGATTGAGCTTTTACAAAAATGTTTGACTTGCTGTGAACTTGACCATTTTCATACTATTGCTTTTTTTTTCAGGGGATTGAATCCACTTGTAAATTCTGCACACAATCAGCTAATGAGTACTGAGCATGTAAACTGGATTTAAGCACAACAGTAAGAGTCAGAAAAGAGGCGAGCTGGATTTATGAGTTGGCACAAAAACAGCATGTCGGTTCACACACTTTAATGTGCACACTGGCACAAACACACACAGGCACATTTCCCAAATGGAATTACAAGCATCTACATGTAGAGGCTGTTTTTCTGTCCTTGAACAACTGTCTTCTAGAAGTGTGTGTGTGTGCACAGACACACACTTCTATTCCCCCTCCTTGTTGTTCCCCTAAATGAGTTTTCTGACATGCATCAAGTGTTTATGCCCGCTACCCCTCTTTTTCTCGTCTCCTCCTCCTCATCCCTTCCTGCTGCTCGCCCGCCTGGTTTGCTATAACACCCGCCAACATCGGTAAACAAGGAAATCTCTCAGCCGCGGCCCGGCATGTAACCGCATTACCGCGCCCGATAACCTCTTCAAATAATGTGCGATAAGGGGAATTTGATTTGATTCACGGAAAGGGAAAGAAGGCCACTTCTGCTCCCCCTCAATCTCTTCCTCTTTCTTTCCTTTATTTCTTTTTTTTGGCGTTGCCTGCTCCCTTCACCCTCTTCTGCCTCCTCTTCTCCTTCTCACTTTGCCAGAGGGTCCAGACCTCCTCCTCTCCCTTTTTTTATCCCCCTTTTTTTTCTCCAGGATGACACCGCCTCGCATCCACAATCAAATAAATCCCACTGAGGTGTCAGGCTTCATTTGGACTCTCCCGTGCCAAAGCAAGGTGAGTTAGGAGGCCCACGTAAAGCCATCATCTCCATAATGGTAAATATGAACCTTAAAGCCTAAAACCAGGGCGCGTATTAACACAAATGGAAGCACCAAGGTGTGTGTGTGTGTGTGTTTGTCTCCCAGTAAGGTGATAGGGTTTTTTAGCTTAAGTGAGCTGTGATTTAAGCAGGCTAGACACAGGGCTGATCACCAGCTCAGTGTGTGTGTGTGTGTGCGTTTGTGTGTGTGTGTGTGTGTGTGAGACAAACAGATGAGGCTTTGCGGCTCATTCAGAGGACATTTGATGAAATGGAACGGGGGTCAACTTCAGTTTGCCACCCAGGCTGCGTCAGGCTGCTACTCCACGCACGTGTGTTTCCTGTGTCTGTCTAACCATGTGTGTGTGTGTGTGTGTGTGTGTGAGCGTGTGTGTGTATTTGTATGTCCTCACTCCCTGACAATGATGCATGGCGCTTTTAAATAGCACTCCTCCACGCCCCGCTCAAAACTCATCACCAGGCTCTTTCACTATCCCCTCCTCCCTTGCTCCCTAGGGTTGTCACTTTTAGAAAAGCAAATGAAATGTCGGCCCGGTGGAGAGCAGGGATGAAGAGATATCTGGATTGAGGGACAGAGAGGTGAAAGGTATGTGAGGCAGTGTGGATGTGTTTGCTGTCAGGTTAAGTCAAGGGACTGGAAGTGTTCCTGTGTGGAAATGTATGCATGTTGCACTGCGAGAGGAGGGAAATGTAAATCAGAAGATGTATTTATCTTACATGGACAGGACATTTTGTCAACATGGGGGCACTGTGACTGTGTGTGCATGTACTATTGTTTCATCCTGTCACCAGAAGAACTTCTCTTTTCTTTGAATATAAGAAACAAAGATGAGATTTGGTGGATTCGAAAAATACAGCAAGGAAATTTGAAGATATTAACACATCATGAATCATGAGCTGCCAGCACATACACTGATAAATGATCATCCAATGATCCCTCTGTGTGTGTGTGTGTGTGTGTGTGTGTGTGTGTGTGTGTGTGTGTGTGTGTGTGCTGACTGCGTGATACCATTTTCAAGTGTGTGTCAGCACTCGTAATGCCGTTTCTTCCCTCCTGGGACCCTGATGCACGCGTGTGTCCGTCTGAAAGACAGCGGTCTGATGCTACTGAGGCTATCACCAACTACTGACAGCTGTTTCTTCAATCAATCACCTTGTCAGTGTGTGAGTCAGTGTGTGTGTGTCTGTGTGTGTTTGTGTAAGTGGGACAGAGAAAGAAAGAGACGGAGTGAGAGAGGTGAGGGAGTAAGAAGTAAATTAATTGCACATTAACCGAGCACTGACCCACAGAGCAAAGGCACAACTAGCCAATACAGAAAAAAAGAAAAACTTAATTTAAACCTTTAGTTATAACCAAACACTCAGATCCACGCTTCACTTAAATTTAAAAAAGTGACATTTATAATACTAATTCAACAAAGTGTGAATAGTAAGGAGACTTGTGCTTATAGAGCTCTTTTAAGATATTTTGTGGCACCATGAAAAAATAAAATTATAAATATATGTATGTATATATATATATATATATATATATATATATATATATATATAAATATATATATATATATATATATATATATATATATATATATATATATATATATATATATATATATATATTGGAAAGCCCTTAAAGCAGGGATGTCAAACTCGTGCCATGGAGTGCCAAGAGGCTGCAGGTTTTCTTTCCAACCAAGAACTCCACCAGCTGATTCCACTGATTACCTCACCTTTAAGCAGAGAGCAGGGACTAATCAGTGAAACCAGCTGGTGGAGTACTTGGTTGGAGGGAAAACCTGCAGCCTCTTGGCCCTCCATGGCACGAGTTTGACATCCCTGCCTTAAAGGGATATGCGTTTATTGAATGTACACAATTTCAAAGTCAACCATTTTAAAATTTTTATGGGACAGTGATAAATAAAGGCTGCTGTGATGTCCAAATCCAAAAATATTCTTTAAACCCATTAAAACAAAATGTAAGATGCTTGTTTGAAAGCGCAGTATGCATTTCTGTTATTGTCACCGTTTATCATATGACATTTCTACCATTTTTAACTAATTAAAGAATCAGTATTATTAAATTATCAAACAGTGTAACCAAGAAAGCTTGACTAGTTCGGCTATTCATAAAAATAGGTTAGTCAGACAAATTAGGTATTTGTTATAAAAATCTCAAAGTATATTTAGAATTTTTTCACGTCTCACTCAGACAGTATGAGTTTTTGTTGAGTCAGTCAGTATGCCATAGACATCAATGTTTTCTCTGTATTTTTTGGTGAGTTGGTTTAAAGTTGACTGATAAAAATATTCATGGGAACTTTTTTGCCCAATATCAGATTTTTTTTTTAAAGAAATTTTGGTTAAACCAAGTCAGTTTTAACAACCGTCTACGATTTCACCATATCACCCTGGTTGTGCTTTTCTGTACTGAATTTTTTTCTAGGTTCTCGTTAGCTTGTATGATCAGCTAAGTTTGCCCCGCCTCCCATTACTGAGTGTTATGAATCATTGTTAAAGACCTTTGTTTTCTCTCTGCCCTTATTTTTGAGATCAGAGCAACATTATCCTCACAGATTTTACTATCTTTGTATGACTGTGTTGCGTTGTTTTGTTGTTAAACCTTTCACTTCTATCAAGACTGGTTTGGTTTTAAATGTGCTTTCAAAATAAAGTTGACAAACCTTGACTGTTATAATGACGAATAAATAAGGTTTGATGAGGATTTAAATTCCTCCTTAAAATTCCTCTCTACGCCTTCTTTCCTGTTAGCATCTCTTCGATGGTGCATAAGCATGAGAAACTTTTAGACCTCTCTCTTTCTGTCTCTGGGCTGACTGCCTCTGGTCCATTTCTCCCTCCTCAGCTGTTTAGAGGAGCAGGTGGGGAGATACCTGACAAGTTGAGGTGTGGGTGTGCAGCTCTTTGCTGCTCATTTCCATCCCAAAGGGGCCTCATCAGGACAGAAACATGTCGTGTCAGTGGGCAAAGAGGAGCATCAGCAAGTTTAACACAGCCTCAGCCGCAATCACTCTCACACACACAACTTGAATGCGAATGTGTGCTAAATAATAAGAGTAAGGGATGCTTTCTCAATCAAAGAAACATAATGAATATCACCTCACTACCTCTTACAAAAAACATCTCACACTATTTTTTTTTGTATATTAAAGCTAAAGTTTTACCAGGTCTGAAAGTGCACAGCTCTCGCAGTACACACTTTCTTAAGGATACAGATATTAGACCGCCCCACATGTTGCCCCTCTAATAGTTACTCCTCTTTATTTCCCTCATTTAATCTTTTCTTTTCATCCCACCTCTCCCTCTCTGATCCCTCCCTCTCCCTCTCATTATCTCTCCCTCCGTACTGCTTTCATATGGTCTAGCGGCTGAATTAATTACCAAAGCCAATTAACGCTAGATTGGCTGATGTTTTAACTAATTAGCTTTAATGAGGGTGCCATGGCTGCCTGCGCTGTGTTAATTGAATCCTAACAGTGGAGGAGGCAGCCTGTGGAGGTGAAATGAGAGGGATAGATGGATGGATAGATGGATGGATTGATGGAGGCATGTGTGTAATCAAACGCACACACATGCAAGCTGTTATTGGTAATATTTAGAGCATATCACTGGAACACCCACCCTGTTGTTGCTGCTGGTTAGTCATTAACATTACTGGCCTATTGTACAAGGCACCATATGTAGCAGAGACCCAGACACATTAAAGTGAATGTGAAAAAAGAAGCAGAAAAAGTGATGTGATTATGTCAGTGTGCTTCACCTTCATTTGCTGGGTGAAAGTTTGTCTTCCTTAATAGAACTCATATCCTCTCCATGTATCTCCTGGTTAAACCTCGCTGTATTTGTTATCACAGAACGTGTCGGGCAAAGAGGAGCAGCAGATTAAAATCTTAGATCAATGTCACGCTGTCCTCTCTGTGCAGGATTACCTCCTGAACTTCATCTTCAGCTGCCTCCTGATAGCAGGATCATCAGAGAGGAGATGTTCAATGTATGCGGATCTGAAAGGTCCTGAAGGATAAACCTAAATTACACATTATTCCATTTAAGAGGTGAATAATTTTATCCAGCGTTACATCACCTGCAAACTGCAGACATTATCTGAATTTAAAACAGGGAATGTTTTCATTTTCCTTGTTATTCTTTTTTGTTTTACTTCTGAACTTTATCCATCAAATTGATTATATAATTTTTAAAATGAAGGAGGAGCTTTAGGAAACTTTAACAAACAAAACATTTGAAGTTGTCCCACAGATAACTAAAAACCTGGCAGTCATCTTGATATTTGTTTAACTACATGTTAAATAGAAAAAAATACCCGCACACTGTTTTGTTGTTTTCTGATTGATACAGCCGCAGACAAAAAAAAGCACTTAAAAAAAGGTGCAGCAAGAAAAAAAAGAAGAAAATAAAGTAGCTAGAAAGAAAGCTATAGCTTAATAATCCATGAGTTAGCTGTTCTCCTAAACTGTTTTCTCTTAAAATACATTTATCAATGACTTTCATGAAATAAAGACTTGTTAATTTATGTTTCTCTATACTATATACAAGGCAGAATTACTTCATATGAAGGAAACAAAATACATAAAGAGCTAATACTCTTTAAAGGGACACTAAGCTAGCTTACTAAGGTAGCAGTTTGTTGCCTTTGGTTTGTTGTAGTTACATTTTTAAAGGTATGAAATTGAGCATACATCACCAAATGGGAAAATATTTAAAAAACACATTAGAAATCATGCTTTTCATTAAAAGCACTTAGATTAAGGTGGTTAAACTGCGTTAAACTACTAAATCATGGTATAACATTCTGAAAATGCTTCCTGTGATTTTAACTATAAGCTCAAGTCTGTTAAAAATTCAAAGTATAAAGAATTGACAACACTTTGACCTGATCCCTTACATTTTTTTGCTTTATTTAGAAGGGAGTTCAGATGATTGGATTAAAAACATGCTGAAGCTTTTTTGAACCTCTCCTTACCAGCCCTGTAAAATGATGTGGAAAAAATCTTAAAAGGGCCTCCAAACCATATTCATCTTGCTTGTTTAAAACTGTAAACCAACAAAATAAATATTATGAGAGACAGATGATGTTGAACTCATCACCTCCTCCTCTCTCCTCCCTCTGTGTCTCTTCTCCATCCTGCTGATCTAAAGACATGAACACGGGCAGATTGTCTGAGGTGGCCATAAAAATCTGCATGGCCATGTAAAAGGCTTAATGATTTTAAAGTTACACAAGAAAAGAGCCTGCAGTTTGTCTCATCCATCAAGTCTAGCACCGCCGCCTTCGCCAAATAGCCCTGCCACCTAACCTGGAGCTCAGAGACACCGTGCCAAACACACACACTCTCCCTGTGACGGTGACACATTCCATCTTTGTCCCACTTAGACTAAATTATTTCTTTCCTTACTCTTTGTATCTCTTTCACCTTCTGTGGGTCACCTTCGATTCTTCATTTCTTTTTTTACATCTTGAGTGGAAACAGAGGAGTATCTGCTTCCATGTGGATATTTTTAGACTAAACTTTGATATCAAAACATCAAAATTCACCACTAGGGCCATTTTTCTTCACTCAAGTCACAATAATCTCAAAGTTGTGAGTCAGTGTGTGAGTCACAATCAGGTTTAGCTCTGGGCAGCCTTTGCTAGGTTGTGAGAGAGTGTTTCCTCCCATCTTAAAGCCCCCTGTAGACTCCTTAACCACTTCCCACTGCAGCCCTACACACACACTCACACACACCTTGCAATAAGGTTCCTCTTACACATGTTAACCTTTGACCTGTTGTTGCAAACTGTAATCAATAGCATGACTCCCTCTGCTTCTCCTACACACTCACATATCACTGCATATGTTCACAGTTCAAGGTTAAAGTAAGATCCCGGCATCACAGACGGAAAAAAAAAGCCACAAAAACAGGAAATAAATTCAACATTTTAGAGCTCTGATGTCTCTTTACCGTCTGCCCGTCTCTCACTGCAGGCTTTCCCATCAGCACCGTGGTCCCCTCGCGAGGAAAACACTCACATATCAAATCCTTGTTAACACTCTAACACACACATCCCTCAAGAGATGTGGTCATGTCGAGGAGTGGAGCGAGGTTTTCATGTTCCTGTCAAACGGTGGCACAGTGTGCACATTAACACACTGAGAAGCAGAATACTGTGACGTTCTTTTGTTTTGCGCTCCTACTTTTCCTTCCAATCAAAGATGAACAAACTGACTGAGAAAGTAAAGCCTTTTGCACCTGATCTTTGTCTGCATTTTAGGTTTTCTCTTTGGGGATGTAAAAACAGGCCTCTTTAGGCAGACTAGTGTCACAAATGTGATTTTAAAAAAGGCATTTGAAAAGGAGATAAAGACCTTGAAAATATGCTTGAAATATGAAAATAAGCTCACTGTAAAAGTTACAGCTGGAGAAGAAGACCATAAGTGTTTTAAAATCTAAATTAGACACCCTGTTTTCATATTAAACAGCACCCACATTCACAGAAAACAGAAAAATGATGCTGATATAATCTAAAAAGGAGGGTTTAATAAGACATATTCCATGTTTTGAGACTCTTTTTTTCTTTTTTTATGTTGACAATTGCATATTATCAATGCAGTTTCAGGGACCAACACTAAAACGTGTAGATTTATGGTTTTCCATTAGTGACGCTGATGTCATTTAAACACAATAACAGCTCTGAACACAGATCGTCAGACGCTCTGCTGAAGGGACGACAATAGTCAAATGTAAATCAGATAAATGGATGAAATTGAACAGTCATTCAAACATCCCCATTCAACTCTGAATCCTCATGAGCCCTTTGGAAAGCAGATGCTGTTGTAAGTGTGTGTGTGTGTTGGTGTGTAGATGTGTGTGTTAGTACGTGGGTGCTGGGTTGTCAGCATTTCAGGAGAACCTATTTCCTCCTGCTGAATCCCCGGCTCTAAATGATGGATTGATATCTCTCTCGTTGTGGATTATATGTGCATATGTGTGTGTGTGTGTGTGTGTGTGTCATGGTGAGTCTGCGTCAGCCGCCCTCTCAGCCTCTTGCTGCCTCTCCTCTCAGGCCCTTATCAGCTCTTGTCACAAACAGAGGATAGGGGATAATCCTTCATACAAGGGGAGCAGTCTGGCCTTCCATCTATCTCGCTGTCTGTCTCGCTGTCTGCTGTATTACCCCTCTTACCGGAGTGTCACCGGAATAGAAATCAAACACACACAAAGCAAACTTCCTGCATCTTGGTAATCTCTGCTGGCACGACACTGATGCCAAGTTTGATGACAGTAAAACTCACAGTTTTTCCCTCCACAGTTTGAGGGGTGAAACTTTGCAGCAGAGAGTTTATTGATGGGAATTCTGTGTTTTCTTTGGGTGCTGCTTGTCTTAGCCAGAGTAAAACTGGCCACAGCACTCTTTGGAAAATGAGTGCAACCCAGATAATGAAGACTTTCCTCTGTTCCTGGTCAGGCCCACGCCTCAGGGTGCTATGTTGTGGTTTGGGTGCTTGCCATGCTGTGATGACAGTGGGTGCTGTGGGTCACCCTGAACTTCAGAAAAATCAGAGACACCCAGTCATCAAAATATAGACCAAACTGTGAGGGTTTGCTTGTGGTTATCACAATCTTTCATGGTGTCACAGAGCTTTATTCATACACCACTTACTTAGTATAATTTATACAAGCACTTCTTTTGTTCTAAAACAAGATTTAAGTGACTAATAAAGTTAAAAATAAAACGACATGAGGACAAATTGTTACCCAGACTAACTTTAACCACCTAAAAATGACCCAAACCAGATGGGAAAGACATGTTGTCTTATTTTGGTTTCGCCTAAAATATTCTACAGCCGCATCACGTTCTTTTTAAAGCTTCTGCACTGCTTCCTCTCTCTGTCCATCCATCCATCCATCCATCCATCCATCCATCCATCCATCCATCCATCCATCCATCCATCCCTCCATCCATCCATTTTTCTATCACTCTGCATCCTCCTTTTAGAATACCAACCAGAAATGGGGAAAAAAACCTATGTGAGAAATATATATCTCTGAGTTAAGACTTGATATGATGTCTATCTGCTCGAGTGGCGTATTGCACAGGTCACACCTGAGGCTGTTTGGAGAGCGTGTTTGTGTGTTGTGTGTGTGTGTGTGTGTGTGTGTGTGTGTGTGTGTGTGTGTGTGTGTGTGTGTGTGTGTGTGTGTGTGTGTGTGTGTGTGTGTGTGTGTGTGTGTGTAGGCTGGATGGTTACAATCAGACACAGCCTGATTGCATCACAAGACTGCAACTGGACATGATTGTGATGTTTATGAATTGGATATCTATCATCTCTTCCTCCTCATTTCCCGTCGCTCCTCTCACCCCCCTCGCCACCACCCCTCTCTCCCGCTCTCTCTCACTTTCTGTGTGTATCTGGTGGTTTCACATTGTCCAATAGAGGGGGATGTTTCTCTACACTTTGCTCATGTTGGTGGATTTGTCTGAAAAAAGAATCATTGCATAAAATGTCTTTTATTAAGTCTGTACTCTGGATTTTTATTATATATATATATATATATATATATATATATATATATATATATATATATATATATATATATATATATATATATATATACCCAATCATATTTAGCATATTTCTTTGCTGCAGTAGTATTTCAAACATAATGAAACAAAAAATTAGAATCTCTGAAATAAATAAATTATCTTAAGAGGCTCCCAAACACATCCAGAGTCTCATCTTTAAATATGAAGTTACAAGGTAGTCACAAGATATTTTGGAAATTGCCATGATTACAAAAAAATTAACTCAACCTGGGACACTTTCCCCATTAGTCCATCTGAAATGATGGAAATCATAAAATTTGGAGGCTCATAGGGGGCAAGAAAGGCAATTCCTGATGTTCTTAGATTGTATTTGGACACAACTTTAAGGCTTTTAACTCCAACACATGTATGAGCACCCCACACACACAGACACACACAGACATACACACACACAGGGTTTAAGAGGACAGGGCTGCAGCTCAGATCAATAGAAAATTAAAGAGACTGAAATGGTTTCTGCTCACATATTAACCCTTCTTCTCTTTTCCTTTCTTCTCCCCTATCATCTCCCTCTCTTTTTTTCTCTTTCCATTCCTCTCTGTGTCCCTCGGCCTCCTCTAATAGCCGGTGCCACTGTCGACAGCGCTGTTTCAAACAGCTTGAGTATAGGTTTTAGTGACAGACACAGAACAGATGTGTTTTTCTGAGTTTGAGCTTTAAAAAGAGACGAGAGAGAGGGTGGGATGGTGGGATGAAGGGATGGGTGGAAGGACGGGGGCAGTAATAGCACAGAGACGACAGGGGCTTTGGATACTCTGGACACACATACACATGAACACACACACACACGCCGTCTGGGGACTCAAATCTCAGAGCAATTTTCAGGCCGGATGATTGGCAGCTTGATGCGTATTCTTCCCCTACAAGACTGGCTGATAACTCCAGCTATCCCATTCCACGCCACCATCCCTCCCTCTCTTCTCCCTTTCTCCCACTCTCACCATCTTCTTTTACTCCTCTTTTTTGTCACTGTGACTCTCTCGACCCATCTCATGCCCCAGCCCCCTCCCTCAACCCTCTCTCATCCCTCTTTCCATCCTTCCTCTCCACTCTCTGCCTCTCTCCAGGCCTGTTGTAGGGCTATTACAATGACAGAGGCGATAAGGGACATTTATCACATGTGCGGCGGGGTGAGCCAGAGAAAGCCCTCAACAGGTCTAAGGGGAGAAACACACACAGAAATCTCCACACACACATTCAGCTTTGAGACACACACACACACACACACACACTGCATGCACAGAAAAGTGCAGGAACCCATGCACATATATGCACATAAACACATGACAAATAAACAAACAGTCATCGGCTGCACACGCCTGTATCCAAACACGCACACACATACACACACGCACATATCGTCAAACGGTGAATCATCCTTTTCCCCATTTTGTATTTTGCACTTGACTGAGGCCAATTCCCCATAATTCAATACAGTTGAAAAATGAAACCCTGGTAAATCGCTACAGCGATTTTACAGATCCCCGCTTATCCTCATAATTCATTATTTCCAAACTGTAACAACATTACATTTCATTTGTAATGCTCCGCCTGCCTCAGCCATTTGCCAATTGTTATATCTTATTGTTTTCCCTCTCCAAGGGGGAGAAAAGTGAGTTATTGGGGGAGAAATGGCGGCTGGCTGGGTGGCGCGGCGTGCTACCTGTCTCCCCTGGCTGTGTATTTATCGTCTGACTGTCTCTGGATCTGTCTGCCTCTCTATCTATCTGTCTGTCTCACCAACTAACACACTAAACAGAGGCACAGGGGGACAGTGGAAGTTGTTGTTTTCATTGTGGGTGTGTGATAATGAACCTATTGTTTGCATCTTTATTCACACACACACACACACTTTTGTTTTTCTGCACCGTGGTACAGTTGGATCCATCGGTGCAGGGCAGAGACCAGGACGGGGGGTTGGATGAGGATGAGGAGGAGATAAAGAGTTAGGAGAGGAAGGAGAGAGGGATGGATGGTGGATGGAGAGAAGAGAACTGACACTTATTGAGAAGGATGTGGATGGAAAGGTGGATAGCAAACTATGATCCAGATTCGGAAAATGAAAAAACTCATCACGCTGATTGTCTCATTGCTTACAATTTTGCTGTCAAAACTGTTTTTGTCATAAGACAGAGGTTTTTTTTCCAAGTTTAAAAGGCCTGCTCTTATCATGTGAAACTGTCAACTATAAGAGATGTGATAAAGTTTAACATTCGGATCCCTAATACTGGAAAATAATATTTTCCAAAGAGGACAAAGTGATATATTAAACATATTAACCATATCTTAAAATAAAAACAGTTGGAGCTACTCATCTTAAAATTTTGGAACCTAAAGGAAAGACAAAGATGAGACTAAATGCTGAAAATCAGAATAACTGTATCATGATAAAGTTCTTGATACCTACAAACCCTCACTCACAGCAGTTTTACTTGTAAAGAAAAAAAAACACAATTATACATAAAAGAAACTGTGCAGTTTGAAGCCCTAAGCTTTTAGTCAATACTCAGGAGAAATATCCTCTCACACTGGGTGCTGTGAGGTGACTCAAGAAGGCTGTTTGCAATATTTACAGCTTCAAAAAGACATTCTTCAAAGAGGAAAAAAAATCACTTACATCAAATACTGAAATCGCCATTAATCTGAGAGCTAAAAACATGCTTTGATATCTCTTTCTATCGCTTACACACACATAAACACACACTCAGACACCATTTCTCCTGTGCTCTCCCATTTATCACAGCTGCAGCCACTCTGTGGCCCTGCCCATGTTACTGTAGCCTGTCACACTGCTGGCTGAACAAACTGCTCCTTGATGTATGAGGGCCTACACCGGCCATAAACTTATTCACTTTTAACTAGCATGTTGCCGGCTTGGCACGGCCAGACATCACCTTTACTCCGTGTGTGTGTTTGTGTGTGTAGAAAACTGCCTGTGAGAAATTAACCCCCTGGGTACCGCTTCATAACTCAATGCTCTCTTTCTCTCTCCTCCCTCAGTCCCTATCCATCTATCTTTATTCCTCTGTTCAGGCATTAGTCCTGCATCTATTGCCCATTACAGTGTGTGTCTCTTTGACAACAGAGGGGAAGGCACTGCAGATAAAAAATGGAAACAAAAAGAAGAAGAAAAAGAAGAATAGAAGCAGGATCTATACATCTTAGTGGAAGACGAGCAGTTTTTTGTTAGAGAATAATTGGAAAGGGAAATTGTGGAAATCAGCCATGACGTGACATATTCTATTACGTTTTATTTATAATATTAATCTGGATAGTAAGGCTTAAATATTTAGTTATGACAGCTTACACTTCAGCTCAAATTAAATACAAAAGATACACTCTTCAACCTGCATCATCATTGGTTGGTACTGATGTATTATGCCCTGATGTTTTCTGTCTGCTGTGATGCATCAGTGAAATCCTGGCACACTAATTCACCTTGGTATGGACGATGTGAGGCTTTCATATCAGTCAGATGGAGTCACCTGTTAGACTCTGGTTTGTTGTTTCACTGCAGGATTGTAGGGAAACGTGGTATGGTATTTTAGAAAGATTAGGGAAATGCCGTTTGTAAGACAGGTTCAGTTATGAGAGAGAGAACTATTACAATTTTAATACACTAAATGTCAAACTTCATTTGAGAAACAGACAAAGCTGGGTAAATATTAGCATCAGTTTGACTCCTGACATTTTGTTTCCAAGTTTTGCTGTAAAGTATGAGAGAGACTCGATTACATAAAACTACTTCTGCTATTTTCTTTTAAACATTTTTCATTGTTTAAGCTTGAAACTAAAACAAATACATCAGAACATCAGAACATAAAAATACTTAATTGATACGAGGGGCAATTTCATTTCAGTTACATCCCTTTCAACACATATAAGAAATCAAACATGGGGAAGCACAGAAATGAGATGAACCTAGGAGCTTTCTGGCTACCCAGCGCCCCCCTTGCAAAAGATATGAAAGAAAAAAAAACAATATTGGGAGAAGAGAGGGGGAAAAAAAAGGTCAATTCCAGACAATTCCCAACAGGGGATGTAGTTTAAGATCGAGAAAAAAAAAACACCTGACCTTATAAGCACATGATGACAACAATCATAAGCATGAAGACCTGAAATATGTCCCTATTGTGTTACATAGGGAAAATACTAAATGTTGACGGTTTACTTCACCCCGTTTCAAAACTCCACTGAGAAATTTTCCAGTTGTGTCATTTAGGGTTGGAAAATTTGGGGAATTTTCAAAGTTGGATAGTTTCCAATGGAATTTTCTGTAATTAACAGATTTTTTATTATTTTTTTTAACTTGGTTGTATACATGAATAGATATAAAACATGTTGGTTTTCTATAGGCAGACATGCATGGAAACACATCTGATGCAATATGTGTAAATCAAAATGATAGTGAGGAAAAAAAGTTCTTGAAATTTCTAAAATTTTCATGCCAAATTTGAATTGAATGATATTTTTAGAAAAATAAATCCAAGTTGGACGGCAACGGAATCCTGAAAATTTCCACTTTTCCCAAGATCTTCCTGAAATTTACTGGAAATTTTTCACACCTTTGCAACCCTAATGTCAATTCAGGTGGCTCTGGGGGTAATTCTGACACAGTGATGTGTTCTGAAAGAGCTTCTGTTTTAACTGAGTCTGTACCCTGTCCTCCTCTCTTATCATGAAGTACCTGCAGCTTTTTTTTCTTTTTCTGTTTAATTGAGTTCATACTGATAAGAGCAGAGTGAGTAAAGCCATAACCAAAATCAGATTTATGGCTGGGTTTGTGATGTTGGCACCAAAGCACATCTGTCAACCTTCAACACTGACTCACATATCTCCCTCTTCTCCCATGATGCTTTGCTGATTTATTGACTATATGTATTTATTGTCTCCAGTCAGTCTGGAGTCTATCGCTCAACACGCTAATCTGACAAAACATGATTAACTATTAATTGATAGCTGCAGTGTTATCAATAGCATTTCCTCCCACATATCAATGAAAAACTCATACTGTACACAGTATGTACACACACACACACACACACACACACACACACACACACACACACACACACACACACACAAGGACTTACAGCACAGCAGGTAGACGTGCACAAACATAAGTGCAAACATGCAAACCAGCACAAACATCTCCCTCAGCGGCACATATGCACCACATCAGACGGCACCACCTATGCACACAGCTAGTAAAGGTTAATCACACAGGGTTTTTTTCCACAGCTTTATGACTGCAGTGAGTTATAACTGCTCAGGCCTCCTTTCTTATCAAGCAATAAATTCATTAGTGACTTACACACCTCGCAGGGGCAGCTCATTTAGTTCTAACAAACAAGATTAGAGGAGTAAGGGCAGGAGGGCGGGTCTGGACACAGGGCATGGAGAACAGAGGACATAGGTGTAGACACGGAGAGACACACTGTCCTTTGGCACTACAGTGTGTTAATAGAAAATATGTTCTTCAGGTAACTTCTAATTTGATAGATGCATTTGACTCAAAGCCTCAAACATGAAAGCTGGGTCAGTTAAGGGTTAAATCTGTTTGTCCACAGAAATAAAAGGAGTAATGGACCAGCCTGTTTCATATACGTGTAATAACCCTGACTTACTCACAGTTCCCTTCAAACACTCTCTGCTAACCCAAATACAGCTGCACTCGTCTCTTTTAGTGGAGGCAAATTAGCAAATATCACCTGCTGTGTACAGAGGCACACAGACCCCACCCTACACCACACACACACACACACACACACACACACACACACACACACACACACACACACACACACACACACACGCACACGCAAAGAAGAATAACCGTTTTATACATTTTTTCATATGAGATGAAAGGATGCCAGCTAGAGATTAACAGACAATACACAAAGCGAATCAATCGCAAGATGCTGTCATTAGCTATCATGCACGCAGGAAGTGACAGGCCTATGGGCATCTGCACACATTCACATAACATGCACAAAACACACACAAAACATACACCCACTGCAGCACAGGGCTTGAGCAGAAATATGCACAACAACAATGCCAACTTCACACACCCTCGCAATCTGATTTATGTGTATCATACAAATCCACCCACACTCACACTTTGCACTGCTACAACATTACAACTCTCAATCTTTGTCTTTCTGTCTTACAAAAGCACACACAGGAAGAATAAGAACAGGTGTTTACACCAACAATAGGTGAATATGTTTTTCTTTGTGTGCTGGAATCTACCATGTACTTCTGTATTAGCACCCTGTGTTATTCCCACTGGCTTTAGTGCATTGATGGAGGTAAATGATGCTGACAGAACAGCACATGTGACAGGTCTGCTGGGATCACTGTTTTGCTGTATATTTATGGTGGATCTTAACGTTTGCCATAAACAATTTCACATAGTCAAAGCACACAAGAAAAATAAAGGAGTTTTGAAATCAAAATTAATTCTGTGATATTAAAATGAGTCATTCAGCGATGTTTGACTAATTGCTGACATTTGAGTTTTACCTCATGAAGCTCATCAACCTTGTTAATAAGGAAGTATGTTAGTAATAAAGAGGTGACCCAGACAAAAAAAAATAAAACAAATAAAAGAAAAAAACTAATAAAGATAATTTATGGTCATAGCAGGATGCCTATTTCCTTAGCATCCTGATTAAACTCACATTTATATATATTTAAGTAATACAACAATTTGGGAAGGTAACAATGGCACTTACTGCTAAGATATGCATATTTAGGAGAAATATTAAGAGAACTTGTCGTATATTTAGTGCCAAGTGCAGTGATCCCCAGTAAACACACAACACACAGGCTTATTTACAGACTGAAATGAAAGCCGGATTTTTCTGGATCAAGTGCTCTCGCTGTTTCGAGGAGGGATGTTCTGAGCATAAACTACCTTTAAGCTCTCAATCAGACACACAAACACAGACGTGAGATCATCTGTTCAGTGTTGTTAAGTTTTTTTTTTTAAGACCTGCTCTGAAATGAAATGAAATGAAAGCTTGTGTCCAAGACTTTGAAAGAGATAAACTGACAAAACTGAGATCAGCTTGGGACTCCCATTTTGAAAACAGAGAAAACTTTGCTGAGAGCGTTGTGTAATGAATGATTTACTTTGTGAGAAAACAAACAGGGCCTGGTGGAGTTGTAGTTTTGTAACACAAGGAAGAGGTTAACCTGGAGTGTCTGATATATATGCTGCAGTGTAACTCCAGCCTGTCCGTTAGCTCTCCCTAAACCGCACACACACACACCACACCGCTCTCTTTTCTGCCGCTGCAACGGCTCAGCAGGTGCTGGTCCTGTACCAGTGTGAAGTTACAGGAACTGAGTTTCTCACTCAGAGTGCGACAGAGACAGACGAGGGGATTAGCTAACATTGTGGTGGGGAGAGGGAGGAAGGAAAGGTGATAGAAGAGACAGAAAAGTGTGTGACTGTAAATCAGACCAACAAGACATGAACCGCAGGCCCCTCAGAGTCATGTAACCCTGCTCCTCCTGGAAGCACACACCACAACCACAGATGCTCACTCCCCTCGCTACTGTTAACATATTTTACTTTTAGAAGCAGGAAATTGTAAAGATGATGGGCTTAGGAACACATGTGATGCTTTCTCTGTTCAAGAGTCATATTGTTGTCATGTTTTCTCATTAGCACAAAAAAAGCTTCTGATTGACTCCAAAAACTCAAACAGCCCCCTGTGCCATTCATGGTCTCATAATTTTCTGCATGTTGTCACATCTCTTCTCACTGCAGCATCATTAAGAGCTCCATGCTGCAAATTTTGACACTTTCGATGCTCTTCTTGTGTCCTTTCAAGGTTATCCTCTAGCTTGTCGAATGGTATGAAAGTTGCTTAAGTGTGATTGGATGGCTGACAGATGTCAGATTTGTAAGTACACTTTTGATTTACAGATAGTATCAATACATAGACATTTAATATTAAATGTAATTTCAGTTAAGTGATTGTTACATTGGTTGCATTATTAATGAGAGGTCGGATCTTATGTTTTATTCATTTGTCTGAGGCAATTTTCTTATAAAGACACAAAAAGTAAAAAAAAAAAAGTAAAAAAAAAAAGTCAAAAAAAAAAAGTCAAAAAAAAGGAAAAGGAAAAACATTGTGTGTTTTGGATGACTTGATCACGCTGAAATGGATATTCCATTTTAACTTTAATTTCTAATTCAACCATGAAGCCCCAGAATCAACAAACTCAGGTCAGGTCAGTCCCAAATGGGGATACTTTACGGGTTATTGCCTGTGTGTGTTTTTTAGCAACTTGGTAATGAGTGTCGCACACACGCACACACACACACACACACATGCACACACAAATATATATGGCATAGAGCATCCTCAGACCTATTATTTTTATGTCAGTTAACGTGGCCCAGTATAAATCCAGGCCTTTTAGCTGTCGCCCACTCACTATAATATGGTCAGCTCCATTAGAATACACACACACACACACACACACACACACACACACACACACACACACACACACACACACACATACACACACACACACACACACACACACACGACAAATCTTCTCTATAATAAGGCCATCACCATTAAAGCTGTCAGTGCCGGAGTGTTGAGTATTACTGCCGAGAAATTACACCTCACTCACCCTGCATGGCATGGTATGACCTGCAAGCACACACACACACACACTTAAAGTGGCACACACACATGCTTCCCATCTGTCCTACATTCCATACATGTAATATGTCTGTATCTGCATGTTTGTCTTTCTCTGAACATGTCTATCCTCTAAGCAGAGTGAATTATCTTCAGCATGCGTCAGAGGGCTGTGTCATTTTTCACCAAGAGACCAAGGATCTGCACTGTTTAAGAAACATGCAGATGGATGGACATGGATTTTGCAGATTTGTGCTCAGAAGGAATACAACCTGAGAAATGAATGCCGGAGGTGGGCCTGATTGAAGACCTCAAGACACAGTTGTAAGAAAAAAAAAATGGTGGTTTAAAATGGAAAGGACAGAGGATGGCAGGACATCCACGCCCACAGATGGCTGGAGAAATAAGAGAGGATGGTCGATTCGACAAAGTCAGATGATTGAGGGAGAACAGAAAAGATGGGGAGAGAAGGAGGCGAAAGGGGAAGGTAGAACGAAGGATTCTCGGATGTTCACTCTCATAGAATGTTACAGGTTTTTTTTTTCCCAGTATCATATGAGTGAACAAACGCAATGTGTTAACAACATTTGAAATATCAAAATGGACAAAGCCATTAGCTGGTAAACACTTATCAGAGTTGGTGTCTGTTCAGATAAAGTCTTACATCAAGGACTCTGCAAAAAATGAAAAACTGGTACACTTTTAAAGCTCAGCCTGGACTGTAAAACATTTTCCTCTTTTCTAATCTCAACACCCCCCCCCCCCCATATTCTCTTCATTGGTTGTGTCTTTTTCAACAAACAAACCGTCCTTGTCTGACTCAGAGCTATCTAATTATTATTGACGGTGTGTTTATGGTTGACAAATCATTTCCCCTTTTTCCACACAAGCAAGGACTTCTACAATTCGGCATCTTTCTGAGAAGAAATGTGACAAAATGCTCCCTAAATATCCACTTGGCAGAAGTGTCTGGCTGGAAGCAGATTTTTCAAAACCATCAAACACAAACTGACACACACAATGTGCCCGCAGTGAGTGCTGACGTATTTATCACATTAGTATTAGCCCTTCTCTCTGTCACCACAATCCTCACAGCTGGTGTTGACATGCGGTCCCCGGACCCCCGCAGCACCCCCGAGGCTTTGTGAGTGTGTGTATGTGTGTGTGAGTGTTTCAGTACGCTTGTGTGTGAAATCTTGTTTCCTATTCCCTACAGCGGCAATTTTCAATGTGTTAACAAAAGCACATCTTTATTTACAACAAAACGACACTTGACATTACATGAAAAAAACAACAAAAGCCAAAAGAGGGGAGAAGAAAAAGGAGACAGAGGAAGGTAGCAGAATTAGGATATGAAGGAGGAAAGGAGGGGCAGGGAGCGACAAGGGAGAGACAAAGATTGGTGATGCCAGTTTCCATATGACAAGTGGCGACGTTATGAAGATGGACGGGCGGCCGAGACGGAGCGCCTGACCTTTCCCAAAATGCCACATGTCACCGTGCTTTTATGTCACTCCCCGCAAAACAATATGTCAGGGGCATAAAAAATCATTACGCCCTCTCTGAATTATGCTGTTATGGCATACCGCAGAAAAATAATCATTAAGATGACATTATTCCACACTTAACTAGGAGGAGGACGAGGGCGCAGGGAGGGAGGGAGGAGGAGGAGGAGGGGGGAACAGAGGCTCTTTGAATTTATGATTTGTCATGATTTCATGTGTAACGTAGCTGCAGTGAACCATTGTCTTTTTAGATGTATCGTTATCACTTTTATGCTTTGACGTGGGACTTTGGGGAAGAGCTAAAAGAGCAGCAATGATTGCACAGAGATCATGAGAGCAGAGATGACTTCTCACAATGGGGCTCTGCAGCATAATATACAAGATCTACTGTATATTATAGTCTATTTAAAGTCAGCATCTGCAGCCGAGAGAGGCTTCAAAGGAACATTGAATGAACAGAAATCCTGAAGGGAGATATGGGATGTCTAATAAAGATTCTCCATCTGACAATTCAGCCATGAGATAGTCAGCTGTGTGAGAGGAAGTGAAGGTTCTGGGATGAACATAAAAAGAACATAAAGTTCATCAGGTATTATTAAAAGACATGGAGCGTGTCACAAATGTATGTCATTTCTGGTGACTGAAGTTTTTTGGGTGGCTCGAAGCTTTTTATAGAATGTACATATAGCTCCCAAACATTGACTGATATCTAAGAACAATGGCTGACTTTTACACAAAAAAAATGAATTTGGTATCTTACTGTCAATGAAAACTTGTAATATGGTCAAGCTGTGTGTTGGCCAACATTTCAAACCAATTAGTTGGCTGTCTCGACAGCAGTCACTACTTTTTGTTCTTTTTCCCCCCACTGGGGACCCAGACACCACAACTGGGATAAATTTAACCCTTCGTTATGTACTCAATAAAATATATCTGCAGAGAAATATTTATCAGTAAAATAATGTTGTTACCTCTTTTTTAAAAAAATTTTTTTTTTATCTTTTTATGTTTTTAGCAACAACTCAGGCTTTATTTGTGAAATCAGGAAACAGATATGGAAGTCAACCAGCCAAGTTGAGCTGCCAGTTAAGTGTCATTTTTGGCATTATATGCAAATCAATGTTCACACAACTGTGAGTTTATTCAGATTCATACAATATAAATACTGAAGCCATTCTTTTTTGTGACCATTTATTCTACAACAGCGCTCACAAATCAAATGCATGCCGCTCATCTGCCATCTATTTCTGCATTGGTGGCTCCTGACAGCTCTATCTCAAATGGTTTATGAGCCACAGCTTAGATAATTAGATGTCATAACTCAGGATTCATATGTCTAATGTGCTCACAAGTAGGCAAACATTTAATATGATTATGTCAGTGTATCTTACAAATTCAATGACAAGCAATGGTTTGAAATGGGTAACTTGAGCTGGGCTACGCACTGGCTGCTTAAACTGGCAATTGGTGAGCGGTTGATCATGTTTTATGAAGACTTGTAGATAAAATTTAAATTGTGTAAATAATTCCTCTCTAAAATTTGATTGGATGTGTAGTAATGAAACATTAAAATTACTATTTTCTCTGCTCAACCTTCACATGTTCCCCTTATAGTATTTGAGAAGCTGCGCAGTTCTATGTCAATTCTGTTTTTTTTCAACAGCTTTCAGACAATGACATTTCTGTACAGCAGCGCCAGCTAGTGGATATATTTAAATTTCTGAACACTGTTGAGTGAGACGAATACAGATTTATAGCCAAAAAAAAGTTTTCACATTTTTTAATATGACAAAATGGCTGCTAAAAAAAGGTCAACCGTTCGGTTACAATGCCAGTAAAAGGGTGAAGGAGGTCTTAGCTTGCTGGTAAACAGGCTAAAAGGTGCTTCAGTAAACCCTGAAAGAAGACTAAGAGTTATTAGGGATTTCAGTTTTGACAACTTAATTTACTGCCATGGAGCGATCAAAGAATCGTCTGCATAATGAAGAACTACCTTTATTTAGACCCACTCCTGAATATACTTAAGACAAGTCATACTTTTGAGAAAGAATGAAACAGGAGGATTATTCTATTTTATTTATAGTGAAAACAGCAGCTACACATGCACAGGATAAGATAAATTAAAGATACTACAGTTACCAAGTGGCCCACGGGGGCAACAATATCAACACAAACCAAAAGTTTCTCACAGCTGTTTTAAACAGATTTTTTTTTCTTATTGCAAGTCCACAGCACTGCACTTCCACTGCCACGATCTCTTTGGGACACTTGTTATACTGGGACACCATGAAGTAGCATTATCTTAATGTGAAAACTCAAGAGGGGAACTCACAGCAGGTGCCACAGAGTGCTGTTTCACCTTCGCTTCTACTTTTGGTCCTGTGGCGCTTCTATCTTTTCCTCTGTTGCTGATACAGCGGTAGGACCGCTTTGTTCCACCATCACACCTCTGTGACATTCATATTGAATATGTAAATATCAAGGCTTGAGCTGGCCATCAATTCATTCGTCACTTGCCAAGTTTAGATGAGTTATGCTGCTTCTTGTTAGTCGCTGAAAGCGTGACTGTGTCTGTTTATCTGTCAGCCTTTGGATCTGGTAATACGTCGTCAGATCACAATAGATATAACTCAATGTAAATTAAATGTCAGTTTCACATGTGGTCAGGTTTTTTTCATCTCTTTGCAGTGGAGGGAGACCAGAAAGAAGTGTTGCTTCTTAAAACGAAACAAGTCCAGCATTTTACCTTTCTGCAGGGGTATTACAGATCTGGTAGGAGCAGAAAACAGTTGAAGTGGCTCGAATAGAAGCTGGCACATGATGTAGCATGTTAGCCCAGTGAAAAGAAGCATGCCTTTATGTCCAATTGAACTATTGATCTGAGGGATTGCACAGTGGCAGACTTTGACATTTCGCCTGGTATTTCAGCTGGGAGGATGTTCTGGCTTCAGACATTTGACCTATATAACCCTGAACATGTCTGCACACACACTGTACACACAAATGCGTACACCCACGCTCACACACACTGTCCTGTTCAGTGGGTGTGTGTGCATGCGCATGTCGTCATTCGTAATAGCTCCTGACATCAGCAGAATTGAGTTTGGAGTCAATGTGGATGTCCTCTATAAGCCAATCATCCAATCAGCGCTCTCCTGACTACATGGGTCAAAGGTCGGGCTGATGTCATACTTTCTGACAACATGACAAAAAGCCTATGAGAGATAGAGAGAGAGACACACACACACAGCGAGAGAGAGGATCTCTCTGAGGTTTCGGGTGCTAACATGACACACACACGGAAACACACACCAAGGAGTGTCTACACTTCTCCAAATCTGGCAGCCGACAATAAAGCACTCAGTGAAACATTTATGACTTTCATAAACAAGAGCCAGTGATTAATGTTAGCCCTCTTCTTTGGGATTTCTAATAAAGTATGACACATTTACACCCCCGGTCAACGCAGCCAAAGCCCTATTAAACATGTCTGAGAGGATAGATGGCCACGGCACACACACTCACTCACACACACAGACACTCACAAACACTTGGAGAAGAAAAGGAAATTAACAAAACAATGTCCTGCTCATGTTCTCCCGTTCAAGTCATAACAAGAAAAGCACCCTGATGTCCAATTCACGGTGACATTTAAAGCTCAGTCGTCTGATCGGAGCGTGTTGTTCCTGTATAACCATGATTGTTCTGAGATCGCCTTCCACTTCGACTTGTCTCTTAGTCTCATTTAATAGCAGGACTGCACAGGGGGGCTTGTAAAGCTCTGATATATTACCATGAACATCAAGAGAGAAAAAAAATCAACAGCAGAACTCTTCTGACGGTGGAGCTTGATATCTTTATTTCTTTTGTGGAGGTGACTCCTGTTTTTCCTCCTGGAACACTGCTCGCTTTCCCTTTTCATACTTTGCTTTTGGTGATAAATAAGTGTTGTGTAGCATAAGTGTAAAAAGTTTTGTGATTTAAATTTTCCGTTAAAAAGAGCTAAGCTTTAACATCCTGTGACACCTTTCATTTTGGTCACGTCAGTGGTGAAAAGTATAAGCACAGATTGAGCTAACAGTAAAAACAGGGATTAAAGAGAGGTGTGAAACACTTACTCTGTCAGGATCTTTTTATTTAACGACTACTTTGAATATACTTATGGCAAAGTACTTTGGCCTAATACTGACCTTTATTCCAGCAAACAGGTTGGATGGAGAGATGAAGAGAGGTTTGATGGTTTTGATGACCGTTTTCACCATGTCCTTATAATTTATACAACTGTAAGGAGGTTTGTTCATACTTAGCAGAGCTGCAAACAGCGACTGAGTCATGTTCGAATTCAAAAGGTCAGACACACTGAGCTGTCTCAACATAGAAAAGTCAAACTTATTATTTTATTTGGACCATGTCTTTTTGCTAAACCAGCCTGTGTTTGGTGCTGTAGGGATGTGTTTGTGAGCTCGTGTGTGCGTGTGGTAATAAACTACACTATGACTCCATCTCTCCATCATACTGTAATCATCTAAAAGTAGAAAGAGACGTTAAAAGTGGGAATGAGCACATTTTAAGAAGGGGGAAAAAAAACATTAGTGCCAATACCGCAGTTAAAGAGCCACACAAACTCACTTTCACCTTTAGCCTCCATGACAGCCACAGCAAACACACATTGGGTGCTGCAGATGTGATACTTTTTACAGGTTTAAACACCAGTCCTGGTTTCTGTGACTTTATTTGACCACTTTAAAGACTTTACCAGCAGCGGTGTCACGGTACAAATGAAGTAAATGATGAATGTGGCAAATAAATACTAGTGCAGACCAAATTCTTTAGTGTTCAAGGGAAACTTAAAATCATCATTTCAACTTAGAAATGTCTGAAAAATAAAGAGGTATGCATTCTTCAAAGCTTTATTAAATTTCAGATTGTTTCTATTTGTTATAGTAACCCTCACATCAGTTTAGAAGGTGCTAACTTGAGGTTTTTAGAAAATGTCCTCTCTAGTAATGTGATTCACCAGCTTTTGTTATCAGGTCTGTTAAGTGTTATCATTCACAACCTCAAAACAGACATTCAGACAGACAGGCAACAAACATTTTTAGATTAGGGTTAGGGATAGAGGATGGTTATGCAAAGTAGAATCCTGACAGGGTGACACACGACCCCAATGTGAGTCAGAGGGTCCTTGTGCCTTCAAGCTAAGGGGCCGTTTACAAAACAATGGTTCTAGGGTGAAACGCAAAAGTTTTGTTGCATTTCAGCCTCGCGTTTACACAGAAATGGCGTTTCTGCCGACCTAAAACGCAAACTTTTGAAAACGGCCTCCAGAGTGGGATTTTTCTGGAACACTGTTGACAATGTTGCCGTGTAAACGTTAAGCCAGCATTTTAAGTGGAAACACTCTGCTCCTCACGAGCCCATACAACAGGACAACAGTACCGTTGTTACAATCGTCGTCAACTACCATTGTTGTGCTTGTGCTGCTCAATCTACTGTATCTGCTGACTGTCTTTATAAAAAAATGTGCATCTTTTACTCCACTTTTGCACTTAGTATTCCCCAATACACCAGATGATCAGCTCAACTCTACTTCTTCGGAGATCTACCAAAAGCTGCTTCTGGACAAGGCAGTTATAGCGTCGACTACAGGCTTGGCATGCTTACTACAGCATTTTCAGTCCCTCTGCGTTTCTGTGTAAACACAGAGTTTTTTCACTGTGTTATCACTGCGTTTTCAGCATTTTCAGATGAAACGTTTTAGTGTAAACGGGGCCTAAGTTGGCTAGGCGCTGCCCAAGTAGCTGCCTGTTGCAGCAGCTCTCTTGTCTTGGTCCGTTTCTTGTACTTTAATTTGTCTCTTTTTCGTCATCTTTGTATTTGGAGTGGATCATCACTTTGTATGGTTCATTGTCGGTCACGGACACCAAACCTTTTGTGGCTTCGGTGATATTTTTTACTACTTTTCTCCTGTGTTTGTCTGGAGATCCTACATGTAACCATGGCTGCATTGTTTACATGCGAAATTAGCTGTTAGCAGCCTGTAGCATGTCAATGCTAACTAGTGTAGGGCTTGATGATTTCCCTCGAGCCGAGGAGGAGGAGGTGAGGACGACGTGCTGGTTCTTGGATGTGAGCTGGGAGGTGACGACGTGGACCTGTCCTTCCATCCATCGTTGTTGGGAACGTGGGATCTAGCCCCAGGGGATGGACGAGCTAGCTGTGCTAACCCAGCGGCATTGTGCTGTTCACGGACGTGGCTGACGGAGCTGACATCGGACGCCGGCCCCACATCGGAGGAGCTTCACCTGCTGTGAGCAGACAGGATCCAGGAGACAGAGACTGAACAGACTGCTGGGGAGGCTCGGTCCTGGACCCTGTGCAGGTGGAGACTGGCTGGGCTGGAGAGTGGTGGACGAGTGGTGGACGGGATGTCGTCATCTAATTTCTTATGGACCTTTTTGCACTTTCTATACTCTTTCTTAATTTTGTTTTCTTAAATGCTGCGGTGACTCCTGAATTTCCCCTCGGGGATATAGTATTTTCTATTCTATTCTATTCTATTCTATTCTATTCTATTCTATTAAGTGTCTCACTATTACACAGCTACAGAAATATGATACTAAGAAGTTGACACTCAAAACTGATTTAAAGATTATTCAACTGTTTTTAAATGGATTTATTTATGCAGCGTTAAAGAAAACTAGTCCCTTAATATCAGGGTTGGTAGTGCTTGAATGTCAGATGTATTCTCATCAGCCTATTTAAGGGAAAAATTAACATTTTCATTAACACAGCAGTCTTAACATGGCTGTCTTTGCTGTAAGAAATCACTTTGAGCTCAAAACATCAGCACGTGGGTTTCAAAACTGTGACACTGTTTGTGGTTAGGCTTCCTGTTTGTTTCCTTCAATTTGCTTGACGCCTCCTTCACTCAGCTCCTTTGATTTCAACTGTGTTTCTCTTTGACTGAACCCTCTTTTTGTTCTATAAATTAAGAGTACCAATCTAGATATCCTTTGTTCTATCTTATGTTACACACGATGCTATTCAAAACCAACATTTTGCCACATTGTCAACAGGAATAGGTGGAATAAGTCACTTTATACACACACCAGACTCTGTTTTGATGATTGAATTTGTATGGTGTGAGTTATATATAGTGAACAATCCAAATCAAGTATCTAACACACATTTGATTGCTTCAGATTGATTCTAGTGGAGAAAAGAGGCCATGAAGATCAGGATGATAATTGCCTACATGTTAGTTTGATTGTTACAAAATATTTTAAAACTGTTTTAATTCCCAACTACATCCTTGACCTTTTGCTTTTTTTCCTCACTCTCCCACCATGCTTAGGTCCTGTTACTCCCATTCTCGGTTACCAAAGCAGACTTCTCTCCCCCTCACCTTTCTCCCTCATGGTACACCCCCAAACCACCCATTGTTTTATTGGCCGGTGTTGTTCTCTGAAGGCTGGAACTCACTGCTTCATGGAGCAAAATCAAACCAGATATTTAGGGTGAAAAGCATCGAGGCAGGTCCTTTGGTTTTGAAGCTGTTATTTTTCATTATAGATATTGGTGGTTATGGGCTGTTGGTTTGTACATATTCCCTTATGCTACAGTTTATCATCCTTTTATTGTTCAAATTCATTGAAAGTTGTTTATCATAAATTTTGTTTTGTTCCCAATTCACGCCCACAAAGTTTACAGTAGCTTCAGCTTAAGGAGCAAAAGTGCAGGAGGAGAGAAAAGATTAAAAGGAAGTAAGTGAGGGTGTGTGGGACTGTAAATGTGTGTGCTTGCAGGGAGGAAAAGTGGTATGAGGGTGAGCCTGCCTGGCCTCCTGCTGGGCCTCTATTCATTGAAGCTGCTCTTTTACAAGGTACCCTGGTTGGCAGAGAGAGGGAAACCTGCCGGGGGGAAAAGAAAGAGGAAGGCAACTCCAGTCAAGGATGCAACTGTTGCTATGAGGAGGCTAAATACAGTAATGTACTTTGGTGTTTGGTGATGGAGCGAGCACTGCAAAACAATAATTGAACTGAATTCGTAAAATTAATTAAATAACAAACATGTGTTTTTCATGTTGCTGCATCTCCAGGCTGTATGTGTGTGGGTGGGCTCTGATTGTGACAGTGCGATTCATGTGGGAAGTCAGGGTGGTGTTGTTGGAGGTGGAGGTGGTTGTGGTGAAAGGGGGACTCTTATTGTGAAATCCCAGTGGAGGGTAATTGGAATTCAATAGGAGTTAGATCATGGCTGCTGCCTTAGTTCCTTTGAGGGGAAAGCTATGGGGGATTAGCAGTCGTTAGCCCATAGTGATGTGAAGTGGAAAGGAACAGCTGGCTCTTAGCTAGCCACATAGTGTGTATGTGTAAGTGTGTGATTTTGTGTGTGTGAAGGTGCATAAAAAAGAGATAGTTGGCATTTCTATCCCCATCTGTGTGTGTTTTACACTGAAAATCCATTTACTGGAGGAGCTGCCTCACAACAAGCATAGCTGTATCACACTAAGGTTCTCATTTCTTACGGCTAGTTTATCACCATTGTTCTTTCTACTTGTTTTCTATATAACATGCTTTAGATCTTTTTAGCTGCCTCCACAATGGAAGTTTCTTGACTGTGGGAAGTCTGCTAAACTGCCAGTCCTGCAGACTTTTACAAGCTCTGAACACTTTGTTATTTTATATAAAAGCAGGCGGGCAGGTTTGCTGAATACTTTTGACATTTTATGTGGGAGGATGAAGGAAGGATGGAGGGAGGCGGTGAAGGAGCAGGAGTGGGAAGGTGGAGTAAACAGGCCCATTAGACGACCAGCCAGAGGAGTCGGCACGTGGCTTCAAACTGTAGCGGGCAGAAACCACTGGAATAATAATGCTACATGATGCTTGAGCCTGGTCCTATTTACCTTGTCTGTGTATCTGGGTTTGATAACACTGTGAGCTCCTTTGATTACAGAGCATACCATGTAGTCTTTTTTGATGCTCACACATTTTTTTTCCTTATTTATGACACGTTATGGAAAGAAAAACAACATCTAAGGTGGAAAAACAACATTTCAAAGACAGAGGATGTCTGTGCATTTGGCTACTTGCACATAGTGTTGGTAACAATGTAAAAACTGTCACCTTAATGTAAGGCTTTGTGGCTTCATCTACTGTCATGGAACTAAAATAATTGAGTGGCTTATTGTGCTTTTGATGCTCTTAGCCATCACGTTCAACAGACAACATTTTGTGCATATGTGAACAAACTTGTGATAATTTGGGGAAAAATGTTTACAAGTGCAAAGTAAAGCTTTCCATCAGAAATTGACAAATTTGCATGATTAATGTTAGCTCTTTAACCCCTTAAACCCTAAGGTGTCTCAATTTTTTGGGGGACCCTCAGGGTTGGGGGACCTTGGATGAATTATTTCTCTGAAGAGAAACTTAGCCTACCACAATAAAAGAGCAGAAAGAGATCTTAGGTTAAACCTGATGCCGTCCAGTCGCCGCAGAGTAAAATTTAAACTCAGCTCCGCGCCGTTTCCTCTCCTGGATGCTGAAAAAAGCAGCAGTGGCACAAAAAGCTTTTCAGATGATAGGCACGGCCTCATGAGAGACCTCAATTCAAACACTGTACGGGATATATCAGACCTTTGTCTCACCCCCTGTGGGGTCAAAACGACAAGACCCACTCCTCTCATCAATGTCATGTTCTCCCTCTTCCTCTCTCTCCCTCTCTCTCTCTTCATCTCTCCATCCAGCCGGGTCAGGCTATTAAATGGTAGAATACATTACGGGGAGGAGAGGGGCTAATAGATTGGAATATTATAACCATACAATAATTTCATGAAAAAGTCAAGGAGGGATCATCGCTCTTATTAACTCCAAGAGAAATTGAGGCTGAAAAATGTTCAAATAGAAAATGTTAATGCCAGGCTATACTACATGTAATTGTGCCTGCGCCATTCCCTGGGCCGGCCCCATTCATGCCACTTTATTAGTGGTAATTGAGGATATGAATTATAAATGGGCGGTGATTTCTCTCCTGCTTCTCATTGAAAGTGAAGCGTAATGACCACTGCCATTGTTTAACCTTCATAATCGTGTGTTCTCATCACTTTTTTTCTTTTCCTCTGTTCTCTTTAACTTTTAAACTCTTTTTGATCCTCTGTCCTTAGTTCTTCCAAATCTATTTTCTTGTATTTATTTTTTATGATCTATAATTTGAGCTTTATGCATATATTGTAAAATTAAAAGCATGAGGATACACAACACACATGCATGGATGACAATTGTAAACTCATACACTCAATGGGCAGGACTGGCACTGCTTTTTACCTTGCTGTAATTGCATAATAAGCTCCACCAGAGGAGTGAATGCCCGAGGTGGGGTGGTGGGGGGCTGAGGGGTTTTCTTGGCATCGTTTCTAAGAAGTTCACTTTTTTATTTAGGCTTTTCAAAGATCAGCAGCTCCACACCTACCATCCAACAAAGTCCATTAGCCCCAGCCTCTCACCCACGACCAGTCTGCTTTTTATTTACAACATCAAACGTTTCACTTCATTAAATTACCTTTTCTTTCCCCTCCCTCCCTCCACTTCTTACTCTCTCGCTTTCTCTCATAGTTGCATTTAGTTGAAACATGTTTTCCGAAACAAAAGGACGTGGGGTGATTGGAGGATAAAACAGCCCTGCGATGCAGTCTGCTGTGGTTTTATTGGGGGAAATAATGGGCAATTGGGAGAAGGTATTTAATAGGAAACCGACATAGCACTGTAATGCAACTGTTGTTAAATGGAGACTCACTCAGCCGCTGTCTCTGAAACGTGGAGGGCTGCTGCTCGCTATTTTCCCTTTTGAAGTCATCAACTGCCTGTTAAGTGGTGATGACTGCATGGGTCTGTTCTGGAGACACTTAAGTGTGTGTGTGTCCTGAGCTGTGATGGTAGCATGTGCAGTAAATGGAGCTGCCAATAGAACAAAGTGTGGCTGCCGTGTGCAGGATTTAAATAGAATGTACTTCTGGTTTTCAAATAAGGATAGGGGAAGCAACTTGAAGCATTTGAAAAAGCTTATTAAACAGAAATTTTACAAATTGCAGAGTATTTGCCAGGCGTCAGTAGAAACCATGCATTCGACCATGAATCCAACCACACATCCATCCGTCCCTGAATCCATCAGACCATATATTCATGCATGCATCAAACTATAAATCCATCTATCTATCCATCCATCCATCCATCCATCCATCCATCCATCCATCCATCCATCCATCCAACCATCCATCCATCCGTCCACCCAAACTCAGGGATCATGAATGAAAGTGTTGTTGCTTAGTCCCATTGACTATCCCCTTCACTCTAATGAAGCAAACTTTTATTACACAATCTGACTTCAACACTATCCTAAGTTCATTCATCCTGATGTACACATTAGATGTGGGTGAACCCTACAGCATCATAGTTTGAGGCCTTAAACCACTAAGCAATCTGCTCTGCTCAGCAAACCTGATGTGAGACTGGGAAGCAAAGTCTGACCTACATCTTCAGCTCTTCTCAGAGCCAATCTTTTACAACCTGATATGATTTAAATTGTTCATTTTCAAAGCATTTTCATTCAATTGATTGCTGTTAACTCAATCCAGCACCAATCTCCCATCAGATATGCAAGATGTTGTGTGTGAAATCCCCCCTGAAACCCAAATCTTCAGCTCAGATGTTTTTTTTTCCTCCAGCATTGATTGAGAGTTTGATTTGATCTCGGTCCCTCATGTACTGCCACATCTGCAGCTTGTACTGCTGTGTGAAGCGGGCGTCAGCTGTGTGAGCATATAAATGAAACCAGAGAAGAGTGAAAGCTAAACATTCTCCAGGATCAATATTCCAATATCTAACATCAGGGAACTCCAATAAGTACAACGCCAGGGACACTTCAATGGCAACATCAAGGCGGCAGGGTTTACACACACACACACACACACACACACACACACACACACACACACACACACACACACACACACACACACACACACACACACACACACACACACACACACACACACACACACACACAGTCAAACGATTAGTGGGTTTCAGATAGTGATCAGGCAAGCACCATAAAATCCATCCTACTTAGGAGAAAGGAATAATCCATTTGGGGACAGGTTTCAATACGGTCCATACTAACCATGTCACGGTGAAGCGCTCACCAAAAGCAATGGGGATAATTTGAGGCCGAGATACACTGGCAAATTTTTGAGGCAATGAAGTGAGGTCATATTGCCAGAAGCAGGGATGAGAATTAGCAATCAATGTTCATCAGGTTGGTTAACATAATGGGACCTTGGCTAACAAATGTGACCAAATACTGGTGGTTCCAATCATTGTCCAGTGAGTGCTTCAGCTCAGAAACAATAGAGATCCTTCCACCAGTGTTGAGGAGCTTTTTGATCGGGTTTAGGGTTGAAAAGCCTGCTGAAATTTGACTAAAATGTTTAATTCATATCTTAAATGCAAGATTAAATTCTCAATAAGCTTTCACCAAGAAGGAAAAGTTCATAATGCTCACTTTGTTTGCTGTTGGGGCCGTTTTCAAAGGCTCTGTTGACATGACTGTTAATCAGTTTATTGCAGCCCTGAACATGCATGTTGATAGGTTCTGAAGCATATTCAGAGGTGCAAAAAGAAGCACCAACATCTGAAAAAAGTATTCTAGGTGTCACTTTATGACAAGTTAAAAAACAAACGTTTTAATATCCAAGTCACAAGCAGTAAGATTACACATTCTCTCAGAATAGTGAAGGTAACTTCAGATGGTGTAGAGATAGCTAGTGCCATGTTATTCTACATTTTCTATAATAGAAAAAGACTCCGTTATTATGACCTGGTTTCTGACCAATCACCCAGCTGTGTTAAATACTTGATTCAGATTGGTCAAAATATCATAGCACTGGTGATTAATTATCAGCTCAAGACCAGGGATGACTTGATAACAAACATGATGAGTCTCATCTCACTTCTGGTGAATATGTTACTGTTGATTCAAATTAAATTGCTTTAAACTGCAGTAAATGCTGTTCCTTTGCCTGGTGTCAGAGTCATGCTCACCATGAATGGCTTACAATTTGCTTTGCCACGTCCTCACACATCACTCCATACTTAAAACTTAGAGAGTCATCTCATTGCATAACTGTATTTCACCTAGGGTGGGAGAAAAATAAATCAAAAATCGATATGTTAGGATTTTTTGTTTGACAATATCAAAATCAGGATTCTTTGTTAAAACAAAAAACAAAAAAACAAAAACAAAAAAATATATATATTTTTTAAATTCTTCATTTTAGTCTTTGTTTGTAAACTGGATTAGAAAAAAGTTACCACGTTTTTCCAGCAGAGGGTGAAATGCTTTGCTCTGACTCACCTGATGTGAATTTGATGTAAATAGCATTGGCACCCCAAAAATTGTAATAGAATCAAATGGTGAGAATAGCATATCGTCCCAGCCCTAATTTTACAGACTGGGCCAGAATACAACTATAGTATTGTTGTCAACATAAGTTGTCATGACCTCTGGTGCAGCTAGGAGGTGGTGTTACTTTTTGATAGACCTACTCCCTCATTAGGTCATTATCTTTCATTTAAACTCCTCCATTGAAGACAAGTGGTGTTGGGTGGTGCAGGTCTCAGGTGAATTGGGCTGTGGGGCCGTACCCTATAATTATCAATGCATCTGAAGGCTGGGTTCACCCATATGTCTGTAAAAGGATCGCAAACTCCACTTAGTTAAAAAATAGATGGTGTTGGAAAGAGCTACACAGCTGCACAGAAAGTGCACATTTTGGATTTCTAAGAAAAATCATCACACAGGGAGAGAGTTTTAACACTTTCCCTCAAAATAGAAAGAGTATTAACTAATGCAGTTTATATTTTCGGCTTTACGCTAACTTCACTACACTACTGTAAGGCTGTTTTGGAGGGTGAGTTCCTGTGGCATTAAATTGACTGAAATGTCAGTGTGTCAGATGAGTATAAAGACCTCCCTAGGCATTTTAAAAGTGCAACCGGATGAGAAGAACAGCTACTGAGAAGAGGAAAAAGGTCACAAATTGTCCGTCAACAATGCCTCACTTTAGCTCATTTCTCACCCAAATTATCACGTAGCTTCCATTTATCTCGCACATCTTTGTTTGGACAAAAAGCAATGAGGCTGAACTAATGACCCTTACCCTATAATCACATCACTGAAGAAGCACAAGTGTGTTTTGCTACCCACCGGTCTCTCTATGTGTATGTGTGTGTGTGTGAAAGCAGTGACCCCAATGACCAGTGGTCATCGAGATGCTGACCACCACTGGTCAATACCATCCCTCCCACCTCGCCCACCCCACCATCTTAACCACCAAACCAATCCTTCCTCCTCACTCTCCCTCCTCCTCCTCCTCCCCACTAAGCCCATTCACGGCCCCAATCAATGTCGAATTATGGGTTATTTATTGAATAATCAAAAAGGTATTATAGGCTGACTAGCCTGCAGTGGATGACAATAGGGAAATAGAAGGAGGTGGGAGGGGGCTATTTATCAGCCTAGCTGCCATGCATGCATCTGAAATTAGGGTAATCAGATGGCATGTAAACAGCAGGGCCAGCAGCTGGCTGCAAGACAGCAAGGCTATTACTTACTTGCCACTTATCGTGCCTGACATCTGAGTGTGTGCGCATGTGTGCGTGCTTCAATGTGCAGATGTATTGGCTTGAAGTGATGGAAGAAGCACTTTATGAGTCCTTTTACTCATCATTTTGATATCTATTGGTGGATTTAAGCTTTTTTTGGTATTCGATTTGACTTTTTTTTAACTTAAGTTGTATAAGGCAGAGATTTTTTCTCTATCTAGGAAAAAGAATCCAACAAATGAATAGGAGAAAATAGCTCAAGGTCCATTCGCAGTCGACTGTGCCCAACAGTTTTCATTTGCAGATAAAGTTTGCTCAGTTTAAAGGTCTAGTCATTTAGGATCATGAAATCAAATTGCCAAGAATTAAGTTTCTAATCCATAAACATCTTATTGTTAAGTTTTTCAAGAAGTGTTTGGGAAAAAATACTGGCATTGTTTGAATCTTTCATTTGGACTGCTCAGAAACATGTTATGTAGTCAGAAGCTGCCTGACAATGCTGGCATGACCACACAGGGGAGAAAGGGGTGATTCATAATCAATGCAGAAAATTGTATGGGGTTAAGATTGGAGGCCCAGGGTCCCTCGGCCACTCGTAAACTAATCTGGCAGGGCAGCTTTTGTGTAAGAGGTCAACAGACATCATTACAGCTGGTGTGCAGGGGGCAGAGGAGAGGGCAAAGCTGCGTATGTGTGTGTGCGTGAGTGTGTGTTTGTGTGAAGGGCAGATGAGAGGGCAGGGTTGGCCGCTGTGGGCAGATCATCTTTCTCTCCAGAGCTTTGGCCTGTGAGGATCGGCTGCGTGCTGTTGGGCCGAGAATGGAGGGTTTATTCTGGTAGACAGACAAGACCTGATCTGTGTCTTAAACACCTCAACAAGAAAACACGGTGCACTGTGTGGAGAAAATAGATTGTTAAGAAGGCCAAGCTTGAACTCAGTTAAAAACGATGTATGTATTAAACCACTGAATATTTTGGTGATTATCTGATTAAATGTGTGATATAAACAGTAAAAAAATGTGCATAAGTGCTTGTCAGAATTTCTGAGAGCTCAAAGCAACACCCATGATCATCTCCAGCCATTACAGAAGTCAAAAACCCAAAGACTCCTCAGTAACTTTGAAAAAAGTAGTGAAACCAAATTATCAAACATATAAGTGACTTTTGATTTAAATCGATTTTGGCGCCCCCTGTCAATCTGACTCTCTGAGGGAAAAGTCTTACCCTCATCTGACGTAATAATTATATCACTGATGGTCTCATCAGCTTTTCCAGACCACTTCAAGGCAGTGTGAATTATTCTGGTCTATTCCAACACCAACTAGTAACTCATCACAGGAGCTTCAAACTGCTGGCACAATTAAACTTGACTTTTTTTCCCTGTCATAAAAACAGTGAGCACTCTTAAAACTAAGAAAAACACACATTTTTATTACTATCTATACATAGACAGGGTTTAGATCAATATTTCTGCAATTGTCACACATTCTTGTTCAAATACGATGTAAAGTCTGCGTCTGTTCATGCTAACTGAGGTCAAAGCCATGTCTTCAGGCCCTGTCCCTCTGTATTAAACAAAGTGGCGTCTCAGTGTGCTACCCTTAAACAGCCCTATCAATCTGGCCCACTTATGGACTCCATAAATTACAAACCAATCACAATGCCTCACTAATGCTCTGTCTGGAGACAGCATGCATGAAAGGCAGGAAGGAGGGAGATAAAGGAGGAAGAAGAGGGTTGAGGAACAATCAGGAAGGAAAAATAAAGAAACACAACAAAGGAGTAAAAAACAGAGGAAAAATGTCTCCTTTCCTTCTCCTCTTTGTATCTGTCCACCTCTGTGTCTGCCCCTCGTGCTTTTAAGACCTCTGTGCTGTTGACACTTATTGCATGTTGCCATATTTTCATCCCTGAAAAAGCATTAGAAAAGCCAATGCTGGGGTGGGGTAAGTGAATTAGGATTGGTTTTTGCCTCCCCTGGCCACAGAGGGAGGTAGGGTTACCCACAATAAGATCAGAATGAGACCAATTTTGTTTCCGTTGCCATTCAAAACAAACAATGGGCACCTAATAGCTCTGCAGCATCTGTGGCCTCGCTCGGGCCAAAACACACATGATGGCCCCTGGTCGATACACGCCGACAGCTAGATGGACGAGTGGAGACACACGCTAGAGCCCACGCACACATGTATGAAGGCAGCCACACACTTAGGTAAGCCTGCGTGATTCTCCCTGATAGCTGCCTGGAACAGTAGTTAGCGGTTTGTGTAAAAGTGGCCTGAGTGCTCCTGAAGACACCGATCATATCAGCAAAAAGAGGAGAATAGAGGCCTATTGACTCTGAGACAGACAGAGAGAAAGGGGGAGAAGACAGAGCCTAGATTTGTGGTCAACAAATACCGTAGGTGATCTAATATTTGGCCATTTTAATGACAGCCCGTCATCATTCTCAACAGTTTGAGAAAAGGAATAGATGATTTCTGTTTTGTTCTGTGATCACGTCACTCTCCTTTCTTATTAATGAATAAACTCTGATAATTGACTTATCATTAATTTACACTTTAAAAGCCATAGATGAACAAATCACTGGTGAAAGTTAATATTCACATCCTCTCATGCATCACATACCACCGTCGCAAAAGATCTTTTCTTGACCCGCAATCATAAAGGTTCACTTCAGGTAAGACACCATGCATTCATTTTATAAACCAAATAAAAACTTTTTTAACATTTCTAAGACAAACTGCATTTTTTATCATGTCAGCCTTTATTTTTAAAGAGTCCGAGGGCCACATATTTGCAAAAATCCTACGAGCTTTTTTTTTAAATTGCTGTTTAAAATAGTTTTGGGCTTATACACCTTTTCTTTTGGGGAGAGGATAGGGCAGTAGACAATGCAGGAAACTGAAAAGTAAAGTGGGGAAATGACATCCTGGACAGGGTCCTTGGGATGGAGGCAGACCCAGGCTGCCTGCTATCTGGGCTCGCTAAACCATAGCTAAACTATCTTCAGATACATCATGTCTTTCATGAAATATTTCTTTCACAATATTTAACAACTTGTAGTTTGAGCCTCTTAAAAATTGCTTTAAAAATGTGTAGTCTTTTTTTGTTCAAATAAGAAAAAGAAAAGAAAAATGGAAGAAATACGTCAAGAGATGGAGTTAAATAGTAAAGGATAAGATATGAAACAAAAAGTATGATAGATGCAAGCAATACCATTAGAACCAAAATGTATGACAATACAACACGAAAGACTCTTAAATAGGACAAAATAAGATATCATCATATAAGATAAGCTACAATAAGGTATCTATTTTGGAATGGTGAGTTAAAATCCTAAACCTCTTGACCCTTTCCTGTTCCTGCTCCCATCCTCCCTCCTAAATCTTTCCCCAGTAAAATGGGGAGAGCTATATTGTTGTAGCACCTTTAAATCTTGCGCTAACTGAGGGAAATGCAGGTGATAATTTCTGATAAGAAGGAAAATGTCTCACCACATGGCTCGCCTCTCTAATACGCCCTCTGGGTTCTACAGTAAGTAAGGAAGCTCTACATACAGCAGCTGACCTCACTCTGCCCTCAGATAATGTCATTAGAACAGACACGTTGGTGTTGTAACAGGGTCACCCACAGTGCACCTATACTCACATGCAGAAACCCACACACACACACACTCACTACATGACCCATGAGCATACATGCACACACACACACACACACACACACACACACACACACACACACACACACACACACACACACACCACACACACACACACACACACACACACACACACACAAAGTTCTGGGTCCCCTGGGTGAGGCGTCAAGGAGCTACCCTCTCTGGTCAACTCTCATTACAGCCCATTAGTCAGGTGTGTGTGTCTGTGCGTGTCAGAGAGAGTGTGTAGGGTCACCCTTTGCCGGCTAACAAGTGGGGTAACAGAGTTAGCATGAGAGGCACAGGGAGGAGGGGTGCTTACACCTGCTTCCTCACAAACCCACACACACACACCCACACGCACACACACCCTGAGGGTATTGATTGCAGCCGCTGTTTCACCTTTGCCTCTGTGACCCCCCCAACGATGTGTTTATTTACTCTATCGCTGCACACAAACACACATTTCACACACACTGCCTGCACACACACACTGAAACAAACAGGGGCATTAAGAAGGCACACAAGAAGGCCCCGTAACACTGGTTCAGATAACCTCCATAACATACGGCAGACTGAGAGTGAGCATACAGCCTCCCTGAAGTCACACAGTTTTGCCTGAGAGGAAACAGATTTATGGAAGGAAGAAGAACCCAGAGAATGGAGGAGGGCATGTCCATCTTCTGTCACACTAAAACTCAAATGTTAAGTTTGACTGGCACAGCTTAGGAACCAAAATACACCCACCTCTACACATGTAGGTCACTCTTTTCACTCAGGGATTTCTGAGGTTTGAAAGTCTGTGTGACGTCCTCTGGCAGCAGGTCACTGAAGGGTCTAGTTTATCAGCTGGGGAAAGCTGACATTACTCACGTATCCTTCCACCTCTCTACTTGTTTCCTGACAGTATTCCTACCATCTAACACCCCCACCCTCCACCTTCCTTTTGACACTTTAGCTGACAATATTGCAACACAACGCGGTAGGGCTTTAAGATACGGAACATAGACTTTTATGAGTCTGCCAACCCCGTGATGAACTTTACCTGGATCCACTGTGTCAGAAAGACAATGCATAACTCTGCTTAGAGGACACATGGAAACCATAATGTGCTTTTTTCCCTAAACACAGTTTTACTATATTACCTCTAAAAACTGTGTTCTTGTGAAGAACTCCAACACGCTTTTTAAGTGTACACTGTGTATTTTGATAATGCAATTGTAAGAAATGTTTCAGATGTGGTTAACAGATTTCATCATTTTGGGTTTATAAATAATACAGCTGAATGATTTTGGTTGAACAGGCATGGCTAGTTTGCTTTTGCACTTCAGTAAAAGGCCAAGGTAGTTCGAAGATCAAATACCATATTACAGCTCATGTACAACTGTAATTCAAGTTTTAGAAACCAACGGCTTACTTTAGATAACAGCAGTGCAACTACCTATTGCTAGCACTGTGTGAACTTGCTGCGATAAATGTGCTAAAAGGCAATGCATTTTAAAACATCAAACTGTAAAATATGGTTTTGAGATGAATGCTTTTAACTATTTAAAAAAAAAAATCAGACAATAATCCCAATCATCTGGATAATGACAAAAAGTCTTTTGATGGCTGCTAACTGCATGCAATTTCTGGGTAGTTTACATTGGATCCTTCACTATTTTTTCTGCGTGTCACTTGAATCCATACTCACATTCTAAATACCCGCTGGCCCGTAAACAAGGCTTAGTACAGTAATTAAAAACTGAAACCATGAGCTGAAAGATGACACATGTATAACTAAAGAAAGACTGAAGGTAAGTTTGATTTTTAAAGCTCTACTGCTCTTTATCAAGTGACAGAACTAAATGTTGAGTTTTTATGGGTTGAAGTTACATAATCCACCCTGTAGGCTGCTGTTTGGTTATTAATGATGTCAGAGACAGGTAACACAGTACCGAAAAGTGCATGCATGCCTGAATGCAAACCCACGGGCACATTTCCAGACTTTGTGCATTCATGCATATTTTTGTGTGCATACAGTATGGAAGTGTGTGTGTGTGTGTGTGTGTGTGTGTGTGTGTGTGTGTGTGTGTGTGTGTGTGTGTGTGTGTGTGTGTGTGTGTGTGTGAGTTTGACTCGTCAGCCAGCTAGTAGTCAGGCACGCTATCCATAGTGATTAGTAGTAAAATTTTAATGGGGGATCCATACATATGTCTTGCTGTCAGCTTTACGAGCAAAAATCACCATGCCAGCCTGGACTACAGACAGACGGAACACACACACACACACACACACACACACACACACACACACACACACACACACACACACACACACACACACACACACACACACACACACACACACACACACACACACACAGCGTGTCTCTCGCTCTGTCACAGTCTCTTTTAGCGGTGCCACAGGGGCCAGTACAGTCACAGGGCTGTCAGTGCAGGGTGCTCAGGGTCCTAAATGAAGGCATCAAGCGCTCTCATCCCCCGCTGTAATAAAACCCAGTCAACAAGCCCCCGCCGCGGGCAGCCCATAATGGGCTTTTTATTTCCGTTTGGTCGCCCCTGCCTACAGAATTAAAGCCCAGTTTGGTGAATGGAGGACAAGGTGGACTCAAGGTCACTGTGAGAGCTGGAGGGTACAGAGAGCACCTTTAGGTTTTTGAACCAGGGCTTAATAAAAAAAAAAAAAAAACAGGTTTCAGACCCACTGAGGTCACTTATCAAATTACATTAAAACACGGAAGATGATCTTCAAATCACTTTTACATGTGTATAAAAAGTGATATCGTGACAGCTATTAAAATGTGAAAACCACAACACTTCAAACTCCTCTTCCAGGCAAGATTTTCAACGCGACACAGCCATCACTAGACAAGCCTGCTGCAGGAATTTCATGTAATAAATAATAAAGGCAGTCTCGTTAGCAAGACATGTATCTGGAAAGGCAATCAAGCTCTGAATATGTTGCATAGCAATCATTCTAAGCAGCCTGAAGAAACTGAATCCTTGTTATTCCTGCCACCACTTCCAGTCAAATCCAGAAATGAAGCTACAAGTTAGCAGTCACACTAATGAGGAGCCTGGTTCTGGCAGCGGCCCTACAAATCCTCCACGACCCTGCTGATCTCATTTACCCTACCTTCACTGTTTAGGGAGCAACAGGAAGCAATGATCTCTGCTGAAAAGGTCAAAGGTCAGCCCATGTTGTTGTGACAGGGCAGGCTAACGGGTGGCGTGTGTGGAAGGCATGTCGCCTGTGTCAGAACAGGATACCCGTGTGGTGGTATTCTCGTAATGAGAGGAAAAAACAACAGAGGAGCAGACTGTAAACAGCGACAGGTGTCTTGTTAGGTTAGAATAACCAGGACACACACACACAATTGTCACACACACTTACCCACCTGCAAGCCGCCATCTGGTAAAGCTCTAGAGAAACATTTGAGCGTTTTGTTTTTGTTACAGGCAGGATTATCTAGCGTGGTGGAAATCCAAATGTCTTTAGAAAACTATCAAGCATCAATTAGATGAATACTTTGAATTCCAGCAGAAAAAGTGATGAAAAACAAAGACTGAGAGCTTCAGACAGCAGCAGATATCAGTGATACATTGGAAGCACACAGGGTTATTTAATTGGTGTGTGTTTTTATCAGTGGAAGCAGGGGTTATCAATGTCCACATGGGATATGAAGTGTTCACATTTATCAACATTTATAGGTCTTATCAAAAGATAAATGTAGTTTGTAATATCAAAAAGAAAAACTAGACAAAGTCATATGAGCATAAACCATAGATTAGACATAGCATTTTTAAGCATGATTGCTAACTTTTGATTTAGTTCCCCTATGGTACGGCTCTCACAGGCTTTGGGTAGTGACTGACAGAAAGAGGTTTAGAGATTAAAACAGCCAGAGGAAGTGTAGTACAAAGGGTGTCAGGACTAGCCTTGAGATGGGATGAGGAGCTCAGGCATCTGTAGGAAGCTTGGCATTGAGCTGTTACTCGGTAAATGTGTTTGTGGTTTTTGATAAGGATGCCCCCTGGTCATTTCCTTTTTGGGGGTTTTCAAATTGTTTAACAGGAAGAAGACCCTGAGCTTGCTGGATGGATTATATATGGACAAATTACAAGTCAAATCCAAGTTGACAGGCAGGTGGGTGAGTTGTAGATGTTTTTTTCAGGAGGCCCCTTTAAAACCCACTTCTTTACCTGTGGTTAGATTGTTCAAAGGTTAGGTTAAGTCAGGATTCTCTGTTGGACAACCCATATGATTTGCCTTCATAAGTGCCCCTTGACCTATTGATACCTGGTTTGGTTGATACCTATTTATATATATTCTGGAATGGGCTGGTCTCTGGGTACTTCTGGTTCTAATGTGTATCTTATTCATCCCAGGCCGGTACCTGATACTTTTGGTTATAGTTTACATAGTTTGGGCTGAGGTCTTTTGTTCCATTTAAGGGGAGTCTTGTTCATACTGTTTGGTCATGACATCATCTAAAATCTGGCTGATCACTATGAAAAGTGTTTCTTCTGATTTGGGAAAAACTTTCTCAAATGTCTGGGAACTTCAGCTCCTCAGACCACCTTTTTATATGAACAGTGAAAAATTTAGTGTGCCAGGCCTACGGGCCAATATTTGAGCCTGACCTCACTAATGCTCTTGTTAGCAAATGGGAGCAAATCCCTGCAGCCATGTTCCAAACTCCTGTGAGAAGCCTTCCCACAAACACAAAGTCTCCAACTCTACACTGATGGAAAAAGTTTTGTAATTAGATTTTGTATGGTCACAAAAGGGACAGTGTCAGTTGTCAATTAAGGCTAGCCAAATGATGTCAAAAGTGGACATGACACGTACTCTCTAACAAATAGACTTGGACGAGATATGCCATTATGGAAGTGGCTAACCATCACTGAAGTACTTAGTGAATGTCTCCTGATAACGCCAGCTAGACTCCCTTTTAGGTGATACTTTACTTAATTGAGTGTGAAACCTTTATCACTATCAAGACAGAGAGGGGAAAGAGGGATAGATGGATGGGGAAAGACAGAGGAGAGGAAAATATGGAAGTAGAGGATGAAGGAGAGGACAGGGGAGCAACTTAAGAGAAAAGAAGAAGAGGAAAGAAAAGGTGGAGAAGAGAGGAGCCAGGAGAGGAGGTGAATGGGTGTCCCCTCACCAGATGGAGTGGTCATATAGGCAGGTACCCTCCAAATGAACCTCCACCCCTCCCCTCATATTAACCCCCATCCCCTCCACCCCCAGTATACTGAACCCCACCACTCCGTCATGCTATTACCTCCCTGTCTCTTTCATTATCTGCCGTGAACTCTGGGTAACCTCGTCGCGGCCATTCTTTATGTCATGGCCCGCAACGCGAGCTGTGATTTAGGCCCATCCAGTCCACCTAATTTGATTTCATCATCACGGGGTGCAGCGAGAAATAGGGGGGAGGAGGGTTATGTTGTGGGAGAAGAGAGGGGGAGACAAGAAGGGATGAGGGGGAGAAAGTGGAGGTGATGGTTTGGAAGGAAAGAGGTAAGGGGAACTCAGGAGGGGGTCACAACGGTAAGCGTTAGCCGAACGACTTGAAGAGGCTAATAAAGTGATTAAGGCCTTCGTTACATGGTCATAATATTCGCCCTGAAACACTGATAACTATTCCAGAGCCTGATCATTAGCCAACATTAATAGCTTTTTCCTCCTCTCCTCTACTCTTAACCTCTGTGGCTTTTCTGCCTCATACTTTTACTCATTCATCTTGACAGTTGTTTGTCATTTGTGCCATCTCTGCTTCTTTATGCTTATTTATCCACTATATTGGCACCCTTTGGCAGTCACCATTCCCCATAAGAGACATACTATTAACTAAGCAAAATGAGCTGCAGATTCCACTTCATTTGTAACACAACACAAAGGACCACAATAGACACAACACAACAGCCTTCCTTGGCCTTAGTGCTGAGAAAAGTGTTAGCATTTCTAATCTAGACCTGCTGCTAGTCTAAAGTCTACTTGGTCACCAGTTGGTTTTTGAAGAGATGTTCAAGATCCAATCAGCAGCAGCCAGTCAGTTCTGGGAACGCTGACTCAACCTAACTTTTAGTCAGCAGACAAAGAGGTGGAGTTTCCAAGTAAACAGCTACATCACACCTGCCTGTCAATCAAGTGCAGGGATCCTAGTCTTTATATCTCTGACTTTGACAGTGCTGTATGCACCATGTTAATCAAATCACATTCATACTTTCTTAAATGGTAACATTGGGTGTTATTCATATTTCTCCAAGATAGACATATTTCATCATGACACTGGTCAGGGCACCTGGTCTTGGTTATTTTCCAGCCTGTATTTCTCCTTAATTACCAAAAATAACATAAACAAAATAGGGCTAGGAGAATTGCACTATACTAACGGTTAGCATACACCTGTACAACTTTGGCTTCAGAATAGAATTTCAACTTTCATCAAAGAGAAAGACAATTACACAATCACTCTTTGTAAAAAGTAATGGAAACTCCAAATGTCAAAATACTTGGAGGCAAATGAAAGAAAAGTTACGCTCAGGCTCATGGCTGGCTTCATAACTATGGCAAGGTTCCAAACAACTTAGAATAATGTTATAACCACTTCAAGACACTAGATGACCTACTTTGGTCAATAATTACAAAACAGTACATTAACATCAAATGATGTGCAATTTTTACTTATTTTTGTATCTTTACGACCAGAGATATCCAGATCCAGTAAGAAATTACCTATTCATTTGCTTATGAATTCAATTTAATGTTGCAGACACAGAAATGCAAAGCTATCTTTTGTACACAGGAAATTCTCAAGAGTAATTGATAAGAGGATCGATAAAGAATTGGATGGATAAGCAGAATTGAAAAGGGCATTGGTATCAATAAAATCTTATCAATGCCCATCCCTGCTAAAGTCGGAATCAAATATTTCAGAATCAGGACCTCTATTTGTCAAATATCCTTAGAAGAGTACAATGAATTTTACTCTGTTCTTTTAAAACTATGCTCTTACTTTGCAACATACTATTTATAATGACAACTAAAAAAGAGTTTAACTGAGTAAAAAAAAAACCTTTGTACAAAAAAATATATATAAACATTTAACCTAGGTAGTGCAACTATTAGCGCAATTTAAGCAGCAAATAGTTTTCTTAGCATTCCAATATGTTCCATCATTTTTCTTTAAATACTTGCTTGTGACTTTGGTTATAATCATTTTTTTCTTTAAAGAATCAGAAGAATCAAGCTAAGGAGATGTATATGTAGAAACATTGTAAGTTTTTTAGTTTTCTTTTTTTTTAAGTATTTGTTTTTGAAATGCATCAAAGTCCAGGTAGTGTAGCAATCAGCCAATACAGAGCAGAAAAGAGCGGACAATCCACAGCAGCTGAGAGCTATTTTCAGCTAATCACACTTCCAAACATTCCATACTCACCATGATGCACAAACACACTTTAAACTGATCTACAGATATTCAGGCAGATGTCTGGCCGCATCTTTTTGACACACAGACACACACACACACACACACAATGCCGTTGTGGGCTAATCAGCAGTCATTAGGATACATGAAGAAAGACACCAAAGCAAAGTGTCTTCTCAGCCAAACTGGCTATTATCTTTCACTCAATGCCCCATAAAGACAGGGAAGAAATTCAGAGTTGGCACTGTTTAGCTCATATGTACGTTAACTTGGAGTTAAGCTTTGTATTACATTACATTATGTTGTTGTTAGTCTGTTCCAGTGAAAGAAGAGTGGAGACAGAGAAACAGAGACATTCAAACAGAGTCTAGACAGAGGAACAGAAATGATACTCTTCCTTCTTCCTGTTGTTTTGTCTTTTCTCCCAGAATGCTTTTATTTGCCAGCCAGCGAGTCTTGAACACAAACTGCCAGCTTGTGTTTGATTTGCAGTTCAAGTGGAATGAGAGATCTAATTCAGCTAAAGAGAACACTCCAAACACACCAACTTTGGGTGGTTTTTAAAAAAAAAAGAAAGTCAGAGATTGAATACGAGACGCTGATGGAATACAAATCTATAAGTAATGACATCAGTGTTTCACGTTGAAATCAGGGACCATCTATCAAAGTCAGAGCCGAGGAGGACGCCTCTTCACTCCTCGATATAACTCTCTGACGGGAACTACATGGTAATGCATAACGATTGCTTGAATGTGATTATCTTCTAGAGAAAAATGGCCGTCTATTTTCAGTGTTTGAGAGTATTTAAGTGGGTAACAGAGTAAACCCAGACACTTGTACAAACCACTCCTGCTTTATTTACAAGTGCTCACACATGCACACAAAACTGCCCGTCCATCAGTCAGACACTTTGGTTAGCCTTTTTTTTTTGTTTTACTTGCGTGTTTTTGTGCTCATGTGCATTTTTTTTGTGTCTGAGAGCACATTGTTAGACTAATGGCTTTCACCAATTTTAACTAATATATAAATAATTAACTTTCATATAATTTGAGAAATGGTGTATTTATATGTAAGGAGAGATTTCAAAGCGTACATTTTTAAATGAATCTTCGCTGGTGAGAGTCACTGCTGCAGCAAGAGAGCAAACATCCACAACTTGACACTTCAATGACAAATAAATATTTAATCAGTGCCAGTTATTTTCTGCCAGGTTATGCCTCCATCTGGGTACCAACGGAGCATACACACATTGGTGTGTGTATGAGTGTGTGTTTCTGTGATCTCAAAATGAAGGATCAGAGTAAAGCAGGGTCTGCATTCCTCTCTGTATCTCTCACTCACACACTTCTACTGGCATCATTACTTTAATGCTGCTGTATGCAAAGACCATATGTTCAATTCAGTGAATGCCAGCATATCATTGATTGTGATTGCAGTAATGATGATGTGTGTAGTGCAAGGAGGGTGGGGTTTATTGCATGACTCATTGCGTTGTAATAGTGTGTATAAGTGGCACTGTAAGAGTCAGATTCTGCACATATTGCTGATGTGTGTAATGTCCATGTGTTCCATTTATTTAAAGAGGCTTGTACGAGGAATATGTGTTCATTTAAAGGGTGTCAGAGCCATTCTGGCATGCTCTGCTCTAAGTATGCGTTTGAGAAAGTCGTGAATTTCATCTGAAACTTTGAATGTATTCCAGTTTTTTGGCTGAAGTGTAACATTTCTTTGATATTAGTTCAAAAAAGTTGGACTTACCTGTGAGGAGCCAAAAGCAGGAGAGCAGGACCCATGGAAACAAAGAAAGAGAAAGAGAAGAGATTAGAAGCATTACTAAGCAGCACATGGACGGTATTTCCACTTTCAGCCTCTTTCAAACCATGTAATGATCTTTATATGAAAAAGGACTTATTTCACAGCACCACAAGATGACCGTAAATCCAAAGTCACATTATTCTCCACCACAGTGATTACGTGAATAGCATGCATGTCAACAGTTATGTGCAAGCCTTCTCTCAGTGTGTGTGAGGGTGTACAGTTTTTAAAGCCACACAGCAACACAGAAAAAAAACCTTGTTAAATTCAAGCCGGGAACAGACGTACTTTCCACGCGACCGCAACCTCTCTCCTCCCTCTGTGTCTCCCCCCTCACTCCCCCTCCCTCCTTACAGTGGTGTAAACACAGATTGTTAGGTTAGGGGTTAAAAGTGTTGTGCTTAGATTCTCTCAGCACTAATCTGATTTCTCCTCTCTTTGCGCGTCTATATTTATTTGGTTTTGTCAACACTCACATCTCTTTCTTACTCTCCCTCTCTCTCCCCCTCTCTCCGTCTCTCTCTCCTCTGCCAGTGTATTGATCGCTGCTAATGGATTGGCTCTGATTCCGGAGACGTCTAACATGCTTTCCTATCCTCTTATTTTCACCCGGGGAAATCAATGAGGAAAGGCCTGCAAATTTAGACAGGATCAGGTTTTAAGGAATCTACAGTGCAGACACAGCTCACCAGAGTGTGAGGAGAGGATGGAAGAGTGTTTGTGTGGAGGTGTGTGTGTGGTAATCAAGAACAGATATGTGGCTTTATATTAAAGATGCATATGTTCTCAGTGATTTTGTGGTTAAATCACACACCTTCTGCTATCCCACAGAGGTACCTGACCAGCAACATGACAGTTAGTAAATATGTCAACAGACGAATCCAGCTTAAACACTTACATATGCTCTAATAAGCTGTAGAATTGTACAGTCTTATTCCAAACTGTCTGCGGGAAAATTACTGCAATCTGATGTTCATTACACATAAGTATGATGAATAAAAAGCATCAGATCAAAGATATCTGAGCTGAACTCCCTGAATATAATATCAACCTTTACAGGAATAATCCTGCTTAATTGTCTCCTACAGGCCTCTGTGAGATTTGTCGATGTGTGTCAGTGTCAGTGTCTGTCTCTACCCCCTCCTTTGATGGTATGTTGACGTTTTAGTTGTATCGAGTCATTTCTGTGTGGAGAGTAAGCGTGTTTATCTCAGCCAATCACAGTGCACCCAGTGCACAGGTGACTTTGTGTGTTGATTAGCGAGTGGAAGAAACTTTCCCAAGTGGCTACCATAGTAGACATAGCACAGGAAAATAAAAAAAACAACAACCACTGACTGACTGTGTTGGTATTGTCATCAAATACATTTAAGAATATTTCTGGATGAAAAATCATATTGTGATGTTTGCATTGATGCACTTGAAACAGTCTAACTACTGTGTAGCTAAATAATGTGGATGACTATCTATGGGGGTTCACTGTGACACTACCTTCACTTACTTGTAATCTTAGCTATCCCTTATTCTGTTTTGGTGGCCTGTGTGACAATTTAAGGTTTAATATTTCAAAATTCCATGTTATTCCACACTGAATTTAAACATTTCTGTAAAATGTGCTTGGTTTGTTGTTCAGTTACATTTTTCTTTAAGTCGCATAACCCTGTATATTTAGATGTTCATGCAAACACAGTATCCTTTCAGAATGCATGATGTGGTTGTCTATATTAAACTGCCACAGTCTAAAGATACATGACCTTCACTGTTAACAACTAAAACATAAAAAAACCTTTTATGAGGAAACACATCAATATTAGTTAAACCATACAGTGTGTGTGATGAAACTGTCCAGATGGTCAAAAAGATAAAACTTTGACTTTTAACATGCTTTCTTAAGACACTCTCGAACAAACAGTTAAAGCAAGTAAGTAAAAGGAACGTTCAATGATTTTAAAAATTTGTTTTGACTCTCTTGCTCTTTCTCTTAAACTTGTTTCCTTTATTTCCTACTTGGACAGAGTTGATCTTGCCACTTTAGGGCTTGTTTTCTGATATTTATTCACTGAGTGGTTAAATTTACTGATGTCCCAAGTACACAAATAAACACACACTTACAGGTGTACACAAACACACACTCACACAAGCTCACAGGATGAACATGGACAGAGACAGAGGTCCCCACTGCTGCTCAAACAACGGATGAAGCTGTGTTAAATCTGAGAAGACAATCAATGACCAATGAGGAGTGTGACTGTGTGTGTCCCTATGTGTGTGTGTATGTGTGTTTGTGTGGAGACAAGCAGGGGGCAGAAGGGCCCAGCAGGTTTGAAACTCAATCCCGGGGCCAGATCATTTATAAATGGGAGGATATTGATGACTTTAGTGTGTGTGTCTGTGTGCGTGTGTGTGCACTTTCACGTGTGTGCACAGGGGAGGGATTGAGCTTTGGTGTGTGTGTGTGTGTGTGTGTGTGTGTGTGTGTGTGTGTGTGTGTGTGTGTGTGTGTGTGTGTGTGTGTGTAGGTGGGAAGATATCAATGTGCTCCCTGCCTCTTCACACAGCAGAGCAAATTGGAGAAGTTGTCAGGAGTCACAACATGAGGGGCCGGCTGGGGGACAGAGAGGCTGTGAGGCGCTGGGCTGAAGGCCCCAAGGCATGATGGGAACTGAACAGGCAAGACAGGGGAGTGTGTATAATTTTATCTATCATAAGGGTAACATGATTTTATGTTCTGTTGGATAAGTGAAAATATCTCCTGGGGAGGTGGGTGGTTGTTTTTCTTTGTGAAAACTTTTGGCCTGTGTGCAGAAGATGTGTCACTGAAACACTGATGGAGGGATCTGCCCAAATCTGAGATGTGTTGCTTTTACTCCTCTGGAAAATCTGTTGGCCATACTACTGAAAAATTCAACTTTTGCAAATATTTTATCAAAGAACAGAATGTAAATAGGTGTTGAGATGATTTGGTATGGACATTTGTAAGTTTTATATATGTGGAAAGGGTATTTTTGTTTGTGTCATTGTTTTAAGGTCAAACTGTGTCTCTGATAAGGAATCAATAATTCACTGCATATATTATTATATGTGACTCATTGATGTCAGTATTTCTTTTATGAGTGGGAGCAGTGTACTTTATACAGTATAGGGTCACACTACATAGATATAGTATGACGTGATGCTGATGACAGTTTGATGAGCATACATGTGAGTGATGTGATGACATGTGTTGGATCACTTAAGTGTAAATGCACTTGTGATGTGATACGAAGATCCTGAAGATATGCATTTTCATTGGGATGCAAGGAACAGAGCCTTAATTAATAGTAAATGTGGTTGTGTCATCATGTCTAGCCAAACAACAATTTTGTGGGTCGAGTATTTTTCTGGTTTTCACTCAAAACTGGACTCAAACCTCGAGTTCTGGGGATTTGCAATGTGAGCCCTTTTCATTTGTTCAAGGGGTGATATTTACTTTTTAATGTCTAACCTTTCATCAGTACAACATCAAAATACAAGATTGATTTATGTCCCATTGTTCATTTTAGAGAGCAGTTTAAAAGTTGTTTTCACCAGGTTAGTAGAGTGGGGGACTAAATTTGATACAAAAGTAAGCGTGAGTGTTCACTTCAGTCCAACACAAGAACCTGTTCTGCTGCTTGGGCTGTACCATTCTTACAAATCTCTGATGTTTAACCAGTACACTAATTGATCTTTGATGAGGTGAACAGGCGGTTTGACAACATGGCTCATTAAATGAACTAGTTCATGTTTATAGTTAATTTTTGAAAACTTTAAGCCTGGTTCATAGTCCATAAAGTGAACTGGTTTACGTTCATTTTTTTCGCTACAAGTTCTCTTTTTCAGTAGCGTCATTTACGCCCTCAAGCATTCATTGTTGTCTCTTTTTGCTGTTTGTGGATGTATGTGTAGCTGAGGTGGACTGCAAAATCAGAATTGCCCATTGGGATAAATAAAGTTGTCTAAACTAATCTAATTCCCCAATAAATCCCTGTATGCTGTTATAGCTCTACAGACAGAAGAAAACGTAACCATATTGTGCAGACTGTCAACAGGATGAGCCAATGGCATCAAGAGTGCTGTAGTGGTTGGCTTCAGTTGCCAATAATCATAGTGCTTGGCATCTCTCTGCAACTCCCCTTACCTCCCGGTACTTTTCAGTGCCTCTCGGGTTGTGAGTGGCTGTTCACTGCCTCAGGAGTGAACTTCCCTCACGTTCCCAGTCATGAGTCTCAAACTGAGCGGTTCACTTCATCGCTCATTTTTACTTGCTGAGACACAACACTGAATACATCACCCATCTTTACAAACAGTCAGCAGCCTGCACCTGCATCATATAAAACACATGAGCAAGGACACGTTGTAGTCATCTGTGTTTGTTTGTTTTCTTGTTTTTTTTACCTGTAACTTTCTATGGCTAATTTGGTTAGATGTGTCTCCTTGTATGTTTCATGGAGATATTGGTGCCGTTAATGGATGATAGAGGATCTAGGGGGTTTGCCTTTGCTAAAACCCCTCCCTCTCCAGAGAACTGCTTTCACCCGCGCCTCCCCATCCACCCCAAAACCTCCTCCTTTCCCCTCTGACACTTTCACTCTCCCACACACAGCAACAGAGTGCTGCTGCTTTGTCCTCTTACACAAACATTCCCACAAGAAGGGGGCAGAAAACCATTTACCCCCTTTTACTTATTATCCTCCACCTCCCTCCTGCCCCCACAGAGGTTGTACTGGGGCAGAAAGGGGTATCCCACCTCACCCCCACCCCCACCCTTTTTTTTGTTACCTCCACCCAGAATTTCACACAACCACACACACCCACCCACCCACACACACACACACACACACACACACACACACACACACACACACACACACACACACACACATAGATAGGGACATACACGCACTTACAAACTGAACCCACCCGGTCAACAGCTGTACATGAGGTGACAAATTGGGGTCTTTGTCTGCTTAAAGGGGGGTGGTGGAACCCCATTCTGCACACACACACACATCGACACACACACTCACACACACTGAGCCATCCAGCTCCATTGTGGGCAAGTTCCATTGCGAAGCAGACAATGCACATCGCCTCCGATGTTTAAGAAGAGAAATATGGTGCTGCCTTTGTGGGAGGTAGAGAGCTTCAGTTCATTGAGGGAGTGATATAGAGACAGACAGATTAACAGAGAGAAAGACAGAGAGTGTATGAGACAGAGAAAGAGAGGGATAGATAGATGGAGATCATTCATGTGGAAGCGATGGATATTATACTTAAGGACAATACAGACAGAATACAGCAAGAGGAAAGATTTTGGCCTCGCAACAAAAAATAAACAAGAAGTCTGAAGCCCCAAACTGTGATAATGATCTTTAGTTTAAGGTTTCTGTCAGTACATTAAGCTGCTGGCATGCAGGCCTCAAATAAATGAATTACGTCAGTGTGGGGAAGGGGTTTAAGATGTTGGTAAAGACAGGAATTTAAACTTCACTAGTTTTTTTTCCTGTAACTGTGGTCGGGCTGGGTTACAAATGAGTCTCAACAAAGCTCATAAAGAGCTCAGAATAGACCCAGCGTCTCACCACACTGATGATTACACTGCAGGCCTCTCAGCCAAACATGAACACATACACACTCACACACTCTCACACATTGAAATAACTACTACTAATACCACTTATATTATTGGGGCTTTCACAGCTTTTGCTACATTTCCTGCTAACGCTACCATTATGGCTCTTAACAGGCTTCTGTTTATTGGGTTTCAATTTGGAAAGAAAATCTGACAATATTTGGAGAGACGTGTACAAAAAGGGGATTTTCTTCAATGAAATGGGATTTTTTTTTTAACTGTTTAACTTCTAAAAAAATAGATGTGAATACTGAAACATATGCCATGTCGTTTATGAAAAAAAGGCCATCTATGAGAAGTTAGCCTTTGTTAGCTTTGTGGAAAAACTTGAAATAGCTACTTGTGAACCTAAAGGCTTTGATGTCATGATCAGTCAAACGGGTATGCCACCTGTTTTTACTTTTTTCCTACTATACTGAGCTAGTTACAATTGGTTAATGTAGCTTCAAATTAAGGATTCAGGTTGAAAATTCTATCAAACTTCTTCGAATTTTTAAAAAGAATAAAAAAGAAAAATAACTTTCTTAGAGGGCAGGCAATGACAACCAATTAATTGCTATGCTCTTTTAGTCCAAATATAAACATTGTTTTTTCATTATGCTACAAAAAAAAGTACAGCCTCTTAAATTCATCTGATTACTTAATCAAAACAATGCTAAGAATTGCTTTAGGTTGTTGAAATTGACTTATAATTTGTTTGGAGAATCAGAATAATGGGATTGTAAACATCAAATAAAATTGTGATTCTTTTTTTTATTCCTGTGTCCTATTTTCCTTAGAGTCACAATTTCTAGAAGTCTTTTCAAGATCTATACCCATTCTCGTCATTTCAGACTCAAACCCAACGTCAGATGATAATGATTTGTATCCTCTAAGTTGAAAATAATCTTCAAAAAGGGCTTAATAGTGTGGAGAACAGCAGCATGACCGGAGTAACTGTCCTGTCGTTTGTTTGTCAGGTAGACTGCCAGGGGTCTCCATATACAAGAAAACAAGCCTGAGATAATGGGATCAATTCAGCAGTCATAATGTGAAAATTAGCTTTGATAACCTGGGATAAAACAAATAAAACAGCTGAAAAAAGGGCATTGATGCTGGAAAACAAGAGCTGTTGTCCTGAGATTAGGGTTTAAAAGAGGCAAGATCTGGAGAAAACCTGAAATCAGTCATTATTACCAGGATGGAGTCACTAAACGTACGGATGATTGTATGCCCAGGTCTCCTGTGAAGTTAGTCTGAGCTTTAGCTCTTATCTTCTTTACTTATCTTCTTTTGCTTGTTTCATTTTACCCCTAAAAATCAAAATAAGAATAGAAATGCTTATGATGAAAGAAAAATAAAATATTGACAAGGTTATCCTCAAACTACTAATTCTAAATAGAATACATATTCTTAAAGTTGAATGATGTTTAGAAGCTGAGAAATGAGGCAGGCAAAAGGCACAATAACACACACACAGATGAACACACATGCATATACATCCCCCGCGGTGGTGGGCTGACCCTCAGGGTGAAAGAGCTAAGCGTTTGACAGACTCCACCTCTTAACTTGTTAACTTGCTAATTAGACCTCACAGTCACTTCATGGGACGGACAATAGACTGCGAGCTGAGGAGGCTGCAACGTACACACACACACACACACACACACACACACACACACACACACACACACACACACACACACACACACACACACACACACACACACACACACACACACACACACAAAAACCCTAAAAGCTAACACCCCCATACCTTCTCTAGCAATGTGACCACCTGACCCCTCTTGCTCTCCAATGCTCAGTGTGTGTTTGTCTTTGTGTGTGTACGCATATGTGTGTGTGTGTGTGTGTGTGTGTGTGTGTGTGTGTGTGTGTGTGAATGTATGTAAAGGGAGGGCTGAGGATTTGGGGTCTTGCTGTTGTGTTGGTCTTGTTGCCATGGGAACAGGGGGAAAGAAGAGACAGGGCTGGTATATAGGGTGAAGGATGTTGTTTCCCCTCTCTTTAGTCCTATATGTCTCTCTTCCTGCCTTTCTCTCTCTCTCTGGCCTTCGCACACACACACACACACACACACACACACACACACACACACACACACACACACACACACACACACACACACACACACACACAAATACACACACGCACACGCACACACACACAATCTAAGAGGGGGAAACCAAGGGAAAGAAGTCTACTCCGTGTGTGTGTGTGTGTGTGTGTGTGTGTGTGTGTGTGTGTGTGTGTGTGTGTTTGCCCAGTGGTCTGCAGATCGGGGCTAAACGGGGTTAAACATCTATCCATGTTAGAGTCCCGTTCTCTGAGTTCTGTCATTAGCCTGCAGCTTACAGAGCTATTACTGACACAGCTGCTGCTGCTCGCTGGGTAAACACACACAGACACACATACACACAAACACACTAGCACACACATGTACATACACACAGTGGTATAGCAAGCTGCCCACAGGGAGTGTGTTTACTATCTGTTTGATGAAAAAGGTTGCCAAAAATCACAAAGCTCAAACACTGAACATCCAAGGAGCCTCCAAAAGCTGTTTGTGTTCGTATGTGTGTGTCTGTATGTGTGTGAGAGAATGTTGCACGTGCAGAGCAAAAATCATTAACCAGCCAGAGACAAAGGCTTTATTGAATGACAGGCTAGAATTTGAAACATTGTTCTATTTAAAAACGTACTTTTTTTGTCTGTCTTCTTCTGTCTAAATATTCCCAATTTTTCTCACTAATTACTGAGCTGTGTAAAATACTTGATTCTGATTGGTCATAAACTGTGACTGAGTCAGAAAAGCTTAAGTGATGCCTGGAACAATGTAACCCTGCTCATTACATTGAACTAATCTGCAGAAAGGTGTCTGGTACATTTTTAAGGCTTCTGTTTCACCTCCTCTTGTTGGCAAAACCCTTCATTCCAAGTTCAGAGTGTTGCTCAGTAGAATGGCCACCCAATGTGCCACTCAAGCCACAACCTTCAGTCTAATAATATCAGGCAACGTGAAAGCTAAAGCTAAAATCTGCAGTTTGTCAAATGTACGTTTGAGGCTGAAAGTCCGAAACCGCATACCCACCGTACCAAAAAAAAAAAAAAAAAAAAGGCATTTCCGCAGCAGAAATTAACATGTTTAAACTTTGGTACAAAAAAATGACTCAAGTCTGAATGTTAGTGATTTGTAATTAGTGAAGAATCTCAAAGCCTGCCTCATTTCCAATATGGTTCCCACCAACGATTTGTCTCAAAACTCTGTACTAGAAACAGATGGGTGACATCATGGAGACTATATCCATAAAATCAGTAGTGATGATTGACTGTGTATCTTGTCAAATAAATGATTAGGGTTGTGGCTGGCAGCTGATGTTTATCTGACATGCATCTGAATCTGTTTTAAGCGTAGATGTGTTGATTTCATATTTTTAGATTAAAAAATATTTTCATAAAGACTTAGTGTCAACTTTTTCTATTTGTGTCACAACCATTTCCGACAAACAGCATATACTTATGTGTCCTAGGGGGATAACCTCCTCTTATCTTTATGTTTTTGATTTCTGATTCCTGATGTGGCAAAATAAAAAAAATCTGCATACCCCACATTTGGCTTGTGCGGTGTATGGTGACTAGAAAGAATTGTTTTTAAAAAGTTGGTACATGGCAACAGCACCTGGTCAAAGTTTGTGTAATTGCAAAGATCTAGGGAACTTGATATCAGTGCCCCTACATTAAGGGAGCATTGGTGTTTTAAAACCTGGTGCACCAGGTTCCCTGCAAAAATTGAAACTGGCTTGTGACCTGGGGTGTGTGTGTTTTATACCATAGGGGAAACAAAAGGGGTACCATGCCAACCTTTGGCCCCAGGGCCTCCTAAAACAAAGTTGCACCCATGGTTTTACAAACTGTAAACTAGAATAGCGCTAGCTAAAATAGCATCACAGCTCAGAAAACCATGGCAGCTGAAGCCATGCCCCATCACCCTTCAGTCTGGAGCAACCTGCACCCATTTACTGGAACAACTGGACAAAAACACACAAGAAAAAAAAGCAACAACCTGCCTTGTAGACTTGGCCTCACATGACGTGTTTGTAGCTCCCTTTAGCCTTGTGGCATCTGGGAGCGCCGTGGGGAGTCTGTGTGTTAAATAAATGACTGTGGAGTTTAGCCCATGTGCTAACCATGTTAGAATAACATGAACAGCTCCGGCCCTGCCGGGCAGCGCTCAAGCCTAACGTGGGGCTCTTCCGCTGGGTCACCTCCCCTGAGTGAAGCCCCGGCTCCACCCGGGGCCTTGTATATTTTTCCCTGGCTGCCTTTTTATTTTCCCTCGGCTGAAACCGGTCAGATCAAAGAGTGCCTGAACCTTCTGTCCTCTCATCCGCGCATTCAGACCCACAGTGACTCCATTCTGCAGAACCACCAAGGCTGAGAGGAGAAGAATGTGTGCCGAGGAAGGTGTAAAGTGTTTTTCTGTTCATCTGAAACAACCTCTTTGAGTTTATAAGTGCAGGAGGAGAGGAGGTAAGATGCAAAGAGAGCACAAAAGAAGAGAGAGGAGGAAGCTTAAAAAACAGTTCAGGGTCTCTGACATTTCCAAGAGCTGGGCTGGTCGTGATACCATGGGACCAAAGAATCATCCAAAGGCTTCATTCTTCCAGGAACTCCAGTGTTTGCCAAAGGGCTTGGCTGCAATTTATTTTTTTTAAAGCATCTCAATAAAAGTACAATTCTCTCAAAAATGTCCCATTTGAGGATGATGGAGACATTGTGAAATGACACAATACGTGTGTGTCCTTATTTGTCCTCCTGCTGAGCCCTCATCTTAGACAGTAGCCATTTTCAGCTTATAGGGCCCTTCATCAGAGCTTCAAACCCACCCATGGCCCGCCTGCTTGTTACACACTCTCCTTAGCATATGTGGGTGTGTGTGTGTGTGTGTGTGCCTGTGGCTGCCAAGCTAACGAGGCACTAGGTATTGTTACAGGGGCTCACTCCAACCGCACCATGAGCAAGCCATTACACCAATAAGCCTGCATCATTTCCAAAGAATCCAATTAAATTTCCGTCTTACAGCGCTGCACTCTGAAAACACAGATTTTCCCCTTTGAGAATGTGCAAACACACACACACACACAGACACACACACACGCACGAAGCAGACATCTTTTCCTTGGTTTCCCCCTCTAACATTTTGTGTGTGTGTTTCACACAGACTAAACCAGTCATCCAGCTCTCCTCCTACATGATATCTCTGTATTTGTGGTGAAGAACGTGCACAATTCTCTCCCTCTCTTTTTTGCACCTGTTGGTCTGTGTTGTTCATCCTCTCCAACTCTCTTTGTCTCTTTCTCATGAAGTACTTGATAATTTTTTCTTTTTCCACCTTCTTCCCTCCACCAGCTTGCCTCTGTCTCCCCTCTTCTTTCTCTCCCTTTCTTTCCTCTCCAACGATTCTGGCTGGCATCTGTTAAGCCGCTAAACAGAAAGTGTGTTTGCATGCATATGTGTGTGAGTGTGTGTGAGTGTGTGTGCCTCTATGTGTTGGTCTTGCTGGGTTGGATTTGAACAAGCCCATGCCTGTTCTGCCCCGGTGGCCTATGAAATGAGAAAGGCAGCCACTGTGCTGCAGACCTCCACTGATAAATCTACCAGGGTTACCCCTCCATGTGTGCATCTGCATGGACGTGTATGTGAGTAAGTCTCTCTGTGTGTAACAGGCACATGTTTGCATATGTGTAAGCATGCATGCATGTAATGTGCGCGTGTGTATGTGTGAGTAGTGATCATCTGTGTTTGCGTCTTCAGATCCGTGACGCCAGAATAGAGATTTGGAGAGATTTGATTTCACACACCCTCAAAGCCAAATGTGTGTGTGATATGCAAGTGTGTGTGTGTGTGTGTGTGTGTGTGTGTGTGTGTGTGTGTGTGTGTGTGTGTGTGTGTGTGTGTGTGTGTGTGTGTGTGTGTGTGTGTGCACCATGTGGTGTCATCACCAATCATCACCTGAAATATGTGACACTAAAACACCACAGGGTCGATTTTTTCAGACATTCAGGTTTTCTTTTCCTCTTTTACTTGTCGTTGGACTCATTTTTATCTGCGTGCTCGTGTTTGTCTCTGGAGTATTAGAGGTCATGTTACCAATCTATGGAGCACTCTGACACAAGGCAGAGAGAGGTAGACTCATATAGAGTCAGACAGAGAGAAAGGAGTAGGCAAAGAGCACTCAATGCCTGGGGTTCGCTTTCTTATGATGGTGAGGTCAGAGACTATGGAAGTCAATACAACACACCATTTAGCTGACATATCTATGTGGAAAGACAGAAAGAAAGAAAAAAAGAAATTCCAGCAGTGCAGTTTTTTATTCAGTGACGTAAACTTCAGAAAGTTTCATCAGATTTTATGGTTCAAAGTTGGTCATATAGGGCACAGATTGATTGTTGGAATAATTTTGAATCTGAATCTTAAATTGACATGATTTTTTTTTTCTAAAACAAAGAAGATCTTCAACATCTTAAGTACCATAACTTTCAGGTAAAGAAGCTTGTGCTCAAAAACTACAGAGCAGGTAAGGACTTGCAGATCAAGTTACCTTTTCAGGGTCAGCCTTTTTTTTCTTTTTTAGGCTCCTGTGAACTTGGAACAGCTTATAACTCAACTGTTGATGGATTATGCCACATTTAAGCTTATCTGAATATGTGGTTCATGCTCTATTGTGTCTACACGCACAAGTGGCGATGGCGCTGGCCTTCAGATTACTTTTGTAAAATAATTTATGTGAAAATCAACATTCTGGAGTTGTTTCCTGAATGCTGTGCTTGCATGACATATTTCATATTATGCACGGCTTATTTTCTGCTGTTTACAGAAAACAGGTCCTGCAGCAGGTCTTAAAGTGTGCGGCTGTTACTGTGTTTTAACATCGCTGGAGCAGCTCCACTGCTGCATGAGGAATGCTACAACCACCATGCCTCTCACCAAGGGGCTCGTTCAACAAAGCAAATATTGTCTCACACACACAAACGCACGCACAAACGCAGCAGCACACACAGACACAAACACACCAATAATAATTCATGCGCACAGGCAGAGCCTTCTTGCATCTTTAGTGCATGCACACGCACAACCACACACAAGGGTGATGGAGGTCGTCGAGGCGTTTTTTTATGAGCGAGGGCCTGTTCCTTGTCTACCATATTTCACCTCTTTAATGTGTGTATGTACGTGTGTGTGTGTGTGTGTGTGAATGTGTACCATAAGAGGAAAAAAACAGCCTGAGACATTATCTTCAAGCATGACAGCTGTAATTGTGGAGCACATTAAAATGGGTGCAGGGTGACACCTCTAACCACTGTCTATTAAGACACACACACTCTCACATGGCACCCCTCCCTTACTGATGTCTCTCTCTTCTCACACTCACACTCACACTCACACACTGAGGTAGATTCATTGTGGTCAAACGAGGAAATGAGCATTTCAAGCTGAGTGCTTTGAGGAGGACTGGTCTGGCTAATGTGTACATGTTGATGTCTTGATTATATGTGTCAAATATCAGCCTGAGCTCCTCAATGGACAGGTCTGCCTGGAGGAAAAAAAAAGGAAAGAATAAAACCATAACAATACAAAGAATAAATAAATGAAACAAGCAGCACTGAGAGTCCCATCAATTTAGACATCTCATTTCAGACACATTATCCAAAGAGCTAACCCTTTAACTTTCACTTTTCAAATGCAAGGGATATGGAGTCTTTTTAACTTCTAACTCTTTTACGCTCCTCTAGAAAAAAAAAAAAAAAAAAAAAAAAGATTTTTTTTTTTTTTTTTATGTTGTTGGATAACTAAGATCAAAAATCCCCAAATTATTTCAACCCTAAATATACACATACTCACACAGATGAGCACACTTATGTATAGCGGACATGGGGTCAGGAAAAAAAATGTCAGTACCAGCTGGTAGTAAAAACAATCGAACACTAAAGAAACAGTGTGCATCCTCATGACAACAGCACTCAAAAACACAAGGGCCATACAGGACAATCTGCTCACAAGTCTTATCAAATAAAAAAAAAAAACAAAAAAAAAAACAAGGAGTTCAGCAAATTTCACCTTGCCTGTTGACAATGTGCAAAAAAGTGTTAGTGGCTGTTTCAGGCTAGTCTCAGTAAAGAAATAATGTTGGCTGTTGTACACAGACATGAAAGCAGTCTGAGGACCCAAAACATCCTGTCCTGCAATCCAGACAACAACAGCAGACCTGGTGAGAACACTCCCAAGCTGCTGATCTGTATAAAGTCACGAACTATTCTATACCTGAGATCCATCTGCAAAGAAGCTGAAAGGAATCTAATGGAATGACAGTGGAAATGTTGCTTGTAGGATTTTTTTTTTAATATATGAAATTAAAGCATAAAGCAATGCTAAACCAAAGGAGTCATCTTCTGTATATGTCTTTCGTTGATGGGAAGGTAAAGCATAGGGTGATGTAAAGTCAGCTTATCAGCAGATCTTTCTGCTTTGTGTGTCTGCTTGCTCACCATGTTGTGGTTCTAATTTGCATCAATGCCACCCATTATCTCTTCTGTAGAGTGGAATGAGGAACAAATCTTAATTTGAGATTGGCTGAACTTCAGGTGAAGAAAGAGTTGGGTTCAGAAGGCTTGGGTTAAGAAAGAAGGGGGTCAATCGAGAAGTGAGAAGGATCGGTTTGTGGAAGAGTAAGAGAAATGTTCATGCAAAATAAAAATGAGTAATAGATGCTTGAGAAAAGACCCCACTGAGAAATATGGAGTTAGAAAAGATTCAAGTTTAGAAAGATCAACTCAACTAAGGGTTAGTGTTTGAATTATTTACACAGAAAGATTCAACTGATGGGGTCTTGAGTTAGAGAAGGGTCGAGTAGGGTAATGAATTTATGGTGTCTGAAAGAATAGACAACAAACACGACTCAAAAACATTGGGCCAGGACAGCAGTTAGTATATACTTACTGGTATTTTACACAGTACTCTCACTTTACAACACACATAACCACTCCCACCAAGCACACACACAGACACACTTGCACAAACCCACACATTCAGGAGGTGCCATCGATACGGGGGTAATCTGTGCAGCCGATAAGCTCAGGCTTTGGTGGTGAACAAAGGCGAGGGCAGCATGGCTGCTATAGATCCTCCTTCTCTTCTGTTCTCACTAAATCACTTCACCTTTCAGGATCACACACATAACTACACATGAGACACACACACATACTGTAGGAGTACACACACATTCACACATGGGGACATTTAACATGGACAAGCGGGCACGACTTTCTGGGTCTCTTGCTCTCTCTGGGTGTCACAGGACATGCCAGGCCTTAATGCCTTCCAATCTTCTCCCCAACACACACTGTCGCCTTTCATTTAAAGGCCTGCTGACAGGATGACCAGCGCCTCCACACCTCCAGGCCTCCCACTCTGTCTCTCTCTTCTTTTCTCACAACTCGTTATCGCTCGTTCTTTCTCTTATAGAGACATCTGCCTTTCTCCATCCATCATTTAAATTATGTCTTTATCTTTTGTTTACTTTCCCCTGTTTATTTCAGCTTTCTTCCCTCACTTCCTCTTCATTCCCTCCTTGTTCTTCTCCTCTCTGTCGCTGAAATCAAATCTAATGCTCCCTTTCAGAGTTAGCCAGTGTCTGGCTCGTCCCCCCCTTACTCCCCTGCCTCCCGCTGTGTCCTCTCCTTCTCTAACAGCTTTCAATCTATTTGTCTCCGTGTCAGCGTTCAGCACCTCACACCGCCACTTTAGCTCCTCTCCCCATTGTGCTTTCCCAGCCCGCCACGCTGGCTTTTCAATTGAGCAACAAGAGTAAACACCGGTTGCCGAGCATCAATCACATCACACACATGGGCAGAGAGAGTGAGGGAGACTCTCCAATTTCACTGTGGCTTTCTTTTTACACGAATTTTACACAGAATATGGTCAGAACTATCTGCAGAGAGATGATACCCCAGGTGACAGACTGTTTGTGTGTGTGTGAGTGTCTGATAACAAAGTGACTAGCGCTTAACCACTTCTTTATGACTGATGTTTTAGCAGCCCAAAAAGCAAAATCACAAGTAAAGGGAATCATCATCCTGAATATTTAGAAGCATACTCATTAAAATATCTTTAACTTCAAATGTTTTTTATTTACCCTGCTGCTTTTCTGGGTTCACACATTTTACGAATGTTATCAGTCTTATATGTGATGACTACAACAGTTACACTTGTATGGTGCACTTGCATAATTTGCAGTAGACATTGTGCCTTCATCTTCACGTCTGCTCAGGTAGGGAGTACAACCACATGCCATGAAGAAGTTTTTGCAGACGTGAAAAGAATTTCTATGAATCTGTGCTCGATTATTCTTCTTCATCTCACAGAGATGACATTATGGTCATGCTATGCTGGACTGAAATCTGAAATTAAATAGTAAAACTGAATCTGAATTGCGTGAATTGAAATTTAGTTTTGTATTTTTGAATTTAAGGAGTAAAGAGATACATTTTCAAGGAGATTGGAACAATTTTGGAGCAAATACATCCCTTTTCGAAACATCCAACTCAATTTAAGGCCATGCTTTTAAAATTCATACTAATAATAGAAATTCACTTTCCAGTGGCACACATCCCTGCCCACCATGCAATGGGATGGGTTCACTGAGTGCTCAGCGTTGATTTTCAAACTATGCCTTAGTTCCTTTACTCTGTGCATATATATATATATATATATATATATATATATATATATATATATATATATATATATATATATATATATATATATATATATATTATTATTATTATTATTATTATTATTATTATTATTATTATTATTATTTATTTATTTTTCATTTTAAATGGTAAATGGTTAATGGTAAATGGGCCAAAACTTATGTAGCTCTTTTCCAGAGTCTCTGACCACTCAAAGCACTTTACTCTGCTTGGCTCATTCACCCGTCCACACCACATTCACTCACTGATGGCAGGGACTGATGCTACATTACAAACCTTCAGTTTATCCATCACTTTCATTCACTTTCTATCACCCATTCACACACCAGTGGCTAACAGTAGGAGCAATTTGGGGTTCAGTGTCTTGCTCAAGGACACTTTGGCATGTGACTGCAGGAGCTGGAATGGAATCCTTGACCTTCTTATTTAGAGGCGATGTCTCTACCACTGAGCTACAGCAGCCCCCAAAGTGTCCCCTTGTGGACACTGTTTTCTATTTTGATCTAGTTTTTTATGTATTTTGAGTGCAACATCCCAGTGATGCCAACCTTGTTTCTCCAAACAAACATTTCAGCACTACTGCTCCAAACAAGCCTTTAACAGCCTGATTCAGCATACAAATAATACAGAGAAAGAATCAGAATCAGTGAAGAAAAACAAAAAACAGTTGCTACATTTGTCCCCAGCAATCCAAACAGCATAGAGGTGTTTCTATCACACACAAAAACCACAAAACCACTCTCGGGCAGACTCACACAGACTGTGGACTGAAGTGCAGCTTTGAGGAGCCTTGTTAAAGCATCTAACTGTGCAGCATAACATGATGATCTGTTGGTGAGTTCACTCTCATCTAGACTCCTCTTCACTCCATCTCTTCTTCACAAACACTCACAGAAATACACAAACATACACTCATACAAAGCTTTAATGTGGCTGCACTGTAACAAGGAGTTATTCCTTCATTATCCCTGCCCCTTAGTCCTTTCAGCACCTTCCTGCTCAGCCTAACCTGATTCTGACTCGCACACACATGTATTAGTGTGTATTTGTAAGTGTGTGTGATGCATATGTGTGTCCCATCCCCTCAAGCAGTAAATCAGCGCTGTGTTAATTGGTAGGAACAACAGCAACGCTTTGGCAGTATATAATGTTTTATGTTTGTTTCTTTATTACCGTCTTTAATGTTCCTCGCTGTACGTGTGTGTTTGCAGGTGTGTGTGCGTGTTTCACCAGTGTGTATATATGTACTGCATTATGATCCTAATGAGACACCGTAGATGAGAGGGGACTGGAAATGCACAGAGGAACAAGAGCATGATAAGCTCCTTAACGATGATCACTCAGTGTGTGAGAGTATGACAGTGTGTATGTGTGTGAAGGAGTGTTTATGTATGTGTGAGTGAGTGTGTGTGTGTGTCTCTATCTCTCGAGGCTCTCCACTCACAGGCAGAACACAATCAACGCAGCTCTCATTTGCAATCAGTAATTAGAATGCTAATTAGCCCCTGGGAGCTAACGGGGACTAGTGTATTACAAGGGCTTGATTAGGACCGCTCTATTCCTGAGGGAGGGATTTACACCTGCACGCCATTGGCTCAGACACCTGTCAGTCATGACCCATCATCCTGTTGGGTGTTATTATGGATACATTTGAATGAATTAGTCTAAAGGAATAACACTCAGTGAGAAGTGGTTGACTACAAACAGCCCATAATGATGAAAAAAAAAAAAAAAACAAATGATGAGAGTCGCTGCAGCTATGAAAGAAAACAGACAAAAACACTGTTCAGATAAAATACACAACAGCCTCAGCTCAGAATACCATTAATCACAGACTTGTTAGCCACATCATTGCTATTTATCAGATGATAACTTATCATATGGAGGAGTCAAATTTGGCACTTAGACAGTACCATCTTCTTTACAACCAGAGGTGATCATGTTTACGTGATGAATTTACAGACCTCTTCTGGTTTTTGGTTAGTTTCAAACATGTCAATGTAGCCATGTCACAGCTAGATTCCACCACAAACATGTGCACCACACACTCCAATTAATTAAACACAGAATTAATCTGTGTCCACTTAAGTCAATGCATATGTTTCCATGTCTTATATGGGCCATCACTTTGTTCACTGAAATTACACAATAGCTCTACTTCATGATGTATCTCCAATGACCTCCAAGTTTCCCGACTGCCTACAGCTGCAGCACCATCCCACTACTCTATTTGTTGTCTTGCATAAAGGGTTCTTCTTCTTTTTCCCTTTTTTGGGATCAACGCAGTGGCTAACTTGCGTCCACTTTGCATATGGCTCTGCATGTAGTTTTGTGACAGTTTTTATGTCAGATACTCTTCCTGACACAAATCTTTCTCCATCTATTTGGGCAATGGACCATTAGCTATTTAGTCCTCGTAACTCACACTAATGACTAAGACTGGCTTGTGTACAACCAGTGGCTGAGTAGGAACAACAGTAGCATAAATTTGATGTTCAGTGTCTTTCCCCAGCTCAAACTGGCTGCGTGCTCAGTGCAGCAAGTCGCATGACTGACAGACAGCTGGAGTCGTGAAATCGCGGAGTTTCTGCAACTCCTGCTCCAGGTAAATAATATCTGGTTTTGGACAAGTGGCAACCTCCGGTCTAAGAATATGAGACAATGCGGAAGTGCTAAAATCTGCTGTTTCTCCAGTATCGCTTGAGGCTGGCTCCGGAAGTACCAGAAGTCACATACACACCAAGCCAAAAAAAGCCATTTTCAAAGCAGAAATTAACCTGTTTACAGCCTGGTTCAAAAAACATCTCCTGTCTGAGTTGCTATTTTTACTACCCGCACCCACTGTACGGGCGGTGAATTTTTTTCTAAATCGGCCGTTCAAAGGATATTAAGATTGCGAGCTCCCCCAATAAGAGGCACACCTGAGGGTCACATGACCGACAGGCGCCCTATGGCTATACGTGAAGCCCTTGCCACTACCAATATGGCCGCAATAACCAATGTGCTTCATTTTCCGTTTCAGTAACAGATGGGTGACGTCGGCGAGACTACATCCATGTTTTATACAGTCTATGGCTGATTGTTTTATTTTGAAGGTCAACAGGCTCTTTTCCGTGTGCTACTTCCTGTCCTGATTGATCTTCCCTGTGGTGAATTGACGTGTCACAGCCATTTGCCACATGGAAAAATAGGATTGCTGCATATTCACTACAACCTGCCAGACCAAGCACACAGCTGGACTGCAACAGAATGGATCTAGTGAGATTGTGAGACGCTGACTTGAATGGAAACCTATCTGACCACACAATGTGGTGTTTGAAACCAACGGCTGAGTGTATCCCTCACATACAGCCTGTGGTACAAAAAAGGTTTAGAAGTTATTTTCAACCTACTTTAGCACAATCTTAATCCAAATGTAGACAACGCTCCAAACACTCAGTGTTTCTTCCCAGTTAGACCAAATATACTGTCTCCATGTCACACCACTGCCCCTATATCTCAGTGTTTCTGCTGGAGGTGGTAATTTAATGGTGAAGTGACAATACCCTGGACTTACCCAGCTTTCATTTCTTTATTGTGTCTGATCTGTGTCTCTTCCATTCCAGTGGTTCTCGAGTATGAGGTTTCAGACACTTCCCCAGCGTTTGTATCCCTGTGTCCCTTTCCCTCTATACTTATCCTCCACTCTCTGCCTCTCCATCCTCTAATCGGAGAACCAAACACAGTGTTGTTTGTGCTGCTTAGAAGCTGTAGTCTGCTCAGGTCTATCCTCCTGTCTCATTCAACAGAACAGTGAGTTGATAACAGCCAGCAGGTCATTACACCAGCCCTGGATTGTGTCTCTAGCTACTCCTAAAAGTCTAATCTCAGTACAGAGAAAGAGAAATGGCAATGGACTCGAACAAAGCTTTTGCAACTTCTTCATCCTGGGACTGAAAGTGAGTAAATTAAGAGTCGCCCCAGAGCTGAGACTCATTAGAGAGCACTAATCCTGTAAAAAAGAAAGAGAAAAACGTGACCATAAATGTAAGCTAGTGGATAAAAGACAACATTGTTAAACTACTGCATGGATACTCCTCATGTTTAGCTGGTCGACTTAATCCAACTTTTAACCTATTTCTGTCTTTGTGTGTTTCTTCTTCTTCTTCTTGCAGTTCATTTCCATGTCTTGCACTATTTTTTTTGAATGGACATGTTTCTCCGAGTGCAGATCATTCACTTGTTGAGGATAGTTCAGCCTTGTGGGCCACTGTTATAGATTAGACAAATAAATATCTACTCATATGTAAAGTGTGATGACTTAAAGTTTTGATTTGTTCCCTGAAAGAGTCATGCTGATACCAAAACTTAAAAAAAAAACAGTTCCCTTGGTAGCTCCAGCATTTAATCTTTAACCTTTAGGATATTGCAATATCTCCAAAGCACAAAAATTGTGCAAGTTAAACCCTGTTGTGGTGGGATATTGGTGTTCTTGAGTGCAGTATTACTTCTATCAACAGTGACCTTTGATATTAAGTTCCAGTTTTACCATGTTCTTAATTTTTTTGTTTTGTTTTGTTTTTTGTTTTTTGATTGTTTTTAAACAGAGGCATAAGCTGTGATAAACACAAATGCATCTCTGAAACCAAACTCAACCACTTACCCGATCTCAAGTGTCGGCTGATATCTTTGCCTTGTTATACTGCTCGCTATCAAACACCTTGTTGATATTCTGCTGTCTTTGTGTGCTACTGGCTCCAGTGACCGTCATTACACACTCAAACACAAACTCTCTGACTCTCACACACACATGCACACCCACACATGCACACAGAGACACACACTCGTGCTCATACACACAGACAGTGAGGCGTGACTATCATATCAGGTCTAATTTTCTCCTCCATTCAGCCAGCAACCTTAGACACTGGTAGGATACACACACGAGCACACACACAGATACAGCCACATTTGCACAGAAACTTTGCTCACATGCATGAAGACACACACCCTTACACACACTCTCACACACATGCACATTACAAAGGCGTTACCCATCTTCCATCTTTGTAAGACAGATGTAAGTGGGGTGTCATTGTGGGGTGAACAGACAGAGTGCTGGGTGATGAAGAGCAGTTTTAAAGCCCTGTGTGTGAGAATGTGTGTGTGTGTGTCTGTGTGCATGTGTGTGTGTGTGTGTGATGCTTTGTACCTCCAGGCCATGCTAACTGCATCATGAACCCTTACTTTTGAACCATACATTACATGCTGCTACCATCAAACTCATAAACACACACACACAGCCGAGCCCCTGCACTTCCCAGTAACACACTCCAGACACATTGCCAGCCTATTCATTATTTGCATTGGGACTCTTCAATATTTCAGCAGACCCTTCTAATCCCATTACTGTGATCCTTAAAAGTGTGTGTGCATGTGTGTGCGTGTATTAGCATGCTACTCTGACTGTATTGGAGAGGACAGAGAGCACATCGGAGAGGGCTGCTGGAGATAGCGAGAAAGGAAATCAATCTTGGCAGAAGTAAAGAGAAAATGAGAGAATAAAGACAGAGGTGATAAAAGGCTGGAGCAGAGGAGAGAGGGATGAAGACTAAGATGAAGACAGAGAAGTGCGAGAGAGGTGGAGAAAGGAGAAACATGGGGAGGGTTCGAGGATTTTCTATGTAGGAGAACAGAGGATGGGGAACTCCTTTTGAATTCTATAAACTTTTGAGCAGTGTGCATGTTTCTGTGTTTGTCCCGTGCGACCACAGCTTGAGGATAGCTGTGAAGTTGTCCTAGCAACCAAACAATGTTAACAGACATTTGCAGTTTTTGTAAATTAAAAAGAATAACTGTTTTGGTTACAAAGATAAAAATCTGATTTTTTTACAGTAAATTTGATTTTAAATTTGCAAATTTAAGCTAACTTGTTTACAGTTGATATTTAAAAGAAAAAGGAGTCATCCCATGGAATTTAGTGGGGGCAATGTGTGTGTGTGGTGTGTGTGTGTGTGTGTGTGTGTGTGTGTGTGTGTGTGTGTGTGTGTGTGTGTGTGTGTGTGTGTGTCTCCAGACAGAACAGGAGGATGACCACCTGCTTGCCTTCCTCTCCTTAAGCCTCTTCTCCCTCGTCTATAAAAGCTGCAAGTTTGTGTCTCAGTCTGTATGTGTGAATGAGGCTAATTACTCAGCCAATGACCTTTCTGTCTTGGAAGGAGAAAAGGGAAAGAAAGAAAGAAAGAAAGAAAGAAAGAAAGAAAGAAAGAAAGAAAGAAAGAAAGAAAGAAAGAAAGAAAGAAAGAAGTCAGACATGTCAACACTTCAGCTGTGAGTATTAGCGTCTGTTTGTGTGTCTGACAAGCCACCTCTGTCCACCATTTCCAACCTGCTGATACATATTTAATATCCCACCAGCCCTGCATATAGACCACTCATTATCTAAAGAGGAACATACACACACACAAATAGACACGCCGTCGTAAGGGTCGTAAGATGAAATGTCACCTTGGTACCACCAGGCGACAAGTGATCAGTAAAAACCTCTGACATGACCGCTGGCACCCTGAGGAATTACAAGCAATGTGTGTCTGTGAGTGTATGTGTGTGTGTGAGACAGAGAGAGAAAACGAAAGAGAATTAAGGGCCAAATGATCAGAAGAAAAAAAAGCAGAAAAAAGCAAAAATGGCAACGTTTTAGAAAAGTTTTGACTAACACTGTATGGATGTCCGCAAAGTGTTTGCATGTGTTCGTGTGTGTGTGTGTGTGTGTGTGTGTGTGTGTGTGTGTAATTTGCATTTCAGTGGTCACAGTAATGTACTGTGGTAGTAAGACTGCTTATGTCTTGTTGCCTCTGTTGTTTGTGATCCTCTAATTGGAGCTACTGAGGCGCTGGTGTTAAGACACTCTGAGTAACAACACAAGCTCAACGTTTGTGCATGTGTGTGTGTGAGTGTGTGTAGGTATGAGTCAGTGTGTGTCTTTAAGAGCTTTTATCATTAGGGGTGAGTGTGAGGCTACAGCTGATTTCCCATTCAGAAGTGGTTGACTGATACTCTGTAACCCCGCTCAGCTGAATGGCTCGGGACCGTTTTAACAGCCAGCCACACAAGTCGAGGCCATTTCTCATCGTGACTTCATAAAAGTCTGAAACCCCCACAGCCCCCGCTTTACCCCTAAACCCACCACGCCTCCTGCCCATCCATCCTCCCTGTCCTTTGCACCTCTCCCTCCCATGAACTCACCATCAGTGGTGCTCAGCTTGTGCTTAAATGTGTGTGTAAAATAGAGAAATCTGACTTACCTGAGATACATAGGTGAAGATGATGAAGACAGGCAGCACAGAGGGATGGAGAACGGAAAAAAGAAAAAGAAAACAAAATTAGAAAGAGCCACAACAAAATACACCAAAATCCTGTTTTTGTTCTGTTTATTTAATACGAACATCAGTTTGACAATTGTTTCTGTTAGTTGTTGACTGTTTAAAATCCCTGAAGAATGTACAGAAATTTGAGAGATAATGCAAAAATGAGGTTGTGAGGAGGTTGGTAAAAACAATCTGTTTCCAGAGCTCAGTTTGCCAGATGTGCTAAAACTTACAATGGTAGTTAGGGGTGGTCGATACTGGGAATTTTGGTATCAATCCAATACCAGGTAAATACGGGGCTAGTATCGCCGATACTGATACCGATTCTTTTTACATGAAATGTAATGATCATTGAATAATTTTGTGATTTTGCCTTGAGTTGGTTGATTTTGATTATGATTACGGTAAAACACAGCACAAAGATTTTAGGCAATAAAAATACTTTGTATTTACTAACCCAAACAATAGAACACAATTTTAACAGTATAGGAGTAATAAAATAATTATTCTACCACCACCTGTTTTAGAAATGAAAAACACAAGTACAAAATAACAAAAAGGTTCCTCCCATTTGCACAGAGAAGCGGCAGATGGAGGAAAATAAAGTAAATTGCTAGACAACATAAGAGGAACTGCAGTATCGATCTCATCACTCTAGTATCGATCTGATACCAATACCCATCTAGGTTTCGATACTATTGGTATTTAGATTGATATGACCGTCCCTAATGGTGGTGGTCAAAGTGATACCAAAGAGCTGAAAGTTTTGGTCATTTAAAATAACAACATTAAAGGCGTAATCTAAAGTGTGTTAACAGTATTACACTGTATCATATGTCATAGCCCAATGTTTTGTATTGTACTGTATAGTACCCCAAAAACAAAACATGCTGTGTTATATCATAGCATATTGTTTTTTATCATTTTGCAACATTCAGTATCACATCACATTGTAATGCATCACATTATATCACACTGTGTCCTATCATATCTGTCGTTTCATACCATGTCACATCGTAGCATCGTATTGTCACATCTCATCGCCACATCACATTCCATCACAATGCATTGTCTGGCATGGTATCTCATGGTTAAGTATCGTAAAATGTTGTTACGTTTGTACCACAGTATATAAGACTGTATTGTACCATAGTGCATCACATTGTGTCATTCTGTGGTGTATTGTGTTGTATTGTATCATATCCTATCATACTATACTGAGTCATGTAGTAATATATGGGTGTGTTTAGTAAGCTGTAGGAAAGTTTTGATCACATGACACCATTTTGAAAAGTATAACATTGTATAACACGTTACATTACATTATATCGCTTTGATTAAGTCCTATTGCATCACACGGTACTTATTTTATCACTTTGTATCATGTCCCATTGTAACGTATCGTCATAATGCACTGTTTTATATCACATCATATTGCATTGCTTGCATTGAATCACTTTGTATCATTTCATACAGTTATGTATAATAACATATACTGGTTGCATAGTTCTGGATCACATCATATCCCCCTAAATGTATAACATTGTATCATATTTGTCATATCCTAACATATTGCGTCATACTGTGTTTTGTGTTGAACGCTTCCTATTGCATTGTATCTGCTCATATCACATTGTACTGTATCTTATTTTACAGCATTGTATTATACTGAATCAAACCACATAGTGTCTTATCTTGTGGTATCATATCCTGTCATTTCTCATCCATTGTCAGCTGGGGTAGGCTCCAGCCCCCTGTGACCCCAAAAAGAGAGAGGCAGTTAAGATAATGGATGGATGGACCCTTTTATATCTTATCTTATCATGCTTTAATGTATCTTGGAGTTTTGTATCATCTGTTGTATGAAATCAGACATAATGTATTAGATTTTGCCGCTTAGATTCATGTCATCTGTTAGTTTCTCCTCCTTTTCCTCCACACCCGAATGTTTTTCTCCTGCTGTGTTCTTGTGTTTGTTATCTGGACATCTTTCTCTGCATTCACTCTCAGTTTATAACCCATACAGAGAGTTTCTCAACAGTGTAAAGAAGACAAATGTGCAGCAGGGAGGACACACCACATAAATGATATAACTATGTTGAGAGTAGGCTGACTTATAACAGCAGTGTGTGGAAACCAGTACAACACATGTGCTGGTTAAAAAGTGGAGCCCACCACTGGTTAACTGCTCCTTGTAGACCAATAAAAGACAAATGCTGGATGGAGCAATATAAAGTAAAGAAAGAAAAAAAAAAACACCTGAACAGGCATGATGAACATGACGGAGCAGAGCAGGAGCAGGAAGAACACGGGGATGCTCATTAGTAGATAATGGGAGGTGTGAGTGCACCATCATGTGTAATGGGTGGATGATGGAAATAAAGCAGTATGCCCACTCTGCTGCCTGTGTTCCATGTGGAGGGTGAAGCCTTGTTGTGGTTTGAGCGGCGGAGGCCACCTCCAGCTAACAGCTCCTGGTAGACTCATAAATTTACCTTCATAAACAGGAGAGACCGGGGGCAGACAAGCAGAGGAAGGAGGTGCAGGAGTGTAAAGACAGAGAGGGGAGAGAGGGAGGAAAGGAAGGAGGGATGGAGGGAGGGGTTAGAAGAGGTGAGGACAAAGGGGTATGGGGAGGAAGGATGTATTTAGATGCATATGTTATAGGGAGAGAAATCACGGAAGGAAAGTGGAAATGAGCGGTATACTGAGGGGTGAAAGTAATATAAAGATATGATTGTAATAAATGTTTTCTCCTCTCTCTTTTTTCATTCTGTTTTCTTTCTTGCATTCTCATTTTCTTTCATCTTCTGATCCTCTTCTTCCATCTCATGTAAAATTTTCTTTATTGTATATCATGCCCTTTCTGCTGATTCTTAGTCCATTTTTTCTGTCTCCTTCCTTTCTTTTTTTACATCTTTATCTCTTCTTTTCCCTTTAGTTCCCTTTTTTGTAGAAAGTCCTTTCATGTCTCCTCCTTTCCTCCTCTGCTATTTTCTCTCTCCTTCTCTTACTTAATTCTTGTTTTCCACCTTCTCCCCTCTCCCCCTATTCCTTCCTACATAACCTACTTTTTATCTTTGCTTCCTTGTTTCCTTTCCTCACCTGTTGTGTCTTTTTTCTTCTCCTTTATTTTTTCCCTTGTCCACTTTTTGTTCCTTTTACCTCTAACTATTCCTTCCTCTTCTTCATGCTGTGATCTCTGTTCAATTTTAAGGGTGTTTTCATTACATTTCACTTTTTTTCTTCTCTTCCTTTCCCCTTTGCCCTTGTCTCCTGTCCTACTTTCATTCCTTGTCCATATTTTCTGTTTGCATCTAACTTTTTTCTAATCCTCTTTAATTTTCTTCCTTTGAATCTTTTCTTTTTCGCCCTTTTTGACTAATTTCCTGTTTTGTTTTCAGTCCTCCATAATTCTCCTATTTTATTTTGTAAACTAAAAAAAAAACTTTTCCATTTAAGTTTCTTATTCAAATTCCATCTAGCTTTTTTCACTTCAGAATCATCACACAGAGTCTGAACCCTTTGAACAGGCGGTGGGTGAAAATGTTCGTGACGAGGCTGGTTTGATCATTAGCAGCGGCTCTACGACTCATTGGAGTGACAGGCCTCGGAGGGGTAACCTGCGGCAACCCTGCTCAAGAGGCTTCTTCTTTTGCTCCTTAACCAATCACTTCCCCAGATGGTACTGGGTCATACAGGAAGTAGGAAGTAAGGGTCGACCAATGAAAAAGCAGACCTGGCCTTTTACCGCTGACCCGTGACACCTTCCTCTCACAAAAACAGACACAACCTGTCCATCTGCATGTGAGCGTGGGAGTGGGAGGGGCAGTCTGGTGTCCAGTAGCCCACCCTCGACCAGACAAAGACTAGACCTTGACCACCATTGTTTCATGCTGGGACACACACACACACACAAACACGCGCACACATTGTAAAGCACTGTCTGCATGCTTAAGCGACCAAATGTGGATTTAACCTCCACAGCTTCAACTTTATGACGAACACACAGACAGCTTAAAGTGACTGACACCATGTCTGATTGTTTGTGTCATTTCAAAATAAGACATCAGTAAAGAAGCTACAAGTTTAAGTAATATAAGACCTGAGGAAACAGACTCAGACAGCGGGCCGTAAAACATTGAAATACCCTGAACAAACTGCGCCTAACAAAAATGTAGATTTCTCCAAATTGTTTTCCCTTGCGTCTTCGGTCTCTCCCTCTACTCCATCCTTCATAACAAGCTCCAGAGATTCCTGAAAGTGAAGATGACTCACTTCTATGAGAGAAACATGATTTATATCAGACTGTCCCTCGTCATAAAACTGTTTCTTTCCTGTTATGTTTTTACTTCTTTAATTCCAGCTTCTGCAGTTTTATTTCTTACTTTCTAAATTGTGTGTGTGTGAGCGTGTGTGAGTGTGTGTGTGTGTCTACTGTGCTCGTCTTTTGAAAGCAGCTGGAAACTTCACAGAGAAGTGAGCCTCCAGCTAAGGCAGTCATCCACTATTAGTTTTACTGTTAAGACCATCAGACTCTTCCTCTCCCTCTGTCTTTCTCACACACACAGATGCTCACAGTGGGGTAACTGCACTGCTTGTGAACTTAAGGCCTTAACTTTTGTCTCTTTAATGGTATCAAGCACCACAGCTTATCTTACCCCCATTGACTTTCAATGGCTCCAACTCCCCTTCTGCCAGTGCTCTTTTGTAAAGTATTTCTATGCTGGTTTCAAAGTGAGAGTGAGTAAGAGACTAAGAAATACTGTTGAAAGTGAAGAAATTTGGTCAAATTCCTGGAAGGTTCAGGACAAAAATATACACCAAACCCTGGTGTTGTCCAATAGTTTCACTAAAATACTGAAATTTATGAAAACCAAAACTTCATACGGTCAATCTCACCAAAAATGTGTCATGAATGACATCAATACATCATAGGACACCAAGTCAGGTAACTTGAGATGCTATTAACTCTAAAAACTGATCAAAAATAGGCTTTTGAAGCCACGTACCCATGTGTGCTCTGATTGATTTGCCAGCCCTGGGGAATCTATCTTCTTCCTTCTCCTTGACTTTTTTGTTTTATTTCATCTTTAACCTCTTTCCCTTCGTCTCTCCCCTGGACCCTTAATGCTTTGAGCCTCTTCCCTGCTGCCTTTGAACCAAGATCAGAGGGACGGTTTTGGCTCACACACACAGACACAGACACACGGTCCTACTGGTTCAGGTGCATGAGATCGTCTGCTGTTGTGATAGCAAAAGAGTCTCATTGGATCTCTCTGTGCAGGTCCTCTACAGTGAGTCTTCAACTAAAGCTGGACCGGTGTAAGAGTCACATATTTCTTTGGTTTGCAAAGGGTGAGGAAAAAAAAATTGGCCTGTATTAAAAATTAATTTCAGTCCCTTCTTTGTTCTGGTGAGTTGTGTGTTTTTTTTTCCTTAAAGCAAGCTGTGATGGGTTATCGTTAGCTCTTACAAAGGAATGCATTTGAGGAAATTGTCATTTTTTATATTTTCAGTGATGACAGAATTTACAGATGTAGCTTTTTAGAGTATTTTAAATTTTATGCCACACTGTCTCAAAGGGTTGTCCATAAAAGTGAGGCTAAATTCATTCGGTGATTAAATTTAACCTTTCAAAAACATTGTAATACATCTTAAGTCTGAAGAAATGTCACCAAATCCTTCATGTTGACTGAAAAAAAAAGAAAAAAAGAACCACACTTTGAAGTTTCTGAAAGGGTTCTCTGACTTTAAAGAGTCGGCAGATGTTTCATGTTGGGATATTCTCATTTATTTATGTTAAAAATCTTCCATAATGAGTGTAACACGTGATGTCTGTTACTTGAAGTTACAGTGCGCTGAAAAGAGAATATTTAGTGATATCAAGTGTCCCCTGCCCACATCTACCCTTGGTGTAGCTCCACAAACTATGGTGGCCTTCAAGACCATAAAGTTGCAGCAACTCATTAGTCAGGTCCTCCATTTGTCCAGTTTAGCTATAAAACCCCCATAAATTCATACAAATCATCTTGGACACAACTACTCTCCATGCCCCTGTCTTCAAGAGGATTCCTTTGTGGTAGTTACTGAATATAGAATCAGAAATGACCATTACTAGTCTGTGAAGTGCTGCAGCAGAAGCATGGTGGAGGGAAATTGTGGCCTCCTTGGAAATCAGTACACCCTTTATGTCCATATAGGAAATTCATTCATAGATACAAATTAAAAACAGTTTTCACATGCAAGTTAGTGTATATCATATCCCATTCCAACTAAGTCTATTCTTCTAAATGTTATTCAAGACTTCACGTCCTGCACCTTTAAACTGAGAGGCTGGTGGAGAAGTAGACTTCACCTCATGACACTCCTGTGTTCATAGTCAGAGTGAAATGATTCACCAAGTTAGTGTTTAAAATTAACTAGTGGGAAGCACATGGGATAAATTCAGCAGGAGATCTGTAGAGAGCACATTACTCACAGGTTATCGTCCACATTAAAGTTATTGACCAGATTTAACAGAAAAGTGATTTAGTGAAACATCTGACGACTGGAAGGAGACAGCTCTGGAGCCGTTGTGTGAGCAGCTGATGGTTTAATTTCCATCGGGAGAGGTCAAAATAAAAGGCAGCTGTCAGAAAATGTGTTCATGCATGTGAGTGTGTTTGAGTGAGTGTGTGTTTAAGTGACATTAAAAAAAGAGTACAAAATGAAAACAGGTAGGAGGGGAACAAGCTTAACTGCTACCTTTTACACCTGTCAAGAGCCAACTCAGCTGTGTTTATACAATATTTATATTCCTCACACACACACACACACACACACACACACACACATAAACACACAAAAGCAGAAACAGGCGCAGTTACAAACAAGCGGTTCAACAACCTGCAACAATTTTGTGTAATTTCCCCTTAAAGACACACACACACACACACACATACACATACAGGGTTGTGTGTATTGTGCAGCTATCATATAGTTGCTGTCAAAGCCACCGCCAATTATGGCCATTAGGAGTCCCATCATGTCACTAGCTGTCCCTGTGCTGCCTCCCCTCTGCGCCTCCCCCTCAGAGACCAGACCCTATAATCTAACCTCACTTTGCTACCATCACACACACACACACACACACACACACACACACACACACACACACACACACACACACACACACACACACACACACAGGCTAACAGATTGTCATATGTTTTCTTTTTTTATCTTTTCCTTCTTCCTGTGTAATTTTTCCGACAGAGGAAAATGGATGTTGAAGGTATAGAAATGGAGACAGAGACTTTTTACCTGTTAGAATAAAGAGACAAACAATTGCTCACTGATGGAGGAGTCAAATCATTTGCCTTTTCCCCCTTCTTTTTACCGTACATACAAAGATCAGTGGTCGACTGATGGGCGGACACGGAAAGGTTTTCTTTCATTCAAACCATCTTCCTTTCATTTCCCTCTCTCTTAGCCACCACCATCTCTCCACAGTGACAGCAGCACAGGTATGTCAGTGATGTTTGGATTGTGTGCATATGAAAAGAAGCTGCCTTTAAAGTATGGAGAGCAGAGGAGGAAGTACATCTCATTTCACGCACTCTGCTATATGTTTTAGCCTGTCATTGAAGGAGAAACACACTTCCTGTGGGTAGGAACGTGTGTTAAGAAAGAGTCACAGTGTGTGTGTGTGTGTGTGTGTGTGTGTGTGTGTGTGTGTGTGTGTGTGTGTGTGTGTGTGTGTGTGTGTGTGTGTGTGTGTGTGTGTGTGTGTGTGTGTGTGTGTGTGTGTGTGTGTGTGTGTGCGTGTGTGTGTGTGTTGTACAGGAAGCCATTAGCCTGGTAGCCAGTGGCTAGACAGTAGTTAAACCACCTGTTTCAGTTAACAGGTAGCTCCCGGTTTATGAGTTGTCTGTTTCCTGGAGAGAGACTTTGTTTGGTGTAAGTGATCCTCCAGTAGTAATTACAGCACTCAGTTCTTTATCAAACAACTCAAGAAAAAAACTAAAAATAAGAAAGACAAGAAATGGTAGTTTTGATAGTTTAGGAAGCATGCATGCTTTGAGAAAGTGAGACTCTAACCCACAGACAGAAGACATGACTGTGGCTAAATCAACCAACATTCAGACTGGTGAGGAAGACCAGCTCTCATCTGGGTTGCCCTCAGGACCCCGTGGACCCAGTGTACAGGACAGGAGAATGATGGCCAAGCTGTCATATTTTCCTATACCTTGCTATGGTGATTTATGCAACAATTGAGGCCTTAATAATTTTAATGGTTGAGTAAAAAGAGGCGTCACAACTGGGATGCCCTGATCCAACTGCTTAAATCATGATACTAAAACTGATTCCTGGGCTTTGGTATTGGCTGATACCAATCCAATCTTATACCTGTATTAATACATCATTCTCTATTCCTTAATATAAGGACTAAGGATTATGTTTTGGCAACTACAGACTTTGTAAACCAAAATGAAATTAAGAATATAATTAAAGTGATGTGTTAATTTGTGGTGAGTAAATTCCCTGCACATATTTTAAGTTTCTGTCATTATTGTTGTCAAAAAGAGTGTGAAATAAGTCCAAACTACCTCCAAACTGCTGTAGTTACCTTCCTTCATGATATGTTAGCTTTGCTTGGTAGAAATGCACAGTGTCTATGGCGTTAAAATATGGTTGTTGTAGACACTGAAGAGAATAGAGCTGGTTTGAATAGATCTGCCTTATAGATTAGCCATTTGTCACCAATATCTGTTCAGATTTTTGTAGTCTATATTTAACCAATACTTGATACCAGTATCAAATCGGTGCAGCCCCTGTTACCAGGCAGTAAACATTTCCACCTCCCTGTAAAACGAAACATTTTAACTTGGGACCGAATGAGACTTCCTCGGCCTTTGGAGCGAGCTTGCTGGACTATCTTATCATCTGGTCTACAACTTACGTAATAGAAACCCTTATAATATTCTTTCTGGTGCTTTTAGCCATTGGCTTCAATTCTTGTCTGTTTCAAACCAAATCAAAACTCCTCCCAGGTGCTATGAGATATAAAACATCTGATTGAAAACCTGACCTATAGACCTTTTTTTCAGGCAGTATAGAGGGCCACAGCTCGAGCAGAACTCAATGTGAACTGATGTCACAAACACACACACAGTATCACACCACAGTCTTTGTCTGCAGCTCTAACTGGGACCAGCAGTGTTTCTGGTGCTGGCAGAGTCACCAACATGTTGCTGCTGCGGTGCCAGGAGCCGACACTTCCCTGCTCTCTGAAGTGTTTCAACAGCCGGAGCGAGGACCCAACCCAAGGTCTGTGCAGCATTTTACTGGCAGCCCAAACAATCTGAAGGGTGTTAAAGTGACTGAGGAACAGAAACATGTTTAATAATCAGAAACACTGATCTTTTTTGGGGTAAAAAAAAAAAAAGTGATAGTTTTGTACGCAGGAGCAGAAAAAAAGTGTGTGCAGACGGGTTAACCTCAAGAAAGGATAAAAAAGTATCATGTTTAAGGGTCACAGCAGGTGGTAACAGCTCCAACACACACACACTGAAACACACACTTATGCAGGTGCAGCACCCTGTAGTGTCCCAATGTGTGTCATTAGGCCTATCAGGGCCACTCTAGAGGGATTAGAGGACTGTTAGAAGAACAAGGCTTTAAACACACACTCACTCTTTCTCACACACACACAGAGTGACAGCTCACCACTGGGTTGTCTACACACTGCTGGACACCAAATCCCTGCTCATATGTGTGTGTGAGAAAGAGAGAGCACGTGCCAGTATCTGGTGCATCATGCTGTGAGCACTGAGCAAAAATATCAGTGTACCGCTGAGCCCCTTACAGAGCTAATCCATCACACACACAGGCTCACACACACACTTACACACAGAGATCTGCAGCAGGAGACACACTATTTTGCTATATTTAGACCTTAACTCTTAGAATGGGTTATTTTTCACCTTACATTTGAGTTTATTATATTTTTTCTGCAAAACAAAGATGAAAGACATCAGCTTTCTCGCAGATTCTGAGCAGGCAAAAGGACACGCTGACAGAAATGAAATTTACAAGGCAAAAAAGGAAAAGGATGAGGGTTTGAAAAGGAAGAGGAGACAAGAGGAGCCCTCTTAACTTTGTATTGATGCAGCTTGCTTGAATAAAAACGATCACAGATGGTTCTTTAAATATGGAGGAGTGGACTCACCCACACAACATATGCACTGACAGTCTGTCTTTATTCACACCCTTTTTTTTTTTTTACTCCACCTCAGTCTGGAGGGGATTCCTGACCACTCTCAGAGGGTCAAACGTGACAAAAAGGAGGAAGAAAAGGATGGAGAGATGGAGACAGACAGAAGGAGAGGAGAGGAGGCGATGGAGGAGGGTGTAAATGCGGCAGGAGTGAGTCAGTTAGTCAATGGTTTGGAGAAGCAGCAAACACAAAAGGAGTTGATGTGTGTGGATCTTTTCAAAGCTGGTGTTTTTGTGTGTGTGTGTTGGTAATGAGTGTGTGTGCTGGTGGGGGACAACCTCTGAAAAAAAAGGGTAGTTTGGGGTCGGGGGGGTAGGGGGGTTGACAATGGGGTGGAGGGTTGGGTGCATTAAGCTTCCTTATAGCAAGCTGAGCGCAGTCACCGAGCCAAGGGGCTGGTCATTTTGCTGTTTTCACTGAGGGGGAAAAAAGGAGGAGAGAGGAAGGGGGGGCTCTCTCTGTGGTGACAATTTCCACCTCTTCTTTTCTTCTGCTGCTCCGGAGGCTTTTCTTCAGGGTTAATACAGCCTGCAGCGCAGAATGGGGCAGGGTGGCCTGGTGGAGGGGAGCGCTTTCAGGCCGAAACTAAACCCCTCCAACCCCGAAGGCTTTTATTACCATCAAGAACTACTGGAGCACTTCAACTCAGGAAAGTTACTCCGAGACAAACTGAGGCCAGGGTGTTTTTTTGTTTGTTTGTTTCTTCGTTTGCTTCCAGTCAGCACTTGAGGTGACATCAGGAAAATTAAAAATAAAACCCTAACATTGGCTGTTCTCTCTCATTTTTTTTTAACCTCACAGTTAGGATTTCTTAGCGTAAAAGAAGCTGAACATTGAAAAGATCTCTCAGCCTTTACAAAGTCACTTTGGCTGTGTCTGCAATCACACAGACATCCACTCTGCTTCATACCAAGTGAAAACTGCTGTAGACCTTATGGAGAGCGTGATTGAAGAACACAGTCAGAAGCAACTTGTTGACTCACCTAACACTAAATAAAGACAGCAGGTAACAACACATGAGGGCAAACATTTTATTAGTTATCAATGTAAAGCTGAGTTTATTTACATGAAAAACAAAATAATAAATGAGTCTATTCTTGATGCAGTGCTGAAAACCTCATTTTACTCCATGTCTCAATTTTGTCTGAAGCATTTGGACTCTAGCCTCTTGCCAGTCACATCATTATGAAAAATGAAAATGACTCTTCAATCCTTCATGACCAAGTCTACCAGAGCGTATCTATGTATGCTGTAGTGTCATTTTTTTTTTACCATACATCAGTACAGCCCTTATAACCCAAACTTTAATAAAATGTATAGACTTATGTCCAATAAGTAAATAAGTAGCTAATATCGTAATAACCAAAAAAGAGACATATTTTTCTTACTACAGAAAATTCACATCTGTATCCCTCAAAAACAGTCTGGATTGTAATGTTGGTGTTGTTTGCGTTTTTCAACTGGATTTCTTAAAACACATTAGTGGAATGAAACAGCACTCTAGGACATGTTGAAAACCCAATTTGAAAGTGTAACTCCCCAGATTTTATTTGCAAAAAGAATCATCAATCTTTCTTATCTGGTTTCAAATCTTCAGCCAATCAGTCAGCACTTGAGGTGACTTGGTTTGCAAATTGTAGCTGGGCTCCATAGGGTTAAGAAACAAACCAAAGGAGGTAAAAATGACACCAAATGTGACCTTCTCCGCCCTCAGAAAAACTTTTGGGATACAATGAGTCCACTACAGTTTATCACAATAATTACGAAAAAGTTGAGCAGTAAAATGATAAAACAGAAATTTGGCTATGGCACAAAGAGCTTCCACAACATTTTGTACTAATGGCTAAGTATGAAGTAAGAGTTTTTTTGTTTTTTTAAATGTAATGTTTGAGACCAAGAGACCCTACATGCAGGACTTTGTTCACTCAGAGTGCAAAGCACCAAAGGTCTGATGGATGACACTTAATTAGTCACTCTGCTCGCCTTTTATAAGTAAACAGTAATAAATCATATTTATCTGAGTTTTGCGCTTGTTGTTACAATTTTGTGGCTACAAAGCAAGTCATCATCTCATCACTCTGCATCCTGCAAAAGTACTGCTTGAACAGTGTTAAAAAGTAGATCTATATTTCATTAGTCTGCTCCCACAATGGATGCAGATAAGAGCCACAGTTTTGCCACAAGTCATGATGGTGCTCATGGGTAACGCAGTCTTAAACCAATAGATATACCTCATGTTTGTCAAAGGTAACTAGAATCAGCACAGCAAGACAGTTCTTAATGATGCCTTTAAATACTCAATATCATTTTATGAGCTTGATGAATTGAAAAACATTATCTGAAAGTTTGATGCACAGGCAGAGAGGTAATAGTCCATGAAGCATCATATGCCAACATTTAACTGTATCTGCCAACAGTCGACCATTTTTGTGGGACTTTGCATTTTTTTAACAAAGAATCAAAATGTGCTGTAACGAAGTTCAGGCCCGTTTCAAAAGTTTAACTTTGTGCTCCGAGGAAAAGTTTCCTCAAACAGTTTGAGAAACTTTCTCTGCTGATGTGACAGACTGTAGCCTGCGTGTGCCCGAGGAGAAGTGGTGGAAAAAAGAAAGAACAAAAGACAAATGGACCTAGCACGCACTGAGAATGACAGAGAAAAGAAAGGGGAAAGAAAAGAGGAAAGAGGGAAAGCTGTCTCCACTTTAAAGTGGATTAGGGGCACACAGCGCTGAAACAATGGGAGGTGAAAAATCAAATTAGGCCTCCCGAAACATCAAACGAAGAGGCCAGGAATAGCTAAGCTTCCTCTGCCGCAAATCTGTTGACTCAAAGTGAACGATACACGCTGCTATTCACCACTAAAGACAAGCTGTTCTGCTTCTCCTCACCTCGCTGTGCTGTGTTTGACTCCTTTTTACATCTCAAACTTTTTTTCCCCTCAGACCTCAGTGGGAAGGAACGGAAAAAGTTTGGCTTGGGAATGGTGAATGTTAAATATGATTTTAAGTCGTCCTTGTTAAATTCGCCCTCACCGGACCATCCTGTCCATTCTTGTCTTTTATGCTCCTCACTATCTGCTGCTTTTCTTCTTTTATTTCTCTTTGCGCTCTTTAGTTGTTTGCTGCACTTTGCTTTCCTGCTGTTATTTGTTCTTTTCCGCCAGCCTCATTGTACATATTCCATATTTATTATTCTCCTGTTCTGTCATCTTGGTCCTTTAATCTCCTTCTGTCAGTCGTGCTTTTTTTCCCTCCTTGTTATCTGACTTCAGAGGAAAAGGAAACTTACATAAAAACATACATTTAAAGTCCATATCAAATACACAGATCTGACTTCTGTAGGCCAGAACTTTTCTTGGGGCTGAATACCTCTCAGGGTGACAAAAGAGGCGATTGGTGTTAACAAGACGGACAACATAAAACCTGAAAACTACAGAAAAATAATGATGCCCTAACTTTGAACACATGACTTCTGTACCCTTGTTCCTGCCACGTTTCTTTTCCTTTTTTGTAATCCTACGCTTCCAGTCTGTTTGCTCCAAGTCGTTATGTACTTTTTCTTTCATTCTTCCCAAAACTGTTTTTCTTTTAAATTCAGTGACATACCTGAAACACACACACACACACACACACACACAAATCAGACTATGTCACTTTTGTACCAGCTGGTGTGTATCTAGTCTCAAGACCCTCCACTGCACACTCACTGCCTACATCTGGACGTCTGTGGCACTAAGAGTCTCCTCACAAAATGACTTTCTCTGCCGCTCCCCCTCCCACAGTTCCCAGTAAAGAAGAAGAATGCCCCAGCAGCGATGCATGTTCCATTGTTCACGCTCTGCCTCCAATTTGCTCTCCACATTCTGCGGCCTGGGCCGAGACGTTACGCCGGCTTAAGGGACAAATCGCACACACAAAAAGGGAGAGAAAGAGAGAGGTGGGGGGGTGTAGTGAGGAAAGATATGAAGAGAAGGGGGAAAAAGAGGGAGAAGGGCTAACCCTCTTCACAGCAATGCAATTATGGTGTGCATTTGAACCCGGCGGGGTTTTGTGGCAGCCTCTCTCTCTCCGTTGCTCTCTGTACTTTAGCGGCGAAGCTAATAGCCATAGCCACAGCAATTTCTACGGTACATGACATTAACATGGTAGCGTGTCGCCGACAAAGGGAGGCATTCAAAGGGACTTAGAAAAGAGCAGCGGTTTCGCCTGGTTAAGTAGGCCTCAACCTGCCAAGACGGCAAGACAGACAGACAGCTAGTGTGTTTATTAGCAGAGCCACCTAGGGAGAGGAGAGGATGAGCGAGCAGAGAGCAGAAGGAGGAGAGAAGTCGGTGTGAAGATGGAGGAAAGCAACGGGCTCTTCCTCTTTAGCCACGCTACAAGTGGGCCTTTACATATGCACGGCTAAAAAGTGAGAAACAGCCGCATGAGAGGGTGAAATCTTACCCCACATGTCACAAAAGGAATGTAGACACTTCAAAATGGCACTATAAAACAACGTTATACGGGGAATAGCAAACTGAAAGGGATTGGGTTTCATTTTACATATGAGTAAAACTGAAAATATTTAACAGGGACCACCAACACAGACAGCTGCTTCCTCTGCATATCGGAGCACTCATATAAGTGGACATGTATGATGGAAACAGGTGGCAGATTTCATAATTTGACATACAGTAGCAATGATTTTACCCTCTTTATCTGAGAGCTAGCCTGACTAATTGGAGTGGGCATGTGTTTGCCTTAATGCCAGATTCTCCACGGGCCTACGGATGAAAATACAAAGAGAACATTGTGCCACCGCATGTTAATCCCTTGCGCATATAAACAGACCACACATACATACAAATATAGCATATACATTACCAAACATTTCTTGTTTCGGGTATACACATTACCCAAGTCTAATCTAAATATTTGCCTTTTGAATGGACCATTTCATGCAAAGGCACGTCTGCAAAAATGAGGTTGACTTTGTTCTTATGTCATATTTTGTACAAAAATGAATTTTGTGAGTTTGTAAAAACAAACTAACTAACCTGACCATAATATATTTTTTGTTTCAAAAATACATAATCATTTTATATATTTTTTTTCTCTCTAAATAAGCATCTTACTGTCGTTCCTATCTTGACAGTGATACTCATTCCTTTTTTTTGCTGAGCTCAATCAGACATTCAACTCTTTGGTAAACATACAAACTTTTTGTCAGAGTTTCTTCAGCATATTTCCAAAGATTTATGGCGTGATTAGAACACTTAACGTTTCATTTTGAAAACACACGCACACAAATCAGAGCAGGACATGTGGGGATGGAAATGGGGGGAGATGAGCAGAAGGCAGAGTTAGTCAGTGGTCGTGGGTCCGACACAAAAGACTTTTCCAAAAGAGAAAGTTAGAGGGCACAAAGAGAGAGAAAGGAAACGAAGGAGCAAAACGGCTGCCTGGACACAGAGGAGGAGGAGGAGGAGGAGGAGGAGGAGGAGGGAGGGGAGGGGGAAAGGAGGGCGAAAAGCGAAGGTAAACTCCCACATTCATACACACACACACTAACACACACACACACGCACACACAAAACGGGGGAACCCCCGCTTCATTCAAAAGACCATCTGTGGCTTGAAATGGATGAGTGTTGTGTGTGTGTGCATGTGTGTGTGTGTGTGCTAAAAAACATTTCTGTTTTAATTCATGTGCCTCCCGAGCGGGCGGAGCAGAGAGGGGAGGAAGAGGAGGAGGGGGAGAGGCAGGAGGCAGGCGTGAAAAGGACCTGCTCCTTCGTCCTATCACTTCTTTAAAAAGCGCATGCTGTAAACAAATGAATGGGAGATACAGGGAGGGAGCCTGTGTGTGTGTGTATGTATGTGTGTGTGTGTGTGTGAGGGCCCCTATACCACAGGGCCAGCTACACAGACCAAATTACACGGGGCGAGCTGGACAGACACAGCTATTTTGTTAACAAAACCTCTCTGAAACATGGCATTAGAGACACACGGAGTGACTAACAGGGACAGACGTTAAGGACCCGTCCTGGAAATCCACCATGTCCCACTCGTTAGAAAACACACACTCAATGCTTTTAATGCCAAATTAGCTGAAAATCTTTGGCTGCTGTGGAGTAGTCACATTTATTTCTACCAAGAGACACAAATCAGTGAGTTTTATTTCATGTACATATAAAACAAGATTATTTCCCCTTATTTAAGGTTTCTTTTTCTACTTTAAAGATTTATCTTTCATTTCATCAGCACTTTTTTTTTTACGTTGCAAAACTTAAAAAAACAGCTTTGCTATTTTTGATGTCAAACTACTAAATGATCCGGAGATCTTGAGCCTGAATCAAGTTTTAAAATCTGAGTGTCTTTACAAAGACATTCTCAATGGGACTAAAGGCTTCTATTTTAATCAAGTCAAGATAAACTATTAAATATGTATAGATGAGATATTTCTGAGTGACTTAGCTTGGGTCTTTAAGAAACTGATCAACTGTTAAAAATAATTTCTGGATGCTAAAAACTTTTTTTTTCCTATATCTTTCTAATGTAACTGCACTAACTTCAGTGCAAACTTGTTTTATCGCCGCTCTTCCTCCCTCTGTCCCCTCCTCCTCCTCCCCTCTCTCTGTTGTCGTCTCCCTCTCTCCAGATTGAGTGCCTCTGATTCATTCCCACCCCCCTCCATGTCAATTAATTAAGTGCACGCTTTTCTTTCGCCGTGCACGCCAATTAGCATGAGATAAATATGCATTAGTCGAATTATCTTGTCTTGTCATTTGCCCCCCCTCAGACCCCCTGCACTCCTGTTTGGATCTTAATGCTCATTTGCATCATGAGTATTTTTAAATGCGTGTTAATTAGAGACAGGTATTAGGTCCTACCTTGATACAGGACCCGAGAAACGTGTTCAAGTGCTGTTACAGCCAATGGGGGCCTGACATTTTCTAATTAAAGGCTATGAGAGGCTTTGAGGGAGGTGTAGGAGCAGATGGCGGAAGTTGAAGCTTGATTTCTGAAAGATACGTTTTAGAAACATCAACCTGTTAAATATTTTGACAAAGGAGTCAAAATAAGAGAGGTAAAATTGTGTCATTGATGGTATTTTTGTTAAACGTTGTCATTTCTTGGAATATCTATAAAGGTTTGGGGTTGTTTCAGCTACACATTTTAAAGCACAGACTCACTTTAATGCTATCAGCTCTCTTGTAAAACTGAAAAATGTGATCCCCTCCCTTAACATGATGCCAATGGCCTTCTCCAAACTTCCTGCAAGATAATCAAATAATGGGCTGAGAAGTCGATTTTCTCTAATAGGCGTAGGGGCAATTCAAACGATAGACTTCATAGCATTACATCACTCACAGAGCACTCTGACAAGCCATTTACTGACAATGAATTACCTCACTGGCCATAAAAACTAAACTAATGTGAAATATCACATATTTTAATCAACTTGGAGGAGGGAGAGAAAAGTATTGCTCTTCTCAAATATTTGGACTCAAGCCGGACGTTTTTTGGTGGCGAGCCTTAATTAAATTAACGTGGGACCATATTTGATTTGTGCCCATTAAAAACTCTGAGCTTTATGGCGTTACTCCTGAAAAGCATCACATGAGGTTAATGGCTTGTAGAAAGGGAGTCTGCAGGTTTTTTAATTACGTTTGGACAGTGTTTTATTGTCCAAAACTAAATCCAGCAAAGTGTTTTTTCAACAGGTCCTCCTCAGCGTTAAATCAAAAGAGGAGCAGCTAAAGGACGCTCGGCTTCATTTAGTGTTTCTGTAAAACTAAGTGAGGAGAGGAAGAGGAGGATGGATCGGGTGTCTGCACTTAATACATCCTCTGCTTTATACATATCCACGCAGCAGAGAGTCTCAGCGGGAACTTACTCTTAAAGAAATCAATTATCTCCAGAAGAAACTAATACCATCTTAGAAAGATAGATACTGCCGACATAAGCTGCTGTTATAATTATGCTGCATCATAATTCACTCAGGAGTCACTTTGAACATCAGATGCAGAAATCAGTCATTTAGCATTGTCATAGCCATACATGAGGATGCAAATGACATATTTACAAAAAAATACAAGCAAAGAAATCTTACATTGGTCTGCGAGTGACAGAAAGTAGCTCTTTGGATACTTAAAATCAATAAATGGTCTTTAAAAAATATAAAATGCATATTGTAAAACATGTTATGAAGAAGTGTTTAAGGAAACGAGAAATCAGTGTGTTACTTGAACGCCTATGTGCCGTATTTTTAAAGCTGGTTTGAACAGGAACAAATCGTTTTCTGTTGAAGACAGGTCAGTGTTGGCGAGCGTTTACTTCTGGTAAAGGATAAATGTAGCAGTCATCTATCATCATCATCATCAAAATTCAGAAGTGATCGTACAAAAATTTAATTTGGGGTTTCACTTGTGTGATTTTAAGTAGCATAGTCCACCAATTACTTTCAGAAAATCCTGATTAAGCTCTGAATTAAAAGGTGTTCAGAGCAATTGATCCTCTATTTAAAGCCATATTTAACATTTCATTGTTTTGTGTTTCATTTTAAATCAACATGAAAAATGTTTAGCTTCTGTTTTTACAAGTATCTTGATTTGTGAAACAAAATAATTCAATAAATTGTCAGGATCTTGGCTTTATTTGATTAATTGCTGCACGGATACACCGGTCTGGTCTGAAATTGTAGCTTGAAAAGTCTTCAAAATGTTTCTTCTGTGACATACAAGTAATTCTCAGCTCTTAATGGCACCATGATTAACACAAATTGTGATTGTTTTTATTGTTGTATATGTATAGCAAAAAACAAAAACAAAAACATGGAATTGTGTCCTTTAGAAGATGGGAGAAACTGAATATTCTGAAAAACTGAGTAAACTTTCCCAGTTGATCAAACAAGCTCAAAGATTATGGCTCAGAACAGAAAACATTATATTGTTTGCTACAAATGCTACGTAAAGAGGATCATTTCAATGTTTATTTTGGTCATTTTGAAACAGAATACAATCATTCACACCAGCCAGAGAGAAATCAGTATCACATAACCTGAGCAACAAAAGTGCTGAAGTGGGAAGCATCCTAAAGAAGAGAGGCAGTAAATAATTAGGATATGAGCCAAATTCATCACAGGCCTTTCTTTGGACGCTTTAGTGTTTCCTGAGAGACAGAGACAAAGATGGAGAGCTTCATGAAGTCAAACGAGGGATGTTGCTTTGCTGAGCACTAAATTTTCTGACATAACAAAGAAAGAGAGCAGCTGTGAAAAAAACTGCTGTGTGTGTGACTGTGTGTGTGTCTCAGTGACCTCTTGTTTCTTGACCTCTGAGGCCCCTCAGTCCAAGCTGACAGGACCCCCCACCTTCTCTTTCGCCCTCTCTCCTTCTCTCCCTCTCTGCTTTAAGGGACACTCTCACAAAAATATACGCCGTTGTTTCTACTGACATTTTTGTTGTTGTTGTTGTTGTTGTTGTTCTGAGCAGGCTTGGATTTGTTTGTGTGTCTGTTAAGAGAGGTCTGCTCTTAGACAAGAAAAAGTTCTGAAATTATCAGCTTTCCCATGAGACAGCAGAGCTCAGAGCCCAGTGCTGCAGTCGGTGATCAAACAAGCTGTGCAGATAAACTTTATTCTATTTACTTGAAATAAAAAAATTAGAATAAATTGGATTATTTTGGTGTGTTTGACAAAGTACCTTCTTCCCAAAATTCCTCCAAAAACAAAATCACAAACTTGTAATTTTAGGCTCATGTCTGCCAAGTTTCTTCAAATTGAAGATGAGAAAAAAAAAGATACAGAGGAAAATGGGAGGTGTTGAGAGGATGAAGCAGAGAGGATGGGTCAGTTTGTGTGTGTGTGTGTGCGTGTGTTTGTGTGTGTGTGTGTGTGTGTGTGTGTGTGTGTGTGTGTGTAAGGCTGAAAAAGGAGTGCCTGATGGAGGCTGAATGCCACCACCCAGTAGGCCGTGAAATCAGAAACCCTTGCCAACAAGACAGCCACCCGCACACCAGTCATCCTTCACTGTGTGTGTGTGTGTGTGTGTGTGTGTGTGTGTGTGTGTGTGTGTGTGTGTGTGTGTGTGTGTGTGTGTGTGTGTGTGTGTGTGTGTGTGTGTGTGTGTGTGTGTCGCACAGGGCTCCTCTAGGGAAAGCGCAGTCATGCAAGGTATCACCCAGCTCCTCCTCCAGAGATCTCTTGTCCCTCCCTGTCCTCCTGTCTCCCCTCCAGCTCCTCAACATCTGTCTCATGTGTGTTAACGATTCAGCTCGGTTATATCAAATCATTACACCCTTAACTTATACATCCTCACAGCCAGGACCACAGGCAAACAGAGAAGATAGATAATAGATCTGTTACCATAAATACTGTATACGATAGGTAAAGGAATTGTCCGGTATCTTCAGAAATGCTGTTTTTAAATTTACTTCAACATTTTGTCATGTCTTGTTTGTGAATTTTTTCAAATGTCGTAGGAAATGTGCAAAATCTTAATCTATTCCTTTTACAGATGCAGAGAAAAGCAGATTTTGCAAATAGGCCAAAAAAAGAACAAAAAGAAAAAAAAAAGGATTTGAATCAACAAGTCCCAGTGTCAGAGGAAACACCTGTTTCTTATCCTAACCTTTTTTAATCCTTTTTTAATTCATCAGAGAAAGCCTGTTTTCCCTGCATGTTTAGTTTTCTTAACCTTTTTTAAAAAAGGGAAAAGTGTTCTGAAAAAAACCCCTCCTCTCCCCCTCTCCCCTCCTCTGTGAGCGTCTTTTCTTTTCTCCTTTAACAAACTCTCCTCTTTTCTTGCTGTCTGGGTTAGCAGGCCTGATTACCATGCTGCCGGTGACTTTTCCCCTCTTGTCTCACTCTCACTCTTTCTAAAGGGTACTTAATAAAATTCTGAGTCTGGTCTCTCTCTCAGTGTGTGTATGGTGTGTGTGTGTGTGTGTGTGTGTGTGTGTGTGTGTGTGTGTGTGTGTGTGTGTGTGTGTGTGTGTGTGTGTGTGTGTGTGTGTGTGACAGAGAGTGAGAGAGAGAGAGACCCTTGTTTTGTTTCTCTCTCTTTCTCTAAAGGGTACTTAATAAAATCGGAGTCCTCCGAGGTCCTGTCACAAAAGCATGGCACATCTCTTACCAACACACACACACACACACACACACACACACACACACACACACACACACACACACACACACACACACACACACACACACACACACAGTTCTTAATTTCCATTAGAGACAAGCGACGCAGAGCTTTCACAAACTTAGTGTCTGGGGCTGCAGTTCATTCTCACTCCAATCTGCCAAAGTACATATTTGAGATAGAGAGACAGAGACACAGTGAGACAGAGAGACAGGGGGAAAAATGTTTATGTTTGTGTTTTAATCATTATTCCACAAAAGTTTAGCTAAATTCCTTTATTAGTTATCAAAAATGATTTATCATATCTAAGATTAGGTATAAAAATGCTTCATTGCTGATGAACAGGGCAGAGCTCAAACTTAACAAAGCTTTGAAACTTTTGAAACACTCTGAGACAACAAATTTAAACAGAATTGGAAAAAAAAAGTTAAGAAGATACATTTCTCTCTTTTTTCTTTCACCAATTCCTTGGGTGTGTGAAATACTTGATTCTAATTGGTCAAAACTCCATGACAACACTACTTAACCTTACTACAGATGTCATGTGTATAAACCCACCTCACACCATCAGCTGCGGAGATGGAGGTTGTTAATTTTGCTTCATTTATCTTAAAAACGTTGTCCAAGCTGAGAAGAGAGAGCTGAATTCTCTGTGCTTGACTTTAGAGTTTGCTCACCCTGCAAGGATTCATAATCCATCATCCCAAATTTATTTCACTGAAATTACAGATGAGAATATTTCCACCTCAAAAAGAAAGAGCTTAAGCTTTGAAGAATCTGCCTTTTTATTGAAGTTTACGCAAGAAAACAATTCAATGCGTTGAATTTCCTCTATTTATCTATTTAATGTTAATTGAAAAAAACAAAAATGACAAAATCAAGGTCTGAGATGTTTCCCCTCAAACATATTTCAAGTGAAAAAATTCCCATATCTGTAGTTTTTCTGACATGTGAGAGGAAATATTTGGTGAATTAAAAAGCCATTGGCTGTATAATCTGGCACTTGTCTGACATATTTCCCACACCGGACAGGAAGAAGAAAAATGTTTATTCTGCAGCTCTAATCATTTACTGAGTTAGGGATTCATCTGTAACGACCAAATATGGGCTTTCCTGCTGCTGGAAGACTAATGGCTTTAGCATTAATGAAAGTCTTTCTTCTCCAGGATGAGAAATTAATCAAAGATAGAGAAGAAGAAGGAAGATATTAAAAGTTTAACTGGGGCTAAGTAATTCATTATCCTCTCAGAAAGCATGTGACAGAGATAAAGTCCCCCAAATGAGGATTTCTTTCTGCTTATACACTGTCTTCACCAGTACATCACTGTGGACAGCAAGGGAGGGGGTAGAGGTGAGTTAAAGGAAGTGTGGGGAGGCCAAAAGAGTACAAATAAGACAAGGAAAGAGAAAGGAGGTGAGGGAATTTGGATTATTAAAGAAAAGTGGTAATATAGCAATTTGACACAAGGAGGGAACTAAAGACCAAAAGGTGACAAAAAGGAGGGAAAAACTGACACAAGGAGATAAAACTTGAGTATAAAATTGGAACGGTTAAAAAAAAAAAAGAGATCAGATAGGGAGTAGGAGGAAGAAGGAAGATTCTCCCCTCTCCCTGTTGACTCCCCTCTCTCCCCTCTCTCGCGCTCATCCTCCCCTCGCTGTTAAATTATTCAGGGCCACTTCTGCAGCACGCTTGATTAAGTTTTCATTTCTGCAAATTACCATTCGGAAAAGGCGCCGCGCTACTGAATCGCATAACCACTACAAGCTCCGAGACTGTTTACCTGCTGTTACAGAGAGAGAGAAGGAGGGAGGGAGGGAGGGAGGGATACGCAAAGAGAAACAAAGGCAGCATAAATGATTGCGTTATACCTTAATCATTTCTTTGTACTGTTGTCATCTTTATGTATTGTAAACAGCTTTGTCAACAGCGCTAATTCTTCCACAGTCACACCACTAAAGCATCTCTACATTGAATTGCAAATCACAAGGAACGAGAGCAAGAGAGAGGAAATGCAGAAAAAGATGAATAGATGTAAAGACAGGCTGCTCCTGTCTCTAATCTACTGTACATACACGCTGATGTACTCTGATTGCACAAACAGTCAATAGGTCCCATTAGGAAGAACAATGAGAGGGAGACCAAACATTTCGCACCCAGTTAAACCTCGATTAGAGTGAATCTGCTGGAGTCACTTATCAGCCGCTTGAAGTGTCCACCTGCAGGAAACCTTCAGTGTGAAGAGAGGGATTTTTACCCATGGTTCAACCTGTTTGCAGGAGGAGAGGAAGCTGTGCAGACCTGTTCATCCACAAGAGGTGAAGAAGCAAAACTAGAAGCTGCAGATCAGGGGCAGGCAACCTTTCCCTAACTCGTGCCACTTTAAAATACACTCATGCCCAAAGTGCAAATCCTTAGTTCTTTAATAAAATCATTTGTAAATTATCTGTTTTTACAGTATTTTTGAAGTATGTAAACATGCTCACAGCCTCATCTAACTTCAGTGTATCCCGCCAAAATGGCCAAGCGCGGGACATTGTTGACGTACACAGTTTTATCCACAGACACGCCACACAGAGACACCAGGAGCATCTTAGAGAGCAGAATTGGTCTTGCTGAAAAAGACATCTCTTTGATTCTGGACGTGATTGTGTTTAATGATTTTATGATTGTAATTTATCTGTCTCATCTCGGAAGTGTTTTGCGTTTGGTCTCAAAAAGACGATGCAAACTTGATGTCGTTCATACCACACTTTTACAGCAAAGGGTCCATACCCCCTGGTCTCCTCTGGAATTAAACCCACATTCCTTTGTCCAACTATGATGCAAAGATCAACTTGAACTTGGTTTCCTCTCAATGATAACACCGCTAAATGGTTGAGCTAGCAGGATTAACTCACTAGAGATTTGAGGTGACGTGTTTGCAAGTCAGAACGTCATGATTTAAATGTATTATTTAACGCTAATTTTTACATTCTTATGTAAGAACATTTATAGTGAAGATTCAAAAAGAATACAATTCTTTGTTATTTTTTGTTTGTTTGTTTTCTGCCTCATTGCAATTATTCTCTGCATGCCAACATAAATAGCATCACGTGCCAGCTATGACACCCATGCCCTAGGTTGCCCACCCCTATTGTAGATATTAGTTTTAAACATAACTGTGTTTTCAAATGCTGCTGAGTGCATGTGAAAACACAGTAATCTGCCGGTGTAGGTTGGACAATCCTTGGACCAGTCCTTTCTGGTGTCCTGCATGCCTGACACTCCATCATGACTGTGATCAGACTCAAGAGGGGATCTTTTGAGAGGACGTATGCTGCAGTTATGGAAATGATGGTGGTTAGGATGAGGAGCATGCATGTTTAGGACAGTGGGAGGCGTGATTTGTGTATCTTTAAGTCTGCAGGTGCACCGGACCAAAGAAACTCTGTGCATGATGTTGTACAGTATGATTAGGGAAGGGCCTGTTCCTGGCTGGGGGTTCAGACCACGGCTGTGTGTAATGCATATGTTCATGTGTGAGAGAATCTCTGCGCTGTATGTGAAACATGATCATTTTTAAGGTCCTCTGGGCCAGCAGGTGTCCAGCTGCAGTCAGCCTCATAATTTCCCCAGAAAGCCTGGACTAACCCTCAGTGGAAATTACACAAGAATTATTAGCATCCATACAACCTTGCACACACACTCATAGACACATACTCATTGACACACACACATGCTCTTCCTTTTCTTACGCCTCATTACCGCCAATATTGGTTCACACAGGTAGATTTACGGTCAGCTATGTGTACAGACAGCTAATCAGCACCAGACCACAAAGAGTCCCTGTATGGCTACAAGATAAAGATAAGCATCTCACACACACACACACGCACACACACCTGTAGCCAGCAGATAAGCTGTGGTCTTTCATGGCAGAAACAACAGGTTCTGATTTAATGCTTCGGATAACTGCAGCAAAATGCTTCTGATTGTACTTCCCTTTGTGTGCGCATGTGTGTGTGTGTGTGTGTGTGTGTGTGTGTGCATGTGTCAGGTCGCTGATTTGTGAGTTTTCTGATGAAAGTAATCCGTCACTTTGTTGCTCCACTCGTGTCAGCAGCTATCATGTACACTTGCACCCCTGCGTATTGTGAGTGTGTTGTGTGTAAAAGGTTTTGTCAGAGATTTACGGTCGTCTCCCACGGTGAAACAGCCAACACGGTTCCTCCTGTAGCGGCTGACAATGGACGCTGGATTAACGGTCCTTCCTCCCGTCTCTTCCTCTCCCTCCCTCCTGCTCTCTCTGCCTCTCTGCTTGTTAAAACCGGACCCCTAATTAGTGCTTGTGGAGCCGTGTGATATACTATCTGCTATCTCTCTTACACATGCTGAAGAAAGGGAGACATTTATTTTAGTGCTCTTTAGTCTTTCTCTTTTGCTCCGACACTGTGTGATTCCTTATCTGCTCTGCTCCTTGCTCCCTCTCTTGCTCTCTTTTGTTCTGCATTTAGCCCTTTTTTTTATTTCTGCTCAACTTCTGCTTTAACAAGTTTAACCGTTTCCAGCAGAAGATCAAATATATTTAGCCCTCTCTGTCATTTCACTTTGACCTTTTTAGATGGAACAGCACTGATCCAGTCCCAGAGGAATAAAACTTAATCCTTTTTTACAACTTTGCACTTTTACACTGTGGACCAGGTTTGACAGCACAGCCTCAAACAGACAGTGTTAAAGGGGCTGACGTGAGCAGAGTAATTCAAGTTATCTTTTTGTTCAGCACACTATGATTGAAAGACAATTAATACAGAGCAAATATGCATATAGGTCTCTGAAACCAGCCAGAGTTGCATCATCTTCACTTCCTGTTCTCTTTGGAGACACAATTTAAGGGTAATTAATAAGTCTTGTCTTTTCAATAAAAGTTTTAAAGCAACAGGTTAAAGAAGAATATGAGATAATGGGTGACAAAAATATAATTTGTGGCACACAAACAGAGCAGATTATTCCAGAGCAAACAAAGCTTCCTGCCAGGCACAGATGGGGGAAGAAGCCGATGGGAAACGCAACAAATCACCTTTTACATGTTTGTTTTCGTCATGATGTGAAGATTTCTGAAAGTCAGGATCATTTAAGGGTTCAGTTTGGTGATTTGGAAACAGTTGTTACTGCAATTTTTAAAATCGCTAGAGGCATTTTTATCTCAAACAGAGAAACATATAGAAAGAAGAAGTGATCATGTATAATCATCATATTTGGATAATGATTCTTTAAGAGGTGGTTAAACTTAAAGAGCTCCTCAGATTAAGGCCAGTTTGAGTCCTTGTTTTGATTGGTTTGTGTTTTGTTCTACATGAATTCTTTGTGTGTTAGTACAACAAGAAAATAACAAACTTCAGTTTAAATATTAAGTTTTCTGACTCTCAGATCTCTCTTGTTGTCACAGCTCAACAGTGTCTTAACAATAGTGACTATCTTGGTTTTATACCAAGCTAGCTTCTTTCGTAGTCATGCTTTCAGTGTTTTACTTGAAATTAAGGACAACCAGGCAGGCTCATCCGTCCACTGCTGGATGCATGTTGAAAAAGATTTAAACCAAAGCCCAGTTTCCACCAAATGGTCCAGAACGGATCAGTACAGTTTTGTACGGATTGGATCTGTGAACCCAGATCCTGTTTGCATTTCCACAGCCAACCTTGCTCTTCTTGATAGACCGCATGGAAGCTGGATGCTGATAGCCCACCTTCTGGGGTCGCTATGTCTGGCACCCCAACAGAAGGATATCACAAAGTGGGATGGCATTGGTCGCTAAGTGAGACACCTGTCCTTGTTTTCATCAAAGGAAATGCCACAAAATGTGTGTCATACCGAGACGAATCAAACTGAATCAAACTGAATCGTTCAGTGGAAACTCAACTCAACTTTATTTATAAAGCACTTTGAAAACAACCACAGCTGAAACAAAGTGCTGTGCTACATAAAATATAGTGCAAATAAATCAAATAAATCAGTAAAACAAAGGTTCAAGTGCTAAAATAACTGTTTCATTGTTCTTAAAAAAAAAAAATTAAGAGCAATGAAAAAAATTACTAAAAACTAAAAACAAACCATTAAATACTAAAACACGAGCAGAGTCTCAAACTGGGTTAAAAGCCAAGGTATAAAAATGAGTTTTAAGACGTGTTTTAAAAACAGACAGTGAGGGGACTTGTCCAAAGTGGAGGGAGAGTTCATTCCAAATAAGGCTGAAAAGGCTCATGGCTCCTCAACGTTATGAATTCAGTCAGAGAGACTGAGAAACTTAGACCTAAATATGAAAATTGTGTAAAAGTAAAAAGTTGAGGTGAGCAGCTCCTCTCTATTTTTAGTTCTCCTGTCGTCTTCCTGTGTCGCTCTGCTCCTCGCCTCTCCCCTGTCTCCTTCTCTGCGCTGAGACCATAGATCTCTCTAACAGGCTCTATCTGCAGCCCTAAGCCCTAATGAGGCATCATAAGGCGAACAGTTTGCAGCAGCGCTGCGCTCCTCTTTTATTTGCCAAACCATATCTCTTCCTCTCCCCCCTCACCGCCTCTCAATTGCTCTATCAGTCTGCCCCGCTCTCCATATCTCTCCCTCTCTGTCTCTTTCCTCCCCTTGTTCTCTCCATCTCCCCCTCTTTCTCCTCTCCCTCTTCCCGCCATTGTGTTTTATCTCTCTTCTCATTCACCCGTTGAGCCCCCCTCTCTGCCCCCCTCTCCCCGTGGTGGTGGTTTGAATCATATCTGGCCGTCTACATATGCTAAAGCCTGTGTAATTACAGCAGCTCTTAAATAAAGACACGCTCCTAAAGCTGTCGGCAGGAATCACAGCCAAACAAGGCAGGAGGGCCTCCCGGCAGCAACAAAGCTGTCATAGATAGCTATGGATTTATCACCGCTGAGGATGAGGGGAGAGAGAAGGAGGGTGAGGATATATATGTCACATATTGTCTGAGACGGAGGGTAAACCCACCTACTCTAAAGTTTAATCATGTTTTCATTGCTGGGGAAATGTGAGAAAATGAAATGAGATGGGTGGACGAAGAAAACGAAACTGATAAAAGAGGAGTGAAAGAGAGAAAGGGGAAAGGACAATCAGTGCAAGAAGATGCTGTAAGGATTTACGCTGATCTAACCCCATTTTTTATGCTAAAATCACAAAATCTTCATCTTTTAAAGGGACTCATGTTATAAAGGAGAAAAAAAGATGAACATTAAATGTGAGCGGCAAACTTATGAAATTAATTATTGGAGCTATTCACAGGATTACTTGGCAAGCTATCTTGGTTTTGAGACAGACATCGTAGCTCTTCAGCAAGCTGGGACAGCACATTCACCAACACTCTTAATGTTGAGCTGTATTTTATTCTTACTCTGTATTTTACTTTACTGGACTTTGGTTTTGAGGAGGGAAAGAAATATCCTGTTGCCAAGCTTGTTCTGTCATGTGGATAAACTTTGCACCACCCTCTCCAGATCTTTTGCATCAGTCACTCTAGATTTGGAAAAACTCAAAAACTCAAGAAAAAAAAATCACTTGTAAAGAAGTCCCTTTGCTGTAACAACTTACTATTGAGTCAGCAATGTCCTTTTTGCATCTTAAACTGAACTGGCTGGATTTCCTTGCCATGTTTGGACTCTTTAAAAGCAGATATGTCAGGAACTTACACTCAGACTTTTAATTTTTTCAGGGTTAACAAAACACAAATTGCTCTCAACATCACACAACTCGTGTCAGGTGAAGTGTGTCTGATTGCATTTCCTATGAGATACTAAAAAAAAAAGGAAAGTCCCTTTTACTATAAACTATGATGAAATAGCGTTCACTTGAGCCCAGTTCTTGGCAGGATACTTGGAGAACCTCCGGATTATCAGTCTGAAATCTCAACCCCAGCTCTTTAAAACAACAAAGTGTCACAAAGTCTGTCCATAAAAATAATTTCTTTCCCCTTTAACAAAGACGTCTATTCAAGCTGAACGCGTCGTGGCCGTAAAGTTGTTCTGCCTGTCAAAATGTTACAGTTAAAGTCAATATTATCCATGCGTCTCTGCTTTTATAGGGAAAAATCTCAAACACTCGGCTTCTGTCTGTGTGTCCTTGAAACCTGGACTGACTGCAGCTGGATGACAGATCCATGTGATGGGCTTTCTTTACTGTTTCCTGAATCCTTTTCTTTGAGTATCAGACATATTTTCTTAATCATTTCTTTTATTTTTCCTTTTTTTCTTCCAGACATTTGCCGCCTTCATTGTCTTGTCCATTTTCTCATTTTTCCTTCTTTTTCAGAGGCTGATCATCATCCACTTATTGCTCATTTTTTCTTTCTTTTCATTTTTGTCCTGAACTCCTCCCTCTCTCTTTAGCACATCTTTGTCTTTTCTCATCTTACACCGTCTCTTCCTCCTCCCCCTCCGTTCTCTTCTTCCTCCTCTCCCTCTTTCTGTCTTGACTTCTGTAATTCATCAGTGTGAGCAGCAGTTCAGATTGATCAGCCTCTAAAGGCAGCGCTGTGTGTGCTGCTGATGTAGCAGTAACCTCTGCTGAATAGTGAGCAGTGTGTGTGTGTGTGTGTGTGTGAGTGTGTGTGTGGGTTTGTGTGTGAGCGAGAGAGCGGCATCATGGGGAAGTGGAAGGGACATTTTTTTTTAAATGTATTAATCGTGGAGGTAACAGGGGATAAGAGTGGTTGAGACAGGCCCATCTTTTTGAGAGGGAGACTGTATGTGACACACACACACACACACACACACACACACACACACACACACACACACACACACTGCTTTACACTCTTGTATCAGCCAACAAACACACAAACAAATACCTACATCACAATTCTCACCACACACTCACACACAGACACACACACAGCTCCTGTGGGGAAACACAAAGCAATTTATCACTAATCACTAGACTCCCTAACTTTGTATTCATCTGGATTTCCTATGATTAATAGCTTTCCGCAGCAAACTTTATCTCTCCGAAAACTGCATTTAAATCTGTGTGTGTGAGTGTGTGTGGGTCTGTTAACGTGTGTGTTTGTGTGTGTGTGCCTCGAGGTGAGTGCTCTACAGTATAAGCAGACATAAACCAGTCTTTAATTGTTTTGGGAGCAAATGTTGGATTAGCCACAAGATTACTCCTTTAGATGCATCTCTCAGTCTCACTCCTCTTTTATTTTTCACTCTTTCGCACAACGTCTGACAGGATATGGAGACGTGGGGGTGGAAAGACGGAGCCCATTCAGTCACGCTGTTCTCTTTTATTCATTTGGCACCCTTTGTTAAAACTTCATCAGATTTCTCAAAATTGAGGGAAACTGATATGAAGAAGCCACATTCATTTGTTATTGTCAAAGCAGCTTTCATCTGTTGTCTGCTGTCAAATGTTTAAGTTGATGGTACTTAATAGAAAAAATAACCGTTACATGTCTAAACTTCCCAACATGAGGACATCGCTCAAACCCGAGTATTCAACGGTTTTGACTGGACTGCAGTTAGCAAGAGCTGTATTTAACTTTCACAGACTCCAAAATAGTGCTCGGCTGACTCCAGTCTGCACAGCTGCACCTGCATGCTTAGCTTGTTGATGGTTGCTAAAACTCAAAGTACTATAGTGATATTTCAAGTTATAAAGTGCATATTATTTCTGATGCAGGTAAGCATTGAGGTAGCTTAAATATTATGCACTAAAAGAGGCAAAATAGCAAGCAACAACAACAAAAAAAATCAAACAAATTACACATTCATTTTGGACTATAATCACACTCATACCCTTATATTGATAACTCTGCACTCAAGACATATTTTGATCTCCCATGGCATGCTAAAAAATACTTTTAAATGATTTTTGCATCAATCAGACTTTAAATATACATTTTATATCTTATATCTGGGATATTAAAAACATAAAGTTGGTTCAGATTGATTTTGCACAAGATTCTGCTTCAGAAGGTTGCCTTAAGTTGTTTCGTTCACTAATACCAGAGAGGAATTCGATGGTAGATCGTGTGTGGTCGAGCTTCCTGCAGCAGAAAAGGAGATGGAGAAAGAGAAGGAGGGGAAGTGAAGGGAAGAAGAGATGTAAGAAGGAGGAGGTGACCAAAGAGAGTGAAGGAAGGATGAAGGCAGCCGAAGAGAGGAAGCAGAGGAGGTGGTGAGTGGAGGAGAGGTGACAAGGCTTTGGGGACAGACAGAGGCATGAATAATTTATCAACACTTCTGATGGACAGATTAGGGGAAAAAATGAAGAGAGACGGAGCGAGAGAGAACGAGCAGGAGGTGTGTGTATGTGTGTGTGGTGGGGTGGGGGGATGTTGGAAGAGAAGAAGGAAGTGAGATTGAAAGCAGAGGAAGGGGAGGAATGAAATGACAAACAGAGAGAGAAGAAGAAAGCAAGTGAAGGGTGGAGGGGCCACACACTGGAGCTCTTTGATCCTAACAAACCCCTCTCACCCTGACACCACCATGCCATCTGTGGCCTGCACAGTGTGTGTGTGTGTGTGTGTGTGTGTGTGTGTGTGTGTGTGTGTGTGTGTGTGTGTGTGTGTGTGTGTGTGTGTGTGTGTGTGTGTGCTCCTATGGAGACAGTGGAGACGGTGACAAAAGAAGAGGGAGATAGAGGAGAACAGAGGCAGATGAGGCGCAATGTGTGATGTGTTTCTATAATCTGAGACACACAGTCTCAAATTCAGACCTGTCTCTGATTGGCTTTTGAATCCAAAGTGTGTTTTCCACAAATCACGGAAACTTGAGTGAGTCTGCAAGGACACCTTTCAGCAGAAACAAAAAACCATCAAAATTTCTTAGATTTTTGTTTTGCAAATGGTGCAGTCATTTTTTACTGTAATGCTGGTGGTTAACGGCGTTTAAAACAAGAGTATATAGAGTGGGAGGAAATGTAAGTCAGTGATCCAGTCAGTGTAAATAGGAAAAGCAAAGCTTCTTGCAGAGATTTAAATCAAACCTCAAAAAAAATTCCCGTGCCTATATTCGTTCAACCAGAATCTGGAGCAATATTTGGAGTAATGTACCCTTAAATAGAATGGATCCTGAGTATTTAATTATTTAATGGCCTAGGTGAATTTGTCAACTTGCTGGTCAAATGCCACAATTAGCATTCTGACCACTTATTGATGTGTGACTGTGTGTGTATGTGTGTGAGAGTGTGTTAAAGGAAGTGATGGATGCTTGAACGCTGGACATCTGCCACTGCAGTGTGCACTAAGGAGTGTGTGCATGAGCATGTAGTGTGTATTGGCCAATGTTGTGAATGTAGTGACTAGAGGGGCAGTAGAAATGCCTGCAGGCTACGGTGGCTCTCTTGAGCAAAATCCAATAATATTTTAGCCTTTGGTTGTTTTTATTTCTAAAACCTGTTTAGACCCTCAGGGCCACCATACTCATGTGCTACATGCATCAGCTGAACAAGTGACATGGACTCAAAACGTGGGTTCCTCCATCAGGTCCCAACTAAACGCACACAAGAACCACCATTGTCATAATCCTTGTCATCATCATCTTCATTGTTGTCAGCCTTAGCTCTCCTCATCCTCTCCACCTGCTTTGACTTTCACTTGTTCTTTTTGTCCTCTCTCTCATTTTCTCTTCCTTTTCCTCCTCTCAGTGCACCTGCCTTTCATTACCACAGCCGCCACTTTTCAGCTTATACCTCTGACCGCGAGCAGGCCTGTGTGTCTGTGTGTGTGTGTGTGATGGCAGAAGCAGGGTCAGCATGCAGCCTGTGGGCATAAAACCCCGGCCTTTCAACGCTCCAGACATCAACCCCGACGTGTACGAGGCTGTACCTCCTGCCCCTTACTCCCCTCAAACACATGCACACACACAAACTGTCCTGACCCCAGCGACCAGCTATTACCAGCGAGCTCGTGCTGTGCTTCTGTGCCAGGTCACAAAACGTGACCAAATGGTGAGCGCGCGCACACACACAAACACACACACAAACACACAAACATGCAGCTAGCTTCTGACATTGATGCAAAGTCAGTTTTGTGTTTTTTGCACGTTACTCATTTTATTCTCGACAGCTAAAGGTGACACTGTTAGTATGGTGTATTAAAATTAAGTAGGTATTAAAAACCATCATGTATCAACTGACAATAAAAAACCTACAAATCATTACTACCAAACTCTGAAGGTCTCTTCAGTTCCTTGAAACTTTATATATTAGCCTGTTAATTCACACCGTCAACAATAGATGTCAGTTTTTTTTTCTTTGTTGTTGTTGTTGTTGTTGTTGTTGTTGTTGTTGTTGTTGTTGTTGTTGTTTTTAACTTCTGGGATCTTTTGAAGTGTTGGTGAAATAAAAGAAATAAATTAAAATAAAATAATAATAATAATAATAATAATAATAATAATAATAATAATAATAATAATAATAATAATAATAATAATAATCAATGAATAATAATAATCCCAATAATAAAAAATGAATAAGTAATATTATGTATCAAGGTAGGGAATGAAATGTATGCACTTATATTGCAGGGAAAAATTTAGGATTAAAAAGGTGCAACGAAATTAAATCTGCAAGCAGTGATGAACAGGCCCTCGCCCTGTGTGCGCCAGTCGGAGCATGTGCTAGCCGCCACATGCGCTCGCCCAAGGCTTGCCAATCAGAGCATGTCCCAGCCACCACCTGAGCAGCAATATGTGGCTCAGCCAAAGGCCATACGTCTAGGCATGAGGGTTAAGCCCAAAACTTTTCATGCCTGTAGCTCATAGTAGCTGGACAGGCTGCAGACTTAAGCCCCTGGATGGTGCTATGGAGCTTTAATGCTACTGCATCCAGTGATAGAAATGCACTGAGGCTGTGACACTGAACCTTAGTGTACATTCTGGCCCTGATCCAACACTGTGCTAGAGAGCTATTAAGATTTTAATGAAGCAGCCAAAATGGTCATCTTTGGCCGTCATTTGTGGCCACGCCCATTGACGTAGCAAAAATCCATTTAAAACTTATAATTGTCAGTGTGTGTAGTGTACATAAGCCAAGTTTGGAGTTGATCCGAAAAAAAAAAACCTAAGAATTGTTCTATTTAGTCTGAGGCTAAAAATCGCCAAAATCCAATGTTTACGGCCAAATTGCGAACTTCCTGTTCAGAATTGACTATAGCCATAATAGACTTTTTTGTAGGTTGTGGCATGATTGTTATGCCTACCAAATTTCAGGTCTCTAGCTCAAAGTAGCTGGGGGGGGGGGGGGGGGGGGGGGGGGGGCAAACATTTTGAGCCCCTTGGTGGCGCTATGGAGCATTGATGTTAACGCAAGGAATGATAGTTGAATGAATGGAGTTGAAACCTAGGACTAGTTCGTTCAAATACATAGCCCAAAACCGGTAAATTTTGATGTTTAGGTGCAAATAGCGAAGTTTGTGTTCGGAAATTACGTTAGTCGTAAGAGATTTTTTTGTAGAACCACCCATGCTTGTTATGTGCGCAAAATTTCAGGGCTGTAGCTCAAAGTCGCCTGAGGGGCTGTAGTTTAGTTTAGTCCCTAGGGGGCACTATGGCGCGTTAATTTTTGTGCAAATTGCAGATTCATAGATTTTCATGGGCATACAAATTTTGGGTACACGCACCTTCACGTTTTTTCCAAGTGAAAGGCACACAATTTGGGGTTAAAGTGGCGGAAACAAATAATAAGAATAAAGAATAATCGCAAGGGTTTCAAGAGGGCTTTCGCCCCCCGATTCTCGAGGGCTTGGCCCTAATGAATCTGCAGCTTCTTGTTTGCCCATTTGAGGATGGGTACAAAAATTGAGAAGTTCTGATTAGCATCAAGTAGAACCCTACTTTTGTAGCATAAACAAAAAAAAAAAAAATACAGCCTGGCACAGAAGGGAGTTTGGGCTTAGCTTAGTTGTTTTGGTGAAATCAGAAGCAGGAGTTATCCTTAAATATGCAAAGTAAGGGGTGTGTCTTAGTTGACTGACAAGTGGGATGCTGTTGTTGCTGCTGAGGCTTACAATCTGGTCCATCTGTGGCTGTTTGTTACCAAACCAGCAGCAAAAGCGCCGATTATCACCATGTGAGAATAATTCATTTAGCTGCTCATGTCAAGTCAAAGGAAGTGAAACTCAAAGAGACTCAAACTGATCTTGATATCAGTAACAGAGGTTTTTGATCATGTTTTAGTGCCATAAGCACTTTCTTATAA